>NC_143506.1:3820500-4454000 GCF_051622355.1 Phaseolus vulgaris | reverse complement strand
TATCACCAAAGAATAAATTATAATAAAAGAGATAATTCAGAGTACCTCAATCCGTATACAAATCCAAGAAACCCAAACCAACTAAAGGTATTGTTTTCTTGAAAAGAAAATATCCCTTCTACCAGCCCAAAAAACCTACACAAAGATCTAAAGATACCATTGCCTAAGAGCTCCCAAAGTACCACAAACCAGCACCCATTATACCACATTCTGCAGAACCATGTGGAGTAATCATGATTGTGGCTGCAGCAAAAACTTTTGCACCTCTAAACTTTACAAACTTAAAAGGGAGATAGGCCTGGAGTGCGCTAAAACGTGCCTCCACATTAGAAAATTCAGCATAGAAGCATCTTGCAATAAGCAATATTCCAGTGTGGGAAAAAAGTCCACAAGCTTTTACTTTGTAGCCCTTAGCAGCTGGAAAGGTAGCAGGAATTCCACCAGCTTTGATTCATATTGAAAAGCTTCTACCCTTCCTTCTTCTCCACCATACGGCTCCCAATTTCCAAGCTTCTATCTCAAGACTGACTTAGAACCTCCATTCCACATGCTAGCTTAATGATATACAATGCCCTGGCATTCTTTTTCCATGAACCAGAAACGGTTTTTAGGCATCCAGTATACCATTTGACAGTATACCAGTCCCTACTTCATCTACCTACCCAGAATTAAACTCCCTGCATCCTTACTAGCATTCCTACTACCATACCATCAAGCTATTTCCTTCCATTCTGCTTCCCTTAACCTACTGCCAATAAATCTTTCAAGACCCCTTCTTCAAGCATAACCCAAATGGAGACCAATTACTCTTACTAGGTCCACGTACTCACCAAATGCACGCCAAAAGTGCTCCTTGGCTTTTTCTGGCTCCAAGTACTTCGTAAACCTCCATCCAGCCCTCCAACCCCAAAGAGAATTTACAAATTGAAATCTTCACTTACCTTAAAAGATAACACCTTTGGTCCACCTCATAAACACAGATGATGGGTTGCTTTTAATTTCAGGTTATAGGCTTCCAGAGTACTCTTGATCTTAAGAATATATTATTAATATTGTTATGGACGTTGTAATAAATGAGTCTGCATCTGCTGATTCTGATCCATTTAACCTCCTTTGATTTAACCAACACGATCAATTAATTTAAATTAAATAGAAACTATATGCTAGCAAAGATTGCATATCTATATCTACACGTTGATACGTATGAATTCGAATTCAAATTTGTTGATTGGGATGCGGACATCAATGTTTAAGTTACCATTATGTAAAATTTGTCTTCGTCGTGGCAAGTATAAACAATTTTAAGTTATGGTTTCTCTTGAACAGAAGGTGTTACTTAGTATCTTGTTGCAAGTCATCTATTATGACCATTTAATTTTCTTACATTATATTTAGCTCGCTTTCTCTTTATTGGAGCAGATCAGACAAGGCTGGTAAGGTGCTTTCTGAAGTACTGTTGACAGGCTTGCAAGGAAACAGGTGACACCATCTAAATTGCTAAAGGTTGATGATAATGTTGTCTCATTGTATAATCCAATATATTTGGTAGCTTTCTATTTATGATCCAGGCCTGTGACACTAGTAGGTTTTTCATTGGGAGCCCGTGTTATTTTCAAATGTCTCCAATGTTTGGCTGACTCCAAAGGAGACAATGGTAATCTAGAATCCCCCACGTATTGGTTTTCATGTGTTTGGAATTTTATACTGTTTGCTTTATAATTTCTTCATACTGTGCTGTCTTATGCAGCTGGAATAGTGGAAAGGGTTGTTTTGCTTGGAGCACCCATCTCAATTGCAGACGAAAACTGGGCGACAGCTAGAAAGGTACCTGGAATTTCTCTACAATTTTTCTTATTATTCCATCCATGAACTTTATCATTTAGAATTTAATGATAGTGCCACCATGCAGATTGTGGCTGGAAGGTTTGTGAATGCTTACTCTTCCAATGACTGGACGTTAGGTATAACTTTCCGTGCCAGGTATGTGCTATCCATATAGGAGACATGTTAAGTTCCACTAGCAAGTGTAACTCTTGAGTCCGCACTACACAATTTTTCATAACAGTTCTAGCATAGAAAAGAGAATAATAGTTAAGACAAGTAATGTGATAGATAGGCAAGGGAAAAAATGAGTTGTAAACATTATTTTACATGAAATTAGAACAAGAATAATAATGTTTTTTTTTTATCAGCAAAGAATAAGTATAAATTAAAAAGAAACACTTTAGGGGTGTCTCAACCCTTATACAAGTTACATAAGCAAGAACAACACTAAGAAAAGCTATACCATAGAATAAAAGACAGTTTTGCTATAAGGATTCTGCATAACTATAGTATAGCTGCAAAGAACACACTGTATTTGTCACCAAAGCTGGTTATGGTATAACTCGGTAGCACTTGATGCCTTCACAGTACCAGTACTAGTAATTCTGTGCCAAACCTGTGGTCCGTTTACTAGTAGCTTATACAGCACACGATTGATGCTTGCTGGTGCAATGTAACCCTCCAGAGGACACATCCAGCAAAGCAAACTATTAAGGTTCTTGCTAAGCTTTACTCATGAAGAGAAACCTCTACACTCCCGAGATCACAGCTGGGCCTTCCTCACTTTACCGCTCACCGCATATCCTAGCCCCTTAAACCGGCTCAACCCCAGCTATAGCAGATGAGTCACATAACACCCCTCAGCAGCATTATAAGGTTCTCTGAACATGATAACACCAGCACATCTAAACCTTCTAATTCTTCTAATCTGCTTTCCTTTACCTGCACCCACTCTACATTCAGAATTCTAGCAACCCCTTCATCACATCCCTTCATCACACCCTGATTATTTTACATGAAATTAGAACAAGAATAATAATGTATTTCACTGAAGGGGTAATATACTCTTATAATATTAATATGGGACAGAAACTAATAAGATGCTCGGTCAGAATTTATCTAACATCGTACTCTGCTATTCTAATTTCACCACAGAATATTTAGGTATAGACAATTTTTTTTATCATTGTTAGAAACCTAAAATTGATAAAATCCTTTATTTTTGTGTAATATTTCATCATGTACCGGAGAATCTCAAATATTGCTGCCAATTGCTCCACGTCCTTAGTTCACTGTCTTGACCTGAAATGAAAACTACTTTACCCTTGTTTGTTATATCAAAATTGGGAAAATAATGTATAACTCACTCTTACTCTACACACCTTATCTGAGAGCATGAAACCGGAAGGAAATACCTGATTTCCGTCAATTTTTGACGTGCTACAAATCATACTCGTCAAAGACAACACAAGGTCGTAAATTTTTTTTTCTATATTTTTTTTAATGCAGTTTATTCTCTCAAGGATTGGCTGGAATTCAATCTGTTGATATTCATGGCATTGAGAATGTAAGTTATTTTCCATTATATGCTCGATGCAACTATTTACTTTGCAACGATTTATTTGCCTGAAGGTGACATTTTTTCTTTTTGTTGCTTTGCAGGTTGATGTGACACATCTTATTGAAGGCCACTCTTCCTACATTCGGATGACACAGAAAATACTGGACCAGCTTCAATTGGACAATTGTTGTTCTATTTCAGCATCGGAGAAGAGAATAAATTAATTCAAGCGTATAAATTCAAGCGTCATAGTGTTTTTGTAAATGCCTCTCAATCATCAGTGAATAAAAAGAGTTCTCCAGTTTTTTCCCTTTTTCTTTTTCTCCATTCTATGAACTGTGTTAATGAGTGCTGTATGGGAGTTTTAACAACCAAGAGTACTCCAACACCTTAAACTACCTTCATTTTAATTATTTCCTTTTCTCTTTATTCTTCCACTTTTATTTTCAACAGCTTTTTTTGAGAAATTTTTTTTATCAACAAATAATTAAATAAATAAATAGAGAAGGTATCCCAAAACTTTTACAAATAAAAAAATGTCCATTTTAAACCAGAAAACTGGCTAACAACTTCAAACAGCACCTACAAAAAGCCGTTGGCCTAATAAGTTCAAGGTATAAATAAATCTGTTAGTACATGTAAATCACCAACACAAAACCAGTTCATTAACCTTTTTTCCGAGAGATTAGTATCTAGATATTTTTTCTTCCAGGCTTATGCCTGATCTGTAGTTATAGATACATATATGCAATATACGCTTACTTATTTTGTTAGTAGTTTTTGGAAACAGACTAACTTCTAAGGAAGGCCACACCTGAACAATCAATTACCAAAAGGTGGCTAGGACCTGGAAGAGTGTATAGTGCAGCTTTATATACAAGTTACAGAAGAACTATTAATTGTAACTACAACCTGTTTCTTTAGCTGTCTACTAAATTGTGTATGTACACATAAACTACGAATGATCTTTGTATAAAAAAACTATGAATGATCAATAGGAGTTTTTGACTTTTACTTTTTATATTTTATCCCAAGTCTCGAGATTTTAGAATTTTATATTACTCAATAAATTTTAACACAAAATAGTTTCTAAATTTATAAAATTGTTAAATAACTTTAAGTTTAAGGCTTAAATTTTAAAAAAACTGATCAAACGCTAAAAAGGATGATTTTAGATGTACCGTTGGATGAGAAAGTATGTGCTTTTTGTATGGTGCAGTGAAAAGGAAGATGGATAATATGCTTCCGTGTCTATATTTGACATGAAAATTACATGGAGAATAAGACATAAATAGCTTAGTTTAAATGATTGGTGGTAACTATTTGCCCACCAATTGACAAAAAAAATGTGTAAATGGGCGCAGATGGAGAGCACTGTATGGCAGTGCATTATTGCCCATCACCTTTTTCGGCTTCAATACTAAAACCCAAAAAGCAAAACAGTCAACAAAAGCTTAACATTATAGGTTTGATTGAAACACTGTCCAAGCTAATCTATTGTGACAGCAGGAATGGTGTTGGAATTATGCCGGAAAACAGCATGAGTTTAAAAGAAACAAACACTATATTGTTAATCAAGACATCATTGCTTCTATCTTAATCTAAAATATCGTTGCTTAGGTAGTGGAAGACTGTCATGGTCTTTAATTAATTACTAAGCTTCATGTAACATGGAGACCTTTTAATATGTTAGGTAGAAGTTATACACGAAGATTTTGGAAAAAAAATTAGTTTTCCCTAACGTGATGTAGCTAAGCCAAATTAGAGATACGTTGGTGCTTGAGACTTGAAATGGTATGGTCAAGATTTTTGTGCCATAACATTTCGAGTCTCGATGATCCTCAGTTTTCTTATTTAAAACAAAGTAAGAGGAACAAATATTTATGATGTTGTGCTTTTCAATCTTATATTTACCATCATTTCATTGGTTTATGAATACTATAAGGTGCTTATTATACTATCGGTATTTTTTTTTTAGTTAATATTGGGTTTCACGTGGATGGTGGGAGGAGTGTATTTTGAATTACATATCTGGTGTGGATGGTATGCACAGCAACCCAACTTTCCCATTTTTTTTTACCTAAAAGCAAGTTCCTCTAGATCTTGCTTTCTTCTTATATAAGTGTGTCACCCCAATTTATTCTCACAAGACTACACAAATATTTTTTTTGTTAATTGTTTGTGAAGTTGTCACTTATTCACTCAATGTGTATCATCATTCCAATAACAATATATCTGTAAAGACCGTCAAAATACCTCCCAATGCAATGTCATAGAAAATGAAAAAGAAATCTAGCCATCTAACTTAATGTACAGTAGGTACTAGAACCAAAAAGAAAGAGGATGAAAGCAAAATGCAATTGTAAGTTTTGTTTTTACCAAGAATAATATTTTAATTTAGATCAATCTTTAGACCAAAAGTAAAAACAACTTATGATTCAACCTTAAAACCTCTTTGAATAATATAGTTGATGATAGCTGTTATTGCCGACTCGAAGTCGGTCGGAGTATGGATGAGCTCTCTTTGGACTCCCTTCTGGTGGTCGGTCGCCAACTGGATGAGGTGGTTAGTAATAGTCTCTTGGCTTTTAGCAAACTGATCTTATGGAGATGAGGGGCTCCATCTGCAATTATACTCCAACGCTAAAGTCAGTAAGAGCACAAAATAGAGTATATATGGTAAAAATATATTGCAAAGATGCAAGTTGAGATGATACTCCCTGTGGGTGGGTGTCTATTTATAAGCGTCCATGGACTTGGATTTCTGACCCAGGAATTAATGTGTCATTTCAGAGTAACTCTCTATAAAATCTGGATATAAAGTATATAAATCGGAATAGTTAAACAGCGTAATCAGGGATAATAAGGATAATATTTATTAAGTTATTGGGGATATACATTTATATTTATTACGCTATCGGGATATGAAATTTATATTTATTACGCTATCGGAAATATGTGTTGTGCAGGAAAAACGTTATACTTTCCTTTAGTGGAATTCGTTCCTTGCTAACGTTGCGTGATACTGGGCCAAGGCCAAAACAGGTCGTGTTTTTGGACGTGTTAGGTCGGTTCACGGCTCATGGTAAGCTCTCACGCGATCACTTTCCCTTATAGATCCTTAGTGAGCTCGGTCAAAATGCCTACCTGATTCGAAATGGTACAATAGGAAACCAGATAAACAAACTGAATCTAAGAAGTAGACATCCAAATTTAAGAATGAATTGTCACTCACAATAATATAATTGTTTTTAATCCAACAAGTTGGCACATGCTAGAGACGGAACGTGAATTTTGTATTAAATAGATCATTCATATAACATAAGACCACTATGTAACCACTATCCTAACCCCTAACCCGATGTTGTTAGGTGAAATTTGTCTTTGATTTTCATATTCCAATCAATGCTAGCTATGAGAGGGGAGTATAGGTTTTGTTATATGAATTATACATTCATTTTTCCTCAATCTCATTTCCAAAAAAAAGCCACTGTTTTTAATTTTTCATCAAAATAATTAACTGTCACAGTTAATTAACTTCAATCTTTGCTATCTTTCTCCTCACACATCCAGTTTTTTCGGCTACTTTAGCATTTGCTTTGTGGCATGTAGCATAAATTGTTAAGTGGTATTATACAAATTGATTGCATTTATTTGGAAAGAATTAAAGTTGAGGTTATCCTAAATAGAATATTATGGTGGGAGTCCATTATTGGGAAGCAAGGTGGCAAAGGGGGGTAAAGTGTGCAGTGTTAGTGGGAGAGGTTAGGGGACAAAGTGGGGACAAAGTAAGGACAAAGGCATCACCTTAACTGCTATGCAATCTTATACTACATTTCACTTGGTGGGGTCCGACACTGTTCAGTTCTTCATCCAACATCCTAATAAAATTCTCACAACCATATGCTACTGTGTGTGTATATATATAAAAGTTATATTGTGCTTTATATGTATTGTACAAAATTTTGTTTGTAGTGTGTGAAGTTGAAGATGGAGAGCTTCAGAACAAGTTTTGGGGTCCTCTGTCTAATCCTTGCCCTATCGACGACAATTGTTGGGCTTAGATGTGACGATCTGAAAAATGGCGACGCTTCTTCTAGTCCTACTCCTAGTGAAGGGATAAAAGAAGAAGTAAAAGGAAAACACAACACCTCCTACAACAATAATAAGAAAGTCCACGTCAAGAGTAGTGTGTATTATGGAGGGGGTGGAGGAGGAGGAGGTGGTGGATGGGGATGGGGTGGGGGTGGGGGTGGAGGAGGAGGGGGAGGAGGTGGTGGATGGGGAGGTGGAGGTGGTGGAGGAGGAGGAGGAGGTGGTGGCGGCGGTGGGGGTGGAGGAGGAGGAGGTGGTGGTGGTGGGTGGAGGAGATGTGGAGGGCATGGAAGAAGGAAGAGGCATGATTACAAAGCAAAGAAGAAAGGGGTGTATGAGGAGGAAGAGTATAGGTTAGGAGAATATGCAGAATGCAAGAGAAGAACACCATGCTGGGGCATGAGGTTGGAATGCCCTTCTGAGTGTGGAGGACATTGTTACTACGATTGTCACCATATGTGTAAGGCTCATTGCCGCCAACCCTGAAATCAATGTACCCTTTCTATAAGGAATCATTTCATCACATATATCACTTTATTGTGTTATAGTAGATAAAACATTTAATTAATTGTATATAAATAATACAAATCTAATTAGTTTTATTGAATTGAGATAGATCTAAAGTTGAGTTCGTAATACCTACGAGAGTGTAATTAAACACGGTAACTTCACATTCCTATCATATTATATAATTATCAGATATACATTTTTTCTCTCTTCATATTATGAATATTTTTTCATTAACTGAATCTTCTTTCATTATGCCCATAATATATATATATATATATAAAAGGATTTTATCCATCATACTATTGTTATATTTTATAATATCTCTTTATTTATCAGAGTAATCAGTTTTTTCTATCTTTTCAGTTATATTATTCTTATTTATATATAAGTATCTTTTTGAACATGTGTTTTCTTTTCCAAAATTAAGGTTCACATCTTTGATTTCAATCTATCACTTATTTGGGCTTGAGTAACTATGAAGATTTATTATATTATGTTTCATATTTTATTTTAAATTATGTATATATTTATTTCAACTTGATTGTGATAAAATTATTTTATATTTATATATTATGAATGTCTTTTAATTTATTTATGTTTTATTATATTCATATTTATTATTCTTAATTAGTTTTGAGCGATCGAATTTGTTTTAAAAAAAGTGCAGAGTCCTACATATCTTTAGATATTATAATCTCTAAATTGTTTTATTTTTTTTAAAATAAAAAAAAAAGTATGCACAACACAATTTCTAAAGTTCTTTAATTGTTGCTTTCCTCTTCCTAATAGCAATTGATGCTGTTCTTATCTTTCTTTGTTTCTTCGTGGATTTTTAGTTAATCTCACTTACCATGAAAAACCTATTAAAACTCTTTGTCATTCAAGTGAAACAAAAAAAAGTCTCATGTCATAATAAGTTATGTCATAATAAAATGATTTTAGTTCAAAATTAAAAAAAAAATTGTGTTAAATACACATAATTTTAATTAAAATTTAATTAATTTTATATATAGATGGTACGATTTCAATGTTAAATAAAAATAATTGAAGTTTGCATAGTTATAACGACTTGAAGTTATGTAACTTATGTTTAACTTCTTTAATAATTAATAAATAAATAATGATTTAGAAAATGAAATATAAATTAAAAAATATTAATAATTTGTTGAATAAAATATTTATTATATATAGTCCAAAAAACAAGTTAAGGGTAGAGTAAAGAATCATGTGCGTATTTTATATACTTTTTAAATTGGTTGTGTTTCGTTTTGTTTCATTCTTTTACAAATACTGAGGGCTATTTATTAGTAAGGAATTTTCTGAAGTTTGTAGTGAGTGACCTAGAGTAGAACGTAGGTTTTTTAATTCAAAAAGTTTAGGAAGAGTACTTATAATAAAAGTATATATTTATACATATTAAATATATTAAAGTGAATGCTTTCAACATTGTTAGGTGAAGAATATCATTGTTAAACAATACTCATGGCTCTGACCTGGCCATCAACTATCCACAATTAATTAAGACAAAGCAAACTCAGCAACCATTTGTTTTAAATGCTGAATCTTTACCTTTTGAGGGGGGGAAATAGTAATTAGCTTTTTAAAAAAAAGATACATTTATTTAATAAAGCCAATTAACAAATACAGAACAATATTATTTTGAATTGAAGAGGGAGTAAACAAGAAAGAGAGAAAAAATGTAAAATGGAATTGTTTGAATTAAGAAAAACAAATAAATGAAAAATATAAATTAGAGTTAAAATAAATAAAAAGGATAAAATTAATAAGTAAAAAGTATTTTTCAAAATAATAATACATAATAAACTACTCACTAGTACAACAATTTTCACTAGTACAACAGTTTAAAACAACGACTCACATTTTTTAAATTAACTTGATTTAAGAATGCGGTTATTACAAATAGTCGCATTTTTAAAACTTTTTTTACCCTAACTCAGAAGTGCGCCACTTACGTTTTCATATTTTCATTTTCCTCGCGCTTCGTTTCTCTTCTATGTTTCCTCTTTTATTTGCACTGTCTTCGTGTCTTTTGTAAACATTGTCTTTCTCTCTTCTTCTTCACCATTATCACCTTGCTCCATCGTGTATTTGCATTTCATTGAGAAATTTTTATTTGCATTTTCTGGACTTTTATTTATGTTCTTGGTTATCAGGCCTTCCAAGTTCCAATATCAATCCATTATTTGTATTATTTTTTTTATTCAGAACATGTCAGATTCATATTGGGATGAAATGCTAAGAATGTGAAGAGGTATGATATGGATGCACCAAAAGATAAAAAAAAAATGCTAAAATAATGACATGTTCTTCGAAAAATATCAAAGTTAAGAACTTTGATTAGAAACACAAACAACAACGAAAAAAGAGAAGAAATCCTAAATGTCATACATAAATGCGATTTATAAATGCGGTTATAGTAAATATCTGCATTTATAAATCGAATTTACAAATACGACTAAATAACCATCTTCTTATCTCTTCGATTTAAAACTACGTATATATTAAATACGACTATATAGTTGTCATTTTAAATTAAAAATAACCGTCGTTGAGTGTCTTTCCAATTTTTAGAAATGAATGGGCTAAGTGATTTGTGTGAAGTAACTAAGTAGTATTAATTAAAGTGCTACATTGGTCCTATTTGTTGTTTGTTATGTTACTCTTTGTGGACCCACTTTGCAAACAAAAAATACAATAAATTTATAAAAATGTATATTTTTCTCTCATATCTATGAAAAAAGTTGAAGAATATATTATATAATAATCATAACGTAACATGATCAATTATATTATATATATAATCGTAGTATAATTAATTATATAATATAATATAATAATAAAAATAATAAATCTTATTAGTAATAATAAATTTAATAGAATTATAATAATGATTATTATAAATTAATAATAGTAACACTAACAATAATAAAATTAGAATCAAAAGTAGTGATAAATTTATATAAGAATAATAAAAAGTAAATATATAAAATAATAATACAAAAATTATAATTTGATATGTAACTAAAATTAATACATAATAACAAATGTTGATTTGATCATTTTATAAATATATCATTTTATATTTTTTAAACATATTATATAAATCAAATTACTTAGAAAATTTACAAACTTTTCATTTATTTCTCATCACTTTCACTTTTTTATTCAATTTAAACAATTTTCTTTTTTTCCCTCTTTAGTTCAAACACAACAATAAAAAAGTTTAACCTTTATTTTTTTTTCTCTAAAAAAAATAGGAGTATATTTGCGCATATTCACTAAAAAATGTGAATAAGTTAAGCCCAAATCCATTAAATAAAAATAATTGTAGAGATAAAAATGTAATATATCTTAATATTATTTTTTAAGAAAAAAAAATATTTATAAATTAAACCTTTATTCAAACCCCACACAATTAATGTCAAAAGAGAGAAAATTGTACATTAAGTTTTTTTTGGAATATTATTCATATATTTCTTCTCCTTTGCCAACAACATACTTCAATTTTACTTCCTAGAATACTTTTCTCTCTCTTCCTTTTTCAATCCCTCTCGTCAATTCATGTGTAAGGATATTTCTGAAACTTTCATAAATATAAATCTGATCATTATTTAAAAATAGATTTAATCCTTTCATAAGTTTTGATTTTAATCTTTCAATTATAAATTTATTTATAAGTGTAAAGATCAATTTTATAACTTTACAGAGAAAGTCTAAATTAAATAAAAAGTAAATATTTATTATATAAAAGTCATATATAATATCAAATCAATTTATTTTTATTCATCTCTCAAAATTACATAATCTCTTATTTTTGTTTAGATTTAAGGTGTTTATGTTTTTTTTTTCGACTAGAGCATACAAATTAGAATATAACACAGTATAGTTTGATCTGATTTTGGTTTTCTTTAAACTTTGATCTTTAGTTTTATGTTTATCTTATTATATGCATGTGTAACATGAGCATTGAGTTGAACAAATGAAGCCCTATTAATTTAGGTTTATAATTATATATTTGATTTGTGAATTAGGTTTCTAAGGAGCAAATTATGGCTTCCTTAAATTTTCTAAGTATTTGGAAGAATTTTTTAAAGAGCATAAAAATTAAGAGAAGCTAATTTCATTTACTATTTTACAAATGAGAATTGATATTATAATACATGTAATTGATGAATCTTTAATACTTCATTTACTATATTTTGGAAATAAGAATTGATACTACACCTATGTGTAACTGATGAATCTTTTATGCTTCCTTGAGAGTTACCTTAAGTTTTGTGAGAGTTTTCAGAAGTTACTATTGGAATGAGGGATCTAGGATCTAGGCAGTCAACACATATTGGAATGAGGGGTCAATCTTGATTTATCTGTCATTTTTTTAAAGTTGTTTATTTATTTTAATATATATATATATTAAAAATACACTCAATTATCTAAATATTTTGTAAGTATTTATTTAAAATTATTTAATATTTTTAATTATTAGGATCAAAATGAGGTGAATGTTGATCATCATTGTTACATTCGTCATCATTATTATCACCTTAATTATCAAGCTCTTCTGAAGAAATAGAGGATCGATCATCAACTTTCACGAAGACCTAAAAAACAAATAAGAAAATCACCTTATGACACTTCGTCTCCAATACATCTTACTTCATTTAATCAATGGTGTAAAAAAGGTTAAAAACGACAGTTATTTTAACTGTAAAATGACGACTGCCGTCTTTGATCAACGTGTAGTCTTATGTCCCAAAGCAAAGAAGACGGCTATAGCCGTCTTCTTATATTCAAACAAAGAGGGTGACTATGGTAGAAGTATCCCTTTTACACCTCCCTTATAAGATGTATATATAATATATGCATGAGGTGTAAAAGGGCGATTTTTACCATAACCGCTTTTATAAACCATTGTGAAACATCTAAGAAAGCGGCTATTTGCCTTAACCGCCCTTATAAACCATTGTGGAGCATCTAAGAAGACGATTATGGTAAATAGCTATCCTTGTAGATGGTAATTTTTGTAGTACATTCTGTTTAATGTTAATTCCCATCTAAATTGACCTGTTCAATTATAACTTAGCCAGACAAATACATAAATTCAGAGAATCAAATTATATATATTGATAAAAATGTATTACAAACACTAATAACATATATTTTTACCTATATTCCTATCTATTGATTAGTATCCTAGAGTTTTAAAAATTTAGGAAATATGTGACCCAAGCATGTCTCACATATTCTATGGTGGCCAAAGGCAGTGCTTGCTCATCCATAAAGAAATGCATTACAAATTCAGGTTCACATAAATTAGTGTTAAGATACACATATGTTAAAGAACTATAAAAATAATTTACCATCATGTTACCTACTCCCAATCACTTTTAAGGCCTAGTCTTACAATGGTAACCATCCATTGCATAACGTAATAGCCACATTCATAGCTTCCTAGTTGTCTATTACACTATAATTCAATAGAAAGTAAAAGTTAATATTGATAAACCATGAATTAGACACATTAAAGTGAGTGAACAAATATACTTTAAATACCTTAAGGTGCATTAAAGTGAGTTTTTTTTTTTTTTGCATTTGCACTTCCCCTCCCAATGAACAAACACTGAAATAATAAGATTTTTATGTTAGAACACATTACATTATGTAATGTATGATTAATAAATTTGTGAATGTAATATAATCATAATGGTTTGATAAATCTCTAATTTGCAGTAGGAAACATGATGCAAAATTTCAGAATTTTCTGACAATTGAAAGCATGGGAACTAAAACCTTAAAATACTTGAAAAATACCTAAATAATAATTAAAAAAAATAGTAAACGATGGATTTTTGGAATTTTGGTGGACCCCAATCCCCTTTGGGTATTCGCCACGTGATTCTTTACCTCGTTTCGAACAACTTTTATTTTTTTACGTGTCTCCATCTGACTTTTTGTCAAAAGTTATGATCGTTTGAATTTTTTCATGCTAATTTTTGTTTATTCCAAATTTATCACTCTTCTCATTAATGTCAGGACTCCTCCATCAAATATCCACTAAATCAAGTTCCCACAAATCCTAAACTATTAACTAATCAACACATATATTCAAATATTTATTTAAAATTTTAAAATCCTAAACCCTAAAAATACTAATCTTCTATAGTGGAGTTGCAGGTGCAACCAAGTCCACGGTGACAACATGTGGTGGAGGTGTTGGTAGTGTGCGGAAGGTGTTGTCGGCGTGCGGAGGTGAAGGAGTTGGCGTACGGAGGCGGAGACAGTTGTTTGCTTACTTGGAAAATAAGATCACTACAAGAAAATCATCAAATAGAAACAAATTTTAGAGACAAAAAATAATTAGTTGCTATAGTGACTAAATTAGAGACCATTTTAGGGACTAAATAATTTTTTTGGTTTTTAGATTAGTTTCTCTTATTGTTAAATGGTTTCTAAATTGATATCTAATTAGCAACTAAGGTTTAAACAAAAAAAAGCAATGACAAAGAAGAAGTAGAGAGCTCGAAAGCAACTTACCCAATCACACGAAGAAGACAATGGCTTAAGGAAAACGAAGAAGAAGCACATAGAAAAAGAGAAAAACGTAACTGGCGCGTTAAGAACTAGGATAATAAAAAAAACTCTAAAAGAGCGGCTATGAGGTAAAGCCACATTCTTAAAGTAATTTAATTTAAAAAATATCACCACATTTTGAAAGACAACGTATAACTATACAAATTAAAAAATATTACTTTTTGCATTAATAAATGTAACAATATTCATGTTATATTTTAATTGTAATTTTCCCCCTCTTATTTATTTTTTGCTCAAATTTATACGTTCAATTTATATACGCGTTAAATGTGTTTTACTAAATATACCAATAACTTTTAATTAAATAATACATTAATAATATTTTTCTAAGTAAAGTCGTGTGATATTCACACAATTTCAATTAAAAAAAAAACTTTAATAACATTATACAAAGTCATGTTAACGTGATTGTTTTCCATAACTTTTATACTATGAAATTGAGTAAATTGAAGTCAGGACTTACCCATATAAATTATTTAAAAAGGATACGTACATTTCAGTAATAAAATTAACATCTCTGTTGAAAAAAATTCCAAAAAGGAAAGGTCAAGATGATAAGTTTCCATTACTAACGTTTATTTGGAGATCCAATGGTGATGTGCACTTTTCGATAACTCAACCCCTTCGTTAAGCATACAAAATATAGTAACGTCAAAATTTGAGAGCATGTATGCATCAAATTGTGAAAGCAAAAAGGTGAAGGAATCTTCCATTTGTTCCAAGAGTTGTCACAAGATTCCAGGAGTACTTATCTCAAAACAATATTTTTCTTTTGAATGTGATAGTTGTCACTCACTCTGTTCACTTTAAATAACATTTTTCAATAAAAAAATTGTTTTAAATTAATTTCTTTCTGTAAAACCAATAATACATTAAATATTTAAAAATTACAATAATAATTACTTACATCTTTTACTTTCTAGTGTATTTTGGTGAATGGTGATACTTTCAAATATTACGATTTTTATTTTTATATTTTATTCAGATTTCACATTTTAATTTATGATGAATTCTTTAAATGGTCAGTTACATAAATACACTTATTAAATACTTTTTACATTATCTATAGAATAAATTTTTAATTTAATTTGATATTATAAAAATTCTATGTATTAAAGATTTTAATATCATAAAAATATTTAGAAATCCAATAATATATATAAGAATATTTCATTGTATATAAATGAATACAAATCTCACCCATAAATCGATTTAATGAGATTGAGTTAGAATTGAAGTTCACTTTGTAATATGTTATCAGAACTATTTAAAGTTTATTCTACGGGTATTTGTCGGGTCTATACCATTCTGTTCACACGTGTTTATTTTGTAATATACTATGTGAAAAGAACATGGAAGTTTTTAATAATATTTTTTTTTGTAAAATTAAATTATAAAGGTTCGGTTTAGTTTTAAAATTTATATTTAGAAATTAAAAACTAAAAATTCCGTAACATCCAGAACAAGAATTATATAGTCCTGTGAAGGACTAGAAGAGCACTGATAGAAAGAACAGCTCAACTTACATGAGCTGTTTGTAAGCTTTCGACACAATTGATTATTCAAAATTGGAGAAGCCATCACTGTTACCCCTTCTTTAATATCTTTCCCTAACGTGTATTGGATTAGCACAAATGTCTTAGGATTTGCCTTTAACTCCTGTCTTTTTATTGCATTTTCCTAATGTCACTTTCTTGGTCAAATAAACAACAATTTGTAAGCAGATATTTCTTTTGGATATGACTGAGATGATTTGTAACTGTACCTGTGTAGGACTTGAGATGGGAACACTAACAGTTGTTAATATGTGAGGTTAGAGATTTTTTTTTTAATATATTATCAAAATTATTTAAAATATATTTTAACAAAAATTTATTAAATCACTTATTATCATATTATTATCGAATATATTTGTTCTGATATATCAATATAGTTCCACATTTCTCAGGAATCGAGATCAATATAATCGCACATTTTTCGGGAGTCGAGGTCAAAGACAGTTTATATACTCTTTTATCTCTCAATTCATTTTGATACAACTTTTAAGAACAAAATCGTAACATAGGACCAACCTTCAAAACAGTCGGATGTTCAAAACAGTCAAATGGAGTCATTCTTCCTAATGATCTTATCTCTCGAATTTATACAATATTTTTTATTAAATTAAACTCAAAATTTATTTATTAATATTTGAGATTATTTTGTAATAATTTAGCTGTTTAAATTTTCTTTTATCGATGACAGTACCTTTGTAGAGAAGGAGATTTTGACAGGATTTGAAACCTTTTTGAGGCAATGAAACATGAACAATAATTGTTGACAGCGTGATGATAAATAATAGGTGAGTGGTGATGATTTAACAAATCCTGTATTTTCATCTGGAACCCTGTCTCACTAACTGTTCTACCTGCTCCTGTCGTTTATTGTCCTGCTCATGTCTCTGCCACACCTCATTGCTATCACACCAATATTCTTCTTCTCCATACTCACTTAACTCTCCACTATTCATTCATGTTCTTCGCTCTTAAAAAGAAAGAAAAAAGTTTTATTAGGTGTATTATCACTTGTATAGAAAATATATATATTACAATTTAATTAGGTAAAATATTGCCTACAATAATTATATATAACTTTATAATTATTATTTATTTTCTTAATACTTCTCTTAATTCTCAACAACTTCATTACCTTAAATCCTAAACATTGTTGATGTCTGTCGTCCTTTCATTTATGCCATGTGATTAAGCGGAAATTTGAAAAGTGAGTCATACAATATCTTATTATCTTTAAGCAATTCAGATTTGAAAAAAATATTAAACAACTCTAAATAATTGATTAAGATAATATTTTTTATTTTGTAAGTTAGAGTTACTTGTATTTTAACAATTTTTATTACCATATTAATATATTCTACGATAAAGTTGTTAAACCACTTTAAATATTTTAGAAAAATCTCTTAATCTCTAATAAGAGATGCTCTTTAATTTAGAGAGCATCAAGGAAAGAAGGTCTTAACACTTCATCTTAATGTATTTAACACTTTTTTTCTCCAGATCTGATCAGCATTTAATTTTAAAAGCTTATTTGTTTTGTAACATGCAGCAGAAACAATTCCAAGTTTGATCCCAGAGAAGTCTCTGGAAACGTTTGTATTTACAATTTGGAAGAGATAGAGTAATATGTAGAAAACCCAAGAGAGGAGGAGGTAGCAGAGTGTACTTGAGGAAGAAGATGGACAATAAAGAAACAAACAAAACTAACTCAACAGTATAAAGCAAGGGGAGAGTGAAATTCAAGTGACACAGTAGCTAGCTGTAACTAGCTGTATCTGTTCTACCAAAGAACCTTGGATCTCTTGGAAACGTTGCTGGGAGGACTCATCTGAGGAACCACGAAGTTATCATCCCCCAAACTTGATCTAATGCTACCTTCCCTTCTCTCCTTGTATCCATTCTGCTCACTCGTCTGTTCCCAATATGCAGCAGAAGAAGGTGGCGCTTGAGGAACCCAGATCCCACCAGGGGAGAACGAAACCATGTTTTCCTCACCAAACAGCGAACACATCTCATCACCGTTCTGCAATTCATCATCAACGTGTTAATCTCAGATCCAATTAAACGAAGCATCAGTTGCCACAACAAAAATTAAAATCACCACCCAAAAATTCTTGAAATTTTGTAAGAAAAAAAACATTTTTGTTACTAAATTTGGTCGCTAATGAATTGATGGAAGGTTTGAAGTGGAATAAACTAACCTTAGAGCAAGCAAAGGTTGAATGGGAATCGAGGAAGTCTTCGAACTTCATGCCCGGGATAGTGTTTATCAAGTACTCTGATATGCTGCTACCTGTGAAACCAGGTTCTTGATTTGTTTGCAAGTTTCCCCCAGGTTTAGGCGGTGAGGGTGTTGAAGGAGGATTGGAAAGTGGGTGTGAAGAATCGAGAACAGGGTTTTTCTTGGGTGATGATGATGATGATAGTGAAGAAGAAGAAGAAGAAGAATAAGGCAGGAGAGAAGCAGAGAACTTGATCCCGGTGAGGAGAAACCTGCTATGGTTCTTGGTGAGTTCGTTGGCCGAATGAATGGAGCCGTCACACTCTTTGCACAGAATCGCTCTATCTTGCTGACAAAACACAAAAGCTCTTCTCTCCTACAACACAACAACTTAAATTAAACTATGTAATGATAAGAACAATAATGTAATCATTAGTGATTAAGATTTAACTGTTATTTGTTGATGTACCTGGCAAACATCACAGAGAGGAAAATGCTTAGCAGAGGGGTGGGTGAGAGAGAAGCGTTGGTGTTTGGAGGCGAGCTTGTTGGCGTGGTGGACACGGTGGTCGCAGGCGTCGCAGAGGGCGGCCTCATCAGCGGTGCAGAATAAAGAAGCCTGGTGTTTGTTACACACGTCGCACTGGATCTTCATATTATTATTATTATTTAGGTTTTTTGTTGTCTGACCTTAGATTAATAGAAATGAGGTTTTGATTTTGAATTGAATTGAAGGGAGATGAATGACTGATTCGTCTACGGTTAAGTTAAATACAGTGGAGACGAGTCAAATCAGCGAGCAAGCAACGCGAGTTAGGGTGTCATGTTTCACGTTCTTACTTATTCAGTCGGTTAATGCGAGACTTCAAGGGATTAAATAATTCTCTTTCACCCCAAACACTTCTTCTATACCATCAGTTACTACCATTAATTATTAATTTCTACCATTTTTTTAATTTCGATAAATCATAAATGCGATCACTTACTATATGTAGCACAGATATGATACGGATATGACACGGACACATATACGACACGGACATAAATACGGAGATATGAAAAATCTTTAAAATGTAGGACACGGGGACACATATCTATATATTATATAATTATGAATTATATAAATTGACAATAAAGATTTATGTGTACAAGTATGTTTCAGATTATTTTTTTGAGCGGAAAGATGTTTTGCATGACTGGTTCACAATGATTTGTTTTTTATTTTTATAATCATAATAACAATTTATACAATAAAATTTGAATTTTGAGAAAATTAATGTATTTTTCCTTTTTAAAATTGTGTTAGAACCGTACCAGAATTGTCAGAAATCTAACAAATACTTTTTGAATTGGACATTTTACGGATACGTGTCCTACAGGTGTCATACGAGTGTTGGTGTTCGACACGAGTATCGGACACCGACACGCCATTTAAGAAGAGTGTCCGAGTTTTACTACTACTACTGTACTAACATATAAATATTTAAAAACCAACTATATTATTTATTTATCATTTATGAACTTTATTTTATGTGGTCAGATTAAGTGGTTCTATTAGACTACTAAATAAATTATATAAAATATAAATGAACAAATATCAGTATTAATTAATTAAATTAACACACAAGAAAACTCATTAAAATGTAGTATTTCCCGGTGTCTCATTTAAATAAAACTTGAAGTTGCGTTGAGAAAAAACCATGAAGTCACCTATTTGGTTTGTTTATTTATCAATTGTCACATTATTAGTGTTTAGATTGGGAATTGATAATGAACCCATGTATTTATTTTATTCTTAATAACAGAAAATAAGGTAGAACATAAATAGTTATATGTTTACTATTATCTATCCAATAATATATAAGAGTAAAACATTTAAACAATGATCACATAACATGATATAACATACATCATATGCATAAGTTATATTACATTTTTACACTATAATACAAAAGAATAACTTTTATGAAATTGCATCTCTCATATCTCACTTTACATCACCTTTGTTAATATATGTGATTTAAACTATCAATAAAATTAAAATATTCCTTTTTTATATGTTTAATAGTATAATTTTTGGGACCACAATGTTATTTCGTGTATCTCTCATCATACACTTATTAAAGGACCACAATCATATAAATATTCACACACAACCACATCACGATGTCATATGTGTGTGTTCACATACTACAGTATATAGTGTATCAGACATGTATAGAGTTTCTTAAAATTTTCAAGATCCACAATTTTTTTCATGTGTCCCAACTTAAGAAACATGTGAGAGATGCATTAGTTTCAACTGATCAACCTTATCAAATGGAAGGAAGGTTGAATGAAAGGTAATAAGAGACTATTATAGATAGGATGACGGTAAAGCGCAATGAAAGTACCATCACCAAAGTTTTGGTAAAATGGAAATACAACTCCCACTAAATGTTACATGGGAGTTCTACTACGATTTAAAGAAGGAAAACACATTTCATTCAATCGTTGAGGTCAAGAATATTCTCATGGAAGGGGTATTGTTGAGCAGACAAATCAGTTTGCTATATAAGAAAAAATAATTATTGTATAGACAAATGTTTGTAATTGCATACCTGTAGGTTTTCTCTCAATATCAATCCAAAAATCCTCTTCATTCTAGGTTTTTCCTCGTTACACTTGTGTTATTTGATTTCCTTTGTAACACTTTAATTGTTTCTTTCATATGAATTCACATTACACACGCATAGTTGCATGTCTAACATGTTTCATAAACTTTATGCGCTACCATCACACCATAACGTTTAAGTAGTCTCTTGTCACTTGAATGTCACTTATTCTAAATGAGAGAAAAGCATCTCGACATTATTCAAGCCTCAAAGCATAGCTTAAGTAATATGCTTTGTTGTTTGAACGTTAATGGTGACATTAAATGGTATATGATGATGACTCATCACTTAAGTCATACTAACCCAAAAACACATACTTTTATATTTCAATAAGTCTGTACTTATTACGAAGTGGACTTTAAACCTAACTCAATCCCATAAAACCGGCTCATAGGGTTGAAGTTTGCACCCACTTATATACAATAAAATATCCTAATCTCTAGTCGATATGAGATCTCCAACACACCCCCCTCACACTGAGAGTGACATCTCGTGTGTGGGACAACATATTATGGATGGTCCGATAACAACCCGATAGTGGGTGACTTGATAAGGCCAACAAACACTCGCTAAGATAGGCTTTAAATGACTCTGATATCATATTACGAAGTGGACTTTAAGCCTAACTCAACCCCATAAAACCGGCTCATTGGGTTGAGGTTTGCACCCACTTATATACAATGAAATATCTTAATCTCTAGTCGAGTGGGATCTCAAAAAAAAATACTTCTATTAAGTATACATTATCTTATTCAAAGTGTTATTGCATTTTAATTCAACCAAAATTACATTTGATATATCTTGTTTACAACTAAATGATTTTATACAATTTTGTAATTCTCTTTATCTAATGGAGGTAGCATCCTACTAATCACTACAAGAAAATCATTAAATATCAACTAAATTTAGAGACAAAAAATAATTAGTCAATATATTGACTAAATTTGATATTGTTTTAGAGACTAACAAATTATTCGTATTTAAAGTGGTTTCTATTATTAATATAAATTAATAAAATGTTTCTAAATTGATATCTAAATTAACTACTAAAATAGTAAGTAACTGAAATCTTGGTAGTTAATGGTTAGATATAATTTAAAAATTATTCTATAAATTTTTATTAATAATATAAATTATTTTAAATACCAATAATTTTTTAATTTATAAAATAATCTCTAATTTAATTAAATAATAATTACTTATTTTAATTTCTAAAATTAATTTTTATTTAATCATTTTCTCATAACAAATATCTAACTCTTCTAATCAATAGTTTTCTTGTAAATAATAAGTTATATATTATCCATAAAACCAACATTACTTTCATATTTTCAATTTCTCATTTAAATGAACCAATTAATGAATTGATATCTTAATTTTTAAATATCACAGTGAGGAAGTGTATAGGGTAAACATTTGAAAGAAAAAGCTATGCATATGTAGTTCAACTATTAGATGTTTTTTAACAGGGTTTTAAATTTTTGTTTTTAATTGATTTTTGCAGCAGTTAGAAAAATAATAATTGAAAGATAATCACAATTTTAAAAATTAATTAAATTATAATTTATAAAGATTATAGAGAGACACTAATTTAATACAAGTATATTAATAAAATAACTTGGGTTTGAGTAGGCCAATATGTTGCTGTAAATATTTTATAACTCCTTTGGCTCTCTGGCGATTACACATGTATTTTAATAATATCAACAAGTCATGTCAAATAGCCATTTAGAATAATTCTTAGTATGGATTGGATCGTACGACCCAAAAAGTAAATCTACTCAAAACTCACATGTTTTTAAGTTTTTTAACAATCACAGTGACGACATCTCTTACGTAAGCATTTGCTATTGATTCAAAAATAAACAAGATTTCTTTTAAAATAATTTATATATAAAATTTATAAAGAAGAAAAATGCAGAACTATGTACATACTATTAACACGTTAATTTCATTTTAAAAAGTAATTTATGAGCAAATAAAATATAGAACAAATGATGTGATAATTAAATTGAAAATTTATAAAGAACTAATATATAATTAGTAGTAGTAATATTATTATTAGTAGTAATTAGTAGGAAGTTGTGGAGAAAGGTTCTCTATAGAATGAAGAGTGGATGTGTCATAATTTAAGGGAATATATGTGTGAAGATTTGATGAAATGTATAGAATGAAGAGTGGATGTGTCATAATTTAAGGGAATATATGTGTGAAGATTTGATGAAATGTGAATAAAGTGATTGTGTTTGAATTCATGTATTTTATAGTGAATGTCTGAGAAAAATGGTTGAAGTTTGTCAGTGATGAAGTCCTGAAAATTTTTTAAAAATTTAAAATATAAGATTATAAATTTATTCTTATTTTTAGAAATATTTTGAATAATTAAATATGACATATTTTTGTGTTGATTTGAGTTAATTGAAATTTTATAAATTATTTTTGATAGTATTAAATAATTATTTTTGGATAAAATACGACTTACTTGACAGAAAATTATCAATATATGTAAAAATAGAAAATTGTTATATATAAAAAAAATATTCATAAATTTAAAAATAAATAATAAAAATAATAATTTTGTATTAAATGTAAATAGTAAATATATTTATAATAATAATTATATAAATAACTATATATGTTTGTGTTATATTAAAGTTTTATTTTATTGTTATTTTTATTAATTATTATTATTCTGTTTTATTAACAATATTATTACATATTTGTGTTAGTTAATGTATCATTCTTTATTTTAATTTGTATAATAAAACAATGAAAAAAAAAATAATGTGTCACTTTTATGTAAAAAAAACACTAAAATAGAAAAAATACACCCCTTTAAATGGCTTTCCACGAGGTTTTATATATCTCAATAAAGATTTCAAAAACAAACATTGTTCACCTTACACTACAAGAAAATCATGAAATAGAAATCAATTTTTTAGAGATCAAAATAATTAGTTGTAATAGTAACTAAATTAGAGACCATTTTAAAAACTAAATAAAAAATTGGTTTCTAAATTAGTTTCCATTATTGTTAAATAGTTTCTAAATTGGTATCTAATTAGCAACTAAGGTTTTAACTACCAATTATTTAGTTTCTAAATTTGGTCTCTAAAACATTGATTGCTAATTAGATACCAATTTAGAAACTATTTAACAATAATAAAAACTAATTTAGAAACCAATTTTTTATTTAGTTTCTAAAATGGTCTCTAATTTAGTTACTATTGTAACTAATTATTTTGGTCTCTAAAAATTAGTTTCTATTTCATGATTTTCTTGTAGTGTTAATTCCTCCCTTCCTCTTCCATACACATAAGTGTATCTAAAGAAAAATATAGATGTTCGTCATATAAATAGATTTTTCTTTTAAAGCTAACATAGCATTAAAAGAAAAAATGGGTGATAAATCCATTGAAACAATAAGATAAATATTTTTTTTAAAGTATAACCATTTTCCTTGCTCTTTGAAATAAATTGTCTTCTTTTGAGGAAAAACAAACATATAAGAGACTTTTTATGTGAGTTTGTATGTTAATTTTATGTTCATAACCTGAAGTTCTAGTGGACCAAGAATATTTGGTTCAGAGAAACATACAACTAATCCTTCACCCAATTCCTTACGCTTGTTTTTGAGTTGAGATATTTATTAACTTTACTTATCAAATATTTGTGTTCTTTGTCATGAAGTTTGGTTGTTGTTGCATAAAGGGAAGAAATTTGATACATGTTTATGAGACACATTCTCAAATTTTCTTTTTAACACAAAACTCAATTTATCATATATTTAACCATGTTATAGGTATTGATACCTTCATCCTCTTATATCACACTTCTCTTCAACTAATAACTCATTTGGTTATAGGTACCGGTAGCATCACAGGGTGTGTTAGAGCTCCCTGTGATGGCGACACGCTTGTGGAAAACAAATATCATTTGGTTGAAAAAGTATGCAACGGAAAGAGACCAAAGACGATGCATGAGACAATAGAAGGACTATGGGATCTGCAACTTAGAATGGAAGCAACAAGGCAAAAGTAGAGTAAAGTTTTTCTTGGCAAGTGTAGAATGAGATATACCTTTTGCAGCAAAATAGTTGATGCTAGTGCAAGTGAAAGCAATGCATATTGTCTTAGCAACTTTGAAGGAATATTTGACCATCACTAGAGGTCTTTATGGGAATGGTTTTGGGAGTGTATATGTGAGGAAATTGGTTTAAAGTATATTGTGCTAGAAATATGCAGATTTGCTGCCTAATATGTTTTATTTTATATTTTCTATAGTGCTGGAAAATACAGAGTTGATGCTCTGAAAAACATTGATTCTTATAAGTTTTTTAGTTTGTTGAGATGCTTTTGGATGTTTTCTCGTGGTTTGTTTTAGTACATGTATAAGGGTTAAGACACCCCTAAGATGTTCCCTTTAATTAATTTAATATTTGCAGGAAAAAAAATTAATTCTTCATTTTTTTATTTACTTTTAATCTCTAGTAAAAGGTTGGTAACCAAATCAACCATCTTGAACATAATTCCAAACTCAAATTCATAATTCATTATATTTTATTTATGAATTAAACTTAAAATATTCAGTTCGTTAGATAAAAGAAAATTCTGATGAACACAATTTTATTTCATTTATTTATGTACGTACACAATAAGTATATTTTATATTAATAATTTTATATAAATAATTTTATATTAACTCTATTTTTGTATAAAAATATGAAAGAATTATAATTTTAAATGAATCCGTTGAGGTATTAGTGAATTTAAATTATGTGATATTTGGTGTTTCTTATAGTAGAGATGATTTTAAAGATAATAACAATTAAAAATTTAAATCATATTAAATTTATAAAATAAAATTTTAATTAGTTGGTCATTTTTTAAATTAAGTCTCATCCTTTTATCGATCAAATAATAGTGTAGGAATGCAAATCAATTACGATCAATTATAATTTCTTTTAGAGTTCTCTTTTTTTCTTTAAAAATTATTTATTTAGTCTTTTCTAAATTTATATTTTTTTTATTTTCAAATACTTATGAGCTAAGAAGGTGATTTTCATTAATATCAACTTTTAATTTTTTATGTTGTGAATGTTTTTTTTTTCATATAAAACAAACTCCATTCAACATTAGTTACAAAGAAGTTTTAAAAGATAAAATTGTTTGTGGTTTAGTGTATGGAGAACGAAGTAATGTAATAATATGGTTGACAACCTTGATAATTATTAAATGGATTTTATGTCTAACTCAATTTTATAAAATCAGTTTGTATCAAGACACCTTTCATGCTGAGACCTTCCAACTTGTAGACTTTAAGTGTAACTCAACCTTATAAAATAACTTATAAGGTGAGATTTGCACCCACTTATATACTTTAAAATGTCTTTATATCTAGTATATGTGGGACCTCCAACAATAATATTATTTTAAAAAAAAATTGAGTATTGAATATGTACATACTCATTTGATGTGGTTGATCTATTTAATGAAAGTTGTATAAGAGTATAGGATTTGTAAGGATTGGTAGTTTATGTTTGAAAGTCAATTTTGGGTAAATTCATAGAAATATGATTAATGAGAACACTACAAGAAAAACGCGAAACGGATTAAAATCCGTATGTAAAATCAACATTACATACATATTTTATCTTTAACCACTACACCAAGCAAATGTTTTAGTATTATTATGATTTTTATTATACTTATTATTATTAACAATATTAATAATATAAATATAATTTATTTTTTTATTATTAATAATAATTATATTAATATGTATAAATTATGTTAATAATAATAAGTATAATAAAAATAATAATATGACTAAAGAACTTGTCTGGTCTAGTGGTTAACGCTTTCCTGGTCACTGGAAGAACAAAGGGTGATTCACTCAATAGATGAGATTTTGCCAAATGAATCTCAACCTAAGAGGAACTTTAAAATTTTAATCAATTAAATTCACTTAGAAAAAAATTATTAGTTCAACTATTTTCATGAATTTTCTTATGGATGAGATTTTACCTACGAATCTCAATCCAATAGAAAATTAGAAATTTAATCATATAAATTGCATAGAAGGCTCTAATTCATTAAATGAATTTTTTCAAAATATTAAATATTAAATGATTCGTGGCTTGAGTGAATATAATACTTTATTGTTGATTTAATTATGTGAATTGAATTAAGAAGATGTTATGATGATAAATGATAATGTGATTGATTAGTTGGTATGTTGAGAATGATGTTTTTAGTAATTATGATAGTGGTATTATTCTAATAATGATTTGTACGAGTACATAGTTGTCCAAATAGATATTATTGAGATATTATATAAGTATTAATGTGTGTTTTGTAAATTAAGTTGAGAGTGAAAGCTTAAAAAATATAATGTGATGAAGAGTTAATGTAGGTTTTGTAAATTAAGTTGAGAGTGGAAGTCACTTATACTCAAGTGGAAGTATAAAAGTCATCTTGATATGAAAGATTATTTGATAGACTATATATATATATATAAATAGTTAGATTGTTAAGCATACTAAATTGATGTTAGTCACAAAATTTAAACTTAATAACAATCTTTTGGTTTTTTTTTCTCAGCAAAATAACAATCTTTTCTAAGTAGTAAGTTATTACATTTATAATGTGAATGCTTTATGTGATATTTAATAAATATTATATGAAATTATTCATACACTTTTTACACGGTGTGTTTAATTAAATCTCAGTTTACTATTTAAATTATGTTAATACTTTTAATTTTATTATTACCATATTTTAATATGGAAGGAATTAGTTATGAAAGTGACCGAACTTGAAAAAGTCAATAGCTTAAGTTATATATATAATTTTTCCTTTTATATATATGTGTGTGAAATTTTTTAAAGTTTTATAACATTTAAATATATTTAGAGACTCCACATATAAGAAATGTGTTTTGGGATCTCACATGTTAAGTAGAGATGGACTAAAACAAATCATATTAAAAATTTGAATCAAAATTTAAAGTGAATAAATTGAATTGATTTATACTTAAACTATTTTTTTTATTCGACATAAACAATTTCTAGTTCTACTCGCCAATAGCATTTCAATAAAAATGTTAAGAACAAGAACTAATGTATTACTTAAAATAAGAACTTTTAATAATAACATTTGCATATTCGCTCTTCCGTAGCTTGAAACAAAGTAGCTGTAACGCTATTTATTATTTTTTATCTTTGTATTCTCCTCAATTTAATATATCTATCGATATATATATATACATATTATTTTTATTTTTATGTTATTTTTTTGATTGGTCAAACCTCGTTACTACCATTTTAAAAAGAAGAGTCTGAATGGTGTGGCGAGTGGATTCCGATTCCGTATTTAGCGGGAAACAAAAGTGGGGACGAAAAGTCTAAGGAACCAATATTTTATTTTTAAAGGCACTTTCCTATTTATAATGATGCCATGTTATGTTACACGTCAGACACGTATTTAAGTGTCTCATGCGTGAGAAACATTGCAACTATCGGCTATTTATTTTCTAATATAATTAATTTATTCAATTCCTTACCTAACACCATTTACATCTTTATTTTCCTATCTAGCATTCTTTTGTTTTTATTTCCCTATCTAGTACCTTTTTGCTTTTATTTCCCTATCTAGCACTCTTTTATTTTTTATTTCCCTATATAGCACCATTTTAAAAATAAATAAATAAATAATAAATTTTAATTTTTTTTATAATTTTAATTTTGAATGCATTAAAAAATAAATATTTTTAATATTTAAAATAATTGGAAATATAATTAATGAATAAATAAATGAGTTTTTACAAAATAAAAATAAAAAAGTAATAAATTAAAAATGTTTAGTTTAAAATTATTATTTTTTTAAAATGAAGAAAATAAAAAATTAAACTATACAACAACATAAAGTTGAATCTATAAACATAAATTAACATTTATTTTTATTATTATTGATGATATAATCATGTTAATTTCAAGTAAAAAATACAGGACATAATTATAAAAAAACCAAAGTCAATTAGTATTAATTAATAGTGAACACATAAATAATATTGAAGTGTCTACCCTAAATGCAAAATTCTAAAAAAAAGCTAATGCAAATGCTACACTTAATGCTTAAAAATGAGACTAAAAAAATACAAAACTAAATAAGTATAGAAGATAAAAACAGCAACAATAAAATAAAAACAAAAAATAAATATAAATAAAGAATGACAGAAAAAAAATAACAACTAAAAATATAAAAGATATAAAATAAAGGCAAAACAAAATAAGATAAAAATAAAAGATATAAAAAAAATTCAAACAAATAAAGATAAGAGATATAAGGCGATATTAAATAAGTATATGTTGATCATAAAAAGGAAAATAAATAAAAGATGATCATTCATTTGATATTTTCTTCAGTGGTACATTAAATAGTTTGTGCAAAATGAAACATAATTAATGACGAGAATTGCACAATCCAGTAATTTTTTTTATAATTTTAATTTTGAATGCATTAAAAAAAATATTTTTAGTATTTAAAATAGTTAGAAATATAATTAATGAATAAAAACATAAATAGAAATAAATAAAGAATGGCAGAAAAAATAATAATATTGTCAAACACCAGGACACACAAAAAGAACGTGTTCCAACATTACTAGACCGTCTACTTTTCGTCATTAATTATGTTTCATTTCGCACAAAGTATTTAATGTACCATTGAAGAACATATTAAATGAATGATCATCTCTCATTTATTTTCCTTTTTATGATCAACATATACTTATTTAGTATCGCCTTATATCTCTTATATTTATCTTGTTTTGATTTATTTGATTTTTTTTTATATTTTTTATCTTTATCTTATTTTGTTTTTCCTTTATTTTATACCTTTTATGTTTTTAGTTGTTATTATTTTTTCTGTCAATCTTTATTTATTTATGGTTTTTGTTTTTATTTTATTGTTGTTGTTTTTATTTTCTAGACTTATTTATTTTTGCATTTTTTTTCTTCTCATTTTTAAGCATTAAGTGTAACTTTTGTATTAGTTTTTTTTTTTGAATTTTGCATTTAGGTAAACACTTCAATATTATTTATGTGTCCACTATTAATTAATACTAATTGACTTTGGTTTTTTTTATAAATATGTCCTGTATTTTTTACTTGAAATTAACATGATTACATATTCAATAATAATAAAAATAAATACTAATTTATGTTTATAGATTCAACTTTTATGTTGTTGTAGAGTTTAATTTTTTATTTTCTTCATTTTTAAAAAAAATAATTTTAAACTAAACATTTTTAATTTATTACTTTTTTATTTTTATTTTGTAAAAACTCATTTATTTATTCATTAATTATATTTCTAATTATTTTAAACATTCAAAATATTTATTTTTTAATGCATTCAAAATTAAAATTATAAAAAAATAATAATTTATTATTTATTTATTTATTTTTAAAATGATGCTAGATAGGGAAATAAAAAATAAAAGAGTGCTAGATAGGGAAATAAAAACAAAAGGGTGCTAGATAGGGAAATAAAAACAAAAGGGTGCTAGATAGGAAAATAAAGATGTAAATGGTGCTAGATAGGGAATTGAGCCTCGAATCGTATGTCTTCGACTAAATTTCCTATCTAGCACCATTTACACTTTTATTTTCTCATCTAGCATTGTTTTATTTTTATTTCCCTATCTAGCACCCTTTTGTTTTTATTTCCCTATATAGCACCCTTTTACTTTTTATTTTCCTATCTAGCACCATTTCAAAAATAAATAAATAAATAATAAATTATTTTTTTTTTTATAATTTTAATTTTGAATACATTAAAAAATAAGTATTTTTAATGTTTAAAATAGTTAGAAATATAATTAATGAATAAAGAAATGAGTGTTTACAAAATAAAATAAAAAGTAATAAATTAAAAATGTTTAGTTTAAAATTATTTTTTTAAGTAAGAAATTAAACCCTACAACAACATAAAAGTTGAATCTATAAACATAAATTAGTATTTATTTTTATTATTATTGATGATGTAATCATGTTAATTTCAAGTAAAAAATACATGACATAATTATAAAAAAACCAAAGTCAATTAGTATTAATTAATAGTGGACACACAAATAATATTGAAGTGTCTAACCTAAATGCAAAATCCTAAAAAAAAAAACTAATGCAAATGCTACACTTAATGCTTAAAAATGAGAAGAAAAAAATGCAAAAATAAATAAGTTTAGAAAATAAATACAACAATAATAAAATAAAAACAAAAAACAAAAATAAATAAACAATGACAGAAAAAAAGAATAACTAAAGACATATAAGATATAAAATAAAGGCAAAACAAAATAAGATAAAGATACAAGATATAAAATTAAATAAAAATCCAAACAAGATGATCATAAAAAGAAAAATAAATGAAAGATGATCATTCATTTAATATTTTCTTTAATGGTACATTAAATAGTTTGTGCAAAATAAAACATAATTCATGACGAGAAGTGCACAATCCAGTAATGTTGGGACATGTTCTTTGTGTGTCCTGATGTTTGACAATATGAACATTTTTTTATTCGATCATGTTGTTCTCTTATGTCCATATCAGTCTTTATTCGACTTGAATTAGGCCTCCACTTTGATGTTATTTTCATGTCGGGACTTGGGCATAGTATTTGACCAGTGTATGCAGGCCAATACTCTTTATTTCTGAGTTCCATCAAATAGTATTCCGTGAAAGATCTGTTGCAATGTTGTTGTTTTTATTTTCTATATTTATTTATTTTTACATTTTTCTTCTTCTCATTTTTAAGCATTAAGTGTAGCAATTGCATTAGTTTTTTTTATGATTTTACATTTAAGGTAGACACTTCAATATTATTTGTATGTTCAATATTAATTAATACTAATTGACTTTAATTTTTTTATAATTATGTCCTGTATTTTTTTACTTGAAATTAACATGATTACATCATCAATAATAATAAAAATAAATACTAATTTATGTTTATAGATTCAACTTTTATGTTGTTATAGAGTTTAATTTTTTATTTTCTTCATTCTTAAAAAAAATTTAAACTAAAATTTTTTAATTTTTAATTTTTATTTTGTAAAAACTCATTTCTTTATTCATTAATTATATTTCTAACTATTTTAAACATTAAAAATATTTATTTTTTAATCCATTCAAAATTAAAATTATCAATTTCTTTTTAATTTATTATTTTATTTATTTATTTTTGAAATGGTGCTAGATAGGGAAATAAAAAACAAAAGGGTGTTAAATAGGGAAATAAAAACAAAAGGGTGTTAAATAGGGAAATAAAAACAAAAGGGTGCTAGATAGGGAAATAAAAGTGTAAATGATGCTAGACAGGGAATTGAGACAATGTCGTCAGTATTTTTTATTTTTTATTATTAAAATTTTTAAAATCATAATATTACTACAACAATAAAAAAATTATTATTTTATATTTATTAATTAATAATTTTCAATTTAATGGAGTAAATAAATAAATAAAATGAAATAATGATCAATTTGATGAAGCGAACATGTTAAGAAGAGAGTATGAACACCACCCTCAAACAATGACTTGAAAGATTTGGTTGCGAAAGGCGGGACAAACAATATGCTATAATTGCAAATCCAAGTTACGAAGATCCAATCTACCTCGCGTGAGAAAGATCGCGTCAAAAATCATAGATTAAAAAATTCTAGTGACGAATTTGGAGAAACTTCGATGCCACATTTGTGATGAGAATAATAGGTTATCCGTGAAGAAGGATATTGGAGTTTTTTTTATCAGCAAGCAAGGATGCAATTGGAGTGGAGAAGATTAAGTTGTTTTATTCTTCGTTCACATCTTCGTCCATCCAGTTTTCTCAAGCGAGGCATTCAAATATGGTCGTCTGCCAAATACTACCGTTACAAATTGAGTCATCGGTGAAGAAACCATTGTTGTCATTCATTCATATTTTTTTTTGCAAAGAAATAATAAGAAACCAAATGATAAGATGAAATAACAACTATGGTTTTTAAGAGAGATGAAGATATGGGAAAAAAACTAAACGTTTAATAAACTGCTTTACATTCAAAAATTTAAAATTGGTAATTGCTTTTTACAAAATGATAGAATATTAGTTTTAAAAATAAAAAACAAAAAAAGTTTCCAATTAATTATAAATAATGAAAAGACTGAAATGTCAAAGATAAAAATATTAATATAAAGGTAAAATTGATAAACACCAAAAGAACAGTTAAAGAGGGGAATCTCTTTTATATATATATAGGTATAGATAAAAAAGAAAATAATTTCCAATTAATTATAAGAATAATTAGTTATTTATTAAATGCTTAAAAAATAATGAAATGATTGAAATGTCCAAGATAAAATAATAAGGGTAAATTTGATAAACATCAAAATAACCGTTAAAGAGGGAAATCCCCTTTATATATAGGTATAAATAACATTACTTGTTATTTTTAATAATATTACTTTTAGTATGTATTGTTCTCTTAGTGCTAACTTCCTCCTCCGTTGTTAAATCTGCTTCTACCTCAACGTCTTCCTTCTCTCCTTTCATTATCTTCCTCTTCTCCGTAAACTCCAAGTCCAGATGGTATTTACAAGAGACACTTTAACGCTCAAGTGAGATCTCGATATTCGGTGTCCGGTGCAATTAATGCATGATGATAACGTATATTTTTCTCTAAATTTATAACTATTTATGTGATTATCATGGACTATTTGTTATTAGGTTGGATTAGAGTTTTGAATTATAAAGAATAGTGTATTACCTAATGCTTAATCATTGTTTGGTCACTTTAACATCTTCTGTTAGACTTAACGAATTTGTTCATGTTGATCGGCACTAACTGAATGTTGAGGTATCATCCTTCGTCCAGGATCGACCGGTATAATATTTTTTACAAATTTTTGATTGAGGGTGGTATTTTTTGTTTATTTTGCTAGAAGCCATTTTTCTAATTTATACTTTAAATTAAAATTGTGTCTTTCTTTACAAGCCAGTAAAAATATTAATTATTAATATGTTAGCATGTTATTCATACGTCTTTTTATTTGACTTTTTTTGTCGATAAGTATTTTTTTTAATAATGTGAGCAGCTACCTCAATCAACGTTGCAGTACTAACTTCCAACTTTACGGGAGCCTAACCTCTTCACATATCGATTCAGAAGAAAAAAAATCCACTTTCCTTAAGAATTCTACAAAAATTGACTCCAAATCAATATTTTATTAATCAATATCCACGTTAATCAAAATAATAATAAAAATAAAAGGAGATCAACCTCGGTTTTGATCTCAAATGAAATGAAACAAAAGCGAAGAAACAGATTTTTTTTTTTAAAAGAATAAAAGAAATCCACTTAAAATGAAAGCAAAGTGCCTGAAAATTTTCAGTAATTTATTAATGATCAAAACAAATTTAAAATCAGTTATTATAATTATAACCAATGATTAAATTATACCCTTTTTCAGTCCTATTTCATTGTAATTTATAACCCATGATTATAATTACAATTAACTTCTATTAACTATCTTCAATAACTTCCGCTAAGCTTACACTTACCATCATGGTTAATAGCTTTAGGAGTTTTATTACTACGGTCTTCATTAATTTTGTCTGTAATTTTTTTTTAATTATAATTGTGTTAAAATGAAATTGTTTTACACTTACTTAAAAATAAATATTATAAAAGTCAACAGAGTTATTATATTAATTTTAAATCGTGTGTCTGTGTTATGTAAATGTATTTTGTGTTAAAATAAAATGGTGAATTAATAAAAATTCTGATGAAAGGTATTAAGAGATCCATGAAACTTGGAACTTAAAAAATTTAATTTATAACCATTAGAATATTGATGTAAAAATGGGATGATTTATTTGGAGTTGGAATATGAACCCGATCCAACATCTTCGCCCATAACCCCTTATTTGGTGGATCTCTATCCCGAACCAGGAATATAGTTAACTCCACACCCTACACTACATATTCTAATATTTCACCTCTCTTATTCACTCCTATTTGTTGGGAAGAACATGGGAATTGGAAATCTTATGGGATTGTTTTTCAATTAATACAATTAAAAAAAATAAGAAAAATCAAAGTTCTACTATAGCTCATGTACGTCTTTATCCGTACTCTGTATATTGGATCAATTTGTTTAAGATTAAAAAAAAAATAAGTGAATTTAGTGTAAAATATTTAGTATTTATTTTTTAGAGATTTCAAAAACAAAAGTTAAAACTTATGTTTGTCTATGATAAAAATACATTTAAAAAAAAAAATCAAAGTTGTTGATTTTACGGCAAGTGGCTTAAAATAACTTTTGACTATAATAATTTGTTTTCAACTTCGGATTAATTTAAATAAATTAAAATAAACATAAAAAATCAAAAGAACGTTATTATTTCTCTAGAAAATACTCTGTGCTGAAAAAAGCCATACACAATCAGGCCTATTATATTACGTAAATAAATGCAATATTGATCAACACTCATATTATAGCACTTAAAGAAAAGTTATGTAGTTCATTTTGTATTGTTTTTTAGTATGTTCTTTTTTTGTTGAGATTTTTTTTGTTACAAAACTTTAAATTTAACAATACATCTTACTTTTTTTTCTGAAAATTATTTTACATTTTCCAATTTGTTGCGTTAAATAGGATGTGGTCAAAAGTAAGTAATGAAGTTGCTGCATTATGTATTTCCAATAATTCATAATATGTTGCGTTATGTGACAATTATTATGTTAAAAGTGTTTATTTAATAATAAGAAATCAGCATATAATGTTTTCCAAAATTATGCATATGTACGATTATATATTTTAAGTTCTGACTTGTTATTTTTGGAACAATGTGTTTATAATTTTTTATGCGGTTAGATGTATAAGGCAGCTACATCAATATATGATTTTTAAAATTACTTTCTTCATTACTATCCCATGGATATTTTATCTAAAAGATTTCTTATGCTTTAATTTTACAACTATGAAAAAAATTAAACATATATATATATGAAAATAACACATTTAGTTCATACTTTTTATTATTTTTGTATTTTATAAATCTTATTTAATTATTTTGATAACACTACAGGTCTTTCGAGAAGGTGATATTGAGAAAAAAGACCCTACAATCATCCTGATCATAATAATTTTGTTTTTGGTAGATTTTATCTATATTTAAATTATGTAATTAATAATTAATGTAATTTTGATTTATAATTATGATAGAACATATTCAATGCAATATTAATAATTTTTTTTTCAACTTCTTTAATATTATAATATTACAAATTATGTTTATAATTTTTAAAATATGATAGTATCGTTAACTATTCTTCATTTCATTTTATCGTGTTCTAAGTATTTAAAAATGTTTTTAATATAACAATTGTTTTTTACATTTATATAATTTAATTTGAACTTATAAATTATTGTATAACTAATATTATAATTTAATATATTCCATTTAAAAAATTAATATATATGATTTATTCATTATTTAAATATGAAATATTTAAAATATTCCTGGTTCAAGACACTAGTAGATTTATATATAGACTACGGGAAGACAAGCACTCCCGTACCTCTACATTGCACTTTTATTTTTTATTTTTACTATTATTATATATATATTTATATTTATTTAAATGAAATATATATTTATGTTTTTAGGAAGAGACTCTCAGGAAGCATGAAAGCCATGTTATTGATTGAGTTTCAAGAGATTTGAGAAAAAAAAAATAAAGTGAGAAAGAACAAAGAAAGAAAACACACTAATAAAATATCATAAATTCAAATTGGAATGCAGACTGTAAAAATTGAAAAAATGAGATATATTTCAAAAAATGAAATTAAAAAAAAAACTATTCTACCTTCAAACTGATTCTAATAACTATTTTAATATGTTTTAGAAAAAATAGGAAATGACATAATATTCATAATACAGTAATAAAATTAAATAGATATAAGGATAAAATAGGAAAAAATTGAAAACAAGTACAGAAGAAAATCTCCTATATACAAGTATAGATATATAAATATAGATATGAATAATAAATAAACGGCAAATGGAATGATAATTTTATTACTTGTCCATCCTCAAATTAAAATGCTATTTTTTGAAATAACCGATCGCTGTTTGTACTTCACAGGCCAGTGAAGTAAAAAAAGGTAAAGGGTAAACCGTAATAAATAAATGAATAGAATTGGTGCTTCAAAGATTAATATATCCTATGAATGGGGGGTCCAAAATAAAGAGCATGCGTCCTCTTTACCTTACAAAATGAATGCAGGGCGGTGATGAGATTCAATTTTGACTTTCAGGGTTGGATAAATTTACCATGTAATATAACAGAACTTTCGGGTTGAATGATCTACTTTTGCGGGCAAAAGAAATCCATTCCAGGGGAAGCACGAGTTCACCAATAAATGCAATGACATACAACAATTGGGTCACTGCTAACCATTTACCAAAAATCAGAAAGTGCAGTAAAAATAAGCACCTTCTTTGTTAGTGGACCCTCTTGCTTCATTTACAACCAACACTAAAAGGTTTGTGAATTGTCAGAAATGTGATCCAGGTACCGCTTCACACGATTTTGATTTATCTCAAATATCAAAGGTATGCCCCTCACCTACAAAATAGACCACTCATTGAGACTCCTCGGAAGTTAACTAAAGAAACGCTACGAAGAACTCACGTTTCCTACTAATTCAGGTAATCCAAACAACGTCGTTTAAGTTTTGAACACAGCCAACCCCAATTCCCCAAAAAAAATAAAAATAGTGAGATAAAATTCTACGTTCAGCTCATATATAAATTAAATCATTTTATGAACCAAAATAGACTTGCTACAACAGATCAGATATGGAATTCGAATGACAGAAACCAGTAACGTGTCATTCTTATAATTATAAGACCAGCTACCCTTATTAAAGACATATGGTGGCATTGGAGTAAAAGGTGCAAAGAAATCCATGATTCTACGTATTTAATCCAACTAATAAATAGAAGAAACATTGAGTAGTGAAGACAACACCTAACTGTTCTGCATATTAAACTCCCAGAATTAAATTCTGGGAAAACCTAGACACTTGCTTTCTGCTTAAACAAAAATAAAGATGTTGTAATGCAAAGTACAGAAACAGGGACGTTAGGCATTATCTGGGATACTTGGCATGAAAAGACTATTATTCTAGCAGCACTAAATCAAAAGGATTCGACAACACATGGGCAAGAACATACAAAGACGAAAACAACATAACTTAACCAATAAGGATAATGATAGACCCCTTTTACTGATTCCAAGTTGAATGCTAAAGGAAAAGAATGAAGAGAAATAAAAGGATATACTGATAACACAGGGATCGGGAGGACTGAATATGATATGTAGAAGATAATAATTTTGTTTTGGAACATAATTGAATGCCGAGTGCACAAGGAATAGCGGGAGGTAAGAACTCAGTTGGATAAGAAATTACAGTATATAAAAGAGAAGTGTAGGAAATGAAAGAAGCCATATGATCATACCTCAATTAGATAATTGGTATGCAGTCTTTGAGACTGACCAGTTTGCACTTCTTTGCTATTTACCAGGATTGAACTCTTGCCGAAGTTTTTGATGTAGAATGACCCCTCTTTATCCATCTTGATAATTGCCTACAAGTTAGCCACGGGAAAACATAATCTATTAAAGTCAACCTTATTCGGTAGTGAAGACAACACCTAACTACGCCGAACTTATAATATATTAAACTACACATTAAAAAAATTATAATTCTGCATCCCTACTATTTGAATTTACATCATGTCAACATCACATCATAAGTAAAATGACCATTACAGCAAGACTGTGGATGAAATGAAACAGTTTGCCCTTTATGACCAGATTAATAACCCGGAAACAATAAAGCATTACATAAATCCTTCATAAACTAACATAAATTATATCCAATCACAATTCTTCATCCATTAAATTCCTAGCATGGCATTGATTTTCTTTGAAGCTAAAATTAGAAGAGGTATATTGAGGTTATTAGTACAGTATAGCTTATTTTATGATGTAACACTGTTTTCTGAATTGGAAATGAGACGTACATTCTGCATGTTTATCAACATGTATCAAATGCAGCAAAAAGTTGATGCAGCCTAAGTGTAAGTAGGTAAATATAACTAACCTGACGTCTAGATATTGAATTGCTATACCCTCCTTTGCTCAAGTCAATGTCTACAGGAAAACCTTCCGTCGCTCTTCCAAGTAGAACCTGCAGGATGAATTGAGCCATCTTAAATATTGAAGGGAAAAAAATCCCAGTGAACGGCTGTTTTCAAAGCACAATTATGCTTATAATTGCAGATAAGTCTGTACTACTACTACTACTACTACTCCCTTCATTCTTTGACTTTCATCACAAAACTCACTCAATTTACAAGCAGATTGCTGCCAGAAGTCCGGAGCACAATCTGAACTAAACAACCAAAAATGTGTGTAATGCATGTGAGAATTTTTTAGTAAAAAAAAGATAACAACCTCTTTATGCTTTGAGGTTTTTGAAAAGGAAACAATGAAAAAAATCTCTCAAATGACAAGTTGGCCAAGCAAGCACAGGCTCAAATACCTCAGGTTTCTTAATATAATGCTTTGAGTGGCGACCATATAAAATGGCAAATGCTCCATGTGCATCAATGGCTCTCTGAATACAAGAATGGGCACCCTGTTCCAGCCTCATGATAGCTCGCTTACTTTCCACATGTTGATATCTTGATACTAAATTGTAATAATAAGATATATAGTTAGGCTATACTGAAAGAAAGTAGATAGTGGAAAGTAGCAAAATATTAATATGCTATCATTGATCTTAGTGTGAATATTGTAATAAAAAAACAATACTAAGTTCCACAAGCATATTCAGTGGATATATATGATGATCAAGGCAAATATACAAGCACAAATGCATGGAGACATTATGGACATAATTGATAAGGTTCAACAAATTCCCTATATTATGCAACTGACTTGCAGATCCATTATTACTTTATCAGCAAACTGGAAATCCTTAGAAAGAGCATTAAAGGATTGTAACATCTTCAAAGAAAAATGCCGCAACCCCCTCCCCAAAATGCTTCTCATTTTATCTTTTTACTTAACAATTTGTAAAGACATGTAAAAATATGGGCAACCATAAAGAATCCCTTAGAAGCTGTCAACAACCCGAGTAACCGATGCATGCTCCCATACCATTGAGTTAGGTTATCACTTTACTTTAGGTATGTTCTCTATATCTCTTCTCCAAATAAAAAGAATAACAAATAACAGAGTACAGAAAAAAAAAATGAGGGCTGTGTGATACCTTCCTCATTATAAGAAGAATCCAGATGATCATCAGGATCCAAGTCCATATCAAGTACCTGTAGGAGGGAAGAATGAGTGAATCAAAGAATGAGACTGAAAAAGGCCAAGTGTTGACAGAATTTTATTTTTTTTTTCGGCAAAGAATTAATGAAATGGCCAAGTGTTGACAGAATGATTGATGCAATACAACTTACCATTGCTTCTACGTCAGAATAAGAAGGAAGTTCATCGTCACTCTCTATATATTGCTCTTCCTCATCTAATGTTAGAGGATCTGCCACCAACTCTGACTCAATAACATCTGAGGATCCAACTTCAGCACATTTCAACTGGTGATCTTGAAGTGGCAAACCTAAATCTTGTTCATTCTTCATGCTAGAACCATGAAGTTGGGGATGATTTCTCAAGTCGTTAGAACTAGCTGCCGATTTCTTAATGAAAGGATTTGCCATATGATTGCTTTGATCCTTTGCCAAGTCAGCATTGGTAGCTTCTTCCTTTTTATTTGCATGCAGAAGAGTCTTTGTAGTGTTCGCAGCATCATTTCCACCTAAGCCACCAGAAACAGCAACAGAACTGGTAGATACTATGTGGGATGCATGATTAGCAGGTAACTCGCATTTTACCTTAGAACCACCATCAGGTCCCAGAAAGCAAGGAGATCCCATCATCTGAGAAGATGATTGAGATTCTACACAGATTTTCTTCTCTATATGCATCAAAGTTTTACCTCTTCCAGTAGCTCTATGCTTATTAAATCCATAATCCTGTACACACGATGACATTGGTTTCTTGGATGCTTTAAAAATCAGTTTAGATGAAGGGGGAAATATGACAGGAGGCACATCAAACGGTAGGAAAACATCTTCGTTATCTGGAATTTCTTGTTCCTCAGTGTTTAGGGAACAGGAAGGAACTTCATTAGTTAGTCCATGAAAGAGGGGGCCTTCAGCCAAGGGAGGAGATGAAATATGGAACTCTAATTTGTGAACCACTTGTACACTACTAGAGGTTGACACTGGGTTGTCTTCTACCTCTTTGAGACATGAAACTGACTGGTTTAGAACATGTGCCTGTGAGACAATTATTGACTCTGGTTCATCCATTTTAGGGACCTGCGACTCTGTTTCATCCTTTTTATGGACTTCACTTGGATTAACATCATTTGTAGAATTTAGTAGGAGCGAACTCAGACCATCAAAGTAAGATTTGTCAATCCCTTCTTCTCCATCGACATCCATCAGAAAGAGCTCTTCCTCACTACTGAAGTTGAGGAGAGAATTGGACAGTTCTTCCAAATAAGCCTCCCCACACGCAATCGAATCATTAAAACCATCACACGCCATATCAGGTTCTTTGATGCCCTCATCTGTATTCCAGACTGGTATTTCAGGAAGTGACGCTAAGTTAAATGAAGTTCCACACTCTAACTCGGTTGAATCAAATGCATTTTTTTCATCAAAATCAGGACACATGTTTCCAGGGTCATTGTTGATGTGATCCAATGCGGGCAAGGGTATTCTCTCTAAACTATCGTCACCAATCCACCCATCAATAGTCAATTCTCCGGGAACATCCAATTCGTCAACAGCTTCATCCAAAGGCACGTCGTCTCCAATAAATTGAGGCTCTTCCTTAAGTACATTATTTAGCCTGGCAGGCAGATTCTCTTCAACTGCACTGTCAACTCCAGAGAAAAACACACTGGCAGTAACTCCATCAGAAGCTACATTATCATCCATAGCATTTTCAGGAGGAAAATCATACTCAGCAGGAAGAATTAAAGCTCCACCTTCAGTCAAGCAGTTTCCAGACAAGGGGTCACTTCCATGCGCTGCATAATTACCATTCCCCGGATCAACTAGAAAACTTAAGTCCATGGAAGTTAACATGCTATTGCGAATTCTTCTGCGCCTTGCATAATACAAATTGCGAACACTTCCAGACTTGCTCTTAGCTGAAACAACTTTCTGTTCTCTGGAATGTCCAAACCTGTAAAACTTGGATGGGAGAGGCGAAGCTGAAAGCTCAAAATTTGTCATGCCCGCAGAAGCTTCTGCAGAAATGACAGGATCATAGAGGAGAGAATACCACCTATCTTGTATCTCTCTGATACTATATTTTCGAGAAAATAGCACTGCACCTTTGGCAAGTGACTCCAGTGAAGCACCAGCCTACAAATTAAAAGCTAAAATTAAATTAAACACTTAAACCCGAATCCTGGGCTATTCTCCAAAATGAAAACCAGAACAGCAAATAGATCTATTTGTCAGCAACTCTTCTCTCGGAACTAACTTTTATGCCTAAACTAACAATAATGTAGGCGCCAATTCCACGGTTTGGTTCCCATACGAGGTGTATGATTATTTGTCAGAGAAATTGCGAGTGTATTGGTTATACATACAGGCAGCAAAAAGGTATAAGCAAAAAGAGAGGGTTTAAATTGAAATTAGAGGGAAATGATTCTGGAAAAAGGCAGCACAATACAGGATAATGAGAGATGGAAAGAGAAATGAAAGGGAAAAAAATCAGAAATTGAAAGTGAATAGAAGGAGAAAGGGAAAACCTCAACGGCGTTCTTGAGCAAAAGATCGTCCTCGGGAATCCAAGGGGCTAATGTAGCCAGAGCTCCCATCGTCGTTCAGCACCGTCTCGTCTCCACCTCGTCTTGGGAGTGTGTAACTGTGTGTCTCACTCTGAACCCAAAACCCCTATGCTATGTGATGTGCGTGTCACACTTTTCGTGCAACGCTCAAGACTGTAGAATACAAGGGTTTTAGCCTTTTAAGGCGCAAAAAAGAAACCGCGTTTGTTTGTTACCATTCACCGGGATTTCTTTTTCACTTGTCGTCTTTTTTGGGCTACGTTTTCGGTTTTCATAAAAATGAAAACAAAATATAAATTACTTTCCGTTATCGTCACAAAATACTACAATATTAATACGTTTCATTCAAACTGTTCACTCTTGTTATGAATGCCTTACCCAAATTAAATTGATTCAATTGATTAGGTTTTAATGAAATATTTAATTTTTCTTCATTTAACTTTATGTAAATTACATGTTAATATTTATAAAAGGTAAAAGTATTTTATTTATTGAAACATAATATCAATTTACTAAAATTATTTTATATTAATCATTGCTCTTAATACATGTGAAAAAATTAATAAAATATTGATTTTTTTTCTTAAATTACATCAAAGTTGCCCTTTATTAAACATGAAAAAATGTATTTATATGATTAAAAAAATAATATACTTATTCATATAATCATATTATTTTAGAAAAACTGTTTTAACAAATAACAAATTTATTATTTTTCTTAATCTAAATGAAAAAAATTAAATTCAAGTTATTTTTTGGAAGGAAATAATACATTCTTTTTTATACTTGTATTCAATGTTTTTAGAAATACATGTCTAAATAACATTATCAGTTTGTAGAATATTCAATAACATACTAGATATAAGTAGACTGAAATTAAATAAGAAAAGTAATTCTATTTTTAGCTTAGACAAATATTTTTTTTAAAAATATTGAGACCTTTCTGAAAATAGTATAATTTTATCAAATAAGAACAGTTATGTATATATAATACCTATATAATTATATAAATTTGAGTGCTACTCGTATTTGTGAGTACATACAAACTTCATAAAAAAGAAAAATAACTTGCCATTGTTTATTTTGGATAAGGATATCCGGTTGAGTATGTTATCAAGTGCATTTTTTCAAAAAATTAAGTATATAATTTTAGAAATATAATCTTGCGGTTAACTATTGTTATAGAAAACAAACATACTTGATAGTTCATATCAATTTTATTGTCTCCTAAATGTTTTAAATTATTAATTATTGTAAAAAAAAATTATTTTGTGTTTTTAATATAGTAATCATATTTATTTTTAATTTATATGATTCTTAATTCATTTAATTTTGATTTATAAATTATTGGATAACTAATATTACAATTTAATATATTATATTTTAGGAAAGCAAATTTAATCTAATATATCTAATTTATTTATTATTATAATATTATCATTTAAATATATATTTTTTTTAAAATTCCATCATTACGTAAATAAAGATTTTTTTTATCCGAAAATAACGAAATTAAATGGTACTAAGTACGTAACATATTTATATGGTCTACCTCGTAATCGTATGTCTTTGTATATTATACAACCATCTTTAAATAATCCTTCACCCTTAACTAATATTTTAGATCCATTTTTTTTTTATTAGTTCGATTTTTAAAACACATGTATGTTTTATAAGAGACAATTGCTCTATTAAGATAATAAAACCAGTATAGATGTTAAAGTTATTCTTTGTATATCTAAAATTCAAACTCCATTCATTAAATCAATTGAAACATCTTTGCGTCACCTTATTTCACATCTTTGTGATTATGGAGACTAATCTCTTCAAGTTTTTCAGAATACTTACCTCATAAGAAATATAATTATCTAATTCTGACATCATTTATAAATACTATTTGGATACAAGTGTGTTACAAAGTTAAAGAGATATTATTAAAATAGTGGGCATAACTCAAACACAAATAATTGATTTTTAAGTGAATATTTTCATTTCAATTTCAAATGAAAGGACCACATGGAATTTAAAATAGAAAATACATCATAAAAATATTTAAGCAAAAGACTCACCAAACACTATTTTTTTATGACAAATTACACATAATCCCCCAAAATTTTAATAAAATAATAATTATATTTTATCTAATTTTTAAAAATAAATTTTTACATTTTTAGTAAAATGATGTTCATCTTTCTCAAATTTTTAATAAAGTTTTATTTTTTTACTTTAATAAAAATAACATATTGACTAAATAAAAAAAGTCAAGTTTAAAAAAAATATAAAAAAATTGAATGATTTAGACATTATATATTAAAATTATAGGAAAAATTTATATTTTAATTATAAGTTGTCTTATAAAATATAAAATATATATTTTTAAGAAATATTATTCGAATATAAATGAACAAATAGTTATAATATATGTGAGTAAATCCATTACTTATTATTATATTTAAATATGATTTTATTACGATGATAAATATGTTATAAAAAAACTACAATTATAAATATAAATAAAATAAAGTGTAAATATTTTTTCTAATAATATAATGGATAAAAATTACTATTTAAAACTTGAAAAAGTATGAAATCATTTCAAAAAACTCAAGAAAGATGGATGAAATTTTTCCATGATGAAATCACTCAAGTTTTATTTATAAAAATATATTTTCATATTTAAGTTTTAATTTTCAGACTTTTAATTAAATCAATATGTATTTTTAAAATAAAATAAGATTAAAAACATATGAAAGATGAATTTGTCATTTTATTAGAAATATGAAAGAGATAAGTGTGTTGTAAAGAGTAAAAAGAAAAAAAGCAATGGTCCTTTTATTAAAAATTTAATAAACTTAATTTATAGTTTAAAATTAGAGGAGACATGAGTGTCATGTAACTTATAAAATCATAATAAATATTTTTATTCATTATTGTTAATAGTTAAATCAAGATATTTTCATAGTTGAGAGCGATTTGACCAATATGGTAAACTCACTCGGATATCAGTGAAATTGTTATATACACTACAAAAAAATCATTAAATAATAACTAAATTTAGAGACAACAAATAATTAGTCACTATATTAACTAAATTAATACTAATTTAGAGACTAACAAAATATTTATATCTAAAGTGATTTCTATTATTAATAAAAATTTATAAAATAGTTTCTAAATTTGTATCTAAAAGATACTTAAGTTTTAGAGACTAATATTTTAGATTTTAAATTAGTCTCTAAAAGACTAGTAGAGATTAACTTAGTATATAAAGTTTTTTTTATCAACAATTTAGTATATAAAGTAGTAAGTAACTAATGGTTAGATATGAAATTATAAACTATTTTATAATTTTTTATTAATAATAGAAACTACTTTAGATATCAATAGTTTTTTTAGTTTATAAAATGATCTCTAATTTAATGAAAAAGTAACTAATTATTATTTTTCTCTAAAATTAGTTTTTATTTAATAATTTTCTTATAATGATATATATACCACTATATAGAAACTATTTATCAATTTAGAAAATAATTTAGAAACCAATACTTTTTTAGTTTTTAAAATGGTCTATAATTTAGTCACTATACCAACTAACTATTTTTTTTCTCTAAAATTAGTTTCTATTTAATTATTTTCTTTGCCGTGTATATATATTCAAAGTGTATATATATTCAATGGGAGATGATAGGTTAATGACATTGTCATTTTCTTATACTTTCATTTGATAACTAAGAATATTATTATTTTATTTCAAAATTTTGTTTATTTTTATTTATATTTGTTAAATATAATATTCTATCATTAAAAGGAGTTATAAAGAGGAAAAGTGGATGACAATGATGATGTTGAGCATTCTCTCAATAAATGGACACATTTCTGTGATTAGGTAAACAGTAGTAAGTAACACAGAGATAATATAGTTGATGAGGTATGATTAGGGTAAATAGTAGTAGAAATATTGCAATTTAATTCACACATGCATGAGTTGGAGGCAGAAGATTACGTGAGATTGTTTTGTGGATATATAAGTAAAGTTGAGGGGTGCATATACTCTAAACAGAACTTAGAACTTAAAGGTGATATTACTTATTGAAAACTGAGTAGTGAAAGTGGTATTTCTGATGCGTACTAGAAAAGTAAGGGATAAGTGGTGAGATCAGAGGTTGGTCCGCTATGACCACTAGGATGACTTGGCTGTAGGCTCAATGCAAACATGCGTGGACCTAAATTTGAGAATCCGATCACTGACTCGTACTCTCCTCCATTGTCTATCAATGCAAAACGTGGATCTTCTGCTCTTGCATCCTTCATATACACAATCAAACAATTCCTTTCAGAATATTTCTCTAATTCAATATCATAACCTCATGCAAACAGCTTTTTGCTTGAGTAAACATATCACCCTACATGTTTTATTTCTAGGAATATGATCAAATGAAGCAAAAGTTATGAATAAAGATGTCACCAAATGCATGCCTACTGATAAAGAGAAAACAAACTAACTTCCAAGCTCAAACCAAAGTTTATACATGCAGTAAATACTGGACATTAGAAGATCAAGATCAATAAGAGAAAAACAACAAAGAAATATCTTTTTCTCATTGTGCAAAGAAGGATATTGAAATATAAGACTACTATGGATTGTTGTTTTTACTTGGTGTGTTTGTATATAAGTTAGGAAGCATTACGTATATTAAAATGTACAGTAAAAGTATGCTAAAATACATACCAAGTCACGCAAGAGTCTGTTGTGCACTTCTTTCTCGTTATTAAACTAGAAAAAATACAGTAATGTCAATAATCAGATGAAGTGAAGCAACCACCAAAGAAAACAGTATTAACGAGATATGTTCATGACTTTACCTTCTTCCTCTGGGTGTCAATCTGATTTGTTATCACCTTATACTGTCAAGAGTTGTCACCATTAAGGAACTCGTTAGCATGGTAAGATATATAGTAAATTCGAAATCTTCAAACAGGACCACAACCACTATGTTTCCTTGTAAACAACAAAAATATTTTCTTTGTACACATGTTTTGTAATAAAATTTGGCACTAATATTAGTTTAAGTGTTTGTATTTTAATCACATTCAACGGTTGAACTTTCGTAAACAACAATATTACTTGTTTGGTGCAAATAACTTTCGGAGAATGTTAGAAAGAAAGCGATCAAGAAAGCAGGAAAGGATATATATATATGAAGAAATTATTAGGGATCTTGAACCATCACCATGTTCCATTCCATCTAAAGTGGCATGTATATAAGTTTTTAGATTTAAGATAATCTAGTTATGGAAAAGTGGGTATATAAAACTATCAAACAATTTCTTGTGTGTCCTTCTATGGATAAATAGATAATAATTGAAAATAGGTTTTATAGCCTGAGAAGATTTGTTGAAAGGAGTTACATTTTCATGCATGAAAAACAAAACAACAAGTGATCTAAGGGAACTTTATTAATGAAATAAAAATTACAAAACTAATTCTTGGAAAAAATGATTTTTTTAAGACTGTACTTAATTTTTTAAAAATAATTAAAAGTGGGTATATTTGTGTTTCCTTGTTACAGCATGGCTTTTTCACAAAATTGTTTCATACTATACCCTTATTTATGAAAAGACTATTATTAATCGTTGACGTGGACAAAACAATCAGATTAAAGTTCAGTAGCATATATATATATATATATATATATATATATATATATATGTTCAGATTAAATATTAAACTGCTCCAAATTTATATGTGAACCGAAAAAAGGACACGCATCATCACATAGAAAGAACTTCTACCCAGAAAACAAGCAAATTTTGCATAGTAACTTTTTATATTTTTAATTGAAAATATACAGTTTCCAATCAGTACAACTCATGTGGTTTTGCTCAGATCCAAACACTGTGTCACAGGCAATGAATCCAAAAGAACGAAGGGGGGTCCCCAAATTTTTTTATATCTCTAACAAATTCAATAGTGGACAACTAATTAAGCATCACTGCACACACATATAAACAAACTTTCTTCCTATGTACTCTTAAATTAAATTAAAAAATATGTACCAACTGAAATTGTTAGGTAGATTTCAAAAATTAATGAGCAAGTTATAAAAAGAGTATGAAATATATTAATAAAATGATTTAAAAAAAAAAAACTACTCTTGTCTTCAAATAGCAGAGGGCTCCATTCCCACCAAGGATAGTGTTATTGCTAATCACAAAGCAAAGATGGGAATGAACTAGCTAGTTCTGCTGAAAAGTTTAAAACGCCATTCATTTCAAGGTTAAAGGTTAAACCTTATAAAGTTATATTTCCTTAATAAAAAATAATCCCATAATACCTAGTGACCTAGTTATTATTTTTTTTAACCAAGAGGTATTTTAGAGTTCTATTTCACAGGGAACTAATTAATCATCTTATTGATCGAAAAGGAAAACGGTACTTTCGGACAACTCGGTGTTCAAGTTCAATACGAAATCCTAACCTTAGTTAAAAAAAGTTGAACTACCAAATTATTTGCGTCATCCATTGATTTAAGAATTTTGATGAAATCCAAAGCATTAAGATTGGTATGATCAGACTTAAAAAACAACTAGGTATAGCTTTTTTTAATCTTGATTTTAATAAGGGTACACCAAAAACATGATAAAAGTTAAGATTTAATATGATATTTGAAGAAGGAACTACATATCCCGGCCAAAAGTGATGCTAAAATAGCTAGCACTCTCAAATCTGTACCTCCATGATATGTATCTACCTATCTATATATAGGCAGCTACCCTACACTGCCAAGTTTTCAATTAAGATTCATGCATACATTAATTAAGTGTTGTGAGAGAAAAGCAAAAACTAATGTATATAGGTAATTGGGGCATATAAAATTTCACCTTACGCTCACGAACAACCTTGGCGGCCTTGTCCATTTCTTCCTCGAGGAGCTTGAGATCTTCCATGTTCAGATCGATCAGACAATCTCCCATCCTCTGCCTAAGCCACGAGCAAGAACACCAGTAAACATATATGTGTATATATATATATATACATATATAAAACATGTGCCGATCCAGAAGGAAAACATTGAGTGAAATATATACCTAATCTCCTTGCGAAGATTCTTATTCACCTCCTTGAGTTTCTTCAAGTTCTCTTGCATATTCTGGCGAAGAAGAAGAAATAAAATAAGGTGGAAGGCAGAAGAAGTAAATCTGAGGAAAAGAGAAAAAAGGGGAGAGAGGAGAGAGAAGAGAACCTCGTAGTGAGAGTTCCAGAGATCAACTCCGAGAGTCATCTGGTATTGATCGAAGAAGTGTTTTGTTCTGAAAAAGAAAAGGACATGAGAGAAGATAGATAGATAGGTAGGTAGGTAGGGTTTGTTTGGGAATAGAGCTGTGGATGGAATTGAAGAGAAGAGAAGAGAATGCGAACGTACGAGGTGGAGGGGCTAATGTACTCGTGGAGTTTGCCAGTGCTGGAGAACATAATAATAGAAACCTTGGCATCGCAGAGAACGGTGAGCTCGTTGGCCTTCTTGAAAAGGCCATTGCGTCGTTTGGAGTAAGTGACTTGGCGGTTGGTGGTGTTCTCTATCCTCTTGATCTGGATCTTTCCACGAGCCATAGCTGCTGCTGCTGCTGCTTCCTTATGCTTATGCTTATGCTTCTGTTTCTTTCTATCTGCTTCTGCGAATTCTGAGTGACATAGGAACAGGAATAGGATAATGAGTTAATGAGGGAAAGAGAAATAGAAAGGGAAGGTGGGGGGAGCTGCATTGCCTCAAATGGGAGGGCTCTTTGCCAAATTAACGAAAGCTATTGCAGGCTTTGTCATAAACGTCTTATGCTCTTTCTCGTTTCATCGTCAACGCCGCTCCCATGTGCCCACTGGGGACCCTTACTTTCCGTCTCTCTCCGTCACGGAACCGTAAACCTTTTTCCCTTCTCCCTTCCCCCACTCACCATGCTTAGGGCAACTCTCACGTCTTATCTTTCATCACTAATCCTCATCTTACCCCGTTTTAACAAATAATTAATCTTTTTTTAATATTTCAACACTTCTGCTTTACAACTATAACGAACCTTTTATCTTACTTATTCATAATTTCTAACATGCTTCACCACAATGACAGTAATTAATGTAATTAAAACATTTCCATTTCAAACACTCCTATCCTAAGGTTTTTCTACCACTGTGTGGTTTTTTTTTTTTCTTTTTTTTATTAAAATGGGTCCGTTTGAAAAAAATTACAAAAATGGGTCAGTCGTGTCAACTTGACACGACTTTGTCCACGTCATTTTTTTTTATATCAAGTAGTGAGTTATGTAATATTTAAAATTAATTTGATACATAATTTTTTAAGAGTGTTAGTTTTAAGTAATAAAAAAATTAGATAATCATGTATGGATCATGATTGACGGTAACGTAATATATTTATTTGAGAAGTGTTATTGTATTTGAAAAATAAATAGAGAATTATTTTTGTGGATGATTCAATTCCAACTAAACTAAAAAGATGTTCACATTATAGAATTGAATGTCATAATAGAAGCAATTGTTCGCAGTTTAATAATAAAATTCAATTCCAAGTTTGATTATTAATTTCCTAATTTTCTTTACCTATGTATTTATTCCTTCATAAAAAAATTATTTATCAATTTAATTTTAAATATTACATAACTTATAATTCTAATTATAATGCATATTTATTTAAAAAAATTAAAAAAAATATGACTTGAATAAAGTCGTGCAAAATTGACACAACTTCATATTGATGTATCAAAGTCGTGCCAATTTGACACAACTTCTTCATATGAAGTCGTGTCAAGTTGACACCATTTGTTATTTTTGTAATTTTTTTTAAACAGATATCATTTTAGTAAAAAAAAAAAAAATAGCCCATATCAGTAAAAGAACCCAGCCAGCGTGATATTTTTAAGAATGTCGCATCACAAAACTCAAGTTAATCAAGTGGATATTGAAAAAAGCATTAATTAAAACGAGTTAATGGGAGTTTCCGTTTGAATGGGTCCTATCTGAAGCAAACAAACTCTGTGAGTTGACGCCATTAAAAACTGTGATTCCTAAAACAAGGGAGTTCCGTGATAGCTGTTTCCTCCGGCATTGAACGCAACGTTATATCCTTGAGATTACAGATTGCTCTACACGTTGATATATATAGTTATATGTACACCTGTTGTGTTACTCGTAGCTAGGTTTAGGTGTTAAATGAAAGTGAAGAAGGACCAATTTAAAGTTCAAACATCCAAAAGCTTTACCTTGTCACGCCCCACTAAATTGGAAAAAAGTTAACGTTGTTCATCCAGGCCTTCTGGTGTTGTCATTTCCAATACCTCAACACCAAATTTTGAACTTCTAATCGCTTCCTCTTAAACTCTTTTTTTATTTGTTTTGCGCCATTAACATAAAAAAATGGGGTCACAAACTGTGAATGGCAATAACTGTTATTGTTGATTTAGTCAAGAAATTATGAACTTTATGCAAATGATTGGATAAACTATTTGGCATTACTTTAAACTATATACTTATTTGGACGCTTAATTTTTAGGGCTTTCTATCTTAATTTCATGATAGTAGTTCAATTCGAGTAAAATTATGCTTTAAGACATAAATATGAATTGTATTATAAGAAGAATAGAACAATCATGTCAGAACAACTCATGACTTGATACCATTTTTTCAAGTGGGATTGCGACAAGTCAATTTAACTGTAGGTTTCGAGGAAATAGGACAAACGATCTTACTTTTGAGTAACTCTATTTAAAAATCCCTTTTCATTTTTATTAACATTGTTAATTTTTTACCATACTCTATCATATCAAATAAGTATTTCTCTAACACTTACTGTTGTGTGCACTTAGTATATTGCAATTACTAATGATAACATTGACATCAAACTTTTGAATTAATACATTAAATATTTTACAAGTTAGAATTTCATTGAAAAATAATATAAACGAATTATCTTACTTATATATTATTTATTTTGTCAATTTCTGTCATTGTGAGCCTTCGTATTCATGTTTAGATTCCACCAATGAGTTTTTGAATATATGGTGACACTTACATTCCAACAAGCTATGCGATTATTAGTTTTGTAGTGAGGAGTGAAAGTGTGATCATTCTTTGATTGAGATTAATTTTTTCATTTTCTAATCTTTTTTTCTCCATAATATTACTTTTCTCAATTGTTCAGTAAAGAAAGGGTCATTCTTCCTAATCATTTGTAAATCATGGTAATCAGAGTTTGATTTCAACATTATAGTAACATTTCCAGAAGTTCGCGTAACATTTCTTGAACTTTCATCGAATTGGTATTTGAATCACGTTTTCTTGATCGGTTGGTGAGTACAATTCTCGAGCTTCGTTATGTTTTGGTGATAACATTGTGAAATACAATCCGTTTGAAATGAAGGCAGCAAGCGTGAATCAAATTATTTGAAACAACTGTGTATCATTCCTGAGGTCAAAATTGTGAATATCCATTTTGTACATCAAACACAGAAATTAAAAATAAAAATATTTCATAATAAAAAAAATTTAACAGCAAAAAATAATAAATTAAATATTGATCATTTCAGAGTGATCCAATTCTTATAATCCTCACAACACCAACTTTATAATTATCCAACAAAATTACACACTTAATCAATCTCATACAAACCAATGGATCAAGACATCAATCAAAATAGAAAAAGAAAAATAGAAAAAGAAAGCAGAATGTAACTTAAAAATAATTCAAGATTAAATCTTTAATTAAATCATATCAAACATTTCTAAACAATTAATCACCTTCTTTAAAAATCATATTATTCTTGTGTTTTCAAATCTCGTTAACTTATTGTTACCCAAACTTCATTAATTTCATAATAAAATTAAAACAGGGGTTTGGAAAAATAGAAAATAGAATTTCAATGAAACTTGAAATCAATTTATCCAAAGTGTTGCATCAACATTTATATGAATTCCGTGAAGCAGCATTTGGATCCAAGCGGTTGGACTATTTCCTTGAAGCAAATAGTAGCAATTATTAGTGAAGCAGGCACGTGAACTGAATTGCCTTCTGGTGGAAATTATAATAAAGAATCTTGATTCTAAATTTATAGTTAAAATTTAGTTCCATATAATTTTAAATATCTAAATTTGTAATCATTCTTTCAAATTCTCATTTATTTAATTTTTTTAATATCTAGAGTTGAATTCAAGTAATATGTTTATTATCTCTTTTTTTAGTTCTTAATCTTTTTATTTGATTTATAGTATACTACCTCCGTATTTTTAAAATTATGTTGTATGTAATTTTATTGAATTAATATATAACATAAAACAAATGTTGATATACATAAAAACGAAAATATTAATTTTGAGTTATAAATTAATATTGATGTAATTTCTTTAATATAATTAATTATATTTATTGTGTTATAAATTTAAATTTGTTTAATATTTTTTTACTGTAATTTAATTATTAAAATTGTATGTTGAAACTCATATTGATAAGAGAAAATGTTTTTATCTTATTTTTTCTTAGTAATATTTGATATTTAAAATATACAAATACACATATAATAATATACATAGTCTTAGATTTATTCAAAATTCCGTTTTGTTTCGTTTTCAAACTCTAACGGGTTTGGACCTTTGACTTATATGAGATTCGTCTCATGATACCTTTATTGTGTGTTTTTAATTTTGTTAGGATCTATGACTTTGTCAATATGGTAGGCGTTTCTTAATATGATAAGGACAAAGTGTAATTTTGTATTAGAGATCACCCTTAAAAATTCATATTTATTAATTTTTTATTATTAATAATATATATAATAATAATAATAAAAGTAAAAAATGTGGATACACAATTTACCTAATAAAAGATAAATGGAATTCCTTTATATATTGTTGCAGATATATTAAAGATAAAATAATTTTTAAAAATTTTGTTGTTTATAAATTTTTGTATTGTTTTATATTTTAAGTAATTTTGATGAGTAAATAGTAGTTCAACCATAATATGTTAGACACAAACTGTAGTGGACAAGACTCGAATCCAAGTTCTTTTCGGTGACCAAACAAGTTTTAACCACCATAATAGATAACTTCTTTTATCATATTATGATTTTTATTATACTTATTATTATTATTAATGTGAGGCACGTGAAAATTTTGATAAATATGTAGCTTAAATATAATTTAATAAAAATTATATTAAAACTTTCAAAAACTTTAATTTATTTTATTTTAAATTTATATAACAAATAAATAAATTTAATGTATAAAAGAAATATATATAATTTATAAAAGAAAATCTTTAATTTATACAAAACAATTAAATTCAATTTATACAACAAAAATAATTCATTTCATTTATACAACAAAACAAAAAGTTATTTTAATTTATACAACAAAAACTTAATTTCATTTATAAAACAAAACATATATTTAATTTATACAACAAAAAATAAATACATAATATTTTTAAAATTTAAATATGTATTTTTTTTACCCAATTATTATTTTTCTACATCTTTCAATTCTTTATAAACTTTATAAGATAATTTCTTTAAATAATTTTAAATTAAACACTTAATCAATTTAATAAATTTAATTTAACTAATTTATATCTAAATACTTATTACAATATTATAAATTGAATTAATTAATTTTTAAAAAATTTAAGTATTTTATATAACATTTATAAATTTAATTACATTTTTTCTTTTACTCAATTATTATTTTTTAACATTTTTCAATTCTTTTTAAATTGTTTAAGATAATTTTTTAAAATAATTTAAAAATAAACATGTAATCAATTTAATTTAACTAATATATACCAAAATTATTAAAATTAAAATAAATACAATAAACAAGTAAAAATTATAATATTTATTACCATGTTATACATTAAATAAATATAAAATCAATAAACTCTAACTATGCGTGGGCTATAACCCACGCTTCCTATTATTTGCGTCGGTCGTAGTCCACGCAACTGAAATATTTTTTTTATTTAAATTTATACATGCGTCCATTATGCGTCGGATTGCAAAAAAAAATGTGCGTCGGCTTTGCGTGGGTTTGACCCACGAAAATCACGTCTACACTTAGCTCACTGATACATATGGAAGCTAAATCATTGTTTTCTTGTAGTGATTTATATTTTATGAAAAACTTTTCAATTTCCATATATTCTCTTAGGACGACTTTAGACAAAAAAAAAAAACTCCAATGTTTATATTAAACATTGGTTTTATTCAATTGTTTAAATCATTAACTAAAATTTTCAGTTTTGATAATACTTTATAAATATATTCTCTAGTTTTGTAAGCATGTGTTTAAGATGAATTTTATAAAAAAATCATTTTGTTTTTTAAAGAATGGTGAATTCTAACTAGAACATTTAGTTTTAACAAAAGACATAGAGATTTATGATATATCAATCTTTCATACCCATTAACTAGTCCTACTTAAGTCTTCATTCACTAGTAAATGTCAAAATTATCTTTATAAAACTTTATTCTTACCTTAATTTATCTTAACTATATTCATCTAGTAAATATATAATCATAAGATTCATTCTAAATTGACTCTTATCCAATTAAAATTATCCTTATAAAGACAATGTCTCATATTTCAAGACACAAAAGTAAGAAAGAAATAAGAATAACCATAGAAGACTGGATGAACAAGTATAAAGATACATAAATTTCAATAATAAACATATTTACTTTATCAAAACATATATAATAAAGATGGGGTCAAAATATGGTTTCCTTGCTATCAAGAAAGAAAAGAAGATATGCACAAATAAAATTTCATTATTGAACCATATTAGCCTTGCTTTATTCATGTTACACTATGTGTGTTTTGATGTTGATGGTTTCAATTTACTTTCATAAAATAGTTACTTTAAAAATATTGTAAACATTACTCAAAACTTGCATGGATAACTTATAACATTATTAACTAAGTTTAGTTGCTATAACTTTATTGAAAATAGTTTCATTAAAATTTATAAGATCTTATTTGTATTCAGACACAAGAAAAAGATATATTTAAATATGTTATCAATGAAATATGTTATGAATACCTAAATTTCATTATTAATTTTGCATGGCATAAAATGAAAAATTAAATAATTTTTTAAAATACATATTCTTTATTATTCACCAAAATCTACACAAAATATCTCATATTTTATTTTTTAATTATTTTTAAAGATAAAATAATTTTGACATTTCCAAAAAATTAAAACTTAATTGCAACAATCACATCACACTCAAACTTTAATAAACATTTTCTACAAATCTACTTTATATACATTAATCTAAACAACCTAATATTTTTTCCACTTTATATGCATTGTTATCAAAAACTAATTTCAAGATCACAAAAGTAGATTAATTTTATTTGAACAAATTGCATTTCTTTACTTTTTGTTGTTTAATAAAAATGGTCATGTATGTGACTAGAACAGATATATTATTTTAAATGAATGGTTTTCAATGGTTATAACTGTTTCCATAATAGCTTGATTATAATTAAAGACCAATCTTTGTTTTTTTTTATGGACAATATAAAAAAAAAAAAAAAATCACTCCAAAGATAGTTCAACCCTTATACATAAAGAGCAAAACACCTTACCTCCTACGAAACATCTACCTGGTTAACTAAGGAACAACCAAACTAACCACAATAAAACATTAAACAACCATCCTCATACAATCCATTAGGTTCAAAACCTAATTAGAGTATCAGAAAGAAGCACAACGAGACTTTGCATAAATCAACGACCAAACTTTTACCTGTATCAAGATGAATACTTCAAGCACATCTACCACCCCTATCGAAGGACACGCGGTTCCTATAATTTCAAATACCACTCACAACTCCAATATAAGAGTTGCTTGATCCTCAAATGAATGAAAAGACATTGTCATCTAAATTCGAATTAAGCAATTAGGTAAACACGACATAATTAATTTATTGCAACAAAATATCAGAACTTGGACAACGGGAAAATTCATGAACTTGTTGTCTTTATATTTAGCTAACACTATTACTTGTGCGAATTCCCTTCCTCTTGGACTTGCGTGTCTCGTATTTTTTATAAAATATTACCTTTGATATTTTTTTAAAAATTAAGAAAAAAACCACTCTTATCATAAGAAATCCTTATTTATTATTTGAAAAATATGTTAACTTACAGATCTACATTGATAAAAAATAATGATATTTTATAATATATAGATGGATTAAAAGTCATTTACGGAACCATTTTATAAAATTAATTAAAATGAAAATTTATTTATAAATATATAATTAGAGAATCTTAAAAAAAAACTGTATATTGAAGAATCTACACCAATTACAAATAATTATGTATTTATATGTATAAATCAAAACTGTATATATAATAAACTCCTATTTATTATTTTATCGTAGTCAACAAAGTATTACTAATACAGAATATTAAGTTGTTATGATTGACAGGGTATAATCTTTAGTTCAAAGAAACTGAAAATCGTGAACCGTATCACGGAGAGCGAAGGTTGGAGTACATGTAAACGTATATTATACGATATATAGCAGTACTGAGTTTCATGTATATATCCAAATTTTGCTTCCTAATTCTCTACGTTTCCGCATCCTTCTTTTAATCACCGTATCCGTTTTAATTTGCGTTTAGACAAAGGGATAAGCAATGTACATATTCTTCTAAGAAAAATGAAAAGAAGAAGAAAAACCAAAATACTAGAGTATTTATTAAAGATTGAGTTTAAACCTATTTTTTTTACACAAAAATTATAAGATAAAGATTATTTTCAACACATCACTTTTATGGTTATTTTTCAGACTAAATATTAGTAAATAATCGAATAAAGTAACATAGCAAATCTTATTAAAATTATTTTTAATATCATATTAATTAACAAGTTTAAATTTAATTAATTCTCACAAAATTATTTATAAAGTAAAAATTATCTCAGTTAGGGGTATCTTGATCTTGCTACTTGTGGAAGTATTTTTCGTGTAAGTACAAGGGAGTTTATTGGTGTTTTTTCTGCGTTTTTTGAAATTCAGACGGTTATAGTTGCTGAGTTTTATATAGTTATACATGTTATGAAGGAAGCTCAAAAGATGAGGTTTAATAATGTTTGTGATTCTGCACTGTTTTGTCTGTGTTTACTGGTAGGATTAATCTTCCATGAATGTTTCAATGAAATACTTACTCAATTTTTCCGTGGAGAGGATGCGCGTGCTGATAAGTTGACTAATTTATGATTTATTCATAGAGAATAATTTCATTGGTATAATAAGCTTTCATTTAGTATATTCTTATAATTCTTTATGAATATGTATAGTCTATCCATGTATCGTTTTTGTTAATATATGAATTTTGGTTTAGTTCTCCCATATTTTTGTATTTTTTTTAATAATATTTTTTTCATGTGATGAGAGATGATTGTTGTTACTTATCATCTTAACTAACATGTCAAGTTTCATAGTGATGCTTAAAAAAAAAAATTATTAAAAAAAATTGATGATAAAAATGTGATATTTTGAATAGAGTTGAGTGTAAATTAATGTTTTCTCTTATTTCCATATAGGTAAAACTGAAACTGGTAGAGGTGTGGCTATTTTTGACATAACATGAAGCAGATATTAACAGTCTATATTTATAACTTCCGAAGTAAGAGGTAGCAGTAAGTTGCGTTGGTTGTGTAGTTGGTCGAGCAGGTAGCAGAGTTCAAATTTTCGGGTATCAAAGAATTCAGTTATATTTTTCACATACATGACAGATTAAACTATTGCCTCTCCAACTCTGTATTTATTTATATGAGATAGTCATGGAAATGTTGATTGTAGAATATATTTGGAAAATTTATTTAGGATTTTATGGAAGAGAAGTAGAAATCTAAAGAAAGGAAAGGGAGTACAAAATATAGTAGTTGTTTGAGTTTTGGAATGAAAATAGAAAAAGTATTGTAATTGATTTGATTCATATAATAAACTATTTTTGTATTAATATATTCTAAAATTATTTTTTTTAAAAAAATATTTTAAATGAAATTTAAATTAAAATAAAAATAAAAATTAAAAATTAAAAAGTACATTCTAAAATAATAATATATTAAAATAAATTACTTTATAAATTATTTTAATTTAGATTAATCAATTTTATTTATTAGTTAAATATTTTTCATTTCAATTAATTATCTGAAAAAACTAATTATTAATAAAATATTAAGTATATAATCAATTATGATTTTACTCGTAATCATTATATATCTATCTTTTCCTATCAATCTTCTAAATTTTATGTAAATTTTTACAAACGGTATTGTTTTTATTTTGCAATTATTCCATCATAATGTGTGTTTTCTTTTTAATTCTTTATTAACAGTAAACTCACTCTTTTCCGATTGCAAAAACAAACACCTTTGGAGGATATAAGTATTTTTGAAACAAACATATAAAAAAATAAAATAAAAATTATTCATTACATAAAATTTTACTAATTTTGTTTATTGCTGATAAAAAAAATAATTTTTTTTATTAATTTCTCTAAAGTTTTACTTGTAATTTATGCATAAGTTATAATCTTAACTTATGAAAAATAATTTTATTTTTTACTTTTACTTTCTCTTATATAATTATATATTGAGAATTTTCATTCATGTAAAAAACTTACTTTTATAACAATTTATACAATTCAGATATTAAAAAAAGAGAAACGTGTAAAGTAATGAAAATAAATAAAGATGAGAAGGATGATATACATAAATTGTTCTACATCGATCATATTTAGGAAATTATAAGTATTGTTAATCCAACTTGTTTTTGTTTATGGTTGAATTAAGAATTAAGAATCCAAGTATTACAGATCAAATGAAAATGAGAGAGTTGAATGATATACAACAAATACTTATAAATTGGTTAGTTAAGATTTGGTGAATCCCTCGTACACATTCATTTCTTTTGTTGAAGATTGCGTGAATCTCTTATATGTTAGGCATCTTCCATGTCTTCAGATTGCGTCATAATTTATGTTGGTAATAGATGGATTAGTTAAGAAATAAGGTTGAAACTATTTTTTTTTATCGATAATAAAAAATCAATAAATGAGAATCACTTTTAGGGTAGTCCAACCCTTATACATAAATAATATTGTCATTCTCCTAGCTAGAACCGTCTACTAGAATGCAAACAAATATTAACGGATCATCCTCATACAGTCCAAAGGATATAAAATCCAATTTGAGTAAGGAAATAGATCACAACTAGACTTTGCGTAAATCCAAGACTGAACCTTTACTTGCGCTAAAGCAAACACTTCTACCGCATCTGCCACTCCCCTATTGAAGATGACAGAGTTCCCTAAGTTTCCAAATTTCGCTCACTACACTGACCCAAATTGTACCCAAACAACATCCTCCGAAGTAGAAGCCGGAAACATCTCCTTTTGAAGGTTGAAAGTGTAATATTGAAGATCACACATCGATAAGAGTTTAAGATATTTTATAATTTATATGTAAGATAAACTTTCACCTTATAAACCGATTTTATAATGTTGAGTTAGACATTTATTCATGTAGTATCAGACTTGCTATCGGATAGTAACATCTCTTAATAGTAGAAGCATATTAGAGTTGAGGAGAGTAAAAAACGTAAGAGCAAAGGAGACAAGAACTGAAAGAGCGAGCAGAAGGAGCATCAGAATGTGAGAAAAAGTTCCTTTCACTTGTTCTGCATAATTCATTGAAACGAGAGCAAGTGCTGTGATGGGAAAGGAGTAAGCCCACCATGTAACGTTGAACCTTTTCATTGATCTCCTGAAAAGGGCTGGCCTGCAAATCTGCTCAACACCAGTAAATATGTTTCATCCAATCAAATCATCGCTGTTGAAAATTCAAATTCACTATAGATGTTGAATATGACCAATTATAATAGTACTGCGAAAATTTGTTTAATTCTAAACAATTATAATAGTATAGCCCTGTATATGTTTTTCATTTTAGTGAAGGGAAAGACTATTGCATAGATGAAAACAACTAGAGTTTAAATTTTACATAATGTCTTTGTTCTCCTCTGTTCAAACCAGCTTTCCAAGACAAAAATTTAGAAATAAGGGAATGCTGAATTGGCATACATTTTAAAACAGCTGAAATCAAACACACACTGTAATAAATATACCAACTTCATGATCTATTGCTAAATAAATTTCCAGGCTTTTGTAATTTTATAATCCTGTGCTATTAAATTAAAAAATGGGTGTAAAGATGTTCGAGATGTTTATTAAATAAATTATAGCTTTGGAATTTTTATTTTATCGAGTTTATATGAACAGTTCGTAACACATATGTTTTGTTTCTTTCAAATGTATAAAAGGTAAGAAAAGAGAGAAGCACTAAAATAAAAAGACACATTTTATTTTATTTATAGTTTTAAACAATTTAACAAAGTAGTATAAGATGATACACACCAAGACACAAAAATTACATTTATAAGATTTTCTAGAATAGTGTAATTTGTGCTGAATTCTTTGCTCGATCGTCTCTGAATTATAATATTTCCTTTGTTTAGGAGCTGATTTTGGAAAAGAGTTAGAACACTCTAAATATTTTTATTTAATATATTTTTATTGTTTTAAAAAACTATAGAATAAAATCAATCAAATTAAGCGTAAAATTCTTTTATTATACAGTCATCCAATCATTATGAAATGGGATAGTTACTTTTATGCTAATAACGGTTTAAAAAAATTCAAATATATTTGAATATAAGAATAATATAACAACTTATATTTTTTATATAACTACATTATAATTTTCAAAATTATTATTATAATATTTTTTATATCATTTAATTATAAATTTACTTTTTATTATATATTTATATATAAATTTATCATATCAAAAGTTAAAAGTTGTATATACTATGTAATGTTGTCAAATTATCATTTATCTAAAATTTATATGGTAAATGTATTACTACGAATGTTTATTACCAAATTTTAGGTGACAATCTTTTTTAAAGGCAAGCTCGGAGAGAAGTTAATCTTACCAGTGAGGCGAAGAGGAAGAGGGAGAGAAAGAAGAGCATCTTGGAAGCAGTATCAAAGGTTCCAACAATGGATTCCCAAGCCAAGCTTGCGACGCTGGGCGCTGCAAAGAACAAGAACAAAACTGGCCTTAACAAAACGGGAACCCCATCTCTACCCGATAATCGCTGATAAAGCGTAACAAACAGCACCGCGTAATGCACCATCCCCACCGAAAACAACCACACCGCACACTCTTTCCACCCCATGTGCGCAGCAGCATGTGCCCCCACCAAGTTCCCTATCACCGACATCTGGCTCGTGGGGTTCCCCGCCGCAGAGGATAAAACCCTCTTCCCCTTCGTCAACCACTGCCCGTAGATCTTCACGTCAAGCACCACCATCGGCACCGCAAACACCCACCACAGAACTAAGTAGAGGGTTGTTTTCGGCGCCACGAACGGCGCTGATTGAAGCAATAGAAGCCACGAAATCCAGGGCGCAAAGAGGTAGTTAACCCCTACAGGGTGCAAGAACTCGGCCTTCACCATCTCAAAGAAAAAAAAACACCTTAGGAGGTAGAGAAGGGAGAGTAAGACTAGAGTGAAAAGAGAGAGAGACCAGAGTGCACAGACAGCCGCGGAAGGAAGCGTGGAAAGCACGCGCGGTAGAGTGGTTGTGTCGTGTGTTGATGTGATTATTATCCTCCACAGTAAAGCTTGGCTTCCCAGGGAGAGGCTTATTCTGAAGTAGCCTGCATGGAATTTGGTTAGAACAGAGATTAGGAGCGTTGTGAAAGAGGTTGAATGTTGGTGGTTGCTGAAACTGTCGGTGTGGCTATAAGCGTTTGAGGTGGCCGTGGTCGTGGTCGTGGTCGTGTCCACCACAAGTTCAATCTCGGATCGCGAATCTTGCGTTGCCATGCCCATTCTCCAACCCTCTCGTAGAAGAACAATTGTTGTTGTGATGAGGGCATTCCTCATGCAATGCAAGGGTTTTGTAGGGGAAGTTTAGACTCGAGCATAAACGGTAGGAATGTGCAAGTGGCCGTATAAAAATAAATTGAAAAATATTTTATTAACACCCTCTTCTCTCACTAACACATACTTGACACCGCTTGCGTGATATTAATTGACACTGCAGAACATTTGGTGAGGACGTGACATTGACTCTATATTATAATATATGACTCGTAGCAAGCGCAAAACTGGTTATCCGTGTGTGTCTGTAACTGGTTACTTATGTGATGTTTATGACCACCCACTATTCATGAAAAAAAATTCAATTTTTTTTAATAAGAACCATATATTACATCGGTTAAATGACTTAACCGGTGTAATAACCCTACCACAACTACCCAACCATAAGTTCCTCCACATATACTGGTTACCCATGTGTCTTACCTATGTGACGTTTATAACCCACCCACTCTTTATAAAAAAAATTCAACTGTTTTAATATGGATCATATATTACATCGGTTAGATCACTTAACCGATGTAATATGGCTCATTCTAAGTTAGAAAAAAAATATTACACCGATTGTTTTGTAATATATTTTTTTTTATCCTATTTTGAAGTTTGCGTTGCTCATTCGCGCGCAATCTCACTCTGTCACGTTATTGTCACGTCTACAACGTCAAATGTGTGTCATGTGCAGAGGGTGTCAACGTATCGGGAGTGAAATAAATTATACAAGGTTTGTTTTTGTTTATTTTAATTCAAGGTCATCTTTTTAGTTGCTTTGTCACGTTATAGCTGGATAATGATATAGTATATGCTGGATAATGATATAGTATATGCGTGTGTGTATATTTTTAATATAATTTTGTGTTCCTACTATTGTTCCACGAGGCATAAATGCACGGGTGTGTAATGATTCATGAATCAAGCAATTGCAAGAACACTTTAGGGCTCCAAAGTCTAACATATATATTTTTGTTTCAACTCGACGAGAGTGATTTGTTGTGTATTGACCTTCGTTTCTAGAGGAGAATATTCTTAGTGTCTTGAGTTCTAGATAGAGTTTCGAATTTGATAGAGAGAACATGCACTCACTTCAACCTAATCTTAAAATAATTTCTTCATTAATTATTACGTTAAAAAAAGTCTCAATTCCAAAACAGTGAGCGTTAATGTGGATTTGATCAATTATAACACTTCAATTAATTTCGAAATATTTTTTAAAATTGTACTAGTTTTTAAAATATTTTAAATTGTAAAGTAATTTTTAAATATTTTATATTAACTATAAATTTTCATTAATTAATTTTTAATATTTGTAACTTAAATGTGAGGTTGGGGTCTAATCCCACTTGGTTTACCCCAATCTAACTTAAGCTCACCTCAGTTTAGTCCGATCTTACATGACTTGGACATGACTTACTAAACCTTTATTGACTTGAATTGATTTGGTCGAACACAATAACTTTTTCTGATCTTAGCTTGGACCAACTAAGTCCGACCTTGACCTGAACCAACTCGATCCCACAAAATGACAAAAGCTTAGTCGAACCCAACAAAGTCCAATTCAATCCAATCATGGCATAGGCCAGATCCAACCTAGTTCAATTTAAGCTAAGCCCAACCTATAATACTTTGAGTTTGACCTAATCCAACCTACTTGGGCCTATCTCGACCTAAATTGATTTAGGCTCAAGCCAATAACCTTGCATGACTTGCGCTCAACTTGACCTGTCATTTCCTAACTATGGCCCATCCTGTCCTGAGCCTAATCCAACCGACTTGACTTTGACCTAATTTGTCTTTGTTTGATATGGATCTAACTCGACTTGGCCTAACCTGGATCCAACTTGACTTGGATCCATCTCGAATAGTTTCTTCACATGGTCACAACCTAACTTAACTTCACCTATCCTTAACCCGATCCTACCCATTTTGTCTCAAGTTTAGATTTATATCAAGTAAATATTTTCATGTATATAAAATCTTTTTCCATGAATGTTTGTTTTTCCATTTCTCTTTTTAAATAAAAATTTTACTTTAAAAAGTTCCATGGGTTGGGTAAGTCTTAGTGACCCATGAAAATTTCTTGAATATTTGGTTTTAGTGACTTTTTCTTATGTGAGCTTTTTATGTCTTTAACCCATATGAATCAAGGACAAGTTCTATACATTGAACCGAATTGGTTGGTCTAATTCTAATTAGTTTGCATATGTTGTGATAGTTGTTTGATGTTTTGAATGAAATGATTACATCTAAATTGTAGAAATTAGAACAATTTTAAAGTTTTATGTATGACTAAAATCGGATTTTTCATATTCGAAGATAAGGATTAAAATAAACATAGTAATTGATTACTTGAAATTTATTTTTTTTAAAAAAGGTATATAAATTATACAAAATCGGTAAAAAAAATGTTAAGAAACTTCAAATGGAAAATACTCATGAGTTGTTTAGAATTATTTGAGACAACTACAAATATTATATGACGCTATATGAGTTAGGGACAAGTTCTATATACATTGAAACGAATTGATTGGTCTAGTTCTAATTCGTTTACATTAATATTTATATATGTTGTGATAGCTGTTTGATGTTTTGAATTAAATGATTACATATAAATTGTAGAAATTAAAACAATTTTAAAATTTTATGTATGAGTAAAATCGAATTTTAATATATCATGAAATATAAATATATGTTTCATATTCTAAGATAAGGATTAAAATAAACATAGTAATTTATTACTTGATTTTTTTTAAAGATATATAAATTACACAAAATGTTAAGAGATTATAAGTTGCTTAATTTTTTTAAAGATTTTTATTAGAACAAAATTGAAGATAAATTAAGTACAAAATACATTTTTTTAATGTACAGAATAACGCATGTGAATTTCTTAGTTATATCCTAACAAAAAAACAATAAATTATAGGAAAAAAATTAGTCACCGAAAAAATTACAGTAACAACATGTTTAAAATAAGTTTTATAAATATAATCTAAGTAATTGTAAAAATATATTCAAATAATATTTATTTAATTTAATTTTAAATCCTAAATAATAATATTTTAATTGTTTTCAACCCAATTCTTTTAAAAATTACACCAACTATAATTTATGATAATTAATGTTATTCTTACCATAATAAGCAAACGGCAATAATTTAAGTTTATACAATTCGGACAATATTATTTTTTTATTAAGAAATAAATTTAAATTTAATTCAAACTGATTTGATTTATAATTTGATGTTTGTCTCATTTATATATATATATATATATATATATATATATTAAATTTACATTATCTTATGGGATTTCTAATATTTGTGAAATATGAACCTCTTTTAAAACGTAATTTTTAGTAACATTAAAAATATTCACGTGTAATATTTGTAGCATGAAAATGCAACCTGGTAACATACTTTTGACGAACACAATATTGCAATAACTTACCGACGAAAAATGTAACTAACGATATTACTCAGAACATTCACAATATCATGTTGATGGAAAACACATTGCTAATATAAAAATTGTAAAGTTTGATGGGAAATAATTAATTTAATATTCAAAAGGAAGTTCTGATAAAATTTGATTATTTTTTAATAGAGAAAAAAAATATTTAAAAGTGTAGATAATAGCGGAGATGATGTGTAATACAGGTGGTAAACAATAAGTTTTAAAATGAACATAAAAAGAAAAAAAATTGCACCATTTTATGCAAAAATATATACTTTTAGTAATTAAAATTGTATAAAAAAGAAAAGAAGATATACTTAATAAATTGGAAAATGTAAATAGAAATAACCATATATAAATTTCCCAACCTTTGATCATTGGTGGCTTCATCAAAGTGTTTTATTCCGTTTTACATTGCTGCTTCTTGCGGACACACTTTTCATATTGTTAAAAAAAACCTTAATGAAGTTGGATCCATTTTCAGAACTCTAAGGTTAAAGAAAAAGCATTTTCTTCCTCCACCTCCATCATATATCTTTTAATTCTAAAACTACCTTTGATAAAAAGTACACGTTTTTTTTTCATTTTTGAATTGTATAATTGAGAGTTTTTGAATTTTAAAATTTAGAATATATTTTGTATTCTAAATTTTAGAGTTCTAAAAGTATTTTTAATCCCAGAAAAATATTCTGAATTCTCAAATTTTAGAATTCAAAATATATTTTCTACAAAATTATATTCAAAATTTTAGAATTCAAAATGTATTTTCGTAGTAATGAAAAATATGAAAATAAGATAAAATTATAATTTCACATATTTTATAGAAGTGCTGGAAGAAAGCATGGGGTGGAGGGAGAATTTGTCTAAAGAAAAAATAAGCCCAAAGATGGATTTAAGATAGGACCCAAATAGTCAACCAGGTCACTGAAAAGTGGCTGTTTCTTCCTACACCTCCATACTTTCTTTTGTCATCGTCATAAATTTTTCGTATTCCAAAAATACTTTTTTCAATATTTTGGATTACATAATCCGGAAGTTTTTTTCTAGATTTAGAATTAGTTTTCGGATTATGTAATCCGGAAGTCTTTTGTGATTAGCTTTCAGATTACATAATCCAAACGTCTTTTCTATACATAATATTAGTTTTTGGATTACATAATCCGGAAGGCTTTTTTTCAGATGTGTTATTAGCTTATGGATTACATAATTCGGAAGTCTTTTCTAAATATGAAATTGACTTCTGGATTATGTAATCCGGAATATATCCGGATTACATAATTCATAGGCTTATTATTTTAAATCCAAGGAGTGGAAAAAAAAGGATAAAATGATATTTTTACATTTAGTATGAGAGTGGCACAAGAAGGTATGGAGGTGTAAGAAGAAAGAGTCCTGAAAAGTTTGATGACTAGAGCCCAACAAGATCCGGAACTTCTATCCCCAAGTATATCACACACAAAGTCAGTTTTTTTTTTATAAAATATTTGTTTCCATACTTATAGCATTTAATTTTTTTTAATGTGTGAAATTTAGGGTTTAGGGTTTAATGTGTGAATTTTTTTTTTCATCTAATATTTATTTTAATATAGACAAATTATATTTTTTTTCAAATTTCAAGATTTCTTTGAGGTGATAAATTAATAATGTCACTTTTAGAAGAAATAGACTAAAGTTAAAAAGAATTTGTAAGCAAATCATTATAGGATAGTGATTATCCTCAAATGACCGTCTAATAGTTTGTTTTAAAATTATTTTCATAAATATTTGTAAAGCACAACCAAGACTAAAAAATATAATTCAATATTCAAAATTTTATTCTAATTCACCAAAACATTGTACTACATTCAAATTTTATTTTTACAACGTATAAAAAGTTTCACCAGTCTAAACTTTATTAGACATATTATTATTGTAAATTTAGAAGTAAATTTATTAGACATATTATTAGACATAAGTAAGTAAATTTATTCATCATTATCAATATTTTTTTACATTAAGTCATTCTTTTAAGTTTTTATACAAAAGAAAAAAAAAACTATTCTACTTACACAAATTACAGGGGAGAGTGTCTTTGCCTGCAACCTCTGTTTCACTCCTATTTATCATTCTTTCCTCAGCCAACTCCCTCTCTCAGTCACTCATATTTCTTGAATTATCTCTCGGTCATTCGGTATGAGGTGTGTACCTATAGAAATTCTTTGAAGTTTAAGTGAGTGTTTTTGTCTTAATCATTCATTTAAAATCTAACTACTGAATTTAAATGTGCTATCTATTTATATTACTCACTAATGGACCTATGGAACTTGTCAATTCAGATTAAAACTTTTGTTTATCTTTTCTTAATTAATTTTTTACTTTGTAACTGATGGAAATGTGTTGATGTGCCTTCATGACTGAATTCTTTTCTTGGATTTTGGAGAGGATTGGCGGAAGCTTCAATGGAAGAGATGAACAAGGATGACTCATATAAAGCTATGGATTCCTTGAAGGTGCATGATAGGTAGGGAGAGTGATTGATTGGACCATATCACTTGAGCTATGTGAAAAAGAAGATTAAAGTGTTTATCCTAAAGAGGCAAGATAAGGGAGTGAGAAAGGCTAGCAACTTTGGCAGCAATTTCACTCATTCATTAATCTTAGAAAAATGAGAGTCAAGCACCTCAATTTATAGGAGAGAGGGCTGAACATTTTGGAGCCAAAATTTGAAAATTCAAAATAAAACTCTCCAATGAGAAGGTGTCATGTTGAGTCATGCTTTCCATGTTTAGCTCACACCTTCCATACTAAATCTTTTCCACTCCTAGGCTGCCATATGGATGTCCATGTGCTCCATGCCAAGGTAATTTTCTTCCTCCAATATACCCTAGACGTTTTAGGGTTACATTGGGCTCAAAGAAGCTCAATTGTTACCTCAATTAGTCGCTTTTAACCGTAACTAGACCTATTTTACTATTGGCCTAAATACAAGCCCAAAAACTTATGCTACTTGGTCCAATTATTTTATGCTACTAGGCCCAATACATGGCCTATGAAATCCTAAACAACTTTATACAGTTTATTTAAGCTAGAGCTTGGCCCACAAATAATGTTGACTAGTAAGCAGAAACATAGTCTTCTTGTGTTCTTCTAACCAAAGCTCTAGTTTATGTTTTAATGAGTTGGAGGTCTTCTTGGATGTATTTGTACATTCCTTCACCCTAGAGTTGTCCTCTTGATTGGGCCTACAAAAATAAACAAAAGCCCAATTAGACCCATATTTGCAAATAAATCAATAAACAGCCTTTGAGTCTTCATCCTCCTTATTATGTGGTTGTGTGTGGCTGGGGGCTCTGCCATCATCCCCTCATTCTTGAGAGGATCTGTCCTCAGATCTGCAGGGTTGATCTCGAACAACAACCTTATTCCTGCATTGAAAACTATGTTCGTCCTCCAAGATCAAATGTCCATCTATTGAAGTCATCAAACAAATTAGACGAGTTAGTTCCAACAATTGTATAAAAAATAGTCTTATTAAGTTGACATTCCTCTTGTTTTTCTATTGTTTTTGGCAACTTTTCACAAGATTTCTTTAGAAAGGAGTACATAATTTTCTTTTCTAAGTTTTTTCCTCCCTTGTTCTAGATTTTTATTACTAGACTCTTTAGACATTACCTTTTGTTCTAGAAGAGCTAGTGATTATTCAATTTTTATTTTCTGTTTTAATCTTATTTGGCCATCTAACACCTGAGAAGGTGTTAAAGGATAAAAAATTTTTTTTTTTTCATGTGTGAAGGTAATCTCGTTGATACGACTATTATGCATGGAGTTTTAGCAAATTGTCATGGTCGTCTCAATAAGACATGACAAGTTTCCATAAGCACTACGTCACATAAAACTTTATCTTTATAGATGCCTAGAGATGACTCGACCTTCACTTGTTGGTGATATCTTAGCATATAGTCAAAATAAATTACTACATATTTACCTATGCAATTCCTAAGGACATGATTCATAAGCTTCATGAAAGTGTTAGGTGCATTAGTGAGTCCAAAAGGCATCACTAACCACTCATATAGTCCAAACTTAGTTCTAAAAGAAATTTTCCACTCATCACCCTCTTTAATTCTTATTTGGTGATATCCGCTTTTAAGATCAATCTTGGAAAATATAGTGGACCCATGAAATTCTTCAAGTATATCATCAAGTCTAGGAATTGGATGCCTATATTTGATGGTGATGTTATTGATGACTCTACAATCACAACACATTATCCACTTGTCATCTTTCTTAGGCATCAACAAAATAAGTGCAACACGAGGACTTAGACTCTTTTGAACAGAGTCATTCTCCAACAATTCCTGAACTTGTGATTCTATCTCCTTAGTCTCCTCATGATTAGTTCTATAAGCTGGTCTATTTGGTAGACTAGCTCCCGAAACTAAATCTATTTGGTGTTCTATACCCCTAAAAGGTGGAAGTCCAATGGGTCCTTCCTTAGGGAATACATCACCAAATTCTTTTAAAAGTATTTTGACTTGAGGAGGTAGCTCACAAATTTCAGAAAGTGTGGCAGTGCATGTAAGTGCCCCTTTACAAAAAAGGAGGCTTGGAGGTTGTTCAGATAGAATATCTTTTCAACTTTATTATTTTTTTCAAATTTTTCTTCCACTCGAATGACCTTGTGGGAAAGAGCACTCTTCTCCCACGCCTCAGCATTGTCCCTAAGGACTTTCTCTTGATTTTCTAATAATTTTTTCTTTTTCTCATTTTCTATTTTTTGTTTCATTTGTACTTAGTCCTTTACCACTTGTGAGGGTGTTAAAGGATAAAGTACAAACTTCTTTTCCCTATGGGTAAAAGTAATCTCGTTGGTAAAATCATTATGGATGGTTTTCTTATCAAATTGTCACAGACTTCCATGGGTACTACATCACATAAAATTTCAACTTTATAATTCCTCATAGAAAGACTGACTTTTACTCGCTTATCTACAGTTAATTCCCCATCTTCATTTATCCATTGAAGTTTGTAAGGTTTTGTATGAGGTATTACTTGTAGAACAAGCTATTCAACCATCCTAGTGCTACAACAATTGTTGCAATATCCACTATCCACAACGAGAGAACAAATGTTTTCTAAAAATTTACATCCTGTGTGAAAGATGTTCTCTCTTTGTGTTTCATGGTTCATACTAGGTTGATTGTTGAGGGTTCTTCTAATCATCATTAATTCCCCCTCAAAAGGATATGCTCCCTCACTTTTCTCTTTTTTCTCTTTCCCGCTAGACTCATCCTCTTGGCTACTATATTCATCCTTACCTCTTAAGATCATGGTTTTCCTATTTGGGCATTGGGATGCTATATGGCCTATACCAAGACAAAAGCATTGTATATCTCTATTGCGGGTTTGTGGGGTAGACACACCCTTTCCTAGGCTCTTGGGAGTTTCTATAGATTTATCCTTTGAAATACTATCCTCCCTTTGTCTTCTATGCTCTCTCTTATGATAAGAGTTAGAGTAAGAACTCACCTTGCAACTTGATCCCTTTCTCAAATTTTGTTGCTCAACTTTTATGCAAAGTTGGACCAAGTCATTCAAGTCCACATATTACAAGAGTTCTACTTTATCTCTAATCTCAATATTGATACCACTTAGAAACTTAGCTATGGTGGTGGTTTCTTCCTCCCTAATAGAGGTTATCATAGTGTATTGCTCCAATTTTTGCCTATATTCCTCTACACTCATGCTCTTTTGTTGGAGTCTTCAGAGCTTGTCCATTAACTCCCTATTGTAATAGGAGGGAATATGGTGGCGCCTCAAGACTCTCCTAAGGTCATTCCAATACTCAATGGGAGGGTCCTTATGGAGGCCTCTCTCTCTCTCTCAAGGTGGTTAGGGGTACTTTTCTCTCCTCCATCACATGGTGGCAAGCAAAAAGTTTTTCTATCTTCATCTCCCAATCTAGATATTTTTCAACATTTTCTTTTCCATAGAAATGAGGTAAATCTATCATAGTCTCTTTTGGGTTTTCCCTTCTAGTTCTCCTAGGTTAAGGTTGATAGTATTCATTCATTTTAAGACTCTCCTCTGCATATGAGTCATTCAACCTAGAACTAGATGCATGTGAATATCTTTATGTTTTTCTTATGTATTCATCCTTTTCTTTAACAATTTTCAACTCCTCTTCTAAAATAGCAAGATAAGCATCCCTTTCTTTTTTATCTTCTATGATTTGGGCCTCATGTTGCAATTGTCTATGTGTTAGTGTTGAAAGTCTTTGGCTAATTGTTTCAAAAGATATTTTATAGACTTTCTATCACTTTCACTTGGACTAGAAGAATGAGAAGACATGTTGAAAGTTATGTGTTAAAAGCAATTTACCAAAAGAAAGATAGGTGGAGTACCGTAGGTACATTCCAGGAAAGAGAGGTGGATCACTTGGATCACTTAAGTACCAAGCATTTCCTAGCCAGATTCTATTCCACAATACTTTCACAAACCCTTCTCTAAGTAATTTACTTAGAGCACAATCAAAGATGAAAACAAAGTCTTTTGCAAGAAAACAGTGCAAACCAATAAAACACACAATTGAAAATTGCTAACTAGAAAGCTTTAAACTAGGCGTTTCCAAAGGTGAGGCTTCTTGGCACTTGGAACCTTGAAGACACACTCACCATCTAAGACGAAATTAACCCACTAATTGTTCAAGGTTTTGCAAAATACAACTCAAAGAAATACAAAGAAATTAGATTAACAAATTTTGAGGCACAAAATTTTAAGACCTATTTTATGCATTCCTTCACTTTGTAGCTCCTTTGTGTATTTCATTTTATGCTAGCTTGTTGATGTCCCTTGTTATACCTCCTTAGGATATTCAACTTTGAGTGTTCAAATCTGCATCACTTTACTGATATAGCTCTCACCAAAAATTTCAACTCCAATACTCACCAAAGCACTTTTTAAGTTGTTTCCACCAAAAAGATGTCAAACAAGTTTAAAGTAACAAAACTCAATTTAAAAAATAGGACCACAGCAAAGGGAATTGATATCTGACAAGACTTGAAAGAGTATTCAATAAAATTGACAAAAAAAATAAAATTAAGGTACACAAGAAAAGGTAGTACTTAAATTGAAACTTAGAGAATGGTACTAGAATTGGATTCGAAAAAAAAAAAAAACAAAAAACAGCACTACTGGAATTTTGTGTAAAAATTTTGCGTGACTTTCAAAATTTATGTTGAGCCAAATACTTCAAATTTGAACATGAAATTTAAACCAATGAAAACCCAATGTCTTAGCTCAAATTAGGCATTGGAAATTTACCAAAACAGTGTGCCAATTAATTCTGATAATTTTTTTTCAAATCACTGCCTTTTTTAGAGTCAGAATTTTGCACTCTATTCTTTTTTCATTTATCATTTTTTTGTATTTTGAATTTTGCTATACTTCTTTTTTTTCACTTTTTTTAACAGCTCAAACTGTTCAAATACAGAATCTCAGAATTTTTCACCAACAAAAATAATTTTCATAAATGTTTTCAGCCAGCACATAATCAGTAAAACAGAGGAAACCTACACTGGAATTAAAAACAGAATTGAAAACTTCAAAGACACAATGGAATTGATGTAAATGAACTTGTATGAAACTAGCACACAAGCATGAACTCAAATCTGAAAAAAAATAAAATGCACCAAAGCTCAAATTTAGAAATATAAAACTGCACTCAAATTAAAATCAAGCAACCAATTCAAAAACAATAAGCACCACTTGGAATTGATGACATTGTAGGATAAACATGACATGACAAAACTGAAATGGATTCAAAAAATTTAAAATGACTCAAACCAAACAGATTGCACCAATTAAAAACATCAATAAGACTCAAATAAAACAAAAACAAAACAACATACTCAATGGAATCCTAAAACAAAGTAAAACTGGAAGCTCAAGAATTAAACCAAATGCACCTAAGGACAGATATCGATCCCACAAGGAATAGTGAATTATTGAATACAATAATCGCTAAATATAAAATAGAACAATAAAAAGATTGTTGAATTGGTTGTGTTGGCACTAATCAATAAGAAAACAAACAAGGAATTGGTTGCTTCAATTGGAAAAATAGGAATTATGTTTCTTCTCTCCCACTCTCATGTATTTTTAGCATGTTAATATTAAGTTATTTGATTGAAATTGATGTCCGTAGAAAATTCATTTATATCGACCTCTCGCATATAAAATTCTTAAGAATGTTTCCTAAATATCGATCTCTCACATACTTATAAAAACAACTTAGAATCACAATCAGACATTAATGGCAATAACATTTCAAGTCTAACTCTTGCACGCAAATATGTTAAGTATTGTTGTTTAGGTTTGAACCCTAAAAATACCTCTCGGTCAAATTTAAGATTCTCAATTTGTCACCAAAATTTAGAAGTAAAACAATAATACCAATAATCAATCAAGAACTGAATATTAATGTATAAGATATCACCTCAATACATAAGAGTATGAGCAGATTACTCCCAATCCCAAAGGGTAGAATTAGCCACGCATACTTCTAGCACCTTCCATTCTCCCAATTGGGTTACAATTCACTCTATGGTGTTTTCCTCCCAATCTGGCACACTAGGGTTGAGCCTTTAGCCCCCTATTTAACCTAATTTTCTAGGGTTGGGTTGCTTCTTGTGTCGCGTTGATGGACTAAGTGATAAAACATAAAAAAGGCCCAATATGTCTGACGCATTCTTGCTCAAGCGAGCAAGGCATCGATTTTCGAAAACTATTTTGGAGCATTCTCACTTGAGCAAGAATCTCTTGTTGCAAAATTGGCTTTTTTTTACAGTTTTCTCCATTCTGGGACCTTCAAGCTTTCTCTTTTTAGCTTAAATCATTCCTCTTTAATCCAAATTTGGGAATAAAATGCCCTTATTCAAATAAAGATCATAAAAAATGTATAAATGTATAAATTCATAAATTAGGGATTATTTTATATGTAAATTAGCAATAAATCCTCATAAGTGTCTATATTGTAATATGAAATATTACTGAAATTAGGCACTTATCACTTTCCCTAACGTAGAAACTTGTTTGTCCTCAAGCAAAGTAAATGAATATATTTGAATATAAATATCAAACAACTTAATTCACTAAACAACAGAGCAAATCAGAAACTTATGATGCTTCCAAATTCAAATATAGAAAAATATAGACACAATCAACTTCCAGGATCAAATAAAAACAAATAAATGACAATTCATCAAGGAATATCTTCTCATATGCTCACATGTAAGTGTTTCTCTCTATTTTCACAGAATCATAACAAATAACGGTTGCTTTTCATTTCATCTTCAAATCACAAACATATTAGAAACATGAATCTTGAGGTCTTTTTCAGGGTTGTAATGAGGTTGGGCTTCCAAAAAATATTGGTTTTTCTTAGATAACAAAATGCACATCTTAAAGAAGAAGAACATACCTATAATTCAATTATAGAGAACATATATGTTATCTAATTACCACTTCCTTTCGATGTCACCTTTTTCCTCATTTTCTGACTTTTCATGATTTTCATGATGATTTTTTTTTTCAAGAATAGGAAAAGATTCTATTTTCAACTTTTTGATTTTTCACAACAAGGACCAGTCATTCCCTTTTCTATATGTATTGCATCTATGTTCTCCTTCCTCAAACATGCTAAAGGGTAGGAAAATATATCATTAAAGGTTAAGGTGCAATATTAACAAAAAAATTCTTGGCCCAAAGGGGATATATAATAAAATGGAATTCTAATAAGATAAAGGTTGGCTATTTGGCCCCGAGTTCCTAATTAACACAAACAAATGCCTCAATCATCTTCATGTTCTTTTATGATGTAACAAAAATAAAAATTAAGCAACCACAACTGTAAATTCATCAAATAAAACTCTCAAAATTGTTTAAGGTTCACATACTCACTTGGTTTAATTGGCCTTCATTCCTTTTTGTCTCGTCATTCTCTGTCCTAATCAATCATCCTCTTAAATTTTCATGTATCACAATTTCACTACATTTGAATAGGGATTCAATTATATTTTCTTTTTTAATATGTGTCTAATTCATCTCACTATTTAATATTTAAACACAAATTCCTTTTTCTCTTCAATTCAAAATTAATATTCTAGTTCCTTTTATTTGCGAAAAATAAACAAATTAAGACAAAAATTTATTCAAGAAATATAATTCAAGACATAAACTAACAAAACAACAAATTTATTAAAACTATAAAATAAGTAAATAAACAAAATAATCGAAAAATAAAATTTGAAAACAAAATTGAAATAACTAAAAAGAAAAGAGAATATTTTGCTCAATCCTCTCTTTCTAAGAATTCATCCAGCTCTTTGTTAAAATCTTCATCTATAGTCCTTCTTCATTTGTTGGATCTCCCCCCCCCCGGAATAATAGAACCTATCCCCAGTCTAAAATAACCTGCAAAATGATTAAGAGACATATAGGAATTGGGGTACCTTTCAATTATTATTAATTTTTCTTTTTTGCAAAAATTTCTAGCTTGAGCGAGAACTCTGACGCCAAACTCGCTTGAGCGAGAATCCCTGTAGAAAACTCAAATTTTTCATTGTAGAACTCGCTTGAGTGTCATTTGTCCCGTTTGAGCGAGATTCTTTGCACAAAAACTCTATTTTTCGATGTCAAACTCGCTCAAGTGAGAGTTGACTTTCCTGGGCGAAAATCCCTGCAAGAAAACATGATTTTTGCTAGGTAAAATCAAAACCAAAATAACAAAACAACATAAAACTAAAATGTGAACTGGGTTGCCTCCCAGTAAGCGCTCATTTAATGTCATCGAGCTTGACACCTGTTTATTTCGGGGGGGACAACTCCTTTAGTTGCATCCTTTTGTATGCATTCTCCCCTTACATTAAAAATTTTTAGACCATCAAAAAGATTAAAAGTTACCACATCATCTTAGGATCTAACTTGACATTCTCCTTTGTCAAGATCAATTATGATTCTCGCAGTCTGCTTAAAGGGTCTATCGAGTATCAAGGGAATCTCCTCATCTTCTTTCATGTCCATTATAAAAAGATCCACAGGGAATGTGAACTTATCCACCTTCACCAGAACATCTTCAACCACAAAAGGATATTTGATGGATTTGTCTACCAACCGTAACTGCATTTTGGTGGGTTGAACCTCCAAATCTCCTATTTTCTTCAGCATTTCCAAAAGAATTAGATTTATACTTGCCCCCAACTCCAGCAAGGCATTGCCCATAGATAAAGCACCTATAGACACTGGAAGATTAAAACTACTTATGATGGAGATCAAGCTCAAGTGGACATGGAGGCCAATCATCAAGAGCAAGAAGAGGTTGAGGCTCAAATGGAGGATGCTCATGGAGTTCAAAGCCCACCTCAAAGGCTTACAAGGAGCATGTTCAAGGCTTTAGGAGCTAATGGACGTTTGTTTTCTCTTTTTGTAATTTCTTTGTTTGAAGGTGCTTAGAGGGAAACATAAGAAACCTCTTTTGTTAAAGCATCTTTAGGTCTTTAGTTTAGGAGTCTTAGGGGGGTGTGCGTTTAGTAGATAGGTGTAGAAGTAATAGGGAGGTGCCAAAGTGAGAGAGGAAGTCACACCTTCCTCATGCTTGGCGCCACTTTCATGTATTTGGGGGGAATTTTGAATTTAATTAGCTTTGCATTTCAGCACCTCTAGGCTATAAATTAAGGTGCTGCCTTTGTATTTTCAGATTTGAATTTTGAATTAGAGAAACTCTACTCAATTTGAGAGAGAATTGGAGAGCTTTGTGCCTTCCTCACTTAGGCTTATCTTGAGAGTTCTTTGGTTACCTCAAGTGGCGGCTTTGCACACTCATCTTGGAGTCTCCATCCTCTAAGTGGCGTGATCATCCAACCATTCCTCCATCTTCATGAGCTTTCTCTTCTCCTTCCTTCCTTCTCTTTTTATGTTCATGTCTTAGCTTGTTTCCTTTGTTTTTCAGTTCGGTTTTCTAGTGTTCTTGCTATTTGCTTCGGTCTTTTACTTTCTGTCGTTTCATCTTTGGTTCTTCTTCTTTTCTAAGCTTAATTGTTCGGTGCAATTCTGTTCTTATGCATTTTGTTCGGTGCTTTTGCCTTTTCATTCAATTTGATCGGTTCAATTTGACAATACATGGAACTTCCATATGAGTTTGGGTTTTGGTACTAGTCTTGGTGAGTTCTTGAACATAGAACCTTGATCAAATTCTATCATAAAGTGCCTATCTCATATCCAACTCAAGATGATTCCTAAGAATGTCAAGAATCATTCATATTGTGCTATTGGAATCATATCAACTTGGGTCCTTGGATTTTTTAGGCAAGCCTTTTCGAATAAGGGCATTGTATCTATCCTCCAATTCTATATTTCTTTCTTCAATGTAGCTCCTATTCTTTCGAAATCTTTCAAATGTTGAATCTTGCTTCAGATTTCCTGCAAAATAATTTTTAGGGAGTAGTCTATCAAAAGAAAATTCCCTTCTCTTTTTTTAAAGGAGCGTGAGAATATGATAAATCTTTTTCAAGAACACCTCTCTCCTTATTTTCATTTTTTTTCCTTTATTTTTTTCTCCTCACTTCTTTTATTTTCTCTCTCTTTCTCATCTCTTTCCCCCTCAGACTCATTTTTTTCTTCTATTTCAGCCACTACATTATTGCAATGCTTTTTTGGGTTGGTGATGGTGTTGGCTGAGAATTTGTCATTTAGCCCATTTGCAATTTGTGCAATTTGTTTGGCCATCTGTCCTATTTTGATCTCTATACTTCTAATCGTGGCCATGCTCTTTTCCTGAACGATCACAATCTTTGCTAGGGCGTCTTCAACTTTACTTATTCTTTCAAGAACGGATGGATCTTCAGTTTCAAGTGAATTGTTCTGATAAAAATAGTGACCATTGGGATGATCACCTCCAAAAAAATCACACCTAATTGGTTTGCTTTGGTTTTGAGATGAATGAACAACATATAATTGTTGGGGCAATTTAGCCATTTGTGCGGTTAGTTGCTCAATTTGCTTTGTCAGAATTTTATTTTTAGCAAAGAGTGCATCTTCTAACAATCTTCTATTTTCAAGACCTTGTCCACCATGTTGGGCTTGATATCCAGTTGATGTCAATGCATCAATAATCTTTGTCGCTTGTTTTATATCAAGAGTCATCGTTGTGCCGCTAGTTGCAGCATCTTTGTGTCAGATCTAAGACCATTGAGAAATATGCTCAGCTGAGCAATATCTTCAAACCCATGATTTGGGCATTTTCTCAATATCATCTTAAATCTTTCTCATGTCTCACAAAAGACTTCATCTGCCCCTTGTTTGATGAATTGAAATTTCGTGCACCTTACGTCATTCATTCCTAAGCCTTATGTTATTTTCTTTTTAATTCAATTAATGAAACTTATGAATTAATTTCCTTACCTGCATCTTACGTAGGATTAAGGATTAGGAAAGAAAAGAAAATTGGATCCATGTATGAATTGCTTAGATTAAAGTTTAATTAATGGATAATTCTTTCCTGCAACTTACGTTATATTATAATGTAATTTAATTTACATTTAATTAAAGTTTAATTAATTGTTTGAAAGTGAGGAATGAAAAAATAATTTTTCCGCTTTATGTATTAAATTTTAAATTGATATGATTTTGGAATTATTTGTATGATACTTGTCTGAACATAGAGATTTCAAACCTGGCTTTGATGTAGCAAGAGATTGGAAAAAATATTTGCAGAAATTTTTCTTCTACCTCTTCCCAGCTAGTGAGACTCTGATTTGGAAGTAATTTGAGCCACTCTTTAGCTTTACCTGCCAATGAAAAAGGAAACAAGTGCATACAATCCTTATCAACATCATCTGATTTAAAGCTCATTGCTCCCACCAATTCATAAAATGTATCCAAATGTGAATATGGATCCTCATGTTCCATTGCTGTGAATTGATGAGCACTGATGAGAGTGAGAAAATCGGGATATATTTCCAAGGCCTTGGCAGTAGCAGGTATTGCAATACTAGAAAAATGCTTTGACCTTTGGTACATGACATAATCTCCAAGTATTCTCCTAGGGAGTGATGCTCGTTCTTCTACCATGTTATCTTCCTAAAAAAGATTAGTGGGGAAAAATCAAAGTATTTTTTTTCTTAAAAAAATAGAAAAGTAAATTAAAAACAAATAAAAATATCAATTCAAAATAAATCTAAATAGAAATAGAAATAAATAAATTCAAAAATCTGAAAATAAATTAAAACAATTAAAAGCAAATAATTTCAAGATAAAGATTAAAACAATAAAAGCAAATCTACAAATTAAGAGAAAAAAAAACAAATTTGTAATAAAATAAAATAAACAAAATAAAACAATTATGTAAATAAAGTAACATAAAAAAGTAACAAATATAAACACCATAAAGAAATATAAACAAAAAGTAAGAACTATTAACAAAAAATAAAAATGGTTAGAATATTTACAATATTTTGGAATTCATACTCAAAAATCAAATTGTTCGCCGACAACAGCGTCAAAAACTTGATAACTCTCTACGACAAGTGCATTGCGTTTGTCAGAAGTAATAATTGTCCCTATGGACGAATCTCGATCCCACAAGGAATAGTGAATTATCGAATACAATAATCGATAAATATAAAATAGAACTTTAAAAAGTGAATTGGTTGTGTTGGCACTGATCAATAAGAAAACAAACAAAGAATTGGTTGCTTCAATTGGAAAAATAGGAATTAGGTTTCATTTCTCTCACTCTCATGTATTTTGATTAGCATGTTAATATTAAGTTCTTTGATTGAAATTGATGCCCATAGAAAATCCATTTATATCGAGCTCTCGCATATAAATCCTTAAGAATGTTTCTTAAATATCGATCTCTCGCATACTTATAAAAAACAACTTAGAATCACACTCAGACGTTAATGACAATTAACATTTCGAGTCTATCTCTAACACTCAAATATGTTAAGTATTGTCGTTTAGGTCTGAATCCTAAAAATACCTCTCGGTCAGATTTAAGATTCTCAATTTGTCACCAAAATTTAGAAGTAAAACAGCAATACATATAATCAATCAAGAACTGAATATTAATATATAAGATATCACCTCAATACATAAGAGTTTGAGCAGATTACTCCCAATCCCAAAGGGTAGAATTAGCCACGCATATTTCTAGCACCTTCCATTCTCCCAATTAGGTTACAACTCACCATGGTGTTTTCCTCTCAATCTGGCACACTAGGGTTGAGCCTATGGCCCCCTATTTAACCTAATTTTCTAGGGTTAGGTTACTTCTTGTGTCGCACTGATGGGCTAAGTGATAAAACATAAAAAAGCCCAATATGTCTGATGCATTCTCGCTCAAGCGAGGAATTCTCGCTTGTGCGAGAAAGGCGTCGATTTCCGAAAACTATTATGGAGCATTCTCGCTTGAACGAGAATATCTCGCTTGAGCAAGAATCTCCTGTTGCAAAATTGGCTTTTTCGGCACTTTTCTCCATTTTGGGACCTTCCAACTTTCTCTTTTTAGCTCAAATTATTCCTCTTTAATCCAAATCTCCAATCTTCCCTAGAAATTTGCAACTAACGCCAAATTTGGAAATAAAATGCCCTTATTCAAATAAATATCATAAAAAATGTAAAAAGGTATAAATTCATAAATTAGGGATTATTTTATATGTAAATTAGCAATAAATCATCATAAGTGCCTATATTGTAATATGAAATATTACTGAAATTAGACACTTATCAATTTGCAAATAAATCAATAAACAACCTTTAGGTCTTCAGCCTCCTTATTATGTGGTTGTGTGTGGTTGGGGCTCTGCCATCAGTAATTCTGTCTTTGACATTTAATTAATTTTATTTATTGTATTTACGTATCTTCTATTAATACCGACACATGTATCCAGATAAGGTTTTCACTGATGAATCTTTTGTTCTTCCAACTTTTCGATCTCTCAACCTTTCGGCATGGTCAGTTCACCTATGTAAGTTAAATTCCATCAATCTGATGAGCAACAAAAATAATTTCAAATGAACATAATTTCTGGACACTACTACTAACAATTGGTAGCATTTTCGTTGCTTTTCATTCCAGACGTATATCATTGATGTAATAAATTAAGAATAACATTTTTTCAATAATGTTGAATGAGATTAAGATGTGAATCGAATTATTTCAACACTAAACACATTCAATCGTAGGCCAAACAAGACTGAAGGTGTTAAAAAACATTAACAACAAGAAATAGTTAGTCGCGTTAATAAAAAATTCTCTAATATTCACACACCGGATGACATTACTATCTGAATAAAAAAATCCAACTTCAACACTAAAAAATATATAGTCTTTTGTATGAATTAACAGGTTTCAACCCACCCAAAAATATAATCACACATACGGGTTTACAGATCTTGATGTTGGTGTGAGGAAAATAAGTTAAAAGTCTTACCTCAAGTAAAACTAATTCTTAACATACAAATATATAAAATTTATATAATTCATAATATACAAATATATAAAATATATAAATAAAGGTAAACTTATCTTATGAATCAAGTTTATAAGTTAATTATACTTAAAATTCAACTTATTAAAGTTATTATTCTTAAAATATGGAGGAGGGTAATGATGAGTACTTAAGGAAGGTAAATAAAATAGTTAGGGATAGCCCTTGGGGGGTGTGGAATTGGTCTAGAATCCAATGATGAGATGGAATGGAATGGATAAATGAAAGAAAAGATAAAAGAAGAAGGTTACGTCTTCTCAGTCCTTTAGGTCTCCTGTTTCTAACAATCATGGCACGCCCAATATCTTAATCTTTGTAATTGTCACCCATTAGCCACCAACTTCATTATCAATGAATCATTAAAGCCTTAATCAAGTGTAATGAGTTGAGTTTAACTAAAGCAGTTTGATTTTGGGACACATTTATTTTCTTAATGCAGAGGTGTTTTCAGGCTTGAATTTAAAGAAAGGATTGAGACACGAGAGAATGATTTTAATAGTAATATAGTGATGAGAGTTGAAAGAACATGATTTGCTTCCTCGGGCCCCAAATAACAAATTAATTTAGAATTCAAAAGTTTCCTTTTGGGAATGATAGAATAGTACCATTTCTATCTGCCACCCATTGCTTCATTGGGCATTCAATTTTATTAAATGTCAAAGACATATTTTAGCTTTAGATTAGACTTTCAAGACCCATAGCTCTTTTACCTGGTTCTCTTATATTATTCTGCCCAATTATTTACCTGTTACCTCTCTTTAATTAATTACGTTCCTATTCACGTGATACTCAATCATTCACCTTTTCATTTTATTTTTCATCCCTCCACGCTTCCTTCTATTATTTATTTTGAATCAAAAAGTTAAATAGCAAGTCCAGCTGAACTTATTGAATTATTTATAAATATAAATATAATATATATATATATATATATATGAGTTGATAGTCTTGTAAATGTAAATTTTATTTTATAAATCTATTTTAAAATTAAATTAAGTTTAAAATCTACTTTTAAATAAAAAAATACTAATTTAAAAGAATGATTTAATATTGTTTCAAAATTATTTTATTGAAATAATTTTTTTTCCAATTATAATATAATGCAAGATTATTATTATATCAATATTTTATTATTATTCCTTTTTTTTTCTGTAAGATCGGTTCTAACAAGTTTAAATGTTTTTATGTTAATTAGAAGTTGAGGTGAAGGATTTGATAGATACTAATCAAAGTAAATGGGTAACGGTTTAGTTGGTTGTGAAAACTAAGAGCACAGTACTATATTTTCAATATCTATTTTTTATCTTTATTTGTGGGGATTTTAAATTTTATAGAAACATTTTTATTAAAGGAGTAACATTTTTTTTTATCAAATGAAGAATAAATAAAATTAAGGGAGCATTTAAAAAATGTTCTAACTCTTGTACAGAGATATATTTATTCTCGAATAGATTAAACATTATTATAGCTCTGCACAACTAACAATAGTAACATTTCCTACTTGCCTTATCACTTGAAATATCAAATTCTAGAAGGGTTTAGGATTTTTCTCTTGTGATAAATATCAACATATTCTTATTTTGAAATGTCTAAAAAAAGTTACTTTTAATAGGTTAAAAAAATTGTCAAAAATTTCCTACTAGGTTTTTAAATATTAAAGAGCACAAGTATACTTTTAAAAGATACTAACCTAATTGAAAATGCAACTCATTAACAAGACAAGTTTATTCATAAGAATATAAACAAGGAAGTATTTCACCTAAAAACTCAATATATGCTATGAATGTATTTAGAGTTTCTTAAAGACTTTCTACTAGAATATTTATTATTATTTTTTGAATTCTTATTAACTATATATGAGAGAGTATTTTATAAGTAAATCTTTATTTGATACTTAAATATTTTCTATCAAATCTTACTCGTAAAGATTTCATAACCCAACAACAATTAACATTATCAAAAATTTATCGAACGACACTACAGATTCTAATAAAAAATCATTTATATACATAAATGATTTTTTTTTAAAAATATTGAGACACTAATCATCCAATTCCATGTTAAAGTAAAAATAAGAATAATTTATATATATGTTACTTAAAATTTATTAAAAAATTAAGATACTCACTAGTGTAAATTATACTTTTAACGATAAGATATTACATCATTTATTTTGGAACCAGTGTAAAATAAGGAACGAAGGCAAAATTTAAATAATCGAAATAAGTATGCATTATGTTCGTGTGAAAATGCAAGTTTATACTCTTAATTCTTCATTGAAACTATTAAATTTTTTGTTTATTAGTTTTTCAAGAAATTAACTTTATTCAATTTTATATATTAGTGTAATAGGTAAAAAAGAATTTTTAAATATGGTTATTATGACATGAATTGGATGTGAACCATATTCTAAGTTAGTACCGTTAATTATTGAGAATAAGAACTAAAACACAATATTTTGAAAAAACTAATTAGAAATTATATATATATATATATATATATATATATATATATATCACTTGAAGATTAATATTTATTAATTTGTTTTAGCCTTTTGCATATAGCGAGTTATTGGGCATATAGAATTGTAAAAAATCATTATGAACTAGCAAAATATTTTATACGCATTAGAAATTAGAAATTGTTATGATTTATAATTGTGTGGTAATAAACATTATTATTTATGTAAAACTTTATTAATTTTGATTAAGTTACGTTAGACTTTATTTTTCTAAGACTTGATTTGGACAATGTTTACTACTCCTGAGTCTAGATAAATACGTAATTTTTTTTTTAATCTAGTATCTCTTATTTGCAATTACATGTTAGGATAGCAAAAAAAACATAGTGAAATTATTTAAAAACAAAATTCACATATTACACCAATTAATTCCTTAACCAAATGTTATATATTTTTTTTACATGGTTAATGCAAAAAATAATCTAAAATGACATATTAAATTAATTATGGACACAATCGATATAATATGTGTGTTTTTAATGATATTATATAATTTCTGAAGACAACCAATATAATATGTGATTTTCTAAATCTAAAGAAATCTTCATCTAGGATATTATATCGGTTCTAGCCATAACCGATGTAATAAGTATCATAATTGTTTTTTTTTTCTCTCTTTTTAAATGTACTTTTATGACATTTAGTATTTAAATTTGATATAATTTTTTCATATTTTATATCGATTGAGTAATCATTATAAAATATGTTATACTTTCTACATCAATAACATTCACTTCGACTATTAAACTGATGTAAAAGTTTATCTACAATGGATATAAAATATAAATATATTTTTTGTAGTGATGATTTTTTCAAAAAAAAAAAATATAATGATAAATGAAAGATTAATCAATTTATGTACTTTTTGTGGATGGAAGTTCACGTAATGGATCGAATCTCACTGGTAATGCTTTCCTATTTAAAATTTGGATTCTTAATCCGTTTAAAAAAAATTGGTTTAATTTTTTATAAGTATTTTTGGATTTTATTATAAATTAAAATTAATTTATTTCAATAGTAAAAGTCTTTTTAATATTAAGTTTATTGATTTTTTTTTTCATTTATATATGGTCTAGATGCGTATATTTTATAGGAGATGAACACCGATAATATTTTTATTAATAAATTAATAGGAAACTACACAATCAATTTTAACTCATTCCATTTTATACTTACTATACTCGGTTGTTTATATGTGACTTCTTTTTTCAACCTTTTACATTTGCATTCTAACTGAAAGAGTAACTAGTGATATATGAGTGGTAAGAGTTTGGTCACTTTTTTCGTCATCAACTCATCTCTTGTCATAAGTTTTAGTGATGGTAACCCAAATTTTGACTTGGATGATTAAAATCATAGGTGTATGTTGGCAAGAACCTCGTCTTATGATGTTTTCAGAAATAACATAAAACAGACAACCCCGATGTTGAGTATCGTAGCACTACTGTAGATGTTCTTTCTAAAATCACTTGGATCTCTCTTCGTTTCACTTCAACATTATATTTGGATAATCTTGGAGTTGTTCTGTTGGTTGTTCAACTGGTATGTTGAAAGGTCGTAAGTTAATTAAGAGGTCGAAAGATTGAAAATTAATCAATTGTGTTGAATTGACATACTAAGAAAAGTCAATACCTAACATAAAAGACATAAATTCAGCGAGTCTTGAACCATGAGTTAACCTATTTTTAAGCGATATTGATATCATCTTTATATATTGTTCAGTTCACTACTCTCATCTCAATATGAAACTCTAGACTTCCAACACAAAATGTAGATTCAATGAGTCTTGAACTATAACTAAATCCATATATAAGATATATTTTGACACCTCTTTTAATGAAAAACTTTAAAATATTAAATATGTGGTCTCTTATATATTGTTGACCTCATCCTCTTAATTTCATATGAAACTCCAAACTCTACATTCCAGAGAAAATGTGAAATATTCTCAGTAATTGTTTTTAAGATTTGGTGTGATGCATGGGAGACCTAAAATGGAAGATAATTGTTTTAATCATACGATAAAATTTGTGGGAGAAAGTTGGTGCAATCTTAATTTAAACCTCATATGCACGTAAATATGCAGAGAGAGAGTAAAAGAGGAAACAAGAAAAGTGGAAGTAGATGAAAGAAAAAAGAAAAAAGAGTAGCATGGAAGCACAGTAGAATTGAATGCATTTAATTTGGTCCTTTTTTGAATTGGTTAAAATGAAGAGGGTTGGAGTACCCCACTCGTTACCGAGAAATGGTCCGTGTGCGATTTCCATGTAGACGACACGGGATGCATTTCCTGGCTCATGTCTGCCCAAATTTTGCATCACAGGTGTTGACCTCTCACCACCAAACTCTTTTTCTAATGCCCCAAATCAATTTTCCATCCATTAACATATTATTATGCCACATTGCGAGTCAATCATATAATCATTATGCCAAGAATTTTTAGGTGGAATACGAGGCATGGGACAGATAACACTGCAACACTAGTAAACCATACCATAAATACTCCCAATACCTACCTCACCCTGCACCTCACCCCACACTAATTAACCTCCATTTCCAATACCTTTTTACAACAACCTAAACCTTTCCTTTCATCCCTCCTTTTTCCTATTATATTTTTTATCATCAATAAAATATTTTTTTATCATCAATAAATATTCTTAATTTTTTTATTTCTATTTATAAGAAATGTATTTTTTTTTTTTGTAAATTAAAAAAAATCTGAGAGTGTAAATAATTAATGTGATTTTAACTTCTTCTTTTGCATTCCCTCCAAAATTTGGTTGGAAAAAAGAGGTTAATTAAAGGATGGGGGTGGATTAAGCTAGGGTAAGAGTTATGAGAGCCGTTGGATGGGAAGGGGGTGAAAGGTTTGAGCGGTGATTGGAGACGAATGTGGTGAAAGGAGGGACGTAGATGCATGTTGATGGTTGAGTGATGCACAGTGCTGGTATTCCGCAATGGGGAAGATTGCTTCAGAGACGTTAAAAATCAGAGAAAAAAAAATCTTAATTTATGGGGACGGTCAGAGAAAGTATCAGCGGGTTTTCCGGTGCAAGGACGAATAAGCAAAAGCTGGTGATATGACACGTGGAAGAGTATGGACCGTTGGATGGTCAAAGCACAGTCGTGGTTCGCTCATCCCGGCCGAGATTTATTGAAACTGAAAGAGAACTGTAGAGAAATGCTAAGTGATAGATTTTCATGTTCCTCCACGCACACATGACACACCACCACCCTCTCTCTCTCTCTCGCAGAAACCACACACCCTCATCACATAACAGTACAACACTCCCAGTTAGACATGGCAAGGCACCATGGAAACAAAGCTAGCTTGAATTCCTCTTGTGCAGCAGCGTAGTAGGACACAGCACTCTAAGGTCTAAACTAGAAAGCAAAGAGGTAGAGAGAGAGAGAGATAGTGTGGGATTGGTGAGACGTAATTCATAAATGAGACTTACACAGTAGAGTAGATGGGTGCAGTTACCGTGGCGGCGTAGCAGAAGCTCTAATTCCGTGCCATAATTGCTTCCAAGGGAATTCAGTTTCACCAACTCCACATCCTCTCTTCTTTACTCATTTTATAATTCCTGTGTTTTTTTTTTTAAATTTAAGTTTTTTTTTTCTTTTTTTGGTGAGGAACAGTTTCCCCCAAAAGCTGCAAAAACTCAACCAGCCCAGAGAAGATCATATTTGAGACGCCCCACCACACAACACATCACACCCACATAGTGAGCGTGAATAAGACAAAAAAAAGAAGAAGAGAGAAAACGATTGGGTAAAAGATTACTAGTAGTAAGCAGTAAGCAAACCTAGCAGTGTTTTTTTTGTGTGTGTGCGGCTAGCCTTAATTAACCCAAAATTTACAGCTGTAGCCCCGATCTTTGGTAAAACATTTTAAGATTGGGCGAAGGTTCTGCTATGGATATTGTGTCTGAATTGGGGAAAATCGTTTCAGCTTTGGGGTGCAACAAATGGCCGGGTTCTTCCCTCTAGGTGGAACTAGAAGGGGAGGCCCACAGAACAAGGAAGAGGGAGAGGTGGGAAAAGGAGATAGCAATAACAACAACAACGGGAATAACCTGTTGTTGTTCAGGAACGAGGAGATCTACAACAAGGGGTTCGAAATATGGCCAGAATCGTATCAGCCTCAAGCTGCACCCCAGAACTTGAGCAACTACTTTGCATTTGGAGTGGGTCCTAGTCGCAGGAACTGCTCGGAGGAGGTTTCACTGTGTGTGTCTGATGAGTCTACGAGATTTGGATTAACTGTCATGAGGTCCGGAGGTGCAGGAAGCAGCGGCATTAACTGTCAGGACTGTGGTAACCAAGCCAAGAAAGATTGTACACATCTCAGATGCAGGACCTGCTGTAAGACCCGAGGGTTTCCGTGTCAAACCCACGTTAAGAGCACTTGGGTTCCCGCAGCCAAACGCCGCGAACGACAACAACAACTCTCTGCGTTGCAGAACCCACAACAATTCCGCGGAGAGAATATTCCCAAACGACATCACAGAGACACTCAACTCGTCTCCGCTCCACAACCCATCGCAGGTTAACTTTCGTATTACATTACAATAGAGTGGTTTAATTAATTTTGTCTCTCTTGTATCCGTGTGCAACTTTCTTGAGATATAAATTTCAACCATGTAACTTGTGTTTTGGAAAAACTAGTCTACTACCACCACTACATACAGATGATGATGCAGTGAGATCTCGATGTAACTTGATTGGTCTTTTATTCTATGACTACATACACCTAACCAGTCCATAGTATTTGATTGAAAATGCAACGCCGCTCCTTGGTCACCCATCACATTTTACTCTTGTTTTTTTCTGCCCTTCTCTTTCTTCTTTTTTCCATATTCCATCACTGTTTCTAAGTAAAACTGACGAAATTATTTGAGCTCCATCCATGTGAGACGTTGGCAAGACTTTTTTTTTTTCTCCTTTTTTCCCCCTGTGATGATAGCGGAAAAGTAGAGGGCACACACACACACAGACAAGTAACTAGTCTCGTCTAGTTTTATTTTTTGGATGGTTAATTCTTTGATTTAATTAATTTTGTTGATCTCTTTGTACTTAGGGTTACAGCTGGGCCAGTTCCCACCTGAAGTGAGCACTTCGGCGGTGTTTCGGTGTGTGAGAGTCAGCGCAGTGGACGCTTCAGATGAACAGTGCGCGTATCAGACCTCTGTCAGCATCGGAGGGCATGTTTTCAAGGGAATTCTCTACGATCAAGGCCCTGAAAGTTCTTACACCAGTGCAGCTACTGAGGGTTCCTCCGGTGGTGATCCCCGACAGCTGGGCTTAATAACCGGCGCAGCCACAGCCACAACAACCAGTGGAAACCACCCATTTGACCCTTCACTCTACCCCGCTCCGCTGAATGCTTTCATGTCTGGTACACAATTCTTCCACCCCCCAAGGTCCTAAAGACGTGCGTCTCTTTCTCTATCTCCGCGGACAGTAATTGAAGAAACCGAGTCTTTCTCTCTTATTTTGTCATTAATTGAGTCTCTTGGAATTATTGATTATGGTTGCTTCTCCCTACATCCATTGCTCCCGATGCAAGCTGAAGTGGGTAGCTAGCAGCTAGAAGGAAAAGTAGTTTATAATTTTAAAAAAAAAATGATTATGGCAATGATTCCAGTGCATGAAATTAAAGGGGCCGGGGATAGTTGTTGTGTTATCCGAATGTCAATTCAGATTTTCATTGTTATTTTGATTTTATTGGTAAACTCATGGTCACTTTTCAATTCTAGAGCACATACATTTTCATTTTGCCGTGAGTGTGGGGCTGTCGTGTGTTTTGCTTGACACGGACAGCATTTGGATGTGTGTGCATTATTATGTTTAAGTATAGTTTTGCTGGATGATTTCATTTCTTTATAGTATTTTTCTTTTTCTGGGTTAATGTTGAGTGAGCTTTCTGGTTGGTGCTGAACTCGAAGCCACTTTTTCCCGTTTATCCGTTTGCTTGCCAGATCGAAATAGAATGAAGTAGGTTTCGTGTGTGGTGTAGCATAGAATTTTAGAGCTTTTTTTTTTCCTCTTTCTTTATTTCTTTTACATTTATTTAGACGATTTGTTGGGAGAAACGGGCCACGCATGGTCCGTCTTTTCTTGTCTCCCATGCATTGCGAGCTAATTGGCAACTGGGCATTCTTGCAGTATAGTGATCGAAATGTGCATATATAATTTATATTATTACGTATAGATGGAGAATTACAAGTAGCATTTAGCAACTGCATCTCTGAAAAACAATTATCCAGTGGAATAGACATCCAATATTCAGGGATGTGACTTCCATATGCTTGAGTTGGCAAACGTCTTCTTTTGCTCATAATGTTTAATGCTTCTAAAAGTATGTGCATGTGATGTATGTTAATACATATAAGTGTGTACAGCGCCCAATGAAATAGGTCAAGGTACATACCTTATGATAGGGCTAACAATACTTTAATAGACTGCTTGTTTTAGTGCACAAGGGAGAATCAGAAACTCTAGAGAAAATTTCCCTAGTTTTGTAATAACTGGCCCATAACATGTGCTACAGAACCTTCACTTGATTGAGACATACCACTCTCTTTCTCTTTCATCTCAGATTAATAACATCTTTTTTCTTTCTCATATTCTCACTCCAGTTTCTAATTCGTTCATCTTTTTACCAGAGTTGATCATACTTCTGAACAAAGTGTTTGAAATAAAGTTGCATGGTTGTACCCTTTTAATCCTCGATCCCGTCTTCTATATTGGCAAAATCAACTTTAAAACGTTATTTCTGCTTAGATTTTGTGGATAGTCTCCATGATTATATTAAGATCACTTGAGTTGACTAAATTTTCATGCTTTTTGGAGGAGCATCCAGACAGGAAAAAGAAAAAAAGAGTTAAATCTATAATTGTAGCTCAAAGTCTAGTCACTTCTGTTGGCCACATGCATCGATAGAAAAGAAAGAGAGAAGCAAACAAAAACAAAAGTTGCCCATAAAACCGTTAAATATTCCGATTTTTCTAAAAGAATTGCTATACAAGACGCTAATTTTTGCTGAGTTAGCTCATACGCTGAAGCATCACGCAATAACATAACTCAAAGCCTGAAAAATTAGTCTCATAACAATGGACACAACACACATGCACAAATAAAGTAAGATGTGCAATGATATTGCATTGATTACAAGACCCTCGTTATTAAAATACTATATATGTCCAAAATATGATTGATCAACTCAACACAGGGGGCATAACTCCAAAAGGCTTAGTTTTTATTATGTTTATTCAACATGGGTGGGTCTGTCAAATTTGTTCGTCACTCTGTTGAGTTTGTAAGTCTTTAATAGAGCATTTCTTAAGCTTTTTTCAAGCATTGATAATGCTAAACTCCATATTTAAAGCTCGTGCGAGGGCAAGAGAAATTGTTTGTATTGAAAAATTGGAGCCTAGTTGAAATGACGACAATTTATGTAACTAAGTCCCTAATTAAAGTAGTATAGATTTTTATGATTTGTTTTTCAGACGATCAAATCCTGTGTCCTGATCGAATAAATAGTTCCATCTACCATGCCAGCAACGACTTTCTTTCCCCAAATTACGCATGCACGAAATTCGGAACTTCATTTGGGGGCATTGGCAGTGCATGTCTGGATTAGTAGTTTTCTCTCCAACATACATTAATTAATCCACACTCAACTATTGCAAGGACATATTTATTTGTTAAATACAGATTCATTTGGTTGGTATCAGTAAAATTCACTTTCAATCTCTTAAATAATGTTTCAGATTCAAACTTTGTTGATGGAAACAAGTAAACAATAAATAAAAGTTCATCAAAAATTCATTAATTACATTTCTCAACCAAGACTAATGACAGTGGATTCATTAATTACATTATAAATCATGCAGTCACAACAAATCAATAAGATTAAATCTAGTGGAAGAAACTAAAATGTATATATTCTTAATAAAAAAATCACTTTTTAATAGCATGCATCTATTGAGATGGAGAAAATTTGTGCCACTTGGAAGAGTTATGTATAAATATTTGATAGGAGTAGCTTGCATGTCTTACAATTGTCAACATGAAATTGATTTCCCTGATGCCATATTAATTTAATTTACACCAGAATTCTCATATCAGACAGTTCTTAAGAAACACTGCTATGAACTTCATTATTTACAGATCCAGAGATTCTACACAGTGCTACTTTTTTTATGACATTATTTAATCACTCGTGTAGATATAGTTCTACACAGTGCTACTTTTTTTAAACATTAATTAACTATACTATTTTTCATAATAATTTCTTTATAAAACAGTAGTATCAGTCTAAGTAATTACTACAATGCAAGTCTCTCGCATACACAATGGTGCTGCCATGTATGCATCATTGCATTGCATCGAATTGGATAAATGCATTTTTATTAACATTAATTTTATATTACTGTTTCAAATAAGATTTTAGTTCTATTTATGTTTTTGTAAGTATTATTAAGTTGGATTTCAGGAGTTTTTTTTCTTAAAAGTAAACTAGTAAACCATGTATAGTTTTATTCGATTTTTGATGAACTGGGTGGATTCATAAATTATAACATAAAATGAATCCGACTAATTTGGCAATATGTGACAAATCAAACAGGACTTCAAAAATATAATTTTGAAAACGTGACTTTATTTTAATGATAATTCCTATTAAAAAACATCATTTTAGATATCCGACATTTTTTTTACTGTTTATTTATTAACATTGAATGTAAAGCACAAGTAAGAAAAACTGACGTGAAAAAAAAAATAGTATGTTAAACTACTGAATTATTTCGCAAGAAAAATCCAAAAACGTTATACGATTTTAAATTTATTTTTATATGGTTATATATATATATATATATATATATATATATTATATATATATATTTAAGCTTTTTTTATATAAAACTTTCATTTTTTCTACTGTTTTGATAAATATGTAATTTGATTGGATTAGTTTAAAGAAGGAATGTGTCAAACATATATATAATTTAAAAAAGTGTAAGGAAAAAATAGAATATATGATTAAAATGAAAAAAAATTTGTGATAACAGAGTTTTATAAATCTACTTAGAAACTAGATAATGAAGGTTCAAAACTTTCTAAACCGTCGTTATATATTTATATTTGGGATTACCACGAGGATTTGGCTGCATTTAAAAATTGTGAGGATTTGGCTGGGGTTTGAAATCTGTGGATAAATTTATAATTTTCGGGACTTGCATAAACCAATAATAATATATTAAAGAAAGTGTTTTAAGAAAATTTTAAATTGCAGATAATGTATTTGACAAGACTTATAACTGTGAATATGATTAAAAAAATAACTTTTAAAACAGTTCTTTAGAATAAGATATCATCGTTTTGGAAACCCTAAAAATGGGATCAACCCTCCGAAATATATTGCCCTCCATACAACATGAAAATATAAAATAGAAACCATAAACCCAACAAATTTTATAAATACTTTCACATTCACAACTGCATATTTTAAGTTTGGACTGAAGTAGAAATAGAAAGGAAAAGAAATGAAAGGAAAGTATGTGAGAAATAATGTGGATTAAAAAAATGATTGGAAAAAAATAAAAAATAAAATTATTAGATTTAATTGGTGTGAAAGAATAAAAAAAATAAATTAATTAGACAATAAAATGAATTACTAAAATATTTTAACCAAAATGTAATAAAGATAATATAAATTAAAATTAAAAGATAATTAATGATAAAGTGTTTAATTTATAAAATTGAAAACAATATTAAAAATATTTAAAAATTAAAAATTATTTTATCTCAATTAAAAAAAAGTTATTAATTAAGAAAAATATAAAATCATATATATATATATATAATAAATACAACATAAAAATTAAAGAAAAATATTCATGCAATAATCATGTTAGAATGACAGGATTTTAATTTTTTTTATTAAAGCTGAAATCATGCATAAATAACCTGACTTCAATTTTAATTACTCTTTTATTTCTTTATTTACATTTCTCTACAAATAAGCAAATAGAAATATAAATTGATCACTTATTTCCATGTTTGTAACTGTACATGCATAGTAGTACACAGAGAGTAAATAAATTATATTGGTAATCAATAAATATTAATGTCATTATTGAATCAAATTTTGTCTTTTTAATCACGTGATTGTGATTTCGCTTTTTGGTTGACCAACACTGCAATAAATCAAATCTTGAGACTTGTACAACCACGGTTAATTAAATGTGATTTTTTTTAATTCTTAAGACACATCTATTATGAAAAAAGACACTTTAACTTAAAAGATGTATTAGATTAATACATTAATATATAAGTCGAACTTTTTCCCTACACCTTCTATCTTGACCTTCAACCTTCATATTTCTTTCTAATTTTAACAATATTCCTATTTTGGATATAGTGGAAAGTGTGATCTTTCTTTTTTTTCGTTTTCGTGATGATGGTCAATGATGATTTTACTTTTATTTTATTTTTTTCCATTTTTTTATGCATCAATTGTGTAATTTGTAACACTTTCTTAAATTGTACGATTCAAACAACAAAAAAAAAAAATTGTAAAAATAGGATACAAAATTAAAAAATAATAATTTATTTTTTATGAAGACGTTCTTGTCAATTGTCAACTCTCTTACATGTTCAAATTATGGAAATGTTCTTTCAAACACTACAATTAGAGAAAAATAAAAGTGTTACAACTCGAATAGAAGTACTCGACTAGAATGGAGATATGGAATGTGGAGGTGTTCAAAAATTATTTAAAGATATAAAATTATACTTTATTTAAAGTTATTTAGAAACATTTACAAAATTAAAACAAACTTTTTATAATTAATAGAAAGTAAGACTTAAAAAGAGAAAAACATGGATGAATGGAAAATTTGTCGAATAAGCCAGGGATATAATATATATATTACTCTATTTCTACACTATCCAACAAAATATACATAATTATAAAAGATATAAAAAAAAAGTTATTTCAAGCTTAAAAAGGAAATGAATTACACTGAATATCTACTTTCTATTTGATTTTACATTAATAGCTAATAGAACATACACATTAAGGATTTCTTTTTATATGAAAAAAAAATCTTTTTGCATTGAAATGTATCTTATCCACTACAAGAAAATCATGAAATAGAAACAAATTTTTAGAGACAAAAAATAATTAGTTGCTATAGTGACTAAATTAGATAACGTTTTAGAAACAAAAAAAAATTGGTTTCTAAATTAGTTACTATTATTATTAAATGGTTTCTAAATTGATGTCTAATTAACCATCAAAGTTTTTGCTACCAATTATTTAGATTCTAAAGGCCCAATGTCAGTTCGCACCCCCTGTTAAATACCCTATCTCACCCCCAATGCTCAAGACACGGTTCAACTGGAGCACACCCAACCCAACACCTCCCCACCAGCCCAACAGACCCTAAGACTACACTTTGAGGACAAAGTGCTTCCTGAGGCAGACAATAATGTTAGAATGAGTAATTACACAAGCACAAGGCCCAAAAAACAACCCAATTGGATGAAAGATTTTATATTGGTTTAAGCCCATGTTTTTACTATTCTCCCATTTTATTTAGTATGTTTTTCCAGTTTCATCCTTTGCTTTATTTTTAAGTATTGTAAGGCTCATGGCCCTTAAACCCTTATTTAGGGACTTACTATTATGAATGAAGGCAGAAGTTTTTTGTGATAACCCTAGTTTTAGTATAGCAGTAGCAAAGGTCTATCAGCTTCTGTAACAGGTTAATAGAAGTGCGTAACACCTATCCATTTGTTGTGGATCCTAATGGCATGATACTCAGAGTGAACTCTCATTTCTTAATTCTTTGAAGATAATGATTTCAATTCTGTTGGGGGTATCCCAAACGAATCTTGGAATCTTAATGAGTTACTATAATGCAAAAATTCTTCGAGTTACAATAATGCAAAATTATTTGAAAACAACGTAAATACCAGGTAACATGTTATAGCCCAAGAGAAGGCAACTGAAGATCATGATGAAACATGAGCAACCCAATAACAAAGAGTAGGTCCAAAAGATAAAGCACCAAGCCTAAGTATTTTGATGATTATGATTGTACTGTGAAAGGCAAAAGAAAGTAATGGTTGAAAATCTGAATTGGAACAAAGGGGAGAGTAGTATTTTCCCAAGTTGTTAGGATTCCATAGATCTGTTTTTCTGTTGAGGCATATCCTTTTTTTCTCTGTTTTGCCATTCTCTTTTACTGAGTGGTAGTTGTTGTTTTGTTTTGGTTATATGTATGGAAACTTTGACAGTAATGATACCAGAGAATTATCCAGTATTTCATTATCCTTTATAGGAAGCCTAACTTGTAAAATAGGCATTGCATTTTGGTGCTTCATTGAGAGGAAAACACTAAGAGACGCCACGCTTGCGTCAAAGAGTGATGAAAAAATATATTCTATTATGAAATTATTAGAGAATAAGAAAACCTTCTAAGAAGCAATGAATATTCGCATGACCAATTTGGAAACTCATATGGCACTTTAGATTGGAGCCTGAGAAACCGTAACGAAGGATTCCACTCTTCATTCTTTCACTCGAACGTCCTTGAAACTGGATATGCCCCGTTTTGATGGGTCTGAACCATTAACATGGATTTTCAAAACCAAGCAGTTATTTGACTACCACCGCACTCCAGAGGACCAAAGGCTTCAAATGGTTTCTTTTTCCATGGAAGGAGCAGCTCTCGCTTGGTTCTAGTGGATGTATGACAACAACCTAATATCAACTTGGCAAAATTTCCTAAATGCCTTATAGGTTCGTTTCGCACCAAAAGGAGAGATTCCTTATGAAGACCCAAAAGGAGCCCTCTTCAAACTATGCCAAACCTCAACCGTGTGGGAATATCAGAATCAGTTTGAATCACTAGCAAATCGTATCATGGGACTACCTTCTCCCTTCTTTCTTAGTTGCTTCGTTTCAAGTCTTAAGCCGAAAATTCGAAGAGAAGTGCAGGCTTTTTAACCGATATCACTATCGCAAGCCGTGAGCTTAGCAAAACTACAAGAAGAGAAATTTGTAGAAGCTTCCACGCCCAATCGTTCCGTTCGCCCTTCTCTTTCCATTGTGGAAACCCCGATGTTTGTGAATACCCTTTCTCCCAACACACAAATAGCGAGCCCTTCTTCTTAAAAAACCAAATCAGACCCTAATCTGCTTGCCATAAAATGATTGTTCCCAACGGAGCTCCAAAGTCATCGTGAAAAGAACTTATGTTATTACTGTGATGAACGCTATCGACCAGGTCTGATGGCATTCTCATGGAGCTCTTCTTGGATGTTGTGAAAAATGGTGCGGAAGCTATGGATTGAGATGTGCAAGATCCTCCTAGGAGCTATGGTGATCTTGAAGGTGCATGATGTGTATGGAAGAAGGGAGGTTCGGCCAGCCCTATGGTAGGTGATGAAGATGAAGATTAGGTCCTAGAAACTAGGCAAAAGCAATGTATGGCACAATGTGGGCAGCATAACATTACTCTCATTAATCTTGCAAATACAAGTGATAGGCATCTCCTTTTATAGGCTAAGGAGGCTGTAAATGTTAAGCTAAGTGCAAATGAAATGTAAGCCAAATGAAATGGAAATGTGAGGCACATGGGTTCATGAAGCACATGGGTGCACATGGCTTCACAAAACCGTCCCTTAATTAGTGAAGGCTTCTAGAAACCTTTAGCTAATCAAGGTTAACTCCTCCTTAATTCTAATGTGCAGAAAAATAAACATTTGTCCACATGGCTATGCTATTTACACCCCAATTAAAGCTAAACTACACTTGATGGGCCTTCACAGAATATGTGCTAGTATGCCACTCTCCCTTTAATAGCTTGATCCAAGTCTTCTTGTCCTAGACACTCCTAGCTTGGCCTTCTTGTCCTAGACGCTCCTAGTTTGGTCTTAGACGCTCCTAGCTTGACCTTAGACGCTCTTGACTTGGCTCTTGCCTTTCATGGAAGGTTGTGCTTGGCCCTCTTCCATCAAGGTCACAAATGCAAGTGGGAGTTCATGTTGTTGATAGTGGAACCCAATGAACCCGAAACGAATGAGATTGATTTGAAAAACCTCCTTCATATAGAGGACCCGACGCCTAATGAATCTGAGCCGACCAACCTGTCGGATACAAACCCGACCCAAATCAGTTTACATGCATTGATGGGCCAAGTAATTTCGCAGACCCTTAAATTTTTGGGCCATGTCAACGGTTCTCCAATTGCGACACTAATAGATAGTGGGAGCACCCATAACTTCATCCAAGATCGCACAACCAAATTCTTGGGTCTTCAAGTTGCCCCAACTTAAAATTTTCAGATCTTGGTGGGTAATGGAGAGGAGCTATCATGTTCATTTGTTTGCAAGCAAGTGCCACTACAGTTGGGCCCTCACACATTTCCTGTGGATTTGTATACGTTGTCAGTGAGTGGGGTCGAGATCGTAATGGGAGTACAATGGTTGACAACATTGGGGTTGGTGTTGACTGACTATGAACATTTGACAATGAAGTTCATTAAAGAAGGGAAATTAGTTGAACTCAAGGGCCAACACCGAACAACACCTCAAGAAGCCACTATATATCAGATCAAGAGGATGATCGCTACCAATGTCATAGCATAATATTTTAGGTTACAGTTGCTTCTTGCCATAGAAGAGCTCCCAAACCTTCACCGAGACCAAAAATTGAGGGAATACTGAGTAGATACACCCAATTATTTGAGGAACCACGGGGCCTTCCTCCTATTCGGGTGACTGATCATCACATTCCCCTCTTGGAAGGCTCAAATCCGGTGAATGTTAGACCCTACAGATATCCACATTTTTAGAAACACGAGATTGAGCGTCAGATCAAAGAAATGATGGCTGAGGGAATTATACAACAAAGTAACAATGCCTTCTCATCTCCAGTGTTGTTAGTACGAAAGAAAGATGGATCATGGCGGTTTTTTGTTGATTATAGGGCTCTCAACACGATTACTATAAAAGATCGATTTCCCATCCCATCAATTGAAGAGTTGATTGACAAACTCCATGACACACAATGGTTTTCAAAACTGGATTTACGCTCCGATTACCATCAGATAAGGCTAAACATAGGTGACACTCCAAAAACGGCTTTTCGCACACATGAAGGTCATTATGGATTTTTAGTGATGCCCTTTGGATTGTGTAACGCACCTACTTTATTTCAGTAAACTATGAATATATTGTTTCAACCCTATTTGCGTAAGTTTGTTATAGTATTATTTGATGACATACTAGTGTATAGTAAGTCATTAGAAGATCATATATCTCATTTGGATATTGTTATTCACTGTCTTGTGACTAATCATTTTTTCCTCAGGAGGAATAAGTGTTTGTTTTCCCAGGAATCAATAGAGTACTTGGGCCATATAATATCCAGAGATGGCATTGGCCCAGATCCTTAGAAATTCGTGCAATGATTGCTTGGCCGACACCTGCCACCATTAAGAAATTGCGCAGATTTTTGAGGTTGACGGGTTCTATCAGAAGTTTGTTCAACATTATGCTTATATAGTTGCTCTTCTCACCAACTTGCTAAGGAGAGACTCATTTACTTGGTCTGAAGAAGCACAACGATCATTTGAGCAGCTAAAGGATGCTATGACTAATACTCTCGTGTTGATGTTGCCTAACTTCCAAGAAGAACTCATAATAGAAACAAATACATCAGGGCAAGGGATGAGAGCAATTTTGATGCAGAATAACCATCCAATTTGTTACTTTAGTAAAACATTTTGCCCAAAGCTTCTTTCAACTTCTACGTATGTCCGGGAGTTACATGCAATCACCACAGCTGTCAAAAATTGGCGTACTTATCTTCTGGGCAGAAAATTCATCATACGGACCAATGAAGTCTTCGGGAATTGATGACGTAAGTAGTGCAAACGCCTGAGCAACAATATTATTTGTCCAAGTTGTTTGGATACACTTATGAAATTGCGTATAAACCAGGAGCAACTAACAAGGTAGTTGATGCCTTGAGCAGGATAGATGGGAGTTCATCACAAATGATGGGGTTGATTGTGCCACAATGTGATTTGATATCAAAGATACAAGAAACTTATAGTGCAGATCCAAAACTCAAACAATTGTACCAAAAAGTGCTTGGTTGCCCAGAGGAACATCCATGATTTAAAATTGTTAAAGGAATTATCCTTTATCATGACAAGATTTTACGCAAGTCCTTTTGAAGGAGTTTCATGCCACACCAATGGCTGGTCATGTTGGAATACATAGAACTTATGGGCGATTGAGTGACAATTTCTTTTGGAAAGGAATGAAAAAAGACGTAGTTGAATTTGTTAAAGGTTGTGTCATATGTCAGCAAATCAAGTCACCTACACAACTACCCTGTGGGTTATTACAACCAATTTCTCCTCCCATTGTAGTCTGGGAAGATATATCCCTTGACTTTGTCTCATGGCTCCCTTCTTACCAAAATTACTTTGTGATTCTAGTGGTTGTTGATAGATTTTCAAAGGCAACTCATTTTGGCATGCTTCCAACAAACTTTTCAGCTGTTAAGGTTGTTGAATTATTTGCTTTCATGGTGTGCAAATTACATGGCATGCCTAAAAGTATAATATCCGATAGGGACCCTGTCTTTATGAGTAATTTCTGGAAGGAACTCTTCTGAATAAGTGGCACAAAATTGAGAATGTCATCAGCTTATCATCTGCAAAGCGATGGACAAACAGAAGTCGTTAACAAAATGTTGGAGCAGTATTTGAGAGCCTTCGTCCATGCTGAAACGAAGTTGTGGGGAAAATATTTACACTGGGCAGAGTGGCACTATAACTCATCCAAGCATTCCTCCATTGGGATTACCACTTATGAGATTGTTTACAGTCAGCCGCCACATTCGCCCCAATATGTCATAGGAACTAGTTGCAATGAGGTTGTGAATGCAGATCTTACAAAGCGGCAGGAGTTACTTGATAAGCTGCGTTCCAAATTACTCAAAGCACAATCTGTCATGAAGTATTATGCTAATAAGAAGATACTGCGTTACCCCTTCAAAGTGGGTGATCAAGTGCTAGTTAAGTTGCAACCATACCGACAGGTGACTACAAGAAACTATCAATTATCAAAGCTTGCCCAACGATTTTATGGTCCTTTTCGCATTGTCAAACAAATTGGGGAAGTGGCCTTTGAATTGGAATTACCTCCTGGAGTTCAAATTCATTCTATTTTTCATGTTTCAAAGTTGAAACTTCCATAATTAGGATGAGACACCTCAATTGGAACTCCCTTCAACAGTTTTCAATAATCAACCTAAAGTGCAACCCCTTGCTGTAATTGATTGGCAAATTTCTGCAAATTCTGATGCAGCAGAAGCATTAGTTCAGTGGCAAGGTTTGTACCCTGAAGACGTCACTTGGGAGAATCTTGACACCTTACTTAAGGATTATCCAACATTGCACCTTGAGAACAAGGTGTTTGTTGAAGAGGAAGGGGATGTTATGGCCCAAGAGAAGGCAACTGAAGATCATGATGAAACATCAATGAGCAACCCAATAGCAAAGAGTAGGCCCAAAAGACAAAGCACCAAGCCTAAGTTTTTTTCTCTGTTTTGCCATTTTGTTTTGATGAGTGGTAGTTGCTGTTTTGTTTTGGTCAAAAGCTCCTTCAAGTAAGAAATTTCAAATTTGATTTGGATATGTGAAGATTTACGCTGAGACTCGTGCATGAAACTATATGTTATTGGTAGTCCGATAACGATTTGATAGCGAGTGGTTTGATATGTTCAGTAAATTCTTGTTAAAACAGACTCGAAAATGGCTTTGATATCATGTGAAGAAGTGAATTAATGTTTAACTCAACCTTATAAAACCGACTTATAAAGTGAGTTTTGCACCTATATATTATGAAATGTACTTATGAGCGTGGGATCTCCAAACATGATACATTTGTTTTAGACTTATGCCTCATCTGAACTGTCCACGGTTTCATTGATGTTAGCTTGTCTTTCTACTGTTGGCACTTGTTGCTGTACCGTGGATGTTAGTACCGAAGCCCCTTCTCCTGAAGAAGCAACATCAAGAAGAAGTACACTCAAAACTACGATTTTATTTCTTTTCTTCTCATTTTTATTAAATCACATTCTAATTTTTATTACCATGCTTCCTCAGAGGCATTGAGGTCAATCTTAATCTTTGCTATACAACACGGATGATCCTGTCGAAACAGAGTCAATAGTATTCCCCTTGACCGTGATGAGTTTTGACTTCATTGAGGTTTTTGTGCACCAACTTACACATACAATCTAATTTGTGCTTGGAGCTGTGTCTAATACAGTTTCGTATCTACGTTTGTTGGCCCTCAGGTAGGTAGTTGAAAGCCTTTGATTCTAGTCTGTACAATTTTGTTACAATTAATCAAAATCCAACATGGACATGGAATTTGGCTTTTTTATTAACTTGCAACTCGTGGATGGCAAGGGCTTTCAATAAGGCCCAATGGGCTTTGGAATCCTGTTAACGCCTTAAGAATGGAAGAAACCTCAGAAAATTACTATATACGAAACCATCATCTAATGATTGTACACAGGCTAAGTTGCTGATTTAGCAAATATAGGCATTGTATCATGAAGAAACCATGAAAGACAGTAAAACCTATATCTAGTAACTTACCTGTCTATGTAAGCCCACATATCTTAGTTAGGTCCACATGATTTGATGGCAAAGTTATCATTAGCTTTAATCAAGAAACCTCGACACTAATTTATTGTCCTTTTTATTGTACACGCAAGTTTCAGGATCCAGCCCCTTTTCTGTCATTTCAGGGGTTGGTTGCTTGGAAATTCTAATCAGGGTAGTTAAATGACAAAAACTGATGCGGTTTTATTGTCGTCCACGCATTAGTTGCAATTACTTGTCCTACACGATTTTCATACCATTTTATTTCAGATAAATAGTAACCGGTGTCCTGTAAAAATAGAAACAAGTTTTATCAGATAAGAAAATGTTTAATATATTGAAAATATATAATAAAAGCAACAACACTTTTACATGAAAGTTGAATCTAACAGAAGAGATTAGTCTATTATAACATGGTGAATAAAAGTTCGAATTTTAAATAGAAAACACTTCTTTATTTAGTATCCAACAATGCTTCAATTGCTTCTAAGAAGATATTTGTGGCAAAAGGAAACACTTGTTTGTTTAATTAATCAGAAGCATTTAGTACATGTTTGATGTTCCTCAACATTTAAGACACTTTTAGCGCAACCCTTTATTGTAAACCTTTCTACTTCAAATAAATCATATCCTTTCATTTTAATGCTTTCCTTGGATTTTGGTCTTGTTCAGCTTTAGCTCATTCGGAGCTGTCAAGTGTTTTCTTTGACAAAGTTCTGCTTCTGGCCTGAGGGCAAGTTCTTTAGTTGTGTTATAGGCCATTAAGAAGGTTATTTGATGCACTAACCCCGTATATTTCTGTGCCCGATGCAGGTATAATAACACTATTATTCTCGTTGTTGGCATTTTTGTTTTTATCTGTGCAACTGTTGGCGTGTTACTGTTAATGGAAACTCTTGAGTTTTTTCTTGCATGCTTTGAGACTTCACTGGGTGGAGTTCCAGAACAAATTCTACAAGGGAGATGGCTACAAATTCATCCCGTTAATTCTTGCTGTTTCCAGACCACATTAACATGTCAAATTACTGTAAAAGACAATTTATAACTGACGCCATAAGACGTCCAGTTTACCTGTTTTGGCAGATTTCTCTTACAGAGTACAAGACATTGGAATGTGACAACGTTAATTGTGGGGACACAAGTTCATTTCATTCAGATTACATGAAATAACTATCGATCACGGTGGGTAGTACAGACAAGCTAGCACAGATAAATTGCAGAATAAAGTAAAAAGCATAAACATGGTCTTAGTAGTTTCCTCCTCCATAACATTACATCCAAATTATTTACACACGCACTATATTATATACTGGTGCCCGCTACGACGTTCAGGCATCCACATTAATGGCTAGAAGTATGTATAGCAGCTACAGTTGAGACCATCGAGTCCACCCCACATACATTGTGACCTCGGCAGATCTTGTAATATCCGTTTTCTCCCCAGCTCTCCCCCCATGAATTCTTTATGATCCAGAAAGGCTTTTCCTTAAACCGAATGGGAGCATAAGCACCAGCACCATAGCCTACGAGAAGAACTCCATGATCCAGGTGCTTGCCGCAGATGTATGGGCATGAGACGCCACCAATATATGTCTGCATAAAAATTGCATTGATACCAACTGCACCACGAAAAGCAAAAGTCAGTGTTTCCTAATCAGCGATTCAATATATCTTATTCTTGGGGACACGATCAAATAATTGAAACTATATATCCTGAATATTTTTAGCATTTCCTTTGAGGGAAGTGGCTTCAATTCAAATATAAGGGAGTAGGAAAAAAAAAAAAAAACTACCTGCAAGAGGACCATTCTTCACCAGATTAGCAGCAATTTGTTCTTCGTCAAGGGAAACAACGCTGAAATTAGCTACAGAAGCAGCGATTCTGCTGTTATCAAATTTGCAGGGGCCACGGTCCCTTCCGGTGTAAGGATAATCATTTTCTCGCATTAGTCCACCAGCCTTGAGTGAATACTCAAATGCATTGGTCATCAAGCCACCGCCACAACCAGCGTCACATGCTCCACGCTCTTCCGGGTCACACTAAGATAGTTGCAGGCACAGGATTAATGCACGATATTTTTTGCAAATTCCAAACCAGAGCAGAGGTGCTTAATTTTATCATCTACCTATCTATCGAACTTATGTTCAATTTTTCATAAAAGATTCCACTCATGGGTACATCATGTTTCAATATATCATAACTGTGGTCAGATCAAGTGCTACGCAAGTGTATGAAGGACAAATCAGTAAAAAGAGGAAACAATACTCTCCATAAATAAAAAAGTCAAACCTCATGATCACAATCCACGAGTTGTTGTTCGCTAAGGCTCACGAGCTCACCGGTCGAAAGAAAATGAGCACCTTCCAACGCCCCCACGGCGCTAAACGACCAACACGATCCGCAAGAACCTTGATTCTTTACGCCGGTGACGGCTCCATGGTCGCGCCAATCAAAATCGCTAGGGAGGTCGCTGGTCGGCAGAATCGGAGCCTTCTGAGCATCGGAGGGAAGACGAAGCGGCTTCAAGCCCAGAAACTGGCGGCTAAATTCCGCCGGAGTGAGATCGGAGAACTTCGTGACGCCGTGGACGGCGGAGGGGTCCAGCTTCTGGTGCGACTTCGCTCGGAGCAAGTTGTTCTTGAAGATGCGGAAGCGGTAGTCGTGCTCCTCCTTCGTAGCGTAGGTCCTGCCAAACCTGGTCTTGAAGGCGGAAAAGTGGTTCTCGGCGTTGAGCAGGTGCTCCTCCGCGTCCGGCACAACTTGACGGATCAGTAGGTCGTCTTCACCGTCGATCCGATTGGCGATGACTAAGGTGGCGGAGAAAAGGAGGAGACTGAAGAGGAAGAAGAGTGACGTAGTAGCCATCGGAGGAAGAAAAGACTGAAAACGAGTAATGGATATTTTGATCCTTGGAGAATCTTATACACGCTTCCCAGATTATTGTAAACGACGTAATCAATGCGATGTCAACACGTGTAGTTTCTCTGTTATTTAAGTTAGAGAAAGATTCTTCTTAGCCCATAAGTTTAAGGCCCACTTATCCTCTTCGCCGGATATTTTCAAAATTATACAGGAGAAATAAGTCTCTCTAATACTTAAGTTAGATAAAGATTCTTCTTAGCCCATAAATTTCAGGCCCACTTATTCTCTTCGCCGGATATTTTCAAGATTATACACGACAAATAAGAGCATCTTTTATTTTTATTTCTTTATCTAAAACCATTTCAAAAATAAATAAATAAAATAATAAATTAAAAAAATTAATAATTTTAATTTTAAATACATTAAAAAAATAAATATTTTTAATATTTAAAATAGTTATTAATGAAATAATTTTTTATAAAATAAAAATAAAAAAGTAATAAATTAAAAATGTTTAGTTTAATTTTTTCTAAGAATGAAGAAAATAAAATGTTTACTCTACCTAAATGCAAAATCCTAAAAAAAAAAACTAATGCAAATGATATACTTAATGCTTAAAAATGAGTAGACACTTCAATATTATATGTGTCTACTACTAATTAATACTAATTGACTTGGTTTTTTTATAATTATGTCCTGTATTTTTTACTTTATATTAACATGATTATATCATAATAACAATAAATAAATATTAATTTATGTTTATAGATTCAACTTTTATGTTGTTACGGTTATATTTTTTACTTTTTTTATTTAAAAAAATTAAACTAAACATTTTTAATTTATTACTTTTTTATTTTTATTTTATAAAAAATTATTTCATTATTCATTAATTATATTTCTAACTATTTTAAACACTAAAAATATTTATTTTTTTAATGTATTTAAAATTAAAATTATCAATTTTTATTTTTACTTTTGAAATGGTGCTAGATAGAAAAATAAAAACAAAAGGGTGCTAGATAGAAAAACAAAAACAAAAGGATGTTAGATAGAGAAATAAAAATAAAAGGTGTTAGATGGAGAAATAAATGTGTAAATAGTATTATATATATATATATATATATATATGAAAAATTGAGTCAACTAAAGAGATATAACAAAATTAATTACAAAATTAATATTAAAATATCTAACAAATATATTAATTTATCCAAATAGCATATATAATTATACAATGTTAAATTCTTGATAAAAATGAATTATCTCTAATAAACAGCTTCATCTATTAATCTGGTTAGGGAGTTTAGGGTTTAGGGTTTAGGGAGTGCGTAGAAACTTAAGCAATGTAAGTTAAATTTTAGAAAGATTTTATTAAATTATTGATCCTCTAATGTTTTTAATGTATTTTTTAAATTATTGAAATTTAAAGTAACATTATATTAAAATAGAAATGATTTATTATAAAATTTAAATATAACTTATATCTTTACTCGGAACATATTCATATAAATTTAAAAAATTAATCTATTACAATTGCTAAAACTTTTATTTTTAATACATTCAATAAAAAGGTCATTGGTAACTTATATTTGAGGTTTATGCTCAATACATCAGGTTGGATGGCTTTGCATTGCATACTTTTAAACTTGCATACTATGAGAGCTGAAATGACAAAACTCTCCCTAAAAAACATTTATTTTGGATTTATTCCGTATATATGTATAGATTTAGAAGATATTAAATATATTAATACATTTTAATTCTACAATCTAATATATATTTTTGGAATCAGAAATGCTCTTTAAACTATATAATCTAAAATGTATTAATACATTTTAAAATTTATATTTTATATATATTTTAGAATCTATAATGTATTTTTTATTTTATTGAAGTAATATATTTTTAAAATGTATTTTTTATTTTGTATTATAAAATGTATCATTAAAAAATAAAATAAAATATACATTTTAAATTTTAATTTATATGGGTACCAGGTTTAAAAAGCAATGGAGAATGAAATGTCCGAGGTTGGATTTGTTTTATTTTCGAACCAAGAAGAGGTATACTAAGTTGGATGTTTCTTCCCTTTTAGTATTTTCATATTATTTAAAATACTGAAATTATCTTTTGGCGGTTTTGGATAACTTTTTAGTAGATATTTCATAAGTAGAAAATTATGAGGCTCAAACACTTATCTTAAATGACGTATTTGTGTCAGACACATGTATTCGTGTCAACACTTGTACGATATTTATCAGTGAAGGTGTTCAATTCAAAAAATATTTGTTGAATTTTTGTTTGAAAATTTTAGCACGATTCTAACACAATTTTAAAAGATATAAATACAATAATTTTCTAAAAATTCAAATTTATTGTATAAATTTTTATTATGATTATAAAAATAAGGAACAAATTCTTTTGAACAAATCATGAAAAATATCTTCATGCTCCCAAAAGAATCTCAAGCATACGTTTGCACATAAATATTTATTTTCAATTTATATAATTCAAAATTATATAATATATAGATACGTGTCCCCGTGTCCTACATTTTAGAGATTATACGTATCTCCGTATTCGTATCCGTGTCGTGTCAGTGTCCGTATTTGTATATATGTTACATAGGTAAAAAAATTTCTAAAAAAAGTGTTTTTGGCATAAAAAATTTGGAAAATAAAAAATCATTTTAGAATATTTTTTTGAAAAGTATTTTTTTAATTTTCAAAATAGCAAATCCGAATTTATCAAATATGTTTTTGGAAATATTTAAAAAATATAATTCAGAATTTTTAAAAAGGGTAAAATAGTCTTTTCAAAAAATATGGGGTACATGAAAAGATTTGTTGGGCTGCAGGAAGAAACACCCACTAACGTTAAGCCCAAGAGCGTATATAAATGTGTAGTATTGAATTTGGGCGAAGAAGGGAGTATATAAATGGTAGAGTTTTATGATGAGGGATTGAGCTGAAGGTCAAATATAATTGACTTGGGCGGTGTCGGTTGTGAGACAGGAGCGTGGTTTTCGTTGTTGGGTCGAAGAAGCAGAGAGAAAGAGAGAGAGAGAGAGAGAGAGAGATGGATGAAGAGAATGGTTACAGTGGGAGTAGCAGCTCCAATTTGGAGACTTTGAAGGCGGAGAGATCTGTGTGGTTGATGAAATGCCCTTTGGTGGTGGCTAAGTCATGGCAGACTCATCCTCCTTCTCAACCTCTCGCTAAGGTCGTCCTCTCCCTCGATCCTCTCCACCCTGAAGAAGATCCCTCTGCAGTTCAGGTTCTCCATCTTCTTCTTTTTTACGCCCTTAATCTTATCCAATTCTGCTCTTCTTTCCTTCTTGTTACCCGAATGATTAACACATGTTCGATGCTGTTTAAATTGATATCGAATCTAAGTTAGATACCGCATCGCTCATTAAGATGCTCAAAATCTTATGCGGTTTTCTATTTCGGAAAAGTGCAATGAATAGAAGCTACTTTAACTTTTTACTACGGTGTGTTTCGACCAATAAACGACTGCAAGGTGAGCTTTAAACTGCAGAGTCGTGGAATTGACTTGATCGGGAAGGTCATCAAATTGGTATCGAATTGTTTATTGAATCCTATAGATACGAGTTCTATCTATGGATTTTGGTTGGGGTTTTGTTTTTTCTGTGATCCTTTATATAACGGAAAACCCTGAATGGTGGTCGCGGAGAACTCGTTAATGGTGTTGGTTTTCCCTTAGAGTAGTGTGAATTGGTTTGGTTGTTCCACTTTGTGATTCATTTGTCTACCAATTCCTTGAAAATGATGTATGGAGCTTGGATAGACGATGCATAGAGGTGGAGTCTATGAAGCTCGGACACGGTATCCGACACACTATCGAACACGACCCTCGTAACTTATTGTGTCAAATTCAAAATATATTTGTTGGGACAATTCTTTCACGAGTCTATCATAATTTTAATAATTTTAAAAAGGAGATAAACATTAATTTTCTAAAAACTTAAACTTATTGAATAATTTTTTATTATGATTAAAAAAATAAGGAACAAATTTTTTGAACCTATTATAGAAAAACATCTTTCTATAAAAAAACTGTTAATGGACATAAATCTTTATTGTCTGTTTATATAATTCATAATTACATAATATATAGATCCGTTATCTCCATATCGTGTCTGTGTCGTGTATCCGTGTCAGTGTCCCCTACATAGGGTGTAGTGAGTATTTCAGACAGGTAATGGGTAGAGTTGGGATATCAAGTTGGTGGGAATAGATTTTGTCCCATTTCATCACTGATGGGGATGTGAGTACTGTTGAATGGAGAGAACAAGATGACACCTGCAAACAGACGTGACAAGATGATAGGAACCAGATTCCATAGAAGCGCAACAATATTATTGGTTGGGAAAGCAACAAAATATTTCAGAAGATGATCCCTGCAATCTCAGAGCTAATGCATTCCCCCTGTCTTGGGCTCTCCCTAAATTACATTGCCTCCTCTAAGACTGGCCAAATCAGCAGTTGTGACTAATATTGTGTTTCAGCTGTTAGACTTTACTTAGGCCCCAAACCCAAAATCCTGACATGAGATTATGGGATCAGACCAATAGATGAAAGACAAGAACAGAAAGAATCGTGCCTGGGACCAGCACCTTCGAAACACATTTCGCATGAGCCTTAGCACTCCAGAAACTTGTCTTTATTGTACCTCAAAACAGCGTAAAAGGTTGTGGTTTTGCTCTGAAATAGGAGCCTTAATGGACTCGCACACATCATGTAGAACTTGTGAGCTCGAGCAATCCCAAACAAGTTTGCTCAATTTCACCAGAAAAACGATTTTTCTTGCATTTCTGCTCGATCTGGGGGAGTGGATACTTTATCCGCTTGTAAACTAGGAGTTTTACCACAAACATGCCCTAGTGTACCAACCAAGTATACCCCCTGCATACCATATATTTAATATAGTAGTATATCTCGCACCTGTATCATCAAAGATATTTGATGCTATTAGGTAACTCTGGTGTATATTTAAAAATGTACAAATTTGAGTGGGTTTACTTTGATTTTAACAATAAGAGCAGACAATTTTTTACTTATTAAGTTACCTATTTTAAATATTCTAACCAAGGCCTGGAGTAAACCATTTAATTAAAATGAATTGTATTCATTTTTTAGGTATTCTAAATGTGAAATATGATTTGCAAATCCATTCACTTTTTCTTAATAATTAGTTCCACCACATGAGAAATGATAATGATTTTAAAGCAAATAAATTCCATATTCTAATGATGGCTTATTTTATATGTTTTGTACTATTTTCCCATATGAATTTATTGATTGTGCAAGATGAATGATGATTCTGCTTCTAGATTTGTTACATAGATAAGAGTTTCTGATTAATATTTGTTGCTTGTCTTTATGTGATATATTGATTTTATAGCTCCTTAACTATGACAGTTTACAATGGAGATGGCTGGCTCTGACGCTGTGAATATGCCAAAAACTTATTCATTGAATATGTTTAAGGACTTTGTTCCTATGTGTGTCTTCTCTGAGACTAGCCAAGGTGAGAATAGTATTCCCAGGTTTATACCATTTGTAGTTTTTTATTCATCAATAGCAAGTAATGTTTTATACCAGTTGCAGTTTTTTATTCGTCAATAGCAAGTAATGCTTTTATATCAGTTGTAGTTTATTTATATCAATTATTTATGAGTTCATTAAAAGCCTGTAAGTTTCTCAATTCTCTAACTTGAGATATATATAGCAATGGTTATATTCATGATTGGTGGTACCATGCCCAATTCAATACTGTTTCAGCAATATAATTTGACGAGCAAATTGTTTTGGTGCTTGGTTTGCACTATAAATCAAACATGAATTGCAAATATTGCAACTTAGAGTAGAATAAAAAGATTATTGCAGAGGTTCTATGAGGTCTTAAGTGGAGTTCCGGCACCTTGCCACTTTTCCAAGGCCCATCACCCCCCTGTTTGAGCAGCCCTTTTCGTAACTGAAAAAGGCAGCCAGAGTGGATAAATTGCACTGCATCACAGTTCTAACTTCTATTCTCCTCATGGCTGCACTTGCATCTAGTATAACAATGAAGAGAGATGACCCTTTTCACAACCCTAATCCTATATGACAGTGTATTGTATTTATTTTATTTTAACAAATTGTGTTTTAATTGCAAGACGTGATGTGTTTCATTTCAACTTTGGACCATCAGTTTTAACTTTTATATATTTCCACTAGATATTTAAGCATTGTCAAATGTCTAGTATCAAATAAAAACATATTTAATTGATGATAATTTTTTATTTGAACTACCGATAGTTTAACATCCTATGTAAAACATATTAAAATTTTGTTTTTGTTTTTCAAATTCAAGTATTTAATATCAGAGTATGTATTATAAATTCTAATGTGTAATAATTTTAATAGCAGAATATTTAGTTTGAATTTTAATATTATTCTATTATAACAAATTTTAATAGAATTCATGCTCCTAGATTTATTTTTTTAGTTACTGCTCATGAATATGTGCTTTAATGTATTTTCTTAGTTTGTGAATGCCTGGCGATGCTTTATTATTAATCATCAATCTACACGGTCCAATTATGAGCCCTGTGATTCATTATTTGAATCCTGATTCAACTACCATTTATAAGGCCCTTTTTTCACTCGTTGGATTTGTTTTTTATTTCACTTTCATTAAATCTGGGATTTGGTTGAAAACTTATATAATAAATCCACTTCTCTTACTAAGATCTTTCTTCAAGCATTCTCACAATACAAGTTGTTATAGCTTTGTCCCTGGTCCCCTTCAATGTTCAGTTCCAGCTCTACCACTGCAGGATGATGGCTTATTAGTAGTTTTTTTTTTTGTTGATAATTTACAATTAGTTTGATTTTTAGAGTCGAAAGGGTTTAATATAAACTAGGGAGTATCTCTTGTTTCATGTGGGTTTTCTTTAGAGTCTAGCATTTAGGGTAAACATAGATCAACAAAGGAAATGTTTAGAGTAAATTTAAGTAGTTACTGTAGTTTAAAAGGGAAACGTGTCATTTTCATTCTCTAAGGAGATTAAAATCAGTCCAAACTCAATGGCGACAAATAGTGCTGCTTAAATGGCAACTCTCTAGAATATTAAAGACAGGCAATTCCTCCACTTGTATTATCTGGCTTGGCAGTCCTACCCTGATCTTGCGAAAGTGAAATAGTGCTGCTTAAATGGCAACTCTCTAGAATATTAAAGACAGGCAATTCCTCCACTTGTATTATCTGGCTTGGCAGTCCTACCCTGATCTTTCGAAAGTGAAATAGTGCTGCTTTAAATGGCAACTCTCTAGAATATTAAAGACAGGCAATTCCTCCACTTGTATTATCTGGCTTGGCAGTCCTACCCTGATCTTGCGAAAGTGAATCATTGAGTGTGAGTGTGATTGCAATTGCTGGTTGTACAAAAGCACAAGTAAAAGTGGCATCATTGTCTCTTTACTTTTGCAACCACTTTTTTGCAATTCAAATACTGGCGGCGAGGTAACAGATCCTTTGTTAATTGTTGCAATTAACTATGACATGTACCAGACATCTTTTTAAAATAACTATTTTGTGTGGTGTAATTGAGGCTTAATGCAATTTCAAGCTATGATGATTTTATCTTTGAGATATGATTTATGAGTATTAATGTTGAATATGTCTTAAGTTACAAACTTCTTGATTATTTAGCATCTTATATGTATAGGTTGTTTGCATAGTATTTGCTATTTGGTGTAGCATCTGAATTGGAGTTGGCTGTTCCGAGTCAGCATTCAAGATTGTTTGCTACGATTAAATTAGGAAATTATGTCACTGCTCTCTGCCTAGTAAAATTACTTAAATTTGATAGGGATCTACATCCACTAACCCAGATTGACTATTATAAGTGGAATTAAGAAATTAAGCCACTTTCAACTAACGGAGCTAAAATATAATGGATAGGAGTAAGTATGAGTTTGGGTAGACCCTGTTGTAAACAAACCCAGCAGTTGGGGACTGAAATGAGATGAAGATCTCTTCACATACGGGGATGATGAGTTATCATTTCAGAATTTTTGTTCTAAATGATTATGAATGTGATGTTGGGATGGGAAACTGGAAAGCCCTAAAGCATGGGTATTCCTAAAACCATGTCCTATCATACCAGTTTCGGTACTTTTTGTTCACTCATGTATACAAACCTAATACGCACCACAAAAATGTTACAAAAAAATTGGGTACTTCCTTGGGTGGGAATGTCTTCTTTTTGTGTATGTCTTCTTTTTGGGAATGTCTTCTTTCTAGGTTTCAATACATTGGCATTGAAACTCTTTAACAATCATCATTGTCTTGTTGTGAGAGGAAAGAAATTGGTTTAATCCTAAAAGAATTAAAGATTTAGTTCTTACATATACAAATCTTCATCTCCTCTTAGAAAAGAGTAATAATTCTAAAGAGGATAAAAACAAAATATGAGAAATTGGTGGGGATGAATGAGATCCACTCACTTGAAGGGGCCTGAAACTTTTGAAATATCCTAGTCTTTCTCTTGATGAATCATATTTGATAGAATTCTTTTCAAAGACGATGGAGAAGGAAATGATAGAACTCTAAATAATTTGCTTTATTATGACGTGGCAAATGGTAACTGTGAATTGTGATATGTTTAATACTTTAAAATGGATGAAATAATACTGAAAAGCTTAGCTTCCTTGAGTTAAGTAACAGCTTTTATATTTTATTTTAGGTGGCAAGGTTGCAATGGAAGGGAAAGTAGAACATAAGTTTGATATGAAGCCCCATGGTGAAAACATTGAAGAATATGGTAAATTATGCCGTGAGAGGACAAACAGATCTATGATTAAAAATCGTCAAATACAGGTATTTCGTTCATGTGTATTATTTAATTATAACATTTTTTGCTTTCTGTCTGATTAAATAATTGATTCTCTTTCTCTGGTTCCCTCGACTCAATTGAAAGGTTATTGATAATGATCGTGGAGTTCTAATGAGGCCAATGCCTGGAATGATTGGTCTAGTTTCATCCAATTCCAAGGTACGTATTGTATAAAAAATTCAATCTCTTCGACATGTTGGTGACATGGTTCTAATTGACTCAATCTATCATTTTTGCTTGGATGAAATTTCTGGTCAGTGTGGAAGTTTTACGTTAATTATAGAAGATCCAAGTATCTTGGCTTTAAAAGCATTATGATATAGTGCCACTCATAAATAATAAGCAATATATATTAGTTAATTATACCATAGATTCATTTAATATCAATGAAAATTCGCTGGAGTATATATAAATAAAATTTGTCTAAGGATAAAGTTTGGTCTCTCAACTCAAAGTGTGTGTATGCATGGAATAATTCTGAGGTTTTTTTCTTATTCTCATGAAACTTTCACAGGACAAGAAGAAGACGCAGCCAATTAAACAGTCTGATACAAAGAGAACAAGAAGAGATCGGGGAGAGCTGGAGGATATAATGTTCAAGCTATTTGAAAGACAGCCTAATTGGGCCCTGAAACAGCTTGTTCAAGAGACTGATCAACCTGCTGTATGCTTTTCTGTTTTTTTTTTAGTTCCTAACTTGATGTTGTGGCTGTAGAGCTTGTACACACCCACATGCACGCACACACTTCCTGCAGGCTGTCCCCACACACTCTGCCCCCTTTTCTTTTGCAGCAATTTTTGAAAGCTCCTGAGTGAACTTGTTGCTTTTTCTTTTGCAGCAATTCTTGAAAGAGATTCTGAACGAACTGTGTGTTTATAATAAAAGAGGTGCCAATCAAGGAACTTATGAGCTGAAGCCTGAGTACAAGAAATCTGTTGAAGATACAAGCGCTGAATGAGGGTTTTGTTTATTATAGTCTATTATTCTAACTCCATAAACAAAATTCAGTCTCTTTCTCTTCTCTGAAAAGAGTCAACATGTTTAGGGTAAATAGGGTGATCCAAGAAAGAAACATTGGAGGTCAAACAAGAAGCAATGTATCTGAACTGCGAAGGATACTTAGTTTATGACTTTTTTAATATGGATAAATTGTCAGAGGGGCAGTTGTATTGTATACCTTCAGAAAGGAATTTAGTAACCGAAAAAATAATGGTTAGTGTAGAATTTTTCTCTGCCGGGGTTCTAATGCAAAGATTTTATAAATATAAAGTTTCATTTTCTTTTAAGTGAATCTTATTTCACTTTTATCATTTTTAATATCATTGTAAGTTTTGCTGGAAATGTATTGTAAAATTCTTGTTTTTATAATTTTTATCTGTATATTTTTTATAATCTAAAAATTTAGTTATGTAAAGATTGAGATTTTTTTTTATCAAATTCAAGTCTTAAATTTAGTTTGCATTAGAGATGTCATGCTAGATATTCTATCCTTTTGCGAGGTAATTTATTAACAGTAAATTCTATGTTCAATATTTATTTATTCTGAACAAAAAATTTATTAGGTAAGCCACTACATATCATATTATGATCATGGCAATTTCTTTCTACACCAATTCTATCCTGCATCTATATTTTTCATATGCCTCTATATTTTTCAAAATTTCCAAAATTATCCTTATTCTTGTTCTGGATTTAAAAATCTGGAATAGTAAAAATAATTTAAAAAAAATACATTCTGGATAATTCAGAACACAAAATTAAAAATGCATTTTAAATAAAAATTTATAAAATTCAAAATGTTTTGATAAAAAGTTGCGATCCGGATTGGATACATGTTGAAAGGATATTTTTATCATTTTCAATACCAGGTTCGGTGCACATTGGAATTGATATGGTCCAAGTAGTACTTGCCTATGATCATTTCAGATAATTGAATATTTATGTCCCACAATGATTTTTATTAAAAGAAAAGATGCATCATATAATATACAAATATGCAAAACACTATGATTTTTTTAATGGGAGATGATAAATGAAAAGCTTTTAAAAATGTTGGTCCCCTTTCATTGAAATCCCAGTGTAATTTTATGCTAAGTCTGTACAATATAAGATAATGGACTATTCAATCATTGAAAATGTGTGTTCCACATATTTGACTAAAGTTTGCTGATTAAAAAGAAAGTTACATTTTTAACTAAAGCCGTTGTACTGTACAACTGTTCAAGAAAAAGCTGAGAATTTTTATTAAAAGGGTAAAAAAAAAAGGAATGCTTCCATTAAATTATTCAATTATGGTTCGGTTGAAAATTGAATAAGAAAATTAAGTGCCACTGGTGGTGCCTCTCTGATTTTTTTCTATGCAGATTTAGACTTATTTAGCATCTTTCTAGTTTAAAGCAAGGTTGATTTTGATGGAATTCATCCAGTTATTGCATACGACTACTAAGATGCGTGTTTGAATTCATGTCATTCCAAAATTATGCAATGAAATGTTATCAAGGAATAATTGATTTGGAATATAATTTTTTTTATAAGCAATAAACAATAAATAAACGAGAATCACTTCACCCTTATTAAAAATTATACAATAATCAACTTCTAACTAGAACTGCCTACTAAACTAACGAAAACATTAACCAAACTAACAACCTAAAAACTTTAAGAAACCATTCACATGCACGTCAAAGGTTCCAAACACCAATCAGAATAGGAAAATGAAGCAGAACGAGATTTTACAGAAATTCGACCAAACTTTTACTTGCACCATTGCAAACACTTCTAACACATCAGTCACACTTCTTTTGAAAGTGATAAAATTCCTGTAATTCCATATTTCACTCACAATCCCAACCAAAATTGTACTCTAGACAACATTAACCGAATCTGAAGACTGACTCATCCTGAATTGAACAAAGTTGAACATAGGATCAATATGACACTCCAAGCCACTTATAGCAAAGTAAATTCTACTGTATCCTTTAATTTTTATAGTACTCAATTTTTTAGTAAATAAGTAAATAAAATACACTTGTACCTATAAGTTTCACTTTATAAATCATATGACTTATTGTTTGGAATCTTGTTATTTTTTAATTGGTAAGTTACTTCAAGAATGGCCTTTATTATATCTTTTGTGTTTAATCTTTAAAAAATTAAAATAAGTATCAATTGTTTTTTTTTTTAATTATAAAATTAAAACATCATTAGAATTAATTAAATTTCAACTAATTTATTATGTAGTTTTAATATATAAAAGATCATTTTTTATCTACTCAATATACAAATATTAAAATCGAAGATACCGTAATCACTTTAAATAAGTACGAGTTTATTGATTAGGCACTATTAGTGTAAAATAAAATTTACATGGAAACTAATCAAATATGATTGTTTGTATAAGTTTTAAAATAATTATCGTAAAAGTCAAGAAACTTACCATACATTATGATTAAATAACAATTATTTTGGTCTCTCTAGTGCAAACTTTACTGATTCTATGACTGTAGTTTTACAAATTGTGTTAGTTTTTATCAATTAAAATTGTGTAGAATCATTCATAAACCAGAGAAAAAATGTGTAATTTTATACACACGCATAACAACACTATAAGGAAATCATGAAATAGAAACCAATTTTTAGAGACTAAAATAATTAGTTGCAATAGTAACTAAATTAGAGATCACTTTAAAAACTAAAAAAAAATTGATTTCTAAATTAGTTTATATTATTGTTAAATAGTTTTTAAATTGGTATCTAATTAGAAACCAATGTTTTAACTACCAATTATTTAGTTTTTAAATTTGATAGCAAAAACCTTGGTTGCTAATTAGATATCAATTTAGAAACTATTTAACAATAATAAAAATTAATTTAGAAACCAATTCTTTTTTAGTTTCTAAAATAGTCTCTAATTTAGTTACTATTGTAACTAATTATTTTGGTATCTAAATATTGGTTTTTATTTCATGATTTTGTTGTATTACAAATGCAAATGACAAAATTAGTAAATAGAATTGATTAATTTTATTCCATATATGGTTGCAAAACTATTGAAATGACCTCGAAATGTTTAAGTAGACATTTTTAAAAATACTTTTAGAACAAAAATATTTTTATGCCTTAAAGTTAATTTATGCATAATTTAAAAAGAAGTTTTTAGATAAAGATCTAATTTCAACTTTCTTTTTTAATATTAACATGTAATTAATATCGTTTATAAGCTTGATTAATTGATGAGTGCATGCGATGATTGAACGTGTAGATTTGGGTGAGGAAGGTTTGCATGGTTGCAATGAGAAGATTAGGTTGCATCTGGTGTGAAACGCATTCACTATTGGTCACCCCACCATCCATGTTATTCAATCGTGGAAATCAACTAGGAATATTGTTTGTGAGCTTTCAAGATTTTTGGACCAAACTTTCTTCACTCCTCAAAGATTCCAATACCATCTTCCCATCAGAATTAAGCCAGAGATCAACTTCATGTGTCCCACCATTCAGATTAATGGAAATTGGAGGACTTTCATTTCTCACTCCCATGAACGTGGGATTCCTAAAGTGGCATGCCTAATAAACGAAGAGAGAGAGAGATATAGAAGAAAGAAGAACCATTTTGATTGGGGAATGTCCTTTTAGGACAATGTTGTCAATGTTCCCTGCCCTACCCATTCAGGACATTCCTTGCATGCATCACAAAATGTCCTCCAACATCACTCCTCATTCATTATTCAACCATACACAAAACCAATTCAAGGGAGATATTTTCATTCACAGGTCAAGGAAGAAAACAAAAAACAAGTGTAAAGATGAAACTTGTATATTTCTTTTATCAAAAAATAAAATTAAAGAAGCAGAATTAAGAAATATTTCAATACTTATACAATTTTTTTTTATCAGCAATAAAAAATCAATAAATGGGAACCACTTCAGGGGTGGTCCAACCCTTATACATAACTAACATTACCATTCTCCTAACCAGAGCCGCCTACCAGAATGCAAAAAAACATTAACGGATCATCCTCCTACAGTCCAAAGGATTCAGAATCCAATTTGAGTAAGGATTCAATACTTATACATAAATAAACAAAACACTTAATAATCACAAGCTTCTTTGATGTTATATTCGTTGAGATAACATTATTTGGATCAATCACGATATTGTTTGAAATTTTTAAGCTCCATCACAGTTTTGTTCTTAAAAGACATTTCGGTGTGTTAAAAGAAAAATATGTATTTAAACTACCTTTTTTTTAATCAGCAATAAAAATTTAATAAATAGAAGTACTCGAGTACTCCAATCCATATACAAAAATTTCCTATACTAGAAAAATGAGGGTATTTAAACTACCATTGAACTCGACTTCTAAGCGATGTGAGATTATATTTACTTTACGGGACATATACCATACCTAAATCTAACCTTCTTAAAATAATTTTTCTTCCAAATAAATCATAACAAAATAGTTAACAAAACTGTTGAAAACCTAATGAGGCTTGTAACATCCAACCTCACCTAGAAATACATATACCAAATCATACCTTGAAACTTTATATCATGTTATGACAAAAATAAGACGTAGAAACACTATGGGTTTTAATACATAATAATTAGGGCTGAATTAAGGTAATGCTGCTCCTATCAAACATGCAAGGAAAATTTTTCTATAGCAAGACATTTTAAAATTTGAATCTTTTTAACGATGGAATACTGGAATTTATAATTTATATGTTTTTTTTTTATTTCTCGACAAACTTATATATGTTTTTTCTCACTGAAGTTGTTAAAGGTTTCAAAATAACTATATGTTTTCCAAAACATTTTCGAATTAGAGTATTTTTAATTTATTGTTTTCTTTTGAACATCCGTTGGCACATGTCTAAGAAAGGTCAAGTAGTATTCTGATTTCCTCTGCTTACTAAAACTACAATAAAATCATAAAATATAAACCCATTTTTAGACACTAAAATAATTAGTTGTAATAATAATTAAATTAGAAACCATTTTAGAAACTATTTAATAATAATATAAACTAATTTAGAAATCAATTTTTATTTTTATTACAAAGTGGACTTTAAGCCTAACTCAACCCTATGAAATCGGTTCATAGAGTGAGGTTTGCACCCACTTATATACAATGAAATGTCCTCATCTCTAGTCGATGTGGGATCTCTAACATTTTTAGTTTCTAAAATGGTCTATAATTTAGTTACTATTGCAACTAATTATTTTGGTATCTAAAAATTGGTTTCTATTTCATAATTTTCTTGTAGTGTAGGGTAACTAGTAGGTTGAATTGATTTAGTTTGTAAAAGGTTGAAACCTTTTTTATTTTATTTTATTTTATTTATTTATTACTAATAAAAAAAATGTAAAAATATAAGGAAAAATAAAATGTGAAAAAGAGAGTATTTGTGCAGCCATTTTCTTTTTTACTACAACACTAAGTTGATTTTTTTTCACTCTTATTATTTATTTCAAACATTTCACTCCCTCCTACTTTTTACTCAAATTATTTTCTTCTTCCTGTCCCAACATCTATGCTTCTAAATAAAGTCTTGTCTTCTTTTAATTTTACTGTCAGAATTTAAAGTTAATTTTATTAATGTTTTTCTCCAAATAACTTCAACTTTATTCAAAGTACTTCTCTCTCTATCTCTCTTTTTCATTTTGAAAATGTCTCATTTTAACCATCATAATAAGGATATTTAATATAGAGATTTGAAGTGTTTTATAAACTCTAGTTTTTTTATTGATTATAAAACTAATCTTTAATGTGAAGTTTCATCATACTTAAAACTGTTTACTTCTTTTAAAAGATTTATTCTATGGAACTTAAGTTTTTTTTTTCACAAATTCATTATAGTAGGTTACTCGTGTGTACTTTTAAACTCTCGATTAAAAATACAAAGTTTGAACTTTATATGACTTGATTATCACTACAAGAAAATTATTAAATAAAAATTAATTTTAAAAATAAAAATAATTAATTGCTTGAGAAAATTAGATACTATTATAAAAACTAAAAAAAATTATTAATTTTTAAATTAATTTTTATTATTGATAAATAATTTCTAAATTGGTATCTAATTAACTACCAAGATTTTTCTACCAAATTTATAATGTAATTAATTGATAGTTAAAACACTAGTAGCTAATTAAATACCAATTTAAAAACTATTTATTAATAATAGAAACTAATTTAAAACTCAATAATTTTTTAGTATCTAATTTAGTCAACATAATAATTAATTATTTTTAGTCTTTAAAATTAATTTTTATTTAATAATTTTTTAGTGTAACTTTTATATATATATATATATATATATATATATATATATATATAAAAGATAAAGTATCAGTGTCATTGCTTTAAATGTATTTTGAAGCTAACTAATAAAAAAGTTAATTTAGTAATTTTATATTTATATACTAATAATAATAGTGTAGGTTTGAAGGCAGTGTAAAAAGCAGTTATAATAGATAGGGAAAAGGTGAGATTTGAAAAAAAAGAGGTTTTGTCCATATTGACATGAAGAATATGATTTCATCTATTGCCTTAATCATCACGAAAGATTGAATGGTCAAAAAGGCGTAGTTGCAAATAATTAGCACCAAAACATATCACATAATTCTCTTTTTTAAGTTAGGGCTTGCTACAAACGCAACTTAATTCCAAGTTTATATTTGGAAAAAAAAATGTCAAATTAAATTTTCAGTAGAGTAATTTTGAAAATTTAAGGAAATCTAAAATATTTGAAATTTAAATTATGTTGATTTCATTTTTAAATATTTTATTTAGACAAATTAATTCAAAATTTATTTATTTTATTTTGAATAAGATTATCAAAGAATAAACTAGTTTTAAATATTTGATAATTCAAACTAATACTAAATAATTTAAAATTAAATATTTTTTTACATTAATACTAATCCTAGGAAAATAGATAGTAAAGACAAAAAAAAAAATAGTATGGAAGAGAGTGAATCAAAGACCAAATAGAAGAAAACAAGAAGAGAGGAACACTAAAATATAAAGGATAAGGAGAAAAATATAAAAATGATATATATATATATATATATATATATATATATATCAGTAAAAAATTTATAAACATTGAAGTTTAACAATTTAAGTGATTGAAATATATTTTTAGCAAATTTATAGAATTTAAGTTTTATTTGTTAATTATCTATTCAAAGTATTATTTATCATCAAGTATTTAAATTCCATCACAAAGTAATTAAATTCTTGGAGTTTTTCATCCAAATATTAAGTAATTAAAGAAATATAGTATTTGCTTTGTATCGTATACATTTATTTCGCATGAGGATGTTCTAAGAGTATGTTAAGGTTTTTCGTTAACATGAAATTTTAAATGTTTAAATAAAATAATAACTATGTTCTCAAACGGGTTAGAGACCTAGAGAATGATTGCTTCAGCTTTCATATTCGGTCGGTTAATGATACTCCAAGCTTTGTTACACCTTTCTTTCTCCTAGTTGTTTGGCTCCATAGGCGGGGATGGTATCTGCAGAAGACACTCCAACGCTCAAGTCAGTCGGAGTGTAAGCACTCGGGTGTCAGAGTACTGTAGATAATGACGTATCTTTCTCCTTGAAATACGTGCTATTTATATTACTTAATAGACCTTCATTGGTGGGCCTGATTAGGGGAATGACTCGTATTTAGGGTTGTGCTAAGCAACCCTTAACCACGGATTAATCCTACTGGCTTGGTCAACCATTAACTTAGCGTCAATGGTCGATCGGTCACGTGTCGTTACGTGACCCTTCCACGATGGACTAAATGGTGATTCGATCCCATTCTGGCCAACTCGTTGATTCGTCCAGTCGTATCAGTACAAACTATGTACAAACTATATTTTTTAGGGACATGTTCTCAATTGAAAATTAAATACATTTTAAGAAGCAAGTAAATATATATTAATAATTGTTGGTAGTGGAAAAGAGTGAAAGTGAAAGAGAAAAGCAGGTGTTCCTGATGAAGATGGCTTAACCTTTTAGCGCAAAACTCCAAAACTAAAAAGCAATAAAGAAAATAACGTGGATATTGATTTAGGTAGGTGCCATGAATTGTGATTTAAAAATTTATGATTCCAAAATATGTTCTGAGAGGGAATTGAAATTTATTAATTAAAATTAAATTTAAACTTTTCTGCAAATATAGGCATTTCTTCATAATAAGGGTGGCATTTCTTTAAAGATGAAATAAGAAAATTAGTATAAATTGAGTACAATTGTTTTAGTTTGATTCGATTCAGACCAGGAAATTAAAAAACCAAATTAAGAAAATCATGTTTTTTTCTAGTATTTTAAAACAAATTCATCACACTCTCTTTTCATATAAACAAAGTTATCTGTTTAAAACAGTTCGCTTTTGATTTTTAAAACCCATTCTTAAAAGAACAGAAAACTTTGAATAGAGGTGTCTCCGCTGTACATTACTTTGGTTTTTTTAGGTAAAAATACAAACTAAACATAAAATTATATGCGATTCACTTTAGTTCGGAATTATGACATTGAACACTTAATTAATTGATGTGTGTATCGAATATATGTATTGTATTGGGTACGATTAGGACATATTATATCTATGAAGTATTTAATTTAAAAATATTTATTAAATTTTTGATAATTTTAACACGATTTTAATACAATTTAAAAAAAAAATATATTAATTTTTTAAATATTCAAATTTATTGTATAAATTTTTATTATGATTATAAAAATAAGGCACAAATTCTTTTGATTATGATTATAAAAAAAAAATCTGAAACATACGCTACAATAAAATCATGAAATAAAAACCAATTTTTAGAGACTAAAATAATTAGTTACAATAACTAAATTAGAAATCATTTTAGAAACTAAATAAAAAATTGGTTTCTAAATTAATTTCTATTATTGTTAAATAGTTTGTGAATTGTTATCTAATCAGCAACCAAAGTTTCAACTATCAATTATTTAGTTTCTAAATTTGGTTTCTAGAATGGTCTTTAATTTAGTTACTATTGTAACTAATTATTTTGGTCTCTAAAAATTAGTTTCTAATTCATGATTTTCTTGTAGTGATAGTTGTACACATAAATTTTTATTATCAATTTATATAATTCATAATTATATAATATATAGATTCATATATCTGAGTCATACATTTTAGAAATTATACGTATCTATCCATGTGCTACATAAGTTTGAAATAAATATTTAAAAAATTATAAATTAATTTAGTGTTTTTTTATTTGATTTATATATCCGTATTAATATTTTTATTGTATAATTTTTTATTAGTAGTATTTAGTTTTTTTTTTCTGCATAACAGGACGTTGTTATATCATAATAAATAATTTTACTTTATATTCTATTATAATTAAAAGAAGATTTATTCTCTAAATAAATAAAATAAAACATAAAGATATAAGAGATATATCTATTCTATTACAATAATGATAAAACAAATAACAAAGATGATTTAATATTATATTTAGATTTAATGAAGTTTTAAATATTTCATAAAAAAAATTATTCTCTAAAACACTAAAATAAAATATAAATATATAAGAAGTCTTTATGATTTTACCAAAATCATGAAATAAAATTATATTTATATTTAATTAAGTTTAAAATCATAAATTTGGATATTTTAAGTTTTATAAAATTTTATTTTATTAAATCTAATTAATATATATATATATATTATTTTTATTATTATTTTTAAATGTATCTAAAATGAGGTGGCAAAAGTTGAAAGCAAAAAGGAATTGATCAACTTGTTATTTCTACAACTTCTCGGTCAACTTACTCAAATATATATATATATATATATATATATATATATATATATTAAAGTAGTAGGTGTTAGTATATGATAAATAATACTAATATCAGTCTTTTATAGATATCAATTTGCTATTACTTTATTTTATATCCATTTTATGTCAGCTTGTAGATGTAAAGTTTTGGAATTTGAGTCAGATAAAGTTTGTTAAATCATTCACTTTGAATTATGATTAATTGTATAAAATTGTATATTGTTTTAGTTTGAATAGCTTACCATTCTTTTGTGATGAGGGTTTTTTGTGATGATTGTGTTGCAAGTTTAGGAGATGATTATGATTAACTATATTATGTTTATATATGTATATTTTTTGACAGTTTTATTTTGTAAACCCTTTATTACATCTAACTTTCAAATATTTTGAAATAATTACATTATTTTGTATCTCACATTCAACCTTCAAATATTTCAATATTATTTAAATTATGGTGGGAGATCACACCTCTATTAGATATTAGAATATTTCATTTTATATAAGTGGGTGCAAACCTCACTCATAAATCGATTTTATGGGGTTGAGTTAGATTTAAAGTTCATTTCATAATATAGTATCATAACCTTTTATTATTGGAGGTGTGTGTGTTAGAGATCCCACATCAATTAAAGATTAAAGTATTTCATTGTATATAAGTGAGTGCAAATTTTATAATTGATATTTTTATATATAATATATAAATCTTTATCAATTTAAAAAGATTATCAGGATTTATTAGGCTAATTATATGATCGATTTTCGAACAATAACGCTATCGAATCATTACAGTCTTACGCAATTATATGTATATCCACTTGATTATTATAATTAAAAAATTTCACATTGTTAAAAGAAAATCATACTTAACATATCGTCCACTCTCTCTTTCTGTGCAAAGGTATAGAAATATTATTTTAAGAAAAGTGAATGTATGTTTACCTTTCTGCTAAAACGCATGTACATATATCATACTGGTTAAAAAAAAGAAAAGAAAATGATAACATATTGTTGAGATTCGAATATATTTTTAAGAGAATATATTACCGTAACGTTGATGTATATACGAGATGTATCATATACTTTTAAATTAATAAACTTTTAGTAAATATGATCTAAGTTAAAGATAATAATTTTGAGAATATATAATTCAATTAAAATTTATTAAATAATGTAATAATTAATATAAAGCATGTTGTTGCATTTTGATTATATGTAGAATGGAATGTTCTTTGCAAAACGTCTACATGAAGTAACCAAAGTATATATTTTGTTTAAGGAAATAATTAAGTTTACTTAAAGTTCAAAAGGGTAGCTTTCAACTATGTTTGGTTGTTAGAATTTCCAAAGCTAAAGTCAAACTTTCTTAACTCAACATATGATATCAATTTATTAAATTTGAATTCACTTATTATATATCATAAAAGATCTTTATTTTTAATTAATATGAGATCTACATCACATTTTTTTCACGTCTAGATTCTTTAACTTATGTGTGAGATTATATATTAGTGATCCGGATGACACGAACTTAATACAAATACTTGTTATGATAGATTATAAATAACTCTGAAAATATATTAAAATATAAATTTTAAATTTAATTTAACTTTATAAAATTAAATTATAAGAAAAGATTTTCAATTCTCTATATAATATTTTTATCTCTAATTAATTAAACGAATATCTATTAATTTTGGAGACAAAAATGTTTTATCTATTGTAAAGCAAACATTCATCTCACATATCAAATATCATTGCAATCAATGTGGTTGCCATAGTACTTACCTTTTGCTACCAACAAATTACAATTCAGGTTTCCCTATAGGCTCTTCTGCTGAGCATTCTCTTTCAAAACTCTATTATGAACCTACAAATTAAGGTTCAATGTTTGTGCCACTTCTTTCATTTAACAACAAACATCATCAGAATCTGTCACACAGCTGATTTTTACAAATAATATATACAGAGTAGGGCATCTTCAGTGCACGTTATGAAGGAAACTTTTAGAATAAAAAGTTATCTGAAAGTAAGTTTGGTTCCACCAACGGGCACCAAAATTTTGCAAAAAAGGGTAATGTTAAGTTAAAAAAAATAGAGTTAAATGGGTTGAGGATCTGCCCTAATATATTTTTAAAAATAAAAAAAATAGATTGGATGATTGTGATATAATTTATTTAATACTCCATTAATTTATTAAACCCTGTTCAGGTAAATGTGATTTGGAAAAATGTTTGGATTGCAGTTGTTGGTGAAATTTGAAAGTAAAAGAATAAGTATATTTTTGGACTGATAGGATCATTCGAAAATGTTCACCTTAATCCAATTAAAGATATGGTCTTGGATAACATCTAAATCTGCACTTGCTTGTTTTTCTTATTCTGAGTGGTGCGTAGATTTCCAGTTCGATTAAGTGATTTTGAACTTTGCATATGTTTATTCTTGTAAGAAGAGTTTTAATTTCTACTTTTGGTTGGGATGTTTGCTTTTATGTAATATTGTATGATATAGGTAAATCGGAAGCTGATTGATGAATATTGTTGCGTTAACTTTTTTTTTATATAAAAGTTGAATCATTGACTCATATTTTTTTTCTTGATATTGGAAAAGATATTAATGTGTAGTCGGAATGAAAAAGCATGTAGTGTAGGTAGGTAGGTTATAGGAAGTAAGTAGTGGAAGAAAGAGGCTAGACCTTGCATGCAAAAGAGATATAGTAGTCAGTGGGAAGTAAGCAATGAATGCAACCGTGGAAAGCACATTGATGAAACTAAGAGAGACCCCTTTCAACATCATGTATGTTGGGGCAGAGCAGGGCATGGTGAGGAATAGCGTCCTTCCCATGAATTCAACTCGCAATCGATTTTATTCCATTTTTGATTCCCTATTTTTCAACCTTTTAATCATCGCTGTTTACCATTCTCTTATCAAAACTTCCTAAACCAATCACCATTTCCATGCTATTTACACTCAATGGATATTATGTGCTTCCTGTCACATTATTATTTCCTTCTAATAATGCTCTATTTCAGTTAATGGGCGGCATGCATATGCACCATCTCTTTCATTATTAGCTTCCATACATTAAATCTTAAATCAGATTAATAGTAAAAAAAAATATTTTATAAGATTGAATTAAATTTAAAATTTATTTTTATCAAAATTATTTTAAATTTATAGAGTTTATTAAAGTTATTCAATCATTTATTATCAAACTATCTATAAATATATAATCTCATACACACGTAGATGATAGTTCTCGAAGTATATAGGAGATTCTTGTCAACTAAAGCATTAGTTAAAATCAAATTCCAATTCCTGCCAATATCCGCGCCAGGAAATTAAGAACATAAATCCAGTAGCCAAACAAGATGTCCAAACAAGAACATCCATGCCCAGACTGATAAACTATTCATACCAAAGGGGTTATATCCATTGATAAGTTGTGAAGAGTTGAATTGAATCGTACCAGTCTCTAACTATTGTTGATGATTACTCGCGTTATACTTGGGTTCTTCTATGCAAGGTTTTCGTTATTTCTTAACTATTGTTGATGATTACTCGCGTTATACTTGGGTTATTTTGTTGCATAATAAATCTGAAGTGCGTTCGCACATCATTAACTTCACTGTTTTTGTTCAAAATCATTTCCAAACTAATATCAAAACGATTCGTATTGACAATGGTGTTGAGTTTGCTATGTCAAGTTTTTATGCTTCAAAGGGAATTATACATAAAACATCTTGTGTTGAAACACCACAACAAAATGGCATTGTGGAACGTAAACATCAACACATACTAAATGTAACTAGAGCCTTTCGTTGTATGAGCCGGTTTTATGAGGTTGAGTTAGGCTTAAAGTCCACTTCGTAATATGGTATCAGGGCCATTTCGAGCCTATCCTAGCGAGTGTTTGTGTTGGGCCTATCGTGCCACCCGCTATCGGGCCGCTATCGGACCACCCAAAATATATAGTCCCACGCACGAGTTGGCAGTCTCGGCGTGAGGGGGGTGTGTTGGAGATCCCACATCGACTAGAGATTAGAGCCTCTCATTATATATAAGTGGGTGCAAACCTCAACCCTATGAGCCGGTTTTATGGGGTTGAGTTAGGCTTAAAGTCCACTCTTTCGTAATACTGGGATTATTACTTATTTTTGTACTTGCTGATTGTTCCGGAGCAACTAGAAAGAGATTCTTGTCAACTAAAGATTAGTTAAAATCAAATTCCAATTCTTGATACTATAATCTCCAAACTTAGTTCATTTTATTTAGTTTTTCCTTTTTTATTATTTTAATTCTATTTTTATTCCTTTGGATTATTATATTTTAAAACTTAAACAAGTTTCATTCTCTGACTTTTTTTATCTTTAAAATACTTCATTTCTTTATTTATTGTAGTCTCCAGGGTTTTGTGTTTTTAGGAGAGTACTTTACGGGTTTTAACTATGTTTAAAATATAAAATATTTTTAAAAGTTTGAAAATCGTAAATATATATATTGAAAATTTTATAACATATAAATTAATTGGATAAATGTTTAAAGTGTTCGTTAAAGAATTAAAAAGGGTTTTTTTATTAAAATTTGTAGAAATACGTTTTTTATTAACTTTAATGGATTCTTATTTGATTTTCAATAAATATAATCGTTTTAAATATTTAACATCTGTCCTAACCAACACGACCCGTGAAATTAGAGTTTGAGGAGGAAAAGTTGAGAAGCTTTAAATTTATGCATAGTACAATTTAAATTAAGAAACTGAGATTTTTTTTCACAAAAGAACTATGGGTCTTAAGAAATTGAAAATAAAAAAAAAGGAAAATTATGTGATGGTGTTTTAAAATTTTGTAAAGATGTTGTAAATAAAGAAAGGAAATGAATGACGTGCTTAATAAATTCATTGGTTCTGAATTTCTCTGTTCGATTTTAGCAGGAATTTTATTAGAATTGATATAAATAACAACAGATATACGTGGTAAATGCAGGGTTTGGTGAAATTAAGAGTTCATTTTCTATAAATCTATGCAGATTTTCAAAATTTTATATTAGATATGTGTTAAGTTTATTCTTTTATTATTTTTAATTAAAGGCGACCAGATTTGGTAGCTTTAAGATCTGAATTTAGAATGAGAAAAAGTGGACAATAATTCCTGCCACAATTAAAAAATTGACGAGTAGAGAGGAATAGTATTAAAGTGGTCAGTATCATTCTTTTCCTGATTTCTTCTTATTTTTTTATCTCATCTTCTTTCCTTTTTTATATTCTAAGTGACACTTAGAGTATGATATTACATGGAAATTAGTAATTAAATAATATATGCATGAGAAGGGTGGTATCGGTTATATATCATTATAAAAAAAATCATCAATTATAAATCAATTTTTATATATTAAAAATAGAAACTAAATTAGAAATAATTTTAAAAATTAAAAAAAAAATTAATTTTTAAATTAGTTTCTATTATTGTGAAATAATTTCTAAATTGATATCTAATTAGCTACCAAGGTTTTAGCTACCAATTATTTAGATTCTAAATTTGGTAGCAAAACTTTAGTTGTTAATTAATTATCAATTTAGAAACTATTTAACAATAATAAAAATTAATTTAATTTTTTTAATTAAGTTTGTTAACTTTTATCAACTTTTTACATTAATTAAAAAATCCTCCAAGCCAATGTTTTTTAATTGGTCATTGATTCCGTTTATGATTGAAAAATGGACAAGCACACTTAGATTTGGGAAAGATTACCATAATTGATATCCTCTTGGAGTACAATTTATTGATGAATAATAATGATTGGAAATAAGAGATTTAACTATGGGTTTGATTAAAAGGGTTTAAATAGGAATTTATCGGTGTCTATCTTTGCTAACTCAAACTTTAATTTAATTTTGTACTGATTCAAAGTTATACAAGATTAAGGAATACTTAAGGAATTCAATTATTTTCTTATATAGATTTTCATTTAACTAATTCAAAACTCAGATTTTTTTTAGAAACAATTTAAGGTTAAATATATTTATTTTCTAAACTTTTAAGAAAAATGACTTTTAACCTATAATTTCTTTAAACGTTTTCGGTCTCTATTTTTTTTTTTAGTTTTAGTCCTTTTAGAGAAAAAAAAAGGAGTTTATCTATAAATTGAAATTAACTTTGTATAAACTAATTTCTAGAAAAAACTTTTATATAATTTTTTTAATTTTTTTTAATATATGTACAAGTTATATGTACTTATTAGAAAAAATGAGTTTATTCATAAAATAAAATTGTTTTATATATACAATAATTTAAAAATGTTTCTCATGTAAGTTTTTTTTTAAAATATTTTAAATTTATGAATAAGTTAATTTTAACTTACGAATGTCTTTACTTTTCTCTTAAAAAATATTTATACAAAAAACACTACACCAAAATGTAAAATTAGCTGGAAAAGAAAGTGAAGATGATGCTAGAAATCCTAAATAGTGTCAACTAAGCCTTCATTATTAAAAAAATAAAATAAAACATGGGTTATATGGACATAAACTAAAAAAAAAGAAAACAAAAAATTGTGTGAGTCAAACGGTCACAACTGGAAGTATAAATAATAATAAAAATTTAAAATTTTGTAGGTTAAGCCCACGCAAACCTAATATATATATATTTTTAAATTAAATTTAAATATGTAATAAAATTATGAATGTTAAGTCCACACTTGTTTAAAAATTGTGTGGTCAATCCGTTGACTAAGCCTACTTCTTTGAATAAACAATATAAAATATAATTTTGTGTGGGCAACATGTAGGCTAAACCCACACTTGTTTAAAAATTATGTGGCCAACATGTAGACTAAGCTCACATTTCTTTAAATAAACAATATAAAATATAATTTTGTGTGGAGAGCATGTAAGTTAGGCCTACGCAAAAAAACACACTACTTGTTCCAGACACCCACCACTACTTTTATCTAATCAATATGTTCTAAATTTTTATTATATATAATATATAATTTTATTATAAAAGATTTTTTAATTATTTACCATCTTCGCTTGAAACAAATTTCCCAGACTAAAATCGTGCTTCAAAACATATTTTCTGAATCATTGTAAGTTTTTAAAATATTTTTACCAAAAGTCGTCGGTGGGAAGCCACTTAAATTTTTTTAATTATTTTTAAAGAAGTCGTGTACAAATTTCTTTTTTTATTGAACTATTTTCCGTTTTTATTTAAATGAAGGGTACAATTTTTATCTTTTTCTAAAGTGAAAGGAACTAATAACCTATAAACAAAAACGCGTTAAGTAAATAAAATTTTAAAATCTCACTATAACCATTTTCTAAATAAAATGAAATCGTTCACACATAACGACCTCACCTTTACAAAATAAAAAATAAAAAAGTAACACTTACACAAAAAATAATTCAGAAAAAAGTAGAACACCAACATACAATTTCTTCAAAAATAATAAAGTAATATTCCATTGACGACTTTAGCAAAATTATTTTAAACAATTTAAGATAATTTTAAAAAAAACTTTAAAACATAATTTTAGGTTGGAGGAATTGTTTAAAGAGAAAGTCGTGTTTAAGAATATAATTTTTTTTATTTATTTCAAAGTTGTATTTTTAAACATGATTTACATAAAATCTTCTCATATCCGTAAACTTATAGGAAAATTGCATGACTTGGATATTGGCTTTTTCGTGGTTCGGTCCTTGGCATCATTACTTCCTCCGTGTCGCTGCAGTTGGGTGATGAGCTATGAAGGTCAGACACTCCTTTTAAATGGTATATCGGTGTCGAATACTCGTATCGAACATCAACACTCGTATGATACTTATAGGACACGTATCTGTGAAGTGTACAATTCAAAAAATATTTGTTGAATTTCTAACAATTATAATATGGTTCTAATTTAATTTTAAAAAAGAAAAATACATTAATTGTATAAATTTTTATTATAATTATAAAAATAAGAAACAAATCTTTTTGAACCAGTCATGAAAAAATCTTTATTGTCAATTTATATAATTCATAATTATAATATATACGTATTTCTGTGTCTGTGTCCGTGTTGTATCAGTATCTGTGTTAGTATTATGCTACATAGGTGATGAAGACATTGTCGTCGTTTCCTAAATTCCAATGTTACGTCGTCGTGGTTAACACTTCAATTATAAAATATCTTTATTTATTTATAAATATATATTTATGGATATTTCCATAATCTTTATAATTTTAATAATTTTTTATTAAAATATTCAATCATATAAATTTTAACTCTAACTTCATTATAATAGGGTCATAATCTAACAAAGAAAACATTGTCATTAGGAATCTCAGAAGGTTTATGGTGGTTAGTCATCTCCTCTTCTTTTGCTTCTCTGCAATTTCTCATTCAATGTGTATGTGCGAGGTTGATGAATGCGCTTAATTTTGTTTCCTTAATTTAAATAATGAGTTGTTATGGTTTGCACGGGTGCAAGTAGTACAATTATTGTGGATTATCGCTAGTGACAGATTATTGAGAAGCTATTTTCAGGCCTTTTTTTGAAGGTGGTGTTTGTTTGTTATATTTGTTTTGGTGAGCATTCACAAATTCTGTTGAATCTTTGAAACTGGAAAGTTTATAGTTTAGTTTCAGGGTTAGAATTATAATTCATCATTATTTTTTTTATAAAAACTTTTATGTTAGACATAAGGAGTTAATAATCTTATTTTCTTTGTCATAAATCAAAATTTTTTATTGTCTTTGTTTCTGCATTATATTACTATTGAAGGAAGTGTGGGTCTTTGAAAGAGAGGTTTTTAATTAAACTTCAAATCTAATTTAAGGAGTAATGTGGGACGAGTCATACAGGCCGGTTCACGGGCTATTACAAAAAAGGGTGAGATGGATTTATTAATCTAGTCCGTTGATCCGTTTTGGTTCGTTCTGCATAATGTGTAATCCATGCGAGCCAATAACGAGGTAGGGCAGGTTGACCCGTTGACTCGCGTAATAAAAAATAATTATTTAATATTTTTTTATAAAAAAAATCATATTCCATTCACCACATTATTGCAGTGTGACATCTATTTTATTTTTAAAAAATTGAATTTAATGTACTAAAAAAAATATTTTATGTATTAAAAATCACATTGGATTTAGTTTTAAGTAAAATCTTATATTTAAAATTTTGTTAATAAAAAAATAATATAAAGAAGAGATTTCAATAGAATAGTTAAAAAAATAGTCATCTTCATTAAAATATTTTGTAGCAAAACTTTTGATAAGATACTCTTATACATTTACATACATATATAGAAAAAAATAGATTCAAAGCAAAATTTTAATTATTTTTATTCAAACCTTCTAACAACCTCATACTTGAATTTATATTTTTATCTTAACTAAATGAATTGAAACACGAATACAATTTTATTTTTTCTTAGGTGGAACAAACCAATGAAATGAGTATGCACTCCTAGTACGTGACAGACCAATCCAACTTGTATTTTACGAGACAAACATAAAATGGGTCTATGGAGGATGGGGCAACCTTCATTCCATCCTTGATCCCACTATATATTTACAGAACAAAGAAATCACGTATACTTTAACAACGTTCTTGAGTGTTTTTCACTTTGCATCAAACTCTTATAGCCTTGTTAAAATTTACTTCCCAACGTTATTTATCCTCTTTACCTTCTTCTTGTTATAATTGATACTATCCATCCTTCTTCATTACTACAAGTGGGATTTTTTTTAAAATTTTAAAAATTCAGAAAAAAATATTACAGATTTTCAAGTAGATTTTAAAAGTTTCATCAAACACTAAATCACACAGAATTTAAAATATTCTAGTAATGATTTACGGTGAATGATTGTGACCCTTTAATGGATATTTCATATTTTCCTTTTCACACTAATACATTAATTCCTATCAATTACACTTTCCAGTCGTAATAATGTATATTGATAGTTTTTTTTTTCTCTTTAGTACAAATTTTCTTTTTCTTCTCTCTTTGTGACATTTATTGGTTTTAGTGCTTCTTCTTTTTTCAAATAGATGATATGGTTAAGAAGACATTAAATCTCAACTTGGTTGGTACTAAAGTATTCTTAAGTTTTATCTATTTCTTTATCAGAACAAAAAATTCTATATAAAAAATCAATACACTAGTAAAAAATAAGAAAAGAGTGCTCATTATTAAACGCGGCTCAGCGCTTAAACGCATTCGTTAAAAAAGCGGTGACATTTTTAAAATTATTTTGATTTACAAATGCGATCATTGGGTAAGACCGCATTTGTAAATGATTTTTTACCCTAAAAATTTTGAACGCGCTTCAACAGTTTCTCTTCACCGCTTTTCGTTTTCGTTTTCACTGTTGCTCTGCTGGTTCCAGTTCGCGCTTGCATTCATTCCCGTTGGCGTTCTTCTCATTCACATTTGGTAAAACTCTTTCGTTTTCGTTTTCGATTTCGTTGCACCGATTCGTTTTCGCTTTTGTTTTCGTTTTCGTTTTCGTTCACGTTTTGGTTCACTGTTACATTGACATTGCACGCACTCATTCTTGTTTTTTTTCTCTCCGTAGCTTCATTGAGCGCTATCTGCTGCCGCCACCGCTGCTGCCGCCACCGCTATCTGCTGCTGCCGCTACCACCAACGAAGGCTTCTCACACAAGGTTGGTGTGGTTTTTTAAATTTTTTTGATTTTTTTTAATGTTCTGAATTTTTATTTTTTTTATGTATTATAATTTGTATTTTTGAATTTAAATTATTCAGTTTAGTTGTATTTATATGTTAGTTTTTATGGATTTTTGAATTTTTATGTTAGTTTAGTGTATTTATAATTTGTATTTTTGAATTTATATTTGATCCTGCCTGTTGACCGGAACGCTGGAAACTGCCTCGTCAAGGGATCGACGTGTGCACCGCTTCGAACCTCCGTTCCTCTTCGAGATCCACCTCAAGAACCTGCAAAGGAACAGAACGGCGCCGCTGCGGCCGATCGCACTCCAACGCCCAAGTCAGTGACCGAACCACCAAATACTAAGAGAACAGGAACCGTGCAAATTCTCTCTCACAGTAAGCTCTATAACTCGCAAGCGTAAAGAGTGTAATCTGAATGCGCGTACCTCAGAAAGTTCGTTGAGAACTCTTATATACCTGGTCACTTTCTCTCTCCTGGCAGTTACAGACTTGGACACGTGGCTCGCATCTAGTCGTACAGGTGCCTTCATCTGGAGCCTCCTTGACTTGGGCGCTGCTTCTGACTCTCTTTTTGGCTAAGTTACTTATGCATGGTACTGCCCAGTGCATAGCTAACTTGGGAGTGCGATCTCTACTGGAACTGGCGAATTAGGGTGCCTTCGTACACCTTCCCTGTGGTCTCGCCGGCCGCCTTCATAATCTGCACCACCTTCATCTCTGGCGATGTGCTTTCTCTGGCGATCTCCAATCACTAGGTCGCCTGAGTTTACATCTGGCGACTTCATCTTTAACCCGGTGATCGCCGATTCTGGTATGCTGGAGATCGGAACACGCCAACTTAATAACTGGCGACTTCACGAGCCCCCCGACTTCCTTCCCTTCTGCCAACCTGGCGCATTGTCAACATGCCTATACCGTAGCTGGATGCCACGTCATCACTTCCGACCACCAGGGCGGTACACAAGCCCCCCAGTCTTAAGCGAAGACTTGTCCAGCGAAAAGACTAGAAGAGTCACGTCAGCACCGGTCTACGTGGCACTGTCGCAGAATTCCAAGCGGTTGTACCTTCTGCTTCTCTGACGCTCCACCAAACCCCTCACCCATCGTTCGACACGTGGCTTCATCAACGGCTACCTTCAGTTACCGCTTGCGCTTCCCAAACCCATTTCGAAAAAACTCTTAAACCCATTTTCACTCCACACTGTTCCATCACTTTTCTTCGTATTCACAAACGCTCTAACTTCCTCCTGCAAAAAACTCTCAGCGCTCTCCAACATTCTGAATCACCATCATCCTTCATCGTCTTCCTGATCATCAAAAGGTACCTACTTTCCTTCTTCCACTGGTTTTTCTTGCATTTTAACCGTTTCGCATCATCCTGTAACTGCCTGGTGCATACGCTGTGGGTTGCTTTTTCCATTTCTCCTTCTGCGTAACTTAGGGCTTCGTCAATCGTCGCAACGAACCTTCGTTCGTTCGCTTTTCACCCTTCTCCCACGATCGAGTCAGCCTTTGCGAACCCTGATTATTTTTCCTTTTCTTCTTCCTTTGCAGCTTCGAGAATGACCCGCTCAAAGATCACCCCGAATCCTCCTCCTTCATCGCGACACCCCTCTTCTCAAGCACTCATCCCACCGCGAGCACGCGGTGCTTCATCTTCCCAGGCTGAGAGGCCTGCACCTTCCCGCCCCAACCTGGCCCAGGCGACTCCACCTATCGCCGGAGGAGCCCCCGTTCCCCTGCCAGACTTCGAAAAACTCTACCCCTGGGCCAACTCGACCCTGTTGAGGGAAACGTCTTCCGTGAACACTGCTGGAGCAGTCATGCGATTGACTAAGGGGGATGAGCCTCACCAATCATTTCATAAGGAGCACGATGAAAAAATGATGGTGCTACCTTGCCCCCCCGATCTGCCCGTTTGTGCCGACGACAAGGTGAGCGCTGACGGGCCCTTCTGCTTCGTCTACACAACCTTATTCAAGAAGGTGAAGCTCAAGTTCCCTTTCACCCGTTTCGAAAGGGAGCTCCTTACCGAGCTCAACATCGCCGCCGCCCAGCTCCATCCCAACAGCTGGGCGTTTGTGCGAGCATTCGAAGTGATGTGCGACCATCTGGGGTTGCCTGCATCCGTAGACGTGTTTCTGTTTCTCTTTGAAGCCAAGCACCCAGGAGACCGCCTGTGGGTTAGCTTGAATGCGATTGCTGGGAGGTCAATCTTCTCCATCTTCCAGCAATCCTATAAGGACTGGAAAGGTAAGTTCGTCCAAGTGCGCCCTAACGAGAAAGACGACTCCCTACTCGACGGCTTCCCCTTGTACTGGGTGGACAAGGGGAAAAAAGAGTCCAAGAGCTGCTTCAGGAGACCCAGAAGTCCTGATAGCATGGGAGCGTTGGACAGAGATCTCTGCCTTTTCTGGAAAAGGGTGGCGGATGCCAACATCACCTTCCTTACCACCACCCTGATCTGCTTCGAATTCTACGAGGACCAACTCGAAATTCGAATAGGTTAGAACATTTAAACTGTTGTTTTAATACTGCTTCTGTTTAACTGTTTCTGGGCGTCTTGTGCGTTATGCGCAAGACTTTGGTTTTGTTTTTCTGCACCGATCATCTGCTTTGCTGCATACTGCCTGATGCACTTGTTTTCTCTTTGAGTTAACTCATGTATTTTCGTTTTATGCAGATAACATGTTGGGCAAAGGTATGCTCGCTGAATTGAGGGCGCTCGCCCGAACCCACGGGCTGGCGACGGGCTCTCAAACAGTGCCGAATTCCATGGTGGAGATCGTCGCCACTCAGGGCCGATCGCCACCTAAGGGCCCAGCTCCCTCTGACGTCCAACCTGCCGCCCAGCGAAAGAAACTTGTCCTCAAGAGGCCTAAGAGGAAAGCTCCCCAGATAGTCCACGAGGATGAGGAAGAGGATGACGAGGTCACCGAAGACGGCCTCGTTACAAAGAGGAAGAGGGTGGCACCTTCTTCACCACTTGCCCCGCCCCCTCTTCCAACTTCAACACCGCCATCTACGCCTGCTCCGCCTCCAACAATGCCATCTCCACCAGCTCCCGCTTCCCCAGTCCAAGCCATTCCATTGGCAACTTCTCCACCTGCGGTCGAGGCCGCCGAGGACAATTTCTTGGAGGACCCCTCGAGCGCCTCCACGCCACATGTATCAGCTGGAGGGGGTCCTCCCTCTAATGCCTCAGCTGCAGATGCCGCTCCAATCGGGGATGAGGTTGCCCACACCTCTCCGATTCTGATCACCGAGTCTCCGACGTCGCCACCACGAGCAGAAGCACCCACTGAAGAACCAACTGAAAAGGGTGGCGACGGAAACCAACAACAGGCCCCACCAGCACCTCTCCAAGCGGCAAACCTCCCTCTCGAGGTCACGAGGATGTGGGAGCCTTTATCTGCTAAGTTGAAGACAATAGCAGAAGACATTCCCGCAATCATAACTAGGGCGGTGCAGAGCTCCACTAGGAAGCTCCAGGACGACCTCTTCAACCTCAAAACAGAGAACAGCACCATGAAGGTTGAGGTGGAGAAGTTGTCCTTCAACTTGACGCTCGCGGAGATTGAACACTCCCGAGTGGAAGACGCAATGAGCACCGAGCTCAGATTGGCGCGCAAGGAGGCCACTGATCTCCGCCATAAGGTGCAGCAACTGGCTCAAGAAAAGATTGAACTAGAGAGCAAGATTGTGCCTTATCGCGTCAAGGTGGCTGACCTGGAGGCTCTCATAAAAACTGACGCCGCCAGGGTGAAGAAATTGGAGCAAAGGTCAGCCGACCGAGAGACCCTCCTTGGAAAGGTGGAAAAGGCGAGGGATGACGCCATGACTGAGCTCGCTGAAGCCAACAAGAAAAAAGGGGAGCTTGCCGCCGAATTGGGACGAGCGCAAGCAGAATCCAAGAAGGTTGCTGAAGACCTTCTCCAGGCTCAAGAAACCAATGAACAACTCAAGAAACAAGTTGAAGAGCTGGAGCAGCAGAATAAGGAGCTGAAAGAGCAAACTGAAGATCTCAAGAAACGGATTGAGGAACTTCAGAAACAGATTGAAGAACTCAAGCTGAATTCTGCTCAAATTCTGGCTGCTGGATTCGAAGCTGCGCGGGAACAATTTGCCTGCTTGTTCCCCGACCTGGACCTCAGCATGGTGTCTCTTGATAACGAGGTAGTGGATGGAAAAGTGGTCCCCGCTGAAGACTAACTGATTCTCTCCATCTGCTACCTTCGCGCCTTTCCCTTGTATATAATTCTGTAATGAACTCGCATTTTCTTGTACATGTACTTTTGAGCTGATATTTTACTTAATGAAATTACCTTTGCATCTTTTCTTGTAACCTCTTCGTCTACCTTTAACTTTCCTTGCGTGATTTACGTCGAAGGAATAACTTAGTAATCTCGTAGGCACGATCTTGTACTTAGCCGTTTCGAACCATCTCAACTTCGAATAATGATCACATTTATCAACTCGCGAACTTAAGGCAATTAACCTTAGCGTAAAATGATACTCCAAGCAATGGACTTTAACTCAACCCCTGGCTTTATGACGTTGTTACACCCGATCTGCTTCATCAAACGGGTCTTTGACTTTTCGCCATTGCTTGAACGTTTCCTGGTCGCCAGAGACTCTTGGCGACACCAGCTTCTTCCTGCCTTCACACCTTGGCCATTGCTCTTTCATCTGGGGGTAGAGTTGCCTTTCGGATCCTTCTCTACCTCCTTGTGCTTCAGAGCAAGAGACTGGGTGGCTAGGCGTTCTCTTCGAACCTACCTTAGCCACCCTCAGAACTTCTTCCACCCTCTACACCATACCTGAACTCGTTCGAGACGAGAAGGATTTTATCTTGCCTGAACTCGCTCATAGGCGAGAAGGTCTTTAACTCGCCTGAACTCGCTCATAGGTGAGAAGGTCTTTAACTCGTGCCTCTACATTGCCCCAGGGGTTACATCTTCTCGCCCCCAGAAACACTGAGGACTTTTACTGGTGCCTCTACATTGCCCCAGGGGTTACATATTCTCGCCCCCAGAAACACTGAGGACTTTTCACTGGTGCCTCTACATTGCCCCAGGGGTTACATCTTCTCGCCCCCAGAAACACTGAGGACTTTTCACTCTTTCTCGCCTACACTCGCTCGACGGCGAGGAGGTCTTTTACTTGCCTCAGGACGCGCGAGGGCGTTGAGGTCTTTCAACTGGTGCCTCCGATCGCCGAAAGACGATGAAGACTTAAAAACCTTTAACTGATGCCTCCAATCGCCGAAAAACGATGAGGACTTAAAAACTTTAACTGATGCCTCCAATCGCCGAAAAACGATGAGGACTTAAAAACCTTTTAGAAAGCATGCAATATATCTTTAACTCGCCTTGAGTCACGTACAAGTGACAAGGTCTTTCTTCAAAACTTTTTTTGAAAACAGCAAGCATGCAATCTGAAAACGGCTTATACTTCAAAAACTCTTCTTTTATTGGGTGGCCTCATTAAAAACCCTCCTTAGGGAAAAAAGAGTGCCCCCTTCAAACTGTTTTATCAGAGTTATTGTAATATAACCTTTGTGTTTGTCTTTACTTACAAAGCTCTTAACTATAGTACAACTTCAGGTGCGTGGCGTTCCAGGTGCGAGGAATCGCCCCTCCTTCCAGCGTCTCTAAGCGGTAGGCGCCGTTCCCGAGCGCCTCGGTTATTCTGAACGGTCCCGTCCACTTAGGCGACAGCTTATTCTCCATCTCGTACTGGTGGGCTTTTCTCATCACCAGGTCGCCTTCTCTAAATTGCCTTGGCATCACCTTCGAGTTGTACCTTCGTTCAATCCTTCTTTTCACCGCCTCAGCCTTCAATCTTGCCTCTTCCCTGACTTCGTCCAGTAGATCCAGGTTCAGCCTTCTCTCTTCATTCGAGTCTTCCTCTACAAAGTTCTGGAATCTCGGCGAGCTCTCCTGGATCTCTACTGGAATCATCGCATCACACCCATAGACCAAACTGAACGGGGTCTCATGGGTTCCTGACTGCTCGGTGGTGTGATATGCCCAGACTATACGGGGCACCTCCTCAGCCCAGCTTCCCTTGGCTTTTTCTAGCCTTCTCTTTAAACCTCTCAACAACACCCGATTAGCTGACTCCACCTGGCCATTTGTCTGAGGGTGCTCGACGGATGCAAATACTTGTTGAATTCCCACCCCTTCGCAAAGCTTCTTCAACGGGTGACTTGCAAACTGAGTCCCTTTTTCATTGGTGATATGTTATAAATATAGTTTTTTAAGTAATTTTTTAAATTGTTTATTTTAACAATCGGTTTTAAAAAGTCACTTTTTATTTTTTTTTAAAAGTGATATTTTAAATTGGTTATAATAATAATTTATTTAAAAATTCACATTTTAAATTAGTATAAACAAATGTAAAAAATATTTTTTATAACTATTTTCTTCTAATCAATTCTAAAAAATTTACGTAGAACGAGTATATTTTTAATAGTATCAACGAATTTGACATTATTAACTAGTTTGAATAAACAAGAGATTAATGTAATATACTAAAATATATTATACGTAGTCCCTCGCACTAAAATCATAGGTGATTGAATTTAAAGTCCATTAAAAAAATTATTAAATAATCACTAATTTTATTAAATTTTTTTTATTAAACTAAATATTATTTTAAAAATTAAAAAATTTATTGGTATTTAAAATAATTTTTATTATTAATAAAAATTTATAAAATAATTTTTAAATTAGTATCTAAATTAGTTATCAAAATTTTAATTATTAATATTTTAAATTCTAAATTAATCTTTAAAATATTAATTTAAAATATAAAGTAATTAATAGCTCAAATCTTGATAATTAATGTTAGTTAACAATTTAGAAATTAAATTTGATACTAATAATTTTTTTAATTTATAAAATGATATCACTATAAGAAAAATTCATTTAGCTGAGTCTTTCAAAACGCAATGATATTTTTGAAATTAATTTCATTTACAAATGCGACTATTTGTAATAGTCGTATTCTTAAATCAAAGCACAATTTAAGAATGTGACTATCTGTAATAGCCGCATTCGTAAATTCCATTTATAAATGCGACTATGATAATAGTCGCATTCGTAAATGCGTTACTCTTCCCAGTATAAAATCACTCACAAGTATAACCACCAAAAGATTTTATTTCTATCTACAGTAACCCCATGTAGCGTCTCTCTTTTGCTATTTGCCTATCTCTTTTAAGACTATACTATCATTAATTCTTGTAGTGTATTTAATTAAATTAATATAATAACTAATTATTTTAATTTTTAAAATTAGTTTCTATTTAAAGATGATTTTCTTAGCGTAGTTGTTTAAATAATTAGTTAATTTAACATTTGATAAAAAAAGTATACCTCTGGGAACAATCAAATAAGAACCAAAAATACTAAGAAATATTGTCTATGAACTAAATAAAAAAATTTGAAAAATTAAGAACAAAAAAACTACTAAACCAATTAATTTATTATCGTTAATTACTTGCAATTAGTTTGAGAACTTAACTATGATTGTTGCACACAGTAGTCAATTGTGCAAGTTGACGATTGAATTGTAACTTTTGGGAATATCAATCCTACTTTTTATTCTATACAAGACTCAATATATATTACTTAATTTGAGAATAAATTAAAAAAATTAATATTTTAAATGTTAAAACTACAATAACTAATAGAAGGAGAGTAAGAAAAGAGGATAATTTGAGTTTAGATGTTTCTTAAACTTAATCAACAATTATAATTTATTAAAACTTATAACATTTGTTTGGATTACTACCAAAAAGAGTTTAATCTCTAGTCGAAGTTGGATCTCCAACACACCTTCACGCCGAGGGTGACAGCTCGTGCATGAGATAACATATTACGAACGAAATGGACTTTAAGTATAACTCAACCCCATAAAACCAGCTCATGAGGTGAGGTTTACACCCATTTATATATAATGAAATGTCCTAAACTCTAGTCGATGTGAGATATTCAAAAGTGATCCCAAAACAAATAAGAGGTTATGCTTAGGTAAAAAGAAATGATATATATATGCCAGATAAATGCCCTTCCACATGCTAAAAACAAAAACCTTTCCCAACCTTTTAGCTCATAATTTGAAAAAAGCTAAAAATAAACATACACATAAAGGCAAAAAGATAACTTATTAAATGCAACTATGTAGTTTAACATGAATGAGCCTCTATGGTATTTGTTTTTCATCCATAGTTAGACTTCTAAATGTATCAGACACCAAATCTCTCTGGCGTCTATTTTTCCGTAATTAAAGATTTTGTGGCTAACCAATGAACAACTTTATTCCTAAATTAGAAGTTAATTATATTTATGATAATATATATGGTTAATTCAACCCTTCTCTTTTGGTTGATTAATAATTAAAAAGAAAAAAGAATTGCAGAGGTTTGGACCACAAGTGTTTGCTTCTTTAGTTTGCCACTTGTACTAGTCTACGCACATGTAGTGTTGGCGTCACTCTTTATAAATCAATAATCCTTGCAAGTTATACCTTTTTTTTATGTGCGTGCACGGTGTCAACAAGTTACATGCATAATTTCTGAGTATCACTCCCCAAAGCTTTTAGGCTTCGTTTGGATCCAGGGGTGCCACTGTTGTCGACGACGGAAGTCACAACAGCACCCGTTTGGATCCATGCATGGTTGCGGGTGAGTGTGGAAGGAAGGAGAAAGTTGAGTGAATTCTCCTTCTGCGCAAAGATGAAGAGAAAGTTGCACTGTAGAGTGGGAGTGCCAAGTCATCCGAAGGAAGTTACAAAGTTGCCCTTATTTTCACTGGAATCAAGAGGAACAGTGGCCCTGCATGCATGCCACATGAAGCCATGAGATTCCTGACTTGGCTCAGGAATCGTTTGACTCTGTGTGAATCTGTGTGAAACTGTGAAAGGAGAGTGAATGCAGTGGGTGAGGTAGGTGGGCGTGAAGCTGGCTATATTAAGAGCATGAAGGTGGTTCCTCCATTCACAGAAAACCAAAGAAACCGAGCCATCAGAGAGTGCATTGTAGTGTGGTTGGAGAGATTCCTATAAGCCATCATAGTTTGTGTTAGGATACCTTGTTCATCTCACGTCCTGGGGTTGATCTGTGTGATTCATCTGGGTTCGTCTGAGGTGAGAGCTTTTTTTGGAATGGTGCATAATCGATTATACCTCAATTAGAACCAGTCAGATAATCGATTATGGTGCAGATAATCGATTTTTCAAAGTTAGTAATCGATTATCTGTAAAAATTTAGAGCCATAATCGATTATCTGGAGTGTTGAAAAAGGGCCATAATCGATTATTGAGTGCCATAATCGATTATGTTGGTAATAATCGATTACGCTAAATTTTTGCCTACCAACATAATCGATTATCCATGGATAATCGATTATCCTATGTGTATAACTGAGAGCATAATCGATTATGTTCTAAATTTTTTTGGAATTATGTGTTTCTTAATTTTTTTTATGTGATTTTCAGGCACTGTTCTTCATCCTATCAGTCATCCTAAATTGTGGTGTTCTTGCTTATCTTCAGGTTTTTAATTTTTTTTATGTAAAGTTATTTTTTTTTATTTCTGTTTTATATTTATGTTTGGATGATTATGGTTTTGTAATATAATTTCTTTAGAATTTAGTTTAGTTAATTATGTTAAGGAGTTAGTAAATTAATGTTGGTTGTAATATAATTTGTTTAGACTTTAGTTTAGTTAATTATGTTAAGGAGTTAGTAAATTAATGTTATTATTTGATTTATTGTTTTAATTTTTGTAGATAGTTATAATTTTTGTAAGATTTTAAAAAAATATTTATTTGTATGAAATGAATGATTTCCAGAATGGAAACAAAAATTTAGTTAAATATTGTTTATAAGAGAATAGATTTATTTATTTAAAATGATTGGACAAAAATTATTAATATTATCATTAAAAGTATAAAAAAATTGTTTTAGTTATTTTTGTTATAAGATTTAATTGTTTATAAGAATAAAATTAATGTTTTTAAAATGAATATTTTTACAATTTGAAATAGGAATTTGTAATTCGTAGGTTTTTTAAAAAGTAATTGATATTTTTAGAAGTTGTATTTTTAATTCATATTTTAATAATAAATGTACAAATTTATTATTTATTTAAAAATGAATTGTTTATAAAAAATATTTACAAAATTTAATTTAGACAGAATAAAATTCAAAATTTTAAAAATATTTTTATAGGGTTTTCATTTTTTAGATTTAACATAATTTATTAATGTTATAAATAAATAAATAAATAAAATGTTGTACTAATTAAAAAAAACAGTCAGTGTTGAGTAAAAATATGATTTTGACTTAATTTATTTTAATTTGTATTTCACGTTAATTATTGGTGTTAGAATTAAATGTTATAAAAAAAAATGTTATAGTAATTTAAAAAGTCAGAAAAACATTACATAAGAAATATGAATTTTTAATAATAATTTTAGATAGTTATTAGTGTTTCAAAATTAAATTGTTTATAAGAAATAATATTTTTACAGAATGTTGTAGTGATTAAAGAATAAAATTAATGATTAAGGTACCATGAATATTTTTACAATTTGAAATAGGAATTTGTAATTCGTAGGTTTTTTAAAAAGTAATTGATATTTTAGAAGTTGTATTTTTAATTGATATTTTAATAATAAATTTACAAAGTTATTATTTATTTAAAAATGAATTGTTCATAAAGAAGATTTACAAAATTTAATTTAGACAGAATAAAATTCAAAATTTTAAAAATATTTTTATAGGGTTTTCATTTTTGTAGATTTAACATAATTTATTAATGTTATAATTAAATAAATAAAAAAATGTTGTAGTAATTAAAAAAAAACAGTCAAAATGTTGAGTAAAAATATGATTTTGACTTAATTTGTTTTAATTTGTATTTCACATTAATTATTGGTGTTAGAATTAAATGTTATAAAAAAAATGTTATAGTAATTTAAAAAGTCAGAAAAACATTACATAAGAAAAATAATATTTTTACAGAATGCTGTAGTGATTAAAGAATAAAATTAATGATTAAGGTACAATGAATATTTTTACAATTTGAAATAGGAATTTGTAATTCGTAGGTTTTTTTAAAAGTAATTGATATTTTAGAAGTTGTATTTTAGAATAATGTGAAGAACCGGCAGAAAAGCCTGAAGGACAAGTGGAGGGAAATCCATGATTTGTTTGGTGGATTGAGTGGTTTCGCATGGAACCAGACCACCAAACTTTTTGAAGCCGAGGACGAAGTTTAGAGTGAGCTGATTAAGGTACAATGATAAGTACTTTTTTACGTAACATGAACATTTAACTTCACATTTCGAATGATATACTAATATGTGAAATGTATGTAGGCCAAACCATCTGCGGCAAAATGGCGTTTCAATCCCATTCGCCATTATGACCTCATGGAGGAGTTGTGGTCTAATGATAGAGCCACGGGAAGTCGGGTGAGGACAGCCCGTGACATGAATTCACCTCCTGACATGACCAATTTCAGTGTCAACCTTGGGGAGAATAATATGGATTATATCCCCGAACAACCGAACTTTGAGGAGGCAGATGACTACGTCCCACGATCACCTGCTGCTCAATTCTAATCTAGTGACACTCCTTCAGACACACCATCAAATACTCCTTCTATGCCGTTTGCTGGCTCTGCGGGCACATCCTCATCCCGAGGATCAAAGAGAAAAGGCCCCACTATGTACGACATTGATGAACAATTTGCAATGTTGAATACTAATCTTCAACAATGCGTGTCATCAATGAAGGATGGAAATGAAAATGCCTCTCAGTTGGTTAATATTGCTCGTGCACAGGCAACGGCAGCTCAAGATATAGCTACCGAAATTAGACGAAGAAACGATCTATATGCTGAGCATGTAAACCACCATCGACGCCATGCCCCATACCAGTACTCAGAGTCTGATATTTGGGCAATGCTCGTGGAGCTAAACATTCAAGATGAACAACTCATGGATCAATGCTATGAGTTTTTATGTGACCATCCCGGAAGAGTTAAGCAACTATTTGGATGCCATATGAGCGTCGAATGACAAAATTGTTTGGATTTATGACTAGGAATTGATTTCATATCTCTGCGTGGGGGTTACCTTTAATTATTATTAATCTAATATTCGACTGTCTTTGTTAGTAGCTGGACATGTAATATTTGACTGTCTTTCTTAGTTATTGGGCATGTAATATTTGACTGTCTGTGTTAGTTATTGGACATGTAATATTTTGCTTTGTGAACTTCTACTTTCATTAGCAATTTAATATTTTGGTTTTTGAACTTGCATTATTGCTTTATGATATTATGTTAACTTCTGTTTAGTTATTTATTGTAGTAATTGCATTATAGATGGCATCATCATCCCACAAACGTAACAGAACCCGTAAGGGTAAATCTCCAGCAGAAGATGTTGACGTTCCTCCTCCACCAACGAGGATTTCAGAAGTTCTTGATTATTCAAGATACTTCAGTACCAGGCGTCAAATGGTGGTTTTTGAAAAGAACTTTCACGCAAGAGCAGTATTACCACCAAAAGTGATGCATACTCCATTTTTTGCTGGTCCAGGATTTGAATTCCAAAATCTTCTGAATTGGCAAGGTTTACAACCTTTCCTTGGAATTAATCTTCCGTATTATGAGGATTTGGTAAGAGTATTTTATACAAATGCAAAATTCACACCTGCTGGTCACCTTGCCATTGAGACTTGCGGAAAAATGATACACATTAAATAAATAGATTGGATGACCATTGCTCATCTACAGTATGACGGTCTTAAGTTAACCCCTGGGACGATACCTGAGGAACTGAATTTTGATCGAGGTCTAGCATTATCGTCCATGATTCGTGAAGATGTTGAAGGTCAAAATCTGAAAAATGTCGGTAGTCTGAAAATGAATGACCGACTGTTGCATTACACATGGGTGCATATCTTGTGCCCTCGAGGAAGCAACTATGCACAACTGCTGAATGAAGATATTTTCATGATGTGGTTAATCAATAATAATGTACGCATTAATTGGCCTCATTACATAATGCAACACATCATCAAATGCCTGGATAACAAGATGCCTCTCCCATATGCAAATTTGATAACGAGGATCTTGCAGGTGTATGGCTTTGACTTGTCCAATGAACAAGCAATAATGCTAGGCTGGAATCATTACTTTGGCAAAAAAAGTATGACAAAATTAAATATATTCCAGGTCAATGGCATATGGCAACTTGGTAGACCCCAACATGCAAACGAAGAAGATGATGAAGAGGATGAATTGCCAGCACAAGATGTTGAAGGTGGTCAACCTGAGGAGGAAAACCCCACTCAAAGGGAATTGTTAAATCAAATTTTGTCCGGCATACAAAACATGAATACCCGAATGGACAGAATGGAGGTTACTCTGGCTGACATTAGACGTCATCAAGGCCATTGAGTGTGTTATTATTATGTTATTGTCATTGTTATTTTTATTTCTAAGTTTCATGTTGAACATTGATGAATTGTGTTTGTTACTTTTGACGTTGACATTGTTATTGTTAAGGTTTTATGCTACTTTTCATGCTACTTATTTACATAATCATATTGTTTTTAATGCAACTTTTTTACCATCTTATTACTTCGACAACATTGGTTAAGTGTCATTAATGTCTGCGTATCACAACACGTCGTCATCTAGTTGTACTAGTTGTAGTGTGCAAAAACGTGGTACTTTTACCCATGCTACTGGAGCACAAGTGCCTTCGTTGATCCTATTTGTCATTGTGGACAATTTGCTGTTTTGAGAATAGCGACAACACAAAAAAATGTTGGAAAAAATTTTTGGGGTTGTCCCAACTACAAGGTAAAATTTATTCAATTAGGTTTCAAACAAACTTAAGAATGTTATTTTAAACTTATTCATTGTTCAATTTTATTGTTTTCTTCAAAACAGATTAGAAGTGGCATGGTTCTAGGCTGTAATTTTTTCAAATGGTGCATTGAAGACGTAGCCGATGAAAAAGATTAAATTATTATCATACAACGGAATAAGATATGTCTTCTAGAAAACCGTTTGAAGGTCTCCACAAGAAGGATTCAAATGTTATTACTGGGAATGTCTTTTCTTTTTCTAATTAACATTATTATGTTCTTCATGTAATAACTTTATATTATATATTTTGACACCTACTTAATATTCATGTTATATTCTAAATTTCTATTTTCTTTTTAAAATATATTTATTTTGCTATTCATAATAATGAAAATTATTATTAAAATTAATTTTATATATATTTGTATATATATAACATAACATAATTTATAAAATCATTTATAATATTAAAATTATGTAAATAAATTAACTTAAATAAAAAATAATTCTTAATTAATAAAATGTTAAATAATATAATTATACTTTAATTTTAAATTATAACTAACTAAAATATGAAATAGGATTAATCATTATTTATTCTTTTTTTTATATACAAGGGTAAAATTGTAATCTCACAAACTTTACTATTCAAAATAATTTATAATATTGTAATTACTAAGTTGAATATATGTAAGATACTAGATTGCACTTAGTATTATATTAGTAGTTATTTTTATCGAAAATCAATTTGGAGAGTTTCTCGATGAGGGTTGGGTATTTAAACAAGTTTTCGGTTGATCTCCAACATGAAGGGGATGTTCATCTGAATAAGACTCTCCGATAATTAAGTCGATATGAACACAAAGATGATGATAAGTGTTTAATAATATAAGAGTTAAGAGTATGAGATCAAATGTTCTTCCTCGATAGTGTGTATTTATAGATTTATTAGATGGTGTCTTCATTTTTTTTGTCGTGTTATGAGATCTTTGGATGGATTAACCTTATGATTGCTATTTATTGTTTTATAAATAATCGTTCATCATTTAAAGCTTATTAATTAGGTCGTTTTATCCATGATCATAAAAACTCGATTAAAAGATGTATACAAGCGCCCCAAACTTTTTGACATTCTCAACTTTTAAGACAGTTAGGTAGAATAGGGTAGGTGCAATACTAAAATGAACTTTACATATAATTTGGAGGCAATGAAAGAGGAGTTTAAGGAATGGTGAGATGAAGAAAAAAAAATTAAGTTTAAGAGTTTGTTTGCTTTTATGGTTGTATTGTTCACATACAAAGAAGTGAGAGGATATCTGTCATTTGGATCCAGGATTTTGTGGGCAACAGACGGAGAGGATATACCAGTGAATAGTAACTATCATTTATGCTATGTTTGGATTAGAGAGTGGAAAATTGAGGGTGTGGATGAGTGAAAGTGTGAAGATTTGAGAAGAAAGTTGAGTGTTTGGATTGGTGTATGTTAGAGTAGATGTGTGAAGAAAGTTTATTGAAATATGTGAGTGATGTGATGGTTGTAAGTATTTTAAATTATTTTTAATGGTGTAAATTGTAAGACTACAAATTTATCCTTGCATATAAAAAAAATTATTAATTTTGTGCATATTTTAGTTAATTAAAATAATTTAAAGTTTCATTTATAAATAAAATAAAAAATAATGTAAAATTCAAAGAAATAATTAAATATAATTTTAAATATAAATATAATTTATTATTTTCCATTTTATTAATTTAAATTAATTTTTTTACAAGTTAATTTATTTAGATAATTTTAATATTATTTACTATTCTTTAAATTATGTTATATATATATTATTAAAAATAATTTCCCTTATTATCATTAACAAAATCAATATATTTTAAAAAGTAAATGGGTATTTAGAACACAACATGAATATTAAGTAGTTGTCAAAATATATAATATAAATTCATTACATTTGTTCAAAATTGATTTATGCATAATAGAAACAAAATGTTAAAAAAGTTGCATTCAAAACTATATCATTATCTAAATAAGTACCATGAAAACTACCATAAAACCTTAGTATTAAATAACAATTTGTCAATGTTCAATGTGAAAAATAACAATAACAATAACAATTCATTAATGTTCAACATGAAAAATAGAAATAAAAATAATAATGACAATAACATAATGATAAAACAATCAATGACCTTGATGACGTCGAATGTCAGTCAGAGTATCCTCAATTCGGTCCATCCTTTGATCAACCCTGTCAAATCGGGTATTCATGTTTTGTGTCCCGGTCAAAATTTAGGTTAACAATTCGGTTATCATTCAGGTTGACCACCTTGAACATCTTCTTATGCCAATTGATCATCTTCAACATCTTCTTCGTCTGTCTGATGAGGCCTACCAAGTTGCCATACACCATTGCCCCAAAATATATTTAATTTCGTCATACTTGTTTTCCCAAAATAATGATTCCATCCTAGCATTATTGCTTGCTCATTTGACAAGTCGAAGTCATACACCTGCAAGATCCGTGTTATCAAAATTGTATAGGCAGAGACATGTTGTTATCTTGACCTTCATCATGTGTTGCTTGATGTAATGAGGCCAATTAATCCTTATATTATTTTGATGCACCACAACATAAAAATATCTTCATTCAATAGTTATGCGAAGTTGCTCCCACGAGGGCACAACATGTGCACCCATGTGTAATGTAATAGTTAGTCATTCATTTCCAGACTATCGACATTTCTGACATTTTTACCTTGAACATCTTCACGAATCTTGGACAATAATGCTAGTGCTCGATCAAAATTTACTTCCTCAGGGATCGTCCCATGGGTTAACTTAACACTGTCATACCTGAGATTGACAATGTTCATCCAATCCAATTGGTTAATGTGTCTTCGCTTTCCGCAAATCTCAATGGCAAGGTGACCAGTAGGTGTGATCTTTACATTTGTATAAAATACTCTGACCAAATCCTCATAATACGGAAGTTTCATTCTAAGGAAAGCTTATAAACCTTGAAAGTGCAGAAGATTTTGGAATTCAAACCCTAGAGCAACAAAAAATGGAGAATGCATAGCTTTTGGTGATAAGACTGGTCTTCCGTGAAACATATTTTCAAACACCACCATTTGACGTTTTGTACTAAAATATCTTGAATAATCAAGAACTTCTTCAATCCTCGTTGTTGGGGTAGGAGGAACAACATGATCTTCTGCTGAAGCTTTACCCACACGGGTTGTGTGACATTTCTGGAATGATGATGCCATGTATAATGCAATTACTATAATATATAACATAACTTTCATTACTATATTAATATTTTTCATTTTAAATAATACATATAATTAATTTTGATTAATAAAACAAATTTAATTTATATTAATAATAATAATCCAAACATTACATTCAATTTTGACTTTTAATTAGTATATTAAAAATTGTATACATATATAAATTAATATGTTCAACTGTATATAATATCTCAAAATAATAAAATATATCTAAATTAATACATGAATTGTATTATTTTAATACACATAAGTATTGAATGATTGGAATGGAAAAAAATGCAGTTTATATTTCCTATTGTCAAAATATTAATTTAAAATAAAAATATTTTTTTTTATAAAAGATTAAATGTTCAAAAAATACTTTTGTAAACAAAAGAATATAAAAAATAAAGGAATAATATAAAAACAGAAAACAAAATTCTGAGTAATATTTTCAAAATATTCCTATTAATCAATAAAAAATAATAATTACATTAATTTAGTCTATATTTAAAATGAATTTTAATTAACACTCTCAAAACTCATTCAAATGGATTCTCAATAATAAATGTATTTAATATATTAAATTAATTTTAAATAATGTAATATAAATTACATTACTATCTTAATATTTCTATTTTAAATTAATGTATATAATTAATTTTCATAAAAAATAATTAAATAATTTTTATTAATAATAATATTTTCAAAAAACATATTGACATTTGTAATTTAAATTAATGTCAAAGAAAATAAAAACTTATATTTCATAAAAAAAAATTCTTCAAAAATACAATAATAAATTACATCCAAAATTACACACTTATTAGCATAAATAACTATTTAAAAATAATTTAAACAAATTACATTACAAAATCCTAAATATCCTAACAGAATATAAGTTTAAACCACAAATTTAAAACACAAACAAAAAAGACATATAAAAAAAACACATACTTGAAAGAAGAGCAGAAGAAGATCAATTGAACTTGATGAAGAACAACACCACAAAAACACAATAATAACCTGTGCTTGAAAACAATTCACAAATTATTGATAAAACAAAACAAAAATCAAGCAACATACAAATTCACAAATCTGAAAAAAAATATGAACATAACCGATTAACCCATGCCTTAAAAATTAAGCATAATCGATTATCCAAAGATTTCAGAGGCCTAATCGATTATACATGCAGTTATAAATCCAACATAATCGATTATTCTACAGCATAATCGATTAACCTGAATTTTACACAGAGCACATAATCGATTATGCCACTAAAATAATCGATTATTCACTATTTTTAACAGCATAATCAATTATGTATTCTCTTATTTTTCAGTGATAATCGACTATGTGCTCTACAAAACTAACAAAATGCTAACCTGAGATCAAAGATGCACTGCCAAACTCACTCCCTTACCACTCTGCTACCTCACAAACCTCTCTAAGCCCAGTGAACCAATGCACAACTCTGTAAAGATAGTTTGAGTTTGTTTGAGTGAATTCTGAAGTTCCCATAGGCATGGTTTTATATACGTGAATGAGCAATTTATTATCATACATCTACTCTCACCCAATGCATTCATGGCATTCAAATGACACTCTGTGGTCAAAAGATTCCTGAGCCAAAGTCAGAAATCTCATGGCATGCGTAAACAGTCCATGGTAGTGGCATGTGCATGACAGTGGTGCATTGTGCTCTTTTCCTCTGCATGCATGATAGGATCATGAAGAATAAAATGAAGAGAAGGAAGGGTAGGATGGTTAGTTGAGGTGTGTGATGTGGCTTTCACCTTACCACTCTCTCGTTTCTCTTCATTCTTCAGAGGATGCCCCACCCGCTCCACTTTCTCTCTCTTCGCTCCCTCACCCTCATGTGCCCACTGAAGCAAACAACGGTGATACTCTCTCATCCGTTTTCGACTACAGTGCCACCTCCAGAAGCAAACACTTTGTTCCTGTTAACAATTTCTAGGAGAAAGAGAGGGTTTTGTGTGAAGAAAGTTGAATGTGTTTGGATTGGGATATGTTAGAGTAGATGTGTGAGGAAAGTTTATTGAGATACGTGAGTGATGTGATGGTTGTAAGGGTATTTTAAATTATTTTTAATGGTATAAATTGTAAGATTACAAATTTACCCTTGTGTATAAAAAAGAATAAATAAATCATTATTAATTTTGTGCATATATTAGTTAGTTAAAATAATTGAAAGTTTCAATTATAAATAAAAGAAAAAATAATGTAAAATTCAAATAAATAAATAAATAAAATTTAAAATTTAAATATAATTTTATTATTTCTATTTTATTAATTTAAATTAATTTTGTTACTTAAATTAATGTATTTAGATAATTTTAATATTATTTTTGATTCTTTATATATATATATATACATATGTATATACATATATACAAAATTATTAATAATCATGATTTCCATTATTATTATTATTAACAATATTAATATATATTAAAAAGTAAATAGGTATTTAGAACATAGCATGGATGGACATTAAGTAGTTGCCAAAATATATAAAATCATTACATTTTATTCGAAAAGAGATAAAGACGTGTTAATTTCTTCATAATTTTAAAATTATGTAAAATTTAAGAACATAATAATGTTAATTAGAAAAAGAAAACACATCCCCACTAATAACATTTTAATTCTTCTTGTGACCTTCAAACGTTTTTCTAGAAGACTTATTTTATTCCGTTGTCTGACAATAATTGCATCTCTTTCATTTTTGAAGAAAAGAATAAAATTGAATAATGAATAAGTTTATAATAGCATTCTTAAGTTTGCATCAAACCTAATTGAATAAATTTTACCTTGAACTTGGGACAACCCCAAAATCGTTTTTTGACATTTTTTTTTCTAGTTGTTGTTCCCAAAACAACAAACTCTCCACAATCACAAATAGGAACAACGAAGGCACTTGTGCTCCCAGCAGCATGGGTAAAAGTACCATGTTTTTGCACACCACAACCGATACAACTAGACAAAGATGTGGTGTGATACACAGACATTGAAGGTCACTTAAGCAATGCTCTTGATTCTCCAATTTAGGTAATGGAGCCCAAATTTGATTTATGCATAATAGAAATAAAATGTTAAAAAAATTGCATTCAAAACAATATCATTCTCTAAATAAGTACCACGAAAACTACCATAAAACCTTAATATTAAATAACAATTTGTCAATGTTCAACGTGAAAACTAACAATAACAATAACAATTCATTAATGTTCAACATGAAAAATAGAAATAAAAATAATAATGATAATAACATAATGATAAGACAATCAATGGCCTTGATGACGTTGAATGTCATCCAGAGTATCCCAAATTCGCTCTATCCTTTGATCAACCATGTCAATACGGGTATTAATGTTCCTCATACTTTCTTGCATGTTTTGCATCTCGACCCAAATTTGGGTTAACAATTCGGTTTGATTGGGGATTACGGACTCAGGTTGACCGCCTTGAACATCTTCTTGTGCTAATTGAAGGTCTTGCTCATCTTTTTCGTTTGCTTGGTCAAGCCTACCAAGTTGCCATACACTATTGACCTGAAATATATTTAATTTCGTCATAATTTTTTTCCTAAAGTCATGATTTCATCCTAACATTATTGTCGCATCATTTGACAAGTCCAAGCCATACACCTCCATGATCTGTGTTATCAAAATTGCATACGGTAGAGACATGTTATCCCGACATTTCATCATGTGCTGCATGATGTAATGATGCCAATTAATCATTATATCATTTTTTATGCACTATAACATGAAAATATCTTTGTTCAATAGTTGTGCGAAGTTGTTGCTACGAAGGCACAACATGTGCACACATATGTAATGTAATAGTTTGTCATTCATATTCAGACTACCTGCATTTCTGACATTTTGACATTGAATATCTTCCATTACTATCTTAATATTTCTATTTTAAAATAATGTATATAATTAATTTTCATAAAAAAGATAAAAATCATTTTTATTAATAATAATATTTTAAAAAAACATATTCACATATGTAATTGTCAAAGAAAATAAAAACTTATATTTCATCAATTATTTTCTTCAAAAATATAATAATAAATTAAATAAACAACTTAACATGAATAATTAATTTAGTAATATAGTTATTGAATTTCAAATAAAAATTCACATCTAAAATTGCAAATTTGTTAACATAAATAACTACTTTAAAATAATTTAAACAAATTAATTTTTAAAACCCCAAACATCCAAACAAAATATAAATTTAAACCACAAATTTAAAAAAATAAAAAATACATTAAAAAAAACACATACCTAGAGAAGAGCAGAACAAGATCACAATTCAACTTGGAGGAAGAGGAGCAGAACAAGAACACAATACATTTGGGAGGAAGAAGAACTTGTGCCTGAAAACAATACACATTTGATTAAAAAAAGAAAACAAAAATCACGCAACACAAATTTAGAAATCTAGAAAAAATGTGACATAACCGATTACACTCTGCCTTAAAAATACCACATAATCTATTATCCAAAGATTTCAGAGGCATAATCGACTATGCTTGTAGTTACAAATCGAACATGATATTTACACAAAGAAGATAATCGATTATGCTCCCAAAAAACTACAGATAATAGATTATGTCACCAACATAATCGATTATCCACTATTTTTAACAACATAATCGATTATGTTTTGTGTTGTTTTTCAGTGATAATCGGTTAGGCATGCTACAAAAGTCACAAAATGTTAACCTGAGATCAAAGATGCAGTACCAAACTCACTCTCGTACCACTCTGCTAACTGACGAACCTCTCCAGCCCACTAAACCAATGCAAAAGTCTGTAAGGATAGTTTAAATATGTTTAAGTGCCTTCTTAAGTTCCCAAAAGCATGCTTTTATATACGTGAATGAGCACTTTATTATGACCTATCTACTCTGACCAACTGTATTTATGGCATTCAAGTGTGGTAAAAAAGATTCCCTCCAACAAAAGAGAGTCAGGAATCTCTTGTGCATAGCATTCGTACACAGTACCATTGTTGTCGTTGTGTATGGACTGACTGTGCTGCACTTGTCGTGTGCATGATATGGCAGTGCTGCACTTGTCGTGTGCATGAAATGGCAGGCTACTGATGTAACATAAAGTATTAAGTGAAAAACACAAGGATAGTATGGTATTTTATGTGGTGTGACGTGACTTTCTGTCATGCATTCTTTCTTTTCTCTTCATTGGTGTGAGGGAACCCTAAACTCTCCATTTCTCTACCCGCACCCTCGCCCTCAACTATACACCGAATCAAATGGAGTGACACCCTCTCATCCATCTTCGATACCATGACATCTGTCTTCTCATTTGTCTTTGCTACCATGACATCTGTCTTCGCAGGGTTTTTGACCATGATGGGGTTATTTTTTTTGTTTTTTACCAAAATGGGGTCCGTTTAAAAAAAATTACAAATTTAGGCAAGTCGTGCTAATTCGGCACGACTTCATATGCACAAATCGTCCTAATTAGACACGACTCTGCCATGTCATACTGAAGTCGTGCCAACTTGACACGATTTCTACCTCGTCTTTTTTTTTTTAATTTTATTGCTTATATATTGGGTAGTAAGTTATGTAATGTTAAAAATTAATTTGATACATAATTTTCTAAGAGTGTTAGTTTTAAGGAACAAAAAATTGGATAATCGTGTATGGATCATGTTTGGATAATCAGCTTATTCAAACTTTGAGCCATTAACTCCTGAGGACATTGCCGCCGGACATGGTTTTCCACTAGCCAAAAAGTATATTTTGATATTTAATGTCTCATGTATGCAAATTTTTTGATATTTTGATATTTAATGGCGCCGGACATGATCCATACACGATTAACCAATTTTTTGTTCCTTAAAACTAACACTCTTAGAAAGTTATGTATCAAATTATTTTTTAACATTACATAACTTACTACCCAATATATAAACAATAAAATTAAAAAAAATATATGACGTGACAAAAGGCACGACTTCAGTATGACAGGGCAGAAGTCGTACCTAGTTGGCACGACTTCGGTATGACATGGCAGAATCGTGTCAAATTGAAACGATTTGTGCATATGAAGTCGTGCCGAATTGGCACAACTTGCCTAAATTTGTAATTTTTTTTAAACAGACCCTATTTTAATAAAAAGCAAAAAAAATAACTCCATCATGGTCATCTTCGCAACAATGACACCGCGAGAACTAAACAATACGTAAGTGAAAGGGGCGTACTTATGGGAGTGAAAAGGGAAGGAAGTTGGTGAAAACTCAATTAAGAGCCGAAGTGGCTTGGTGAGGGTGGTATGAGACCGTTCCATGTATCAGTCTCCGCCCCCCAGCTTTTGTCATATAATGCAATCAGTACCATACCATGCCTTTTTTTTTCTTTTTTTTTTTATCGGCACCATACACTGCCTGTTAAACATGAACTAATTAACTAATTTTATTTCTTCATTAGAGCTAAAACTTTTATATTATATATGTTATTTTGTTGGAGCTGGTTGTAGGGTTTTCTTTTTAGAAAACATTTTCTTTAGTTGCGTTTACTTTCATGAATTTTGTATACAGATTGAGGTAATTTGAAGTATCTTCTTTATTTTATTCTATTTTTTTTTATAAAAAAAATATTATATATGTTATATTTTATGAGAGAATAAGAATAGGAGTATTTGTGTAATACAACAACAGTCATTTTAAAAAAACTGTACATTTTGAAAACACGTAAATATAGATCACTTTATTTTCAAACATTTTGAAAACACTTGACGGGAAAAACGTTAATCAAGTTCACATATTTTCATACTCTAAAAGTATACAACAACTCACCTTTGTTTTTAATACTGTTAATTCTAATTATTCATGAATGTTTGATTATACATTTTATTATTATATTAACATTGTCTTACCAATTTTTTTTTATTAAAATTTATTTTTCACATATTTTATCATAACAATTTTCAATTTTTCATAAATTTTACTTATCCATTCAACTTTGAAAAAGTCACGAGAAGTTATAGAAAAAATTTAAAATGAAAAAAATCAAAATAATGTGGTTTAATAAAATTCGATAAGGAAATGCTGCATTCATATTTTTTTTATTTTATTTTATATAGTGAGACCTTAGTATTCTGCTAGCATTGGAAATGTTTGGCTTAATTTACTAAATTCACATACGTAAAAGTTAAATTTGAGAGGTAAAATTAAAAAAATTATAATAAAAACAGTAAAATGTATATACTTAAATAAAATATGTTAATTTATCTGTGTTTTATTTTATAGTTAATGCATGTCATGATTTCATAAATTTAACCAACTGTAAGTAAATAATGTGTCGTTGTTGAAAGGATAATGATAAACTACCATAATTCTTTATACAACCAATTACAATTATCAATATTATTATTTTAATATATTTTATATTATTGAATTATAAATTTATTATTTATTATATATATTTATTTCTAAATCCATCATATCAAAAACTGTATTTTTTTATCGACAAAAAATAAATGAAATAATATGAAGTATTTCAGAGATATCTCAACCCTTATACAAAGATTTGACCGAAATACTCATCTTCAAACCACCTAGCAATAATTGGGTAACCAAGAAGACAAACTCATTAGACTAAACCTACCTATCTCCTAGAAACATTGTCTGACTTCATACAAATCAAAGCTCAATGCATCAATCTGAATACGAAAAACTTACACCATGTGCTTTAGACAATACCCATGATCAAGCCTTCATCTGTACCATGGTGAAAATTTCAGAGTGATCTAACCTTCCACCTCTGAAAATCCTCTTATTTCTGAAAAACCACAATTCTTCTACAACTGCTCTCCACACATCTCCCCAAATCTGATTAACACTTTCCTTAACCCCATTCAACCTGAAACCTTCAAAATGCTCCCTAAGATTCGTTACTGCCATCCCTATCCACTCGTAGCACTTAACCCACACGAGCTACAAACAATTTACATGTACAAAAAATTGTGTATACAAATAAAAAATTATATACAACTCAAAGATTTGTGAAACTATCATTTTTTTCTTGTTAAAAAAAAAGAAAGAATATGTTAGAAATAAGGTATATCTAGGGTTAATTTGCTACCCTCATAATTTTTGCAGGGTGGTGCGATTTAAAAAGGGGTGGGAGGGGCAGCATTATGTGTGTTAAAGCTAAGGAGATGATTTCAACAACCAATCCGCATATTATGGTAGCTTTGGGAGTGGGAACACTTCATTATCTTCCTTTTCGGTATAGTGGAGGAAGTAGCTGCAAAATATTTCTGCATATATTTATACACATGGTACGGCTTCCTTAATTTTATAATGGCAGCAGCAGAAAAAAGAAGTTAGCACAAAACTGTAGTTTACTTTAGAGCGGTGATGGTATATACAAGCACATACACAGTCTGTAATAAGTTATTATTGAATAGTGAAAAAGGGGTTGCAGGGTGGGGGAGTGTGGTGGGGTTTTAGGCTTTCATGGGGATGAGAACAACGCATGGGGCATCCACCACTCCACTCGTGCGCGCTATCTATCAATCAATGGCGGCTCAGCCATTCCTCAACAAACAACCATCATTATTGGCATGGTGTCAAACCCCAGCCATCTTAATTTCTTACATTACATTACATTGCATACTAATCTCTTTCACTGCACTTTCTCTTTCTCATAATTTCTGGCTACACCTCACCTGACCTGACCTCACACCCTTTTGAATTTTATGTTTAATTTGAAAGCAAGTGCGGTGAGGGTTGTCTTGTCAGCGAAGAAGGGTGGAATCGAGCAAAGAATGTGGGAGACAAACAAAAACATTTGAAGGCTACCAACAGTTGACACGACGCCTTTTTAGGGTCACTGTGGGTCATACCTATGCCATTGCTTCTACACTCTACTTCTTCCTCCACTCTCTCCTCGCTATATTTATATCCCAACTCTCCCCTCTCCTCTTCACCACTTCCCTCCCTTTCTTTTACCACCTACCTAGGCCTCAATTATTACTTCATATATATTACTTCTTTCGTCGTTTAACTCTTTCAATGGCTGATTCTGGCTCAGCCTCCTCTTCCACCAGAATGTGGTGCTCCATCCCAGAAAAATTCCAGCTGCATGCGGCCATGTTGGCCCTGCAGTTTGGCTACGCCGGCTTCCATGTCGTCTCGAGAGCTGCCCTTAACATGGGCATTAGCAAACTTGTTTTCCCAGTCTACCGCAACGTTATTGCTTTTTTCCTGCTCCTTCCTTTTGCCTACTTCTTGGAAAAGTTAGTTACTGCTACCTCCTCTAACATGACATAACAAAAAACAAACTATATATAAAAATTCTGCAAATCTTTCCAGTTACAATCATCTGTCTCTCTCAGCAGCAGTTTGTTCATTCTTTTGTCAGGAAGGAGAGGCCTGCCATTACCTTAAACTTCCTCTTACAGTTCTTTCTTCTCGCGCTTGTCGGGTATGTAAAATTTTCAGATCACGTCCCAATTAATTAGGTATCCGAAAACAAAACAAAAAAAAGGGCAAGGAAAACAACATATATATCACTGTTTTGTTTTGTTTTTAAGAAAAATATAAAGGAATTGAGCACCGTACTATAAGCTGAGACTATCTATATTCGCTGGGTGATCCTAATTAATACTGAATCAACTGAAACTTTTTTGCATTACACAGGATTACTGCAAACCAAGGTTTCTACTTGCTTGGTTTGGACAACACATCCCCAACCTTTGCATCAGCCATACAAAACTCTGTCCCAGCCATAACATTTCTCATGGCAGTCATACTCAGGCAAGCCCTTAACTAGTCGTTGCACCGCCATCACAGAGAGAGTTGGATATTGATATGGTTGGTGTAATATATAATGTGCAAATGTTTATGAGATGCTATTTTATTTTCAGGATAGAGCAAGTTCGGCTGAACCGAAAGGATGGGATAGCGAAGGTTGCCGGAACCTTATTCTGTGTGGCTGGGGCATCGGTGATTACACTATACAAGGGTCCAACAATATATAGCCCAACTCCAACACTGAACGCTAGCCCAGTGATTGACTTTGGTTCACTCTCACTGGGAGATGCCAAGGGAAAGAACTGGACCCTCGGCTGCGTCTACCTCATAGGACACTGCTTGTCCTGGTCTGGTTGGCTTGTGTTGCAAGCACCTGTACTCAAGAAGTACCCTGCTCGCCTCTCTGTCACTTCCTATACATGTTTCTTTGGCCTCATCCAGTTCTTCGCCATTGCTCTCATCTTTGAAAGAGATGCTCAGGCTTGGATTTTCAATTCTGGTGGAGAAGTTTTCACCATCTTCTACGCGGTCAGTAATCAACTATATAATATTTTATAAACTTGGATTATGCAATTGTACATTATCAAAATTATTTTCCACTTGATATTTTAAAACATTTTTTTATTAGAGATTTCACGTTGACTAGAGATTAAAGCCTTTTATTGTATATAAGTGGGTACAATCCTCAATCTCATGAGTCGGTTTTATGAGATTGAGTTAGTCTTAAAGTCCACGTGGTGGAGATCCAACTTCTACTAGAGGTTAGAGTCTTTCATTGTATATAAGTAGATGCAATCCTCAAACTCATGAGCCGGTTTTATGGGGTTGAGTTAGGCTTAAAGTCCACTTCGTAATAACTTTTTAATAAACTATCTTCTTTTCAAAAATTGCAAATCCCATAATTTTTTTTTTATGAATTCTCTACTTTTAAATTAATCTAAAGCGCGTAAAGAATTAACACTACGCAAAAGTATCTCCACGTAGGTCCAGACTCATTTCATAGAAACTGAACAAGTTGGTGGCTTTAATATTATAAAAACTTACATTGAATTTTATGCAATAAAGAATTTATCCGTAGCTGTCTGTATGATGGAGTAGTGAAACGATATTTATGCAATAATTGTTGAGATATAATTGAGGGTAGGCGTGTGAAGATAATTTTAATGTTATTAAAAAGTGGATTATGCATTGCAGGGAGTGGTGGCATCTGGAATTGCCTTCGCTGTTCAGATATGGTGCATTGACAGAGGTGGCCCTGTGTTCGTTGCAGTGTATCAACCTGTTCAAACTCTTGTTGTCGCTATTATGGCTTCCCTTGCTTTAGGCGAAGAGTTCTACTTGGGAGGGTTCGTCCTATGCTTCTGCTCTTTTCTTTTCTTTTTTTAATCACTTTTTTAAATTATCACCTTACTTTCTAACACTCGCCTTTTTAAGAAAATTCCACTTCACATGCTAAATGTGTGCGTTTAGATTAAGAATGAAAAATAATAAACGCGATGAGTGTTATAATAAAGGGATCGAGAGAAATGTAACACAAAAGTAAGATGCGAAAATTAAAATAAATATTCATACCTTTTTCTGTGCTTAACAACTTTATGATCAACATATTTTGCACATAAAATTAAGAATGAGATAACAGAAAATGATTAATATTGAGTCCGACAAAGGAAACACTAAACTAGAAGTGAGGTAGAGCTTAGGTACGATTGAGGTTGAAGCTTGGACGAGAACTGACTGAACTTAGAAAAGGCTAAGAAATCCGAAGGAACATGTTTTAATGATTCAGCGTCTATGTAGCACGGACACTGATACGATACGAACACACATACATAGATACATATAATTTCTAAAATGTAAGACACGGAGAATATATATATATATATATATATATATATATATATATATATATATATTAATTATGAATTATATAAATTGACAATAAAGATTTATGTGCATAAGTATATTCCAGGTTTGTTTTTTGAGCAGAAAAATGTTTTTCATGACTTGTTAAAAAGATTTGTTTCTTATTTTTATAATCATAATAAAAATTTATACAATTAATGTATTTTTTTTTTTTAAAATTGTGTTAGAACCATATTATAATGGTCAGAAATCTAACAATTATTTTTTGAATTGAACACTTCATGGATACCTGTCCTACAAGTGTCATACGAGTGTTGGTGTCCAATACGAGTATCTGACATCGACACACCATTTAAAATGAGTATCCGAGCTTCATAGTTCCGCGGACGAGGTTAAAAAAGTGTTAAGATTTTTAATAGAATGGAAGGTGCCGTGTCTCTTTTAGGTTTATCTTTTACGCATACACAGACTACTTTATTGCGAAAAAAGAAAAGTCCCTTCGAGTTTTGATTGAGTGGCTGTGGGTGGAATTTGTGGTGTAGGATCATTGGAGCAGTGTTGATCGTTGTGGGACTGTACTTTGTGTTGTGGGGCAAAACCGAAGAAAGAAAGTTTGCAAAGGAACAGGCTGCGATCACGTCCACCCCAGAGCACAGTGGCATCAGATCCGCAAGCCATGCCAAAACATCACTCGCTCAGCCTCTTCTTCTCCCTTCATCAACGGAGAACGTGTGATGAAGAGATTCATGAACCATTTTCTGGGAGAGAAAGGAAAAAGAAAAGGAAGAAAATGATACCAGTTATATACATTATTACTACTTTATGTCAGGAAGCTTGTGTGTGTACGAAGGCCTTCTTTTTTCTTCTTTTCTTTTGGTTAATTCACATGCTTTCTTTCTAGGACTTTTAGAATGAGGTTTTTCATGGGAATCATTACAATGATGGATGTCACGTAAAAGCAGCCTTAAAGACTGAAATCCCATATGCTTTATATGTTAATTAATGGTTTGATTTACCAAAGCAGATTTTTAATTTCAGCTCTATGCTTAGAGATGATCATGACATAGACGGAAAGAAAGCTAAGGGAGAGATTCTCCGTCACCTTGTCTCAAAAGATGGCTAAGCATCAACATTTCTATAACCCATAATAATAGTCACACTCAGACGGAATCATGATTTCGGTCGGGTTTAATCAATATCTTCTATTTCTTATCATTGCGCAAGTTTAGCAACACCATTTCTTAGTGAGGTGCATGCTGGCATAATCCCAAGCACAAATAACTAAAAATCACTACCAATGGCCGACCGTCCGTGATTGATTTTCTAATTTGTAGCAACTTAATTAACATTAATCATTCACCTGATCTTGTTAAGTTCATAAATGGATAATTAAGTTTGCATCAAATAATTATTATGTCATGTTGGAAACTGTGGCACTACTCTATATCGTCTCTATTATGTCGATAGCATGCACATGAGAAGACATAGAAACGTAGAAACGTGACAAGTAGCAAAGACAAGGAATTTTACACAATAATGTGTTTAGACAATAATGTGTTTAGAAGATGAATCCATGAGGCTAAATTCCAACAACATCTCACCGTTAACTTTTGTGAAGACACGGGCAAATTGACAAAATTCTAGGCATAATTTATGGACAGGAATCACACGTATATTCATTTAGCATATCCCCAGCTGCATATATATATATATATATATATATATATATATATGTGTGTGTATGTGTGTGTGTGGGGAAATAATCATTAAGATATCCATAATCATCTGTGAGAGTCAAACTTTCAACATCAGGGTACGGGTGATAAAAGCTGATGGAGTTGCTGCAACCACAGTCTGTTCTAGGTTGCCTTTGATGTGTTTATTTCTGTTTGTTGTGGTGCTGTTTTCAAGTTTCTGGTTTTTTTTATACTGTTCTAAATTGATACAGCATTTTTTACACCGGGCTTGAATCTGTAAAGCAGAAGGTTTGGCATTAGAATAAGGGAATGAAACCTTGTGCTCCTATATAATATTCATAATCATATATATATATATATATATAGCTATCTCCCTTTTTTTTTAAAGTTTACTTTAGTAACAAAAAGATATAAAGTGCAGAAAATCCACCAAAACCATAAAGAATTCCCCATCTTTCCCTGAAACCATAAAACCCCAACCTCCCCCTAAAGAATTAAACACATATTATAAAGTATATCATTAAATATTGTAACGATCAAAACAATTAGTTAAAATCATTAAAAGAAATTAATTGGAGAAACCAAAATAATTAATTATTATTTGATTAAATTAGAAATAATTTTATAAACTAAAATAATTATTATAGTTTCTATTAATAATAAAAATTTATAAAATTATTTTGAAATTGGTATTTAACTATTAATTATTAAGATTATAGATACTTATTATTTTGTATTCTAAATTATTCTCTAATTATTAGAAACTAATTTAAAATCTAAAATATTAGTAACTAAAACTCAAGTAGCTAATTTATATACCAATTTATAAATTATTTTATAAATTTTATTAATAATAGAAATCACTTTAGATATTAGATATTAATATTTTTTTAATTTTTAAATTAGTATATAATTTAGTCAATATAGTAATTAATTATTTTTAATTTATAAATTTAGTTATTATTTAATAATTTTTTTATAAGGAGAGATAGATAATATTTTAGTCATAGTTCTATACATGTGAATACAAGAATGCAAAAGCATGGCTGCCTCAGGAAGAGGTGTTCTATAATTTCCTATTCATACAGTGCTTCAAAAGTTGTTGGTAGCTTCATTGTTACAATCCAAACGTCCGTGTTTTTGTAAGCTTTCATGGTCTCTCACCTACAAGTTGAAAAATAATGTTGCACTAAGGAGAAAAGAAGAAAAACAACCTTGACTGCTTTTTTATTAGGTGTGACATATATGATAAGAAAATAACAATGCAGCCTAAAACTTTTTCTTTTTCAGGTGAAAAAAAAAACTGATAACTTGTAAATTCATATCAAACACTTATTATTGTTATTGCATTATAAGAAAATCATCAAATATAAATTAATTTTAGAGAAAAAAATAATTAGTTGCTATAATGACTAAATTATAAACTATTTTAGAAACTAAAATAAATTTTGGATTCTAAATTAGTTTATATTATTATTAAATAGTTTCTAAATTGATATCTAATTAGTTATCAAAGTTTTAATTACCAAATATTTATATTTTAAATTTGGTGTCAAAAACCTTGGTAGCTAGTTAGATACCAATTTAGAAACCATTTAACAATAATAGAAACTAATTTAGAAAAAAAAAATCAGTATCTAAAATGGTATCTAATTTAGTCACTGTAGTAACTGAGGTCATTCAGATTTCGACCGACCTCGAATTGACGAGAACAACAACTAATTATTTTTTGTCTTACAGGAAAAATATTATAGAGAGTTCACATATATATATATATAATAGATTAAAGGCATGACTTTAGACTAAAATACCAATCAAAATATAAAAATGTTGCTTTTGATTATTTTATTGGTGATCCATGTAGATACTTTTAATTGTGCCGTTCCAAAGATTTCATTAAGTATCCATATTCTATTTATAAAAATAATTATAAATACTCTCAAATACTTTTGAAAATAAAAACCCACGTATCTTCCAAAACATATTTCCTTTCTTGTTTAAACCAAACATATAGAATTGATAAAATGTTGTTGGATTTTAGCCTCATGGAGCTTTTTGAATTTTACTTCTCCTTTTATGTTATTTGAAATATACTTTCTTCTTTTATAACATGATTCGTGTGTGTAAAAAAATATTTACTAAAAAATATCAGTTTTCTTACATAAATCTTTTATCTCAAGTGGTTATTTTTATCTTTTTCACAAGGATACTTATGACACCAAAATATTCACGTTATTTAAGAATTTTTAACTTGAAAAGCTTATAGGTTGAAAAAACTATTCAATAATAAAGTACTTTTGTAACTTTAAAATATTTATCTATTTTTAAATATTTCCTTTTTTTTTTTGTCAAACTTAACATAATTCCCAAGTTCTACAAAATTAGTTAAAAAATGATAAACCACTAGTAAACGATGAAACCAATTATAAAATTAGTTGAGAAAAAAAATGGCGTACTTCTAGATTTGTGAAACGGGCTGGCCAATAGACTTTTGGAGACCATCAATAAGCTTTTGTCCGGCTAGGCATGTGCTATAAAGCAAGCCCATTCATGAGTTAATCCCATGAAGATTTAGGGTGATAAAATGGGTCACTCTGTATTTTGACTTAATCTATGACTGGTTTGTTAAAAGTGGGTTGAGCTGGACCACCAAGATTATATGACTGATATTGATAACTTGTTCCGACATAGGAAGTTGGTGGACACGTCTACCACTTTTCAATTTTTTCTTCTTCTGAAATCTATTTATTTAGTTGTAATAATTGATATCACTTTTTATGGACTTTATGTTGATAACACTCATGTTGATGACGAAAAAGAAGCATTTGAAGAACAAGAACTTCATATGAATTTCTTTCTTGTCTCATTCTTCAAATTGATCAGTATGACACACAAGGCTTGATTTCACCTATACCCAAAGCAATTAGGGCAAGTTTGCATTCTAAGAATGTGATTCTGCCTTGACTTACTCCTTTGCATGTCAGAATTATGCATTCTTGCGAAACAAATCTTAGTCTCTAAGTATGGATCATGGAGAGGGTTGGATGATAATGAGGACTCAAATTATAAATCTTGGTGGTCGAGGGACATAAGAAAAATTTGGAGGGGAGATGGAAAAGATAACTGGTTTGATAAGAACATAGGTTATACTAGAAAAAAAAGAATAAACATGGAACTTGAAAGATAATCAAATGACAATGAAGGATGCCTTGGAGAAGATGGTGATTTTAATGAAAGAAAGGTGTGATGGTAGAATTGATGATGGAGTTTGATAACAACCCTATAATATCTAATATGGATGTTGGGTAATTTTGGAGGGATGACATATCACAATAAAAAAAATAAAAATAATGTATATATATATATGTGGAATCTGCGTGCATATAGTTAAGTAGTCACAACAATATCCAGATTTGATGTTTTTTGAAAAATCAAAATTCTACTTTCAACTTAATTTACTATTAGAGAATCATTAAATAGAAACCAATTTTAGAGAAAAAAAATTATTAGTTTCTATAGTGACTAATTAAATTATTGGTATCTAAATTTGTTTCTATTATTGATAAATAGTTTTTAAATTGATATCTAATTAGCTACCTAAGTTATAGCTACCAATTATTTAGGTTCTAAAGTTGGTATCTAAAACCTTGGTATCTAATTAGATACTAATTTAGAAACAATTTATCAATAATAAAAATTAATTTAGATACTAATATTTTTTTTAGTCTCTAAAATAGTATCTAATTTTATTAATATAACAACTAATTATTTTTTATCTCTAAAATTGATTTTTATTTAATAATTTTCTTGTAGTGATTCTTTGGATGACGTCATGTTATGTTATTGAGAAAGTCACCACTTGTGTAACTTATAAAATAAGGATGTCGAGATGGGAAGTAAATTTTGTGTCTTATGTGGGTCATATGAAGAGAGTGTAAATAATTTGTTTTTTTTTTTGCAAAATGGCTACCAAGGTATGACACAAGTGTGGATAGAAAGATCCTTTGTTCATCATAATATGATTCACATATATTTAGTCAATTTGATCTAAGTTTAAACAGTAGAGGCAATAAAGTCTGGAGGTGCATGTGGTGGCTCATATTTGAGGGTATGGATTCATAGAAAAAAAGTTAATTTAAAGGAATAGTATTATAAACCGAGGAAGTATTCACATTGAGGTAAAATCGTGAATAAATGTCTTAGAGCAGTGTTAATTGTAAGTTAAAACATGAATAAACGTAAATTGAACACATACAATTATGTTCACAAATAGATCTTATCATATCATGATTCTCACACAAAACATAAAGTGAAGAAGGAATAGGCACTTACCTTGATCCATGAGTGATCCTAATTGAACAGTTATTTTATCTCCTTTATCCCAATCTATCTCTTAGCAATTTCGTACTTGTCACACACTTTCGTGATGGTTAACAGTGAGACAACTATTATTTGCAGAGACAGAACCCTATAGCCTTTAGTACCCAATCTCCATCAGATGTAGGTTTTCATTAGGTATATCATCAGATATATATTTCTCACATTAACCAATGGGCCTTTAATTCTATTATTATTATTAAATCATATTTGGGCCCAAAGCCCAAACTCTAAGTCATGTGAGTCACTTTATAAAAATTAATTTACATAATTTCTTACATTCTCCCACTTGACTCATATGAGTTATAATACTTTCATGATTTAATAATTACATAAATGCGCATTTAAAAGGCCTTACATAAATTGGCTCTATCATTATTCATAATCAAGAATACAAAAATAATAAGAGTCATGGCGGTTACATGTCATTTGAATCAACACATTTCCTTCCATGTACTACTATATCATTCTTTCTCCTTAATATGACCTTATAGTGAGAAATTCATAATAGGTTCAAACATAATGTCATTGTCATCAATAACAACATAATTTGTTTTCCACACCATAATAACATAATTTGCATGCATATACATAAAGTAGAAAACAACATAAATTTCAGAAACTTTATTTATCAATGAGCTCAGAGTGTCAAATAAGCATTAACAACATTCATAATTCACTAGTAGACATAATGCCCATATTTACAACATGACCAGTAAATGTTTTGGGCGGTAACCCTTTTGTTAAAGGGTCAGCAATCATAAGATTAGTGCTAATATGTTCTATTGACACTTTATGTTTCTGAACTTCTTCTTTAACGGCAAAGTATTTCAATTCCATATGTTTAGCACCTTTGGAATACTTGTCGTTTTTAGAAAAGAAGACTGTTGCGGAGTTATCACAATAAATTTTTAGCGGCTTGGCAATACTGTCAACAATTCCAAGTCCTGAAATAAAATTCCGCAACCAATTAGCCTGAACTGTGGCCTCAAAGCATGCCACAAATTCAGCTTCCATAGTGGACGCAGCAATGACTGACTGCTTCGCACTTTTCCATGAAATCGCTCCTCCGGCTAAAAGATACACATAACAAAATGTAGACTTTCGTGTATCCACACAGCCAGCAAAATCTGAATCTGTATATCCAATCACCTCAAGGTGATCAGATCTTTTATAAGTAAGCATGTGATCCTTCGTTCCTTGCAAGTATCTTAAAACTTTCTTTGCAGCTTTCCAACGATCCAATCCTGGATTACTCTGGTATCTACCAAGCATACCAACTGCAAAACTAATATCTGGTCGTGTACAAGTTTGAGCATACATTAAACTCCCAACAATAGATGCATAAGGTATATTCTTCATTTGTTTCTGTTCCAAGTCATTCTTTGGACATTGCATGAGACTAAATTTGTCTCCTTTCTATATTGGAACAGGAGATGTCGAACATTTATCCATTCTGAATCTCTCTAAAACTTTATTAATATATGCTTTCTGAGACAAACCTAACAATCCTTGTGATCTGTCACGGAATATTTCAATTCCTATCACATAGTATGCCTCACCCATATCTTTCATCTCAAAGTTATTAGAGAGAAACTTCTTAGTCTCACTTAATAGACCAAGATCATTAGTTGCCATGAGAGTCACATATAGTCTTAAAGACCCATTTACACCCGACTCTCTTGCATCCTTCTGGCAATTCTATAAGGCCCCATACATCATTCTATGCCATTGATTTAAGCTCATCTTTCATAGCATCTAACCATTATCAGAATTATCATCATTGATGGCGTCTGAAAATGAAACTGGATCATTATCAATACTTAAGTCATTTTCTGACTCTTGTAGATAAACCACATAATCATTCGAAATAGTAGATCTTCTTTATACTATTTCTTGTGGTTGTTCTACTACAGGTTCATTGTTAACTTCATGATCATTAACTTGTTGTTCTTCTTCATTGTTGAGTGGTTCAACTACATTAGGAACAACAATACTTGGAGTAGAGGTACTAGTTAAAGGAACATGTACTCTAACTTTCTTAATCTCCACATTTTGTGAAGTATCACTCCCACTGGTTTCACCATTTTCAATGAACCGTGCATTTCTAGATTCAACAATTCTTGTGTTATGGGTAGGACAGTAAAACATATACCCTTTTGACTTTGTTGGATAACCAATGAAATATCCACTGATTGTTCTTGCATCCAATTTCTTCTCTTGCGGATTGTATATTCTAACTTCTGCCTGACATCCCCAAACATGCAGGTGTCTCAAACTGGGTTTCCTTCCTGTCTACAATTCAAAAGGTGTCTTTTGAACTGCCTTACTAGGAACCCTGTTCAACATATACATGGCAGTTTTTAAAGCATACATCCACAATAAAACAGGTACAGTGATATAAACTGAAACATTCCCAAATATAAAAGAGTATTCGGCATCATCAAGTTTAGACAATAAAACTAAATTCCTAGATATCCTAGGTACATAAAATAAAAATAAAACTATCCATTAAATCTAAATAAAATCCAGTGTCGAGCCGACTGCTTTCACTGGAACCTTCTCTCTATTCCCCATGAAGACAAACTTTTCATTTGGCTTTATGGTTCGGGTTGAAAGTAATCCCCTTCTTTTCGAACCAAGCCTTACGTTTAAGACAATCCTTTTGGAAATGTCCAGCTTTCTTGCAGAAATGACATTTGTCATTCTTCTTCTGGAGCGTAGTAGAGGACTCATTTATCTTCAGTGGTCTTTTACCCTTTCCTTGTTTCTTGAAACCTTTCTTTCTAGCTCCTTGATTGTTCACATAATGTATGGAGTGGTTTCCTCGATTCTTCAATCTAGTCTCTTCCTGAACTAACATGCTATGCAATCCATGCATATTCCACTTATCTTTCATAGTGTTATAGTTCATCTGGAAAAGATCATACTCAGACGGTAAAGAGTTCAAAATGAACTGTACGAGAAAATTATCATCCACTGCCATTCCCAAAGACTTAAGTCTTGCCGTAATATTAGTCATTTCAATGACATGTTCGTGCATAGTACGAGAACCATCAAATTTCATGGTGATTAAGGTAGTCATTAATGTCCCAGCAAGAGACTTATCAGCTGTTTGGGAGCACTCTTTCACAAACTTCATGAATTCTTTTGCATTTTCGGTTTCGGGAAGAGTAGACTTAATATTGTTTGCTATGCTCATTCGCATAAACATCAGGCTGAGTCTATTTGACTTTTCCCAAGCCCTATAATGAGCTTTCTCCTTATTGCTACTATCATCGGTAATAGCAGCAGGTTTCTCGATTCGAATGGCCAAATCAATATCCAATATACCTAAGTGAAATTGGACTTTTTCACTCCAGTCAGAAAAATTTAGACCATTAAAGACTGGAACAGACGTAACTTGCGAATGTAAGGCTACAGGAACAGATATTGCAATCACACATGCTTAACATTAATACTTCGAGTCATAAACTAAACATACTATACAGATTCAGAAAACATTATATGTATACTAATGTTCTCCTTTGGGAGATCCATTAATACACAAAACATAATGATGCTAATAGTATTAACTTTATTTGGTAAGATATATGCTAGTAATAACACATACTCACTACCAACAATCATATCCATCAATTATAAGGACAACTAATCAACCTTTGGGTGATCCAAAATGCCCTATAATAATGAATTTCCATTTACCCGTATACTTCATAATTTAGCATCCATTGTATAGGTAATTTCCATTCTATAAGACTCGACTCATGACACGACACCCGTCTAACCTCAAGCAAATGTCAATAAGACTAAGCTTAAATTCAAAATAGGTCAAATTTTCACTATCAACATCTGATTTGTTCATGAAATCAGGTTCGACCTATGACACCACAATTTTTCTACATAAACTCTGAAAAATTAAATTTTGTATGAATGGTTTTTGTTATTTAGACCCAAAAAATGTATATAAAAAATAGTAACATCCCATAAAATATACATTAAAAATATATAAATAAGTTTATGTGAAGGGATGAAATTAAACAGATAGAAATTATACCATATTTTTAGTCTGTCAAGTTTTTTTTATGGGCACAAAAAAAATTAGAGGTATTTCAAGATATTACAACCCTTATACAAAGTCAATCAAAATCATTTCTCAAAGCTCCTTACACAAACCATAACACATAAAACAGAGGAGCAAATCTGGCAACCGTAAAGAACTCACATTTAAAAAAAGAAAACCTATCATTCTAACAAATCTCATACATATCAAAGGCTCAAGACACCAATCAAAATACGAAAGACTTACCCAACAGGCTTTGGAATTCACCCATTGCAATACCTTCAATTGCACCATAGTAAAAATTTCAATATGATTTATCCTGTCGCTTTTAAAGATCTTCTTATTCCTATATTTCTACAATTTAGCTACCACTGCTACCCGCACACAACCTCAAATCTGATTAACACTTTTATTCATATTTTTGACTTGCAATGCTTCGTCGATGCCACCCCATCCATCGTAATACTTAGAGCATACTAGTCAGACTACTCTATAAGTACAGAAGAGGTGGGACATGGTTTCCTCTTCTTCTCCACACAAACCACAAATACTATTAACCATACTAATACCTCTTCTCACCAGATTCGCTTTAGACACTAATGCAGTGGACACTATCTTATCTTAGTCTATCTATTGCAATAGTAGTCCAATAGTGTTTTAGGTTCGCTTTAGACACTAATGCAATGGACACTATCTTAGTCTATATATTGCAATGGTAGTCCAATAGTGTTTTAGGAAAACTGTTTATTGGTTTGGTATTAATAAGGTTACCAATAATTTAAAGTACAAGACTCTACCGATCAACTTCATTAAGGTAGTTATTATAGTTAAAAACTGTCATTGATCCCAAGAAATTAGTTGTCAAGGTTTTGTGTTAAGAGATAAAATTCTTTCATAATTCTCAAACTTTACAGGACAAGACACTTAGCATCTTAAAATTTTAGTGAGATCTTTTATTGCATCAAATTTTTTTATTTTATTTTTGTCAACACATCAGATTGATTTGCTATAAAGACTTCATATCATATATACGAGAAATTAAAATAAAATATGATAATAAAGTAATTAAACATAGAGTAAATATGAACTGTCATAACACATCATTTATGCAGAGAAACATAAACTGCCATAAGACATCTTAATATTTATGCAGATAAGAAAGTGCATACATACTTCATGACATTAGTCACAAGTTGCTCTCACATATCTCATAAAACACATAAGTTGCTTACGAACACATCTCACTACTGACATATTTATTGACATATAAATCACAGACGGCTTACATATATATCTCACTTTGCACAGAACAAACATGATATATTAATATAATACTTTTTGACATTCAAGTCCCCAGCTTCTTACATATATCTCACTGACCACACAAAAGCAACATGTCCTCCTGCTTACAGCTTACATATACCTCGTCCACTGCACAAAAGCAGCAAGACCTGAGACATGTTGTTATAGTACTTATTGACATAGAAGACAGATGCACATTGCACATAATAGCACAAAACCTAAACAATAGGACATATTACAACTGAAAACACATAACATAGGGCACAAAACCTGCCCTAATCGAGGGCACAAAACCTTACAAAACATAAACCTAAACAAGTTATTGAACAGGACTATAGGGCACAAATCCTAAATTGATATGAAGAAAATAGGTCACAAAATGCGATGGGAGACAAAACCTAAACAACGACACAAAACCTAAAAAACTTATTGATACCGAGCACAAAACCAAAACAACTTATTGATACCAGGGCACAAAACCGAAACAACTTATTGATTCCAAGACGAAACCTAACAACCTAACTTATTGCTATTGAAAGCCTAGGGCACCATACGATACCAACACCATAAAATAAACAATTACTTGTACCAACAAAAGACACGATCTAAGGCGACACTACACAAAATACATTATTTAAGACAAAACAAAACATACACCAATGAAATACACTATCGAAGGCAAAAGTGGGTTAAGCTGGGCCACCAAGATTATATGGTTGATATTGATAACTTGTCCCATCATAGGAAGTTGATGGACAGGTCTACCACTTTTCAATTTTTTTCTTCTTTTGTTTGAAATCTATTTATTTAGTTGTAATCATTGATATAATTTTTTTTGGGCTTTATGTTGATAACACTCATGTTGATGAAGAAAAAGAAGCATTTGAAGAATAAGAACTTCATCTGGACATCTTTCTTGTCTCGCTCTTCAAATTGATCAGTACGACACACAAGACTTGATTCCACCCATACCCAAAGCAATTAGGGCAAGTTCACATTCTAAGAATGTGATTTTGCCTTGACTTACTCCTTTGCATGTCGGAACTATGCATTTTTGCGAAACAAATCTTAGTCTCCAAGTATATGGATCATGGAGAGGGTTGAATGATAATGAGGACTCAAATTATGAATCTTGGTAGTCAAGGGACATAAGAAAAATTTGGAGGGGAGGTGGAAAAGATAATTGGTTTGATAAGAACATCGGCTATACTAGAAAAAAAGAATAAAATCGTGAAACTACTTTGGATAAACATGAAACTTGGAAGGTAATCAATGACAATGAAAGATGCCTGGAAAAGATGATGATGATTTTAGTGGAAGAAAGGTGTGATGGAAGAATTAATGATGGAGTTAGATAACAACCCTCTAATAGGGATGACATATCACAAATTTATATATATATATATATATATATATTATGTGTGTGAAATCTGCATTTATATAGTTAAGTAGTCATAATAATATATAGATTTGATGTGTTTTGAAAAATCAAAACTCTACCTTCAACTTAATTTACTACTAGAAAATCATTAAATAGAAATCAATTTTAGAGACAAAAAATTATTAGTTTTTATAGTGACTAAATTAGATACTATTTTAGTGACTAAAAAAATTATTGGTATCTAAATTAGTTTCTATTATTGATAAATAGTTTCTAAATTGGTATCTAATTAGTTATCTAAGATTTAACTACCAATTATTTACATTCTAAAGTTGATATCTAAAACCTTAGTATCTAATTATACTAATTTAGAAATTATTTACCAATAATAGAAATTAATTTAGATATTAATAATTTTTTTAGTCTCTGAAATAATATATAATTTTGTCAATATAATAACTAATTATTTTTTGTCTCTAAAATTGGTTTTTATTTAATAATTTTCTTGTAGTAATTCCTTACATGACGTCATGTTATGTTATAGGGAAAGTGACCACTTGTGTAACCTATAAAATAAGGGTGTCGAGATGGAAAGTGAATTTTGTCTCTTATGTGGGTCATGCGAAGAAAGTGTAAATAATTTGTTTTTTTTGTTGCAAGATGGCTACCAAGGTATGACACAAGTGTGACTTGTGGATAGAAAGATCTTTTGTTCATCATAATATGATTGCCATATATTTACCAATTTGATCTATGTTTAAATAGTAGAGGCAATAAAGCTTGGAGGTGCATGTGGTGGCTCTTATTTGAGGATATGGATTCATAGAAAAAAGGTTACTTTAAAGGAGTAGTATTATAAAGCGAAGAAGTATTCACATTGACATTGATATTGACATAAATTCGTAAATTAAGGTGTGAGCATGAATAAATAATAAAGTGACACCAAATTACTACGGGAATGTCAATTGGCCTTTTTTTTTTTACCAAATAACAGTAAACATGCTAGTGGATCCGAGTTCTTTCAAGCTACCTTGGACATGTCTTTGTTTTTGTGATCTATATTGTAGGTTTATTAGAGTCAATGGAAAGTTTTATCAAGAACTACTCCTGGAAAGTTAAAATGTACATTGTCCTTCAGTAGATTTTGGTAGAACACCCGGACCATGTTCACCATCTTTAGGAGGGAAGTTAAATCAAGATTATCAATACTAGTCATAAGAGGTGTATTACAAATAACCAGTGGAGGAAGTCTACTATGGAAGATATATTTCTAATAAAATATTATCAAATGTTATATCTTTGGAATGAGTGGTTAAAGCTATTGGAATATATTTTTTACCTCTTACACTTAAGCTCTGATGCAACTGAGTTTTTCACTACTCTCATAGTTGTACATATTAATTTTTATCATTGCATACAAAGCAACTTGAAGGTTTTTGTTACTGCTAGAATTTGTATGCTTATAGTTTCATCTTTTGGTCTGTATATTTGTAAATATTTTTGTACATAAATTAGATTACCTCAAGTATTTTCATATTTATTTTTTTATCGATAAAATAATTTTTTTATCTAATTATCAAACCCTAAGTTTATTGAAAATCATATTTATTAGTCATGTACCATGTGGAATGTTTTCATATATTAGAACAATGACTAAAAGAAAATATGTTATTTTAATCAAAATAATTGGTTAGTAAAGATTGAATAAAATCTACAAAATGCATGCTCTTGTTTCTTTATACAATTATAAGGGAAGAAAAGGTCAAGAAAGGAGAATGAAAGAAAAAAGACAAAAAAAAGAAAGAAAGAAAGATTCAAAAGTGAAATTATTGAAGAAAAAAAAATCAATCTAATAAATTTGATCTAATCTTGACAAACCATTACCTAAAAAATACTTTTCTTCATTGTATTCTTAGTCAGTTAATATTCTTTATACTTATCTCTTGTGATTTCAAATATATACAGTTTGACACCAAATATTACAATGAGGCGGGAATAGATACCACTGGATAGTTCTGATACTCCTCCTCCTCCTACTGGCACCCATGTAGACTTCTACAAGGACTTGTATTCATTTTTTCTCTTGCAGAAGTCATTGTAAATAAAATATAAAGAAAAATTATTCACTTGGTCTAAGTAATGTTCTCATTTTCAGTCTCATATTAGAAAAATGTAAATTTCAATTCTTATTATGAAGTTTATAACAACAAAATCTTAACATTTATGCATGTGTTACTAAAACTTACAATTTAAGACTGCAGAGTTGTACTGCAGGGTGAAACCAAACCATTCAAACCTTATATTATTTTGTTATAATGTGCCATACAAAGCATCAAATGGTACATATCCCTTGTGGTACTCTATTAAGAACAACATACATCATTGTCATGTCTTCTTACTAAGCTTTTGTTAACATATCTTTTTTGTTTTCAAAACTTGCTGGTAACTTTTCAATATCTAATGTGTGATGTTTGTATATAAATGTAATTTTGAATAATGATATTTAAATACTTCATTTTTTTTATCAGATTGCATGATTCATATGTTGTCAACTGTTTGGAAATTGGGAAGTTTTTTCTACCTATTTAGTCTTGAAATTACTCATTTTTGTTTCTTATATGACTACCAATAATAATTACTAGTAAAAATTACATAAATTGAGTTTAGAATTTAACATTATATCTAAGAATCTTCATACCTCATCTTTTAGGTTTTTGATATGAATATCAATGAATTAGCTTTTTGGTTTTTCTTTTCAACAAAAAATAAATAAATTAAATTAAAAGAGAACATTTCAGAAGTGTTCTAATCTTTATACAAATGACTTCAATCTCTTTGTCTCTCCATCTAATTATCAATCGCATAAACACTACAAACATTCAAAACATAAATAGATACACATAGTTCCCTACACAATAATTCAACATTTTCTAATGGTCAAAAATTGTATATTATACATTGTACAACAATGTAAATTCAAGACAGTATGCTTCCACTCTTTATTGATTGTCCGATTGTTTGGTGCTTGTAGACTCTTGTGACATCAGTACCAATGTTCCTTGTAAAATTATGTTTCAATTGTTGCATAATTATGCACTATGCACTATATATAAATAGTGAACTAGTCTTTTCGTATGTTACTATGAAAAAATGTTAGACATGGATAAACTGAACAATGATGCATGCACGTATAGCGTATTTATATAAATTTGTGAAGACACAGATTTTCATTTACTTTTCAAGGTTAATACACTCCTCTGCATTTCGATAGAATAACTACATATAATATGTACTGAATCCACTTAGAAGGTGGACACTAGTGCAAAAAGGTACATTAAAGACGGTTAAAAAGAACATTTAAAGACGGTCTTTAAACCGTTGTTGTTGCAGGCGTCGTTATAAAGTAGGCATTTTTAACGACGGTTGGTCAACCGTCGTTATAAACGTTTATAACGACGGTTCCTTTAACCGAGGTCATAAGTGGATTTTAAATAAAAAAAATTAAAAGAACTTTTAAAGACGGTTGGGAACCGTCGTTGTATGTGGATTTTTTTTTAAAAAAAATTGGTTTTTAATAAATCTCAAACCTCCTGCATAAAAAATTCAATTTCAGAAAATCAAAAATTTAAAATCATACACAAAGATGAAAAATATACATACAACAAATTAAATAAAATATAACTTTTATTTGGTGCTTTTATTTAACTAATCATCATCACCTCTAATGCCCAAATATGATACAAAGAATATGGTGCAAAGAGTGAGTGCTGAAAATAAAACTCTCTCCAATTCGTCACTATTTCTATTCTTTGATTATTTTATATTCTCAGTTTTTAAGTATCTTACACTTTAAACCAAATAGACTATCTCTAGAGAACCCAAGTCCCCCTTTGTTGGATAGGCGTGATCTTTTTTTCTCTGTAAAAAAGAAGATACAACAATTAAATATGAATTTCTAAAACTGATTAAACTGTAAAAAATAGATTTTGTCATTAAACTGTACAAAATAATCAAGTTGACATTAGATTGTATTTTTGAGAACTAATCTGACATTAAGTTGTAAATTTAATTATATGGATACATGTATTTAAAATGAAATAAAAAAATTATAACATGTTTCTCTGTGGCATTATAAAAAGTATAGATTTTGTGGGACAATCAGGTTTAGGGTAACTCATATTTTTCGTGAAGGGAATGCGTGTGCTGATAAGTTGGCTAATTTAGGATTTATTCATAGAGAATCATTTCATTGGTATAATAGACTCTCAGCTAGTCTGTTCTTAGAATTTTTTATGAATAGGTATAATCTACCTATGTATCGTTTGTGTTAACATATGGGTTTTGGTCTAGTCCCCCCATATTTTTGTACTTTCTTTCTTTTTTTCTTTTTTTTAATAATATTTTTTTTCATGTGATGGCATATGATTGTCGTTACTTGAGGTGTCAGCTTAGCTGAGATGTCAAGTTGCATAGTGATGCCTAACACGAAAACTTTATAAAAAAAAATAAATAAAAAATTATAAAAAGTATAATAGGTTTCTTTAACACAGTGCCATTGAATAGAAAAAAAATTAATTACTTTTATCAAACAAAATTTAAGTGATCAGTATATTTAATTGAAAAAAAGTATATTTAAAAAACATTTTTTAATCAAATAACCATAATTGATTTTTTTCCAGCTTAGTATTTAGTGTGTTGTTGAAAGGAAAAAAGCTTGAGAGAAAAATAAAGTAAAAAAAAAGAGAGAAATCAATTAAAATATTTTATTCGTTCTATCTTTTTAATGTTTAAGTTTTTATCACAAAAGTAAGAAATATAAGAAATATTTTATATACGATCATTTCTCTTACAATAATTATTATAAAATCTATATCAATGATAATGTTTAATGGAATAGAGAATCAGCATTGGCCACATATAGAACAAGAAAAAGTTTACCTCTAAATTCTGGAGCATGCTTGTAAGGATCAAAACCTAATAAATCCGTGCACATCTTGCTTTGGATTGAGTATATAAACCTGGAAAAAAAAAGTTGTATATAATGCATGCATATTATCAATAAATTTGTATTAAAAAACAGCTAAAAGACAAATGAAAAATTGAATCACAATAATTAAAACATTTGTTTGATGAGGAATGAGATATATTCACCACAAAATCCATCATCGGATGGAAAGTTAGTATAATACGTGTACTGATCATAATATTCACACTAATTTAAGATTGTTTTCTACTCCATTCAAATATCTATAATTAAGACTAGTTTTCAAATATATTACCATTTGATCACATTTGTTCTTGCTTTGACTTTTCTAAAATTTGGCAAGCAAAATCAACAAGATAATTTATTCATCATTATACACAAAAATACCTTACCATTCCTCTAAGGAATTATTTTAATCATTCACCAGAATTTACTTAATACTGAGCAATTCTTTGGATGTGCTTCTTTCTGGATGGGTCAAAATCACAATCTCCAAATAATCATATTGAAAACGAAATACACAATCAACCAAGATATTAGAAGATAATCATATATTAAAAGTAATAAACTTCTCACCAGCATGCTCTTAGAAATATGAACATCTTCATTCACAGTTGCAGAAGCGGCATGGTGGGAGGCGCGATGGCGTTATCAGCGTAGAGACAACGCGGTGCGCAGCTTGCTGGTCATGGCGGCGCGGTGACGACACGTTGCGCAGCTTGCTCGCAGTGGCGCTCGCACGCGAAGACGCTCGCGGTGGCGCTCACTCACGATGGGGTTGGGTCACGGTGGGGTGTGCTCGCTCACGATGGGGTTGGGTTGCGGTGGTGCGCACTCACTCACAGTGGGGTGCGCTCGCTCAAGGTAGGGTTGGCTTGCGGTGGGGTGCGCTCGCTCACGGTAGGGTTTGCTCGCGGTGGCGCTCGCTCATGGTGGGGTGCGCTCGCTCACGGTAGGGTTGGCTCGCGGTGGCATGCCCTTGCGAAGGGGTTGGCTCGCGGTGGCGTGTTGGCGGTGGGGTTGGCTCACGGTGTCGCAGCATCGCCGATCTGCTGGCTCGCGGTGTCGCAGCGTTGCCATTCTGCTGGCTCGCGGAGAAGAAGTTGGTGTGGCAGCGTGGTGGATGACAGCGAGATATGTCGCGGCGGTGAGTGAGAGGGCAGCGCAAACTCGTGAGAGGAATAGTGAGAGGGAAACTGCAGCGATGGTGAGTGAAAAAAGAAAATCAAAGTGTGGAATGTGAGTGAGGAAAAAGAGAGGGCCCGAGAACTTACAATCACACTAACATATAAGGACGGTTCCAAGGAGAACTGTCTTTGTAAGCTGACGCGCCACACATATAAGGACGGTTCTAGGCAGAACCGTCTTTGTAAACACTCACGGGATACATATAAAGACGGTTCTAAAGAGAACCGTCGTGGTAAATGTCAAAAAAATGAAAAAAATAACAAAAATGTCACCGCCTCCCTTATAACGACTGTTTTTTACGAACCGTCTTTATAAGCAGTCGTCAATTACGTATTTTGCACTAGTGGGAGTACATTTATCTAGAACTCTTAGTGGATCCAAATATTTCACTGTAACATACTACTACGAAAAGTGACAACCATTTTGTATTCTTTCCCCTGTAAATTTCACATTTCAGAATATACTATTGTGAAACACATTCAATCCAGATTAAATAGAAACTTAGAATGTACAAAGAAATAATAAACCCGATCAAACAATTATATTCTTTATCATATCAAATTCTTTAAAATAAGATAATAAAAATATTAAAAGTAGCAAGTAAATTTTGTATATATTCTCTATTTTTTTATCAGCAAAAAACGAATGAAATAATACAAGGTATTTCAGGATACCTCAACCCTTATACAAAAATTTGACTGAAATACTCATCTTCAAACCACCTAGCAACAATTGGATAACTAAAACGAGAAAATGTACATTATATACATCTTTATCATTAAAATACTTTTTCTATTGAACAATACTCCTTAAATTGATAAATGAATACATATCATTCTTAACTTGCCTACATTATCTTAAAATATGTTTTGAGGAAGTCTCGTAATAAAAATAATTTTTATTTGAAATCTTGTAAAAAATGAGGCCAATTTGTTATAACAAAGCAATTGCACAAGAATGTCAATCTTTATTTTCAAAGTGATAATGTATTATTTCATTTAGGCATCTCCACTTTATCTGAGTTCTTTTTCCAAAAACATACAATATTCATATATAAATTGACTTATCACAAAGTGTACAAGTAATGTGTAATATTTATAATGTTGGATTTTTTTAACAGGACAACTCTCTTTACTTTCCATTTTATGATTATGTTCAATAGAAACTTTTGATTTTCTCTATCTAAAATTACATGTTCCTTTGAGAAATGAAGATGTCATTTTTAGTATAAGAACCTCTGTTATACATGGAAGTACTTGAATTTTTGTGTATTTATAGCAGCTGGTTTGGCATGCTGCAGTTATAGGGGTGAATTGTTTTGAAAGGACTTGGATTGTGTTCTTTGTATAGGAGTCTCTTAAATACCTCTCTTAGTTATTTTTTTTTTCTAAAAAAAAAACATGAAAGTTGTTAAGCTTTTTCAAGATTTTTTATTTTTATTTTAAAGTGGATATATTCAATTTATTTGTTTTTCATCTCTTAGTGTAATCATATCATTTATGTAATGCGAATAACATATATATGATTTCATCCAGTTAAGAAAGTCATTGTTTTATAAGAAAGTCATTAATTTTTTAAAATGTTTAAAATTATATACTTCTGAGACTCTTTATAATCATATGTCTAGAAAACACATCTCATTCCTTGTACTATTAAATTACAAATTTTAAAGGAAATTTCATGTACAGTTTTTCTAAAACTTTACGAGAGGGACATTGTTATTCCTTAATGTAATTCCAACTCTCTTTCAATATTTGAGTTAATCAAAGTTTCCTTACTAGATCAATACCAAGCAAGACAAACACGAGGAATTTATTTGGGCATGCAATCCTACTCGTCCTAAACAAATTAAATATTAAAAATAATAAAATATAATTAAAAATATAATCTTAAGATTACAAGTATAAGATTCTTTCTGAGACGAAAAAATCCGATTTTTGTTTTTATTTGCCGTGTCTATTATTATTACTAAGAGAAAATCTATTAAAATATCTATCATTTTAATTGTATTATTATGTAGACTTAACAATGATGAGATTAGGTTGTTATTAGAAAAATTGGACGGGAAATTAGTCCCAACAAAAGGACAACACATTGATGTGTAATTCAAAATATTTCTTAAATCAGTGAGTTCCATGCTAACAATGAGTGAGATTTCCTTTTGAGACACAACACAACCCATAGGAGGGAATGGTTAGTTAATTTACTTCACCCCCAAAGATCTGTTATTAGTTGTTCAGCAAATTCTCAAACACACTTGGCCAACCAAAACCTTAACTTCCCAAAAATAGTTCAGTACTTTGGTTGAGAACTGATGTAGGGACAATGGATTGACTGAACATGTTAACTTAAACTGATTTCCCCTTTATAAGTCCCACACTGACCAGAAAATTAAACATGGAAAGAGTTATGTACCATATGATCATTGGTCAAGTTTGTAGAATTGGGTTTCTCCAAGCTTCTAACTCATGTTAGAGGGTGAGGCTGATGGAACCGATTTTAGGGGGACTTGCTCTGGTTGGGCTGTTGTTGTTAGAGGTTGGTGTTTTCCCACTCCAAGGACCGAGTCGAAGGGCATCGGGCTGATGCACCAACAGCCCCCACATTATTAGCCTGGTGAGTCCAAATGCTTGAACCATCTTTTTTTTTTCTAACTTTTTATTAAACTAGTTCATTGGAGGTGGTTTCTGTCTTTCCTATTCATCTCATGTTTTACAGTATTTTATATTATTAATAGAATTTGATTTAATAACTAAATTACATTTCATTGATAAGTTTGGAAGAATTCAACCTTATATAGTTTCATATTCATCCCATCAAAATGGTAATGTGTTTTTGAGACTTCCTAGTGATTTTGGAACTTTAACCAATAAGGTTTTGAAGTCACTACCTTAAATTCAAAGGGTTGTCAGAGGGGAAGCTGTGTACTTGGTTTTAGTTGAGATGTAGATAAGTGTTAATAACCTTATGGGATTGTATTTATACGCTGCATAAATTTATTTATTACTCTCTAGGAGGTTGTTTGTAGCTGGGTTCTTAGCAAGCTGTATTAGGAAAGTCTTCACTGCAGCAAAGTTATACAAGCTTAGTTCTGCACAATTCTGCACTATGGTATACTAGTGTAGATCTGTTGACAGCAGCAAAGTTATGCAAGCTTAGTTCTGCACAATTCTGCACTATGGTATACTAGAGTAGATCTGTTGCTGGACTCTGAATTAAATGTTAGATGATGAGACTATTCATATATTCTATATATTCTTCGCTTAGAAAGAAAAACCTTAAATCCAAATCACTAAAACAAAAATTAGACAGAATAATGGAACTCTGTTTTGGGTTCAACGAATTTGAATATGCTCAACAAAATTGAGGTAGAGAAATCTAGGTAAGAATTTTTGAAAAAAAAGTAGGAGAAGTTGTTCAACAGAAAACAACTTACAAGATAGACCTAAAACATCATTAAAACTAGACAAGCAAGTTTGAATGGAGAAATGTAGATAAAGTTTAAGCATTTCTGAAATCACAACTCTTGCCATTAAATAGTTGCTGCTTCTGGATGAATAATAACTTATAAAATCTTATTGATTGGAAATAGATCACTTAATGCTTCTAGGAATAAAATTTGATTTGCCATATTTATTTTTAAATTGTAATTCTTAAAATAAATGTTTTTATTTCACTGGTGAGAATTTTTCTTTCATAACTCTATTTTATTATATTTTTTGCAAAATTGATCTACTAATAACTAAACTTAGGATCTATTTATTAAAGAATTAATAGTTGGTGATTTATAACAATTACAAATAAATATATGGATTGAAAGTGAAATACTTAAAGTTTGATCCCAACAATGTCTTTGATATTGAACTTTTTTTTCTTCATCAACATTTTTTTTCAAAATCAATTATTTCACCAATCCAATTTATTAGCCAATCATTTGAATACCCTGATTATTATCGGTAGTATTAGTGAAAATGATTTCAATATAAAAAAAAAAAGTTACTTAAAAACACTTTTTATATTTATTAAAACTATGATATATTTTATGAATTAGATATACTATTATACTGGTTGCATATTTAACTATATGATCGGAGAATGAACTAAACCAAGAGAAAAAATCCTTTCAATCATTTCTGAAAGAACACTCTATTGTACAAGCTTGACATAGTCCTCTCTTTTCTGTTTAAGATTTTATTGATAGTGTAATTTCTGTCATTTTTAAAATACATTCAAAATAAATAAATAAAACAAAATTTAACATGAACTATAATAAGACAAAAATCTGTAAATTTTAGCATAACTGGTGATATTAAATATTAATAATTGACAAAGTAAAAAATGTAATTAATTATATCTTTTCAAGAAATAAAAAAGTTTGTGACAAATATTATCAAAAAAATTAATATATTTTTGTTCAAGTCAAATTTAAAGAGAATCTCATCTTAGAGTATTAGGTTTATTAGAAATACGTGTATTCCTTGTTATTTGTCTGTCTCCATGATACATTCTTCCTTATGCTAAATCCTCTGTCTTACTCTGTATCTAATCTTATTTCTGGTTTTTTTCATCATTAAACAATATACCTTTATTTAGGCTAATTTTACTATATATTTGCCTCTATACAGTATTAATGTCTTTTATTACACCGATTGACATATGTTGATGACATAACACTGATTGACATATGTTCATGACATAATAAGACTTGACTCATGATACGACATTCGTCAAAATTTTCTTACATAAACTCTCAAAAATTAAATTTTGTATTAAGGGTTTTTGTTATTTGGACCCAAAAAATGTATTTAAAAATAGTAACATCCCATAAAATATACATTAAATATATATAAATAAGTTTATGTGAAGGGATGAAATTAAACAGATAGAAATTATACCATATTTTTAGTCTGTCAAGTTTTTTATATCGACAAAAATAAATAAATAAAATAGAAGTATTTCAGGATATCACAACCCTTATACAAAGTCAATCAAAACCATTTCTCAAAACTTCTTACACAAACCATAACACATAAAACAGAGGAGCAAATCTGACAATCGTAAAGAACTCTCCACATTATAAAAAAAAAACACCTATCATTGTAACAAATCTCATACATATCAAAGGCTCGAGACACCAATCAAAATACAAAAAACTTACCTAGGAGGCTTTGGAATTCACCCATTACCATACCTTCAATTGCACCATGGTAAAAATTTCAATATGATTTATCCTGTCGCTTTTAAAGATCTTCTTATTCCTATATTTCTACAATTCAGCTACCATCGCTATCCACACACAACCTCAAATCTGATTAACACTTTTTTTCATATATTTTACTCACAATGCTCCGTCGATGCCACCCCATCCATTGTAATACTTAGACCATACTAGTCAGACTACTCTGTAAGTACATAAGAGGTGGGACGTGGTTTCCTCTTCTTCTCCACACAAACCACAAATACTATTAACCATACTAATACCTCTTCTCACCATATTTGCTTTAGACACTGATGCTTATCTTAGATAAGTTGTTTATTGGTTTGGTATTAATAAGATTACCAATAATTTAAAGTACAAGATTTTACAAATCAACTTCATTAAGGTAGTTATTATAGTTAAAAATCGTCATTGATCTCAAAAAATTAGTTGTCTAAGGTTTTATGTTAAAGAGATAAAATTTCACATAATCCACAAGCTGCTCTCACGTATCTCATATAACACATAAGCTGCTTACGAACACATCTCACTACTTACATATTTATTGACATATAAATCACTGCTTGCATATATATCTCACTTTGCACATGATCTATTAATATAATATTTTTTGACATTCAAGTCCCCAGCTTCTTACATATATCTCACTGACCGCACAAAAGCAACATGTCCTCCTGCTTACAGATACCTCGTCCACTACACAAGAGTGGCAAGACCTGAGACCTGTTGATATAGTACTTATTGACATAGAAGACAGATTCCCACTGTACAAAATAGCATAAAACCTAAACAATAAGACATATTACAACTGAAAACACATAACATAACCCAATCGACCAAACACGTAGGACACTGAAAACACATAACATAACCCAATCGACCAAACACGTAGGACGCAAAACCTAGGGGAGGGCAAAACCCAATCGAGGGCGCAAAACCATATAGGATAGGGGCAAAACCTTACAGAACCTAAACCTAAAAAATTATTGTACCTATAAGACACAAATCCTAAATTGATATGAAGAAAATAGGTCACAAAATGTGATGGGAAACAAAACCTAAACAACTTATTGATTCCAAGCGAAACCTAATAATCTAACCTTTTTTTTAATCAACAATGAATATATGTAAATTAAAATAAATGGGACACTCCAACCTTATACATCCTTATACATGGATTATCTCTAACCTTATAGATAGATTATCTCTACAAATATAATTCATCGAAAAACAACCATGCCTAGAGGACTTTGGTAACTTTACCAACAAAACACACTTAGATACATCTAAGGCGACACTACACAAAATACATTATTTAAGACAAAACATACACCAACGAAAATACACTATCGAATGCAAAACCTAAATAACTTAGGCAAAACCTAAATAACTTATTTATTTCGTACTAGGGCACAATAGGATACGATTTAGGGGTTAAAGAGGACGATATAGGACACGCGACCACCATCCAACACTATTAAGTAATATTTACATTCATATATGTGGTAACTTAAAAAACACATACTATATATATAATAGTAGTATATGTATATATAATATCTTATTATTACCCAACCATTGGCAACATATATCTCTTTACCCCTCTATACACGGTATATGTATATATATAGAAAACACCAGATAGCAGCTACTATAAGGAATAGTAGCTACTTGCCCTTATGACCTTATGAACATGTTACATGCACCATGGAGCTTGAGGGTCCCACATATCCACATCTGCCAAGGTGTTCTCCGGTGTGTAAATCTCAGTCTCTGCTGCAATTAGAGGAAAATCCAGAGACATAGCAGCTTCAGCCCAGATAGAATCATCAAAAACCGGTAAACTCTCGTTCATTGTCTCCCAAGAAGGGCAAAACTCCCCCTCGATCCCCCCAGGCTTTGTGTAGGTTTCAATTGGCTTAGGATTGGTGTCTAAGGGGAGAGACACTATGCAATCACTTGTGTAAATTGGAGTAACTCCAACTTCCTGAGAGGCCATGGAAACTGCAGGATTGAAATTGAAATTAGAACAAGTTGCCATGTCTATGTTGTTTTGCATCAGAGGCTGTTGCAGGTTCTCCATTTCAGGAGTTTGAGTGTTGATATCAGGATGTGGTGGTGGACACTGAGGTGGTTTCATTGGGGGCACAGTGAGGTCTGGTAAATTGAGTTTGGCATCAGGGCCGTAAAGCTTACGTGCTGCAGCATCATAAGCCAAAGCAGCGTCATGAGAGGTTTCGAATGTCCCGAGCCAGAGTCTTGCACCACGATTGGGTTCACGGATTTCAGCAACCCATTTCCCCCAGGTCCTCTGTCTCACACCTTTGTAGGTGCAACTGGCATTCTCAGGACCTCCTTTACCTCTCATACACCCCTTTCTGGAGCTGGCCTGTGCTGTTTTCTTCACCTGCTTTTTCTCATCAATTTTCATGCCTGATTTTAGCATTGTGGACATGTTAGGATTTGGAGGATTGAGATGATGAGAGAGATACAAAAGTAGAGATAAGCTCAAGGGCTTGCTTTTAGATGGAGTGAGGTTGATGGGGCTATTTATATTGCAAGAACAAGAGAGTAAATACTATCTATGTTCAAGAGATTAAAAGTTCATGAAACGTGGCCCCAGAGTGGGCCCATGACGCTACTTGGCAATGTGAGCTAGACAGACCGTGTCCACGACGAGCCTCACTGTTGATTTCTCTTATACACACTTGGCCTTCCCTTTTACTGGCATACTGAATCTCATCATCATGTGGCAAACAGCACTAAATAAATTAAGATTATTACTTAATTTATAGTTTCTTTTTGTATTTTTTATCTGTCAAGGAATTTTTGTGATGGATAAGATGGAGGAAGAATAAAAAAGCAATAAAAAAATAGAGCAAAGTGTAAAAGAAAATTAAAGGTGTGGGTGAGAGGATGCGGTTGTGTGAATAATGGGATTTATGGCATGTATAGATAATTCTGATTCGAATAAGTCATTTACCATTGTGTGAGATCGGTGTCATATTGGAACGAAACGGTTGAAGATAAGTGCTTGCGGGGGTTCCAAAACTGCGCACATGAAAATTAGCAACAATGCATTCAGACGTGTAATGAAAACAATCCCAGGTGTTTGTGTTTCATGCTATGGGAAGGACTTGGAAATCAGTGAATAGTGAAAGAGATCCAATGGAGTGTGACACCACACATAGCAAATGGGACACGGATTAAGAGTTTACAGAAATTGGTCGATATGCATTTGCATTGCACTCCCCCTTACTTATAATTCTACATCTTCATACTCCTACACTAGCTACTGCATTTGCCTTTTTTGTCGTCTGGTGACACTCCATCACGAGTGTAAATATAGCAAATACTAGGGGGTTGTCAACACAAAAGAGGACCGTTACTATTATGGCATATATATATATATATATATATATATATATATATATAATATATTTTGCCCCATAGCATTAACAACAAAGCTAGCGGTGGATCGAAGGGACTAGATAAGGAGTAACACAAACCGAGAGATAAGCAGTCTTTAATGTTTACTTCTTCATCAATTGCGGGATTCGAGATTCATATATGCAGCTGATGTGCATGTCATTATTTGTCTCACACTTCACTGTGACTCACTTCAAATTCAATCACCAACTTATTACCAAAACACAAATTCAACTAGCAGCTGGTTGAGAATACCATCCAAAGGGGCAGAAGCAAAGTCATTATGAATTTCACTTTCCTTCAAATCAATGTTTTACCCCATAAGTTTTGTTAATCACCTAATTTGTAACCGTACCTGTCATCCAAGTGTTTTATATATGCTAATCCTTAACTGGTGTTAAGTTTTTACAATAAGGTCAGAAGTAAAACAGTAAGCATCTCAACATCTCATCATATGGGCGTTGGTATTATTGCAAGTGCCTGCAATATTCAGAAAGTCTCAAGGCTTATAAGAGGCATGTTGTATTCTAAACCATTAATTAATTGTTACAGGTTCTCTAGATCAAAGTCATCAACATTTCGTAGGATCAAAACAATTGAAAAGATTAGAGATAAAATAGATCAAATGTTAGAATCAAGTTGTGCACAACTTTAGAAAGTTAAACAACATAGAATCTGTTTAAAGAAACTTTATCATAAACACTTATAAATAACATTTTCAGAAGAAAAATAAAAAATATTAGTTTTATTGAAAATTTTCTTTAAAGCACCTCACTCAAAGTATACTCATAACCATTCAATAACAAATTACAGTTGACTTTGAAGTGAAGACTGCACTGGAAATATTCAAGTGCAGCCGTTATACAAAGAAAAAGAAAAACCAAGAAGCACTACTTTTCAGTATGTTTGTTCTCAAAGCAATCTTCTTTTTCTTGTATAAGTTTTTTATTCATAAAAATTAAAAACTTAGAAAGCTTGTAATCATCACACTTTATTCAACCAACTGCATCCCATAAGTGTTTTTTTTTCCTTGCATAAGATTTATATGATAATGTAGACACAAGGAAATTTTGTCATTTACATATGCAATGTTAATGAAATTGATGTAACAAGAAGATGCAAGTGTTGAAGTTAAAAGGTTAAGAAGCAGAGAAAGCAGAAAGAGATCGTTTAGGATGAACTTGTTCTGACACAATATGATGAAGCTTCACCATTTTGGCAGCAAATAAAACTTTTATTTTTATTTGAAGTATTTCCTAGGTTGGAATTCTCACACATCATGATGCAATATTTCAAGCCTTTGTCTACATTAGACACGTTCAACTCCCGAAGCAGTTTCGCAACATCGATTCACAATCACGACAGAGACAATATTAATAATGCCAATGTCAAATGAAGGAAGAAAAAATATCATTCTCATCCCTCGAAGATGTGAATTTGGTTTCAGAAAAAAATTGTTTTTTATTCCATTTTTTAACATGCAAGAGAACGTTTCCTAATATTTAAAGATCAGCTCGATGTTAAATTACATTTTGTGAGATTAATTTGATGCTGAATTATAAAAATTGAAGACTTTTTTATGCTATCTTTTGCATTTAAGATTTTTTTTTTTTTAATTTTGATGAACTATAGATTATATCTGTTACACGCTGTCTGTGAATGAAAAATGATCATTTAAAAAGAAAAAAGAAAAAAAAAAATGAACCTCGCTTTGTGTGATCTCTGAGGTGCGCAGGTATTGACACGTAGGCGAACGGTGATCTAAACACGTGATTCGTTTGTATTTCGACACACATATGAAAGAGTTGAAATGACGTGCGTTTCTTTAAACACGTAGAAGCTGTTGTTGCATCTCAGTTTATTTCTAGAAAGACATGCGTACAATGCATTTAGACACGTGACCAAAACACCTTATTATTTTAATTACCATTTTCCTCGCATTTGTCCTTATTACAGACAAAATATCTCTGCTCAGGTCAGATCAGGATAATCTTCTTTTTTATTCAAATAAATAAATAAACTGATTTCTTTATTTTCTTCAGTTTTTTATTTTAACAACCAGCCTGAGTTGCAGAAAAAATTATTAACAAATTTGTTTCATTGGTAAAAATCTTTCAAATACTAACAAAGTTACTGTAGTATTAATTTATATAAGTGAATGAATAATTATGATTTTCTTATATTAAATATGTTTATGTTAATATAATATAATATAATAATGATATATTGTAATAAAATATTTAAATGAGATTTGAATTTATCTTTAAATAATTTTTTATATAAATTAACAAGTTTAATAATTAAAACAACAAAGAATATGAAAAAATATTACTAGCGAAAATACACATACACGTTTTATTCGCATTTTTCATTTTTACTCAATTTTTAATTTAATATACATATAGAAATAATTTTAGATGAGTAAAAAATGAAAAGAAAAAATAAAATGCTAAAAATAATTAAAAATTAAAGTTATTTTATTTGATAGGTAAGATTTGGTGTAGAAATGTGTGAATGTATGTTTTCTCTTTCTTAGTGTTGTTGCCTTAAAATAAAAATTAAGAAAAAAGTGGGAGAGTCATATAAAAATTGTACATTAATATTATTTTAAAAAATAATTTTATTTTTTAAATAACTCATCTGAAATGACAAAATATTTCATTGTATTAATAAAATGAAATATATTAAATACGGTAGAATTAGAAGAAAATTGTGTATACCAAAAACCGGTTGTAATGAAAAATCTTCTTTATATAGATTTAAATCAATTAATTCCAAAAGATTTTTCTATAATCTAGTCTATTTTAACCCTTACTTATGACACTAACTAAAAAATTAACAAATATTAGAACGCATTAAAAAATCATAAAAGAATATATATTTATCTTCACGCCAATGAAAAATATGTCTATCTTTTCATTAGTTCTCTAAATAAAAGTTAGCATTTATTATACCTTTTTATAAGCATTTATGAATATACGTGTATCTTCGTTTTAAGATGCAAAATGACTGATTTTTAAAGTTAACAACTACATATTAATGATAATCATTTAATAAATGAGAAATATTAATGAAATTAGTCTCAAATACCCTTTTCCTTAATAGTAATATAAGATGTAAATGAGACGTTTGTTGAAGTGGTTGTTGTAAATGTGAGTTTTTTTATTCATTATAAAATTAAACAACAAATATAATTATAGATCTCTTAACTTTTTATGTTAAGAAACAAGTGAATATACTTAATGTACTAGGTGAATAGTTCATTCAATTAAACAATCTTTCGTCCTTAGCTATTCAAACGATATGGTATAGTAAGAGGTTTTATTATGGGTAGATAATATTCTAATTATTTGATTTGAAATATTTGTGTGAAGAGGAGGGATACTTTATATATTTTTTGAAGCCTAAAGTTTCATTATAATATATACATAGTTATTGGAGTTGACTTTGAAATAAAAAGAGTAAATACACATATTCAAATCATTATTTATCTCGATTATAATTATTGATGAGGGTGATACATACCAAGCAATAAAAAATATAGCACCAACATCCACGAATAGTAATAATGGCTATGACAAAGTTTTAATTTTGTGATGTGAGTCTATTTTAGGAGAATGTTAGGATCATTGGGTCCATCACAATATATTGTTAAAAATAAAAGTTGTATCTAAACAATTAAAAAAGTAAAGTAAATAAATATTTTATTAATAATCTATTTATCATAAAACTAAATAGTATTAATTTTTAATTCCTTCTTAATGATTTTACTTTATTTATCGTATTTTTTTTACACACCAACCTCAATCTCTCATTGCATTTTCCGAATATTATATTCTCACCGTCAAATAATATTGGATAACAATCCCCCCACAGCTGGAGAGCACAACGTTTAAGATTCGAGTTTAATACAAAAGTTTTCCAGTTCTTCAGATGAAAAAAAAAAGAGTCTCTTCAGTGTAATACACAATTAATATTAAAAATTAAGGAAAAATTCATTTATTCATTAATATAAAAAAGAATTACAGTATTATCTGATAAAAAAATTGTAATGTATGTTAAATTTGGCTTCCATAAAAATTTGTCTTAAAATTACATATATTTTTAAGTAAACCCACAAATTAATAATCAAAAGTACACGACATAAGAACTTGCAAGGTTGTGTTAATAATGCAATTGAGAGACCAAAATTAATCATGCATCAACATTGACAACACACTTCATAATTAAACTAAGACTGTTTCTTCCTGCAACTCCATACTTTCTTCTCTCACCTCCATAAATTTTCGAAATTCCAAAAATGCCCCTTCCGGATTACATAATTCGGAAGTCATTTTTCAAACTTGTAATTAGTTTCTAGATTACATAATCCGGAAGTCTATTTTCAGATGCATGATCACTTTCTGGATTACATCCGGAAGTCTTATTTAGCTTCTGGATTATGTAATCCGGAAGTCTTTTTTCAAATGAGTTTCTGGATTAAATAATCCGAAAACTATTGTATGGGGTGACACAAGAAGGATAAAAGTGTATTTTCATGTTGTGTATGGAGGTGGCAGAAGAAGATATGGAGGTGCAGGAAGAAACAGTCTTAAACTAATGGCTTATGCGAAAGGTTAGAAACAGTGGACAAAGCCCTTAAGATTGCTTTTCCGGGCCTCTATTTTTACATAAATGGTGTTTTGTCTTCCTGCACCTTTATAGTTTCTCCTCACACCCATAAGTTAGGTAAAAAGACTATTTCCTTCTTTAAAAGATATTTTTTTTAAACTATATATTTGAATCTATAAATACTTTCTACATTCTATAACTATGAAAACTCGGATACTTCTCTTAAATGACGTGTCGGTATCGGATACACATATCGGACACCGACACTTGTAGGACACGTATTCATGAAATGTTCAATTAAAAAAATATTTGTTGGATTTCTGAAAATTCTAGCACGGTTCTAACATAATTTTAAAATGAAAAAATACATTAATTTTCTAAAAACTCAAATTTATTGTATATATAAAAGTAAAAAACAAATACTTTTGAACCAGTTATGAAAAACATATTTCTACTAAAAAAAATCTGGAACATACTTGTGTACATAAGTCTTTATTGACAATTTATATAATTCATAATTATATAATATATAGATATGTGTCCTCGTATCCTACATTTTAGAGATTATATGTATCTTCGTATTCGTATTCGTGTCGTATCACTGTCCGTGTTTGTGCTACATAATTCTATAATTTATAATAGTTTTTTTTAAAATTTTCCTCCTGTAGAATTTAGAAAATATTTTTAGATTCTTAAATATCTTTTAAATTTTATAACTCAAAATATTTTTTCTTAAAAAAGATATTTTGGATTACAAAATTCAAAAAAGGTATTTCCATATTTAAAAAACCTTATGGATTATATTTTTTTAAGAAACTTATTCGTGATTATAAATTCTGAAAGGTATTTGGATCAGAAAATACCTTACGAATCCTGTATTCTGGAGTTTTTCTGGATTCATTTTAAAATAAAAAGATATCAATGGTATTTTTTATATTGTAAAAAGTATGGAGTTCTAGAAGAATCTATTGAGGTGCATGAAGAAACAACCACCCTCACATGTTTTGAAATTGAATCTCCATAAAATTGAAAATTATAATTTTACATTTTTAAAAATAAATCATTAGCTGTGGACATTCAATGTGTTTTTGTTGGAGTTTTTGGATACTTTGGGAAGATGTTGCCAGTGCTTGGAGGTTTTTAGTGGTGACTAGTCCTACTCCGCTGTGGTTGGTGAAATGACTTTGGTGAGTGTTTATTTTTGTTTTTGAAATTTTATTTATGTAGTTTTTGGATTCTACATTCTAATATTTTAAAAATTAAATTTATATCTCAAAATATACACTATAAAAAAAATATTTTAAAATATATAATTCAAAATACAAAATATATATTAAGAATGTATAATCTAAAATATATATTTTATATTCTATTTTAAAATGTATATATTTCTATTCCAAAATGTACAGATAAATTTGTATTCTATAATGTATATTTCAAAATACAAAAATACAATCCAGAATAGAAATATACATTTCAAAATACAAAACAAATATTTCAAAATAAAAAATCTAAAATGCATTAATATGCAATTGTACATTCCAAATTACATTCTTATAAATATGAAGCATGGGCAGTTTAGTCATTCACCACCTCCATGGGGTGCAACTTCAAAATAATAGGGGTGCAAAGTGTAACGGCCATAGTGTTTTGAGGAAATTGGTGTCTTTGGATATGGAAGATTAATCCTCCTGTTTCTTCCTCCACCTCCATAAATTCTTCTATCACCCCTACACAACATGAAAATACATTTTTATCACATTTTTATCCTTCTTATGCTACCCCAATAGAGTAACTTTCGGATTATGTAATCCGGACACACATTTGAGAAAAAGATTTCCAGATTATATAATCCAGAAACTAATCATGCATCTGAAAAAAGATTTTCGATTATATAATCCAGAAGCTAATTACAATTTTAAATAAAAACTTCCAGATTACGTAATCCAGAATATTAAAGAGGAATATTTTTGAAAATATGAAAATGTATGAAGGTAAGAGAAGAATATAAGGAAGTGCAGGAAGAAACAGCCTAATCCTCACCATCATATTATTGAATCAAATGATTTACAGAAAGAGAAGTTGAGTGGAACAATGGCACTGCATGGATTATTGTGCATCATTAAACAAATATTGATACTCACACCAAAATAATAAGAATGTAGCTAAAATAAAATTAAAAATTCATACAATAATAACCACCCAAACGGAAATTTAATCCAGCCACGCGCCTTTTCGTACTCTCTTAAGATATTAATATATAACAAAATGCTGATACTTACAAACCTGGAGAAAAGATAATATCATAGACTATTAGTCTTCAATCTTCCTTCTAATATTCACATACATGTAACCAGAAGAAGCCTAAGCATTTTACGTCAAATATTAAAAGAAAAAAGTAATACACACACACACACACACACACACACATATATATATATATATATATATATATATATATCCTTCAGCTCACCTTAATGGATTAAAAATCATCTAAATTTAGAGAATTGTGATAATTATTCTTGTCTGTTCAAACTTGTAATGGATAGAAAATAACTTAAATTAGTAGAAATTAAGGCAGTTGAAATTAGGCCATAAATGAAACCAACTAAATGCCTCAGACAGGAAGGATCATCTCAATCCGGTACCGGTTGCATTTTTTAACATTGGTAAGCATGGTTTACTCATGTTCACACAAGTGCACCAAGACCAAAAAGATCAAGATCGCTTGGCAGCAAACAATTTATAGATGAAAAGGTATTCAAAAAATTTACACCTATGATAAGACCATTAACAAATCCAATATGTGACATGAAGGTAAACGTGTTTCATTTCCCAATTGACTCTCCATCAACTTTTGAGAAAATCCTTTAAGGAAAATGGCGGAGGCCCATCCTGCAAAGATAATGAAAGAATCAGCTTGAACACCAATTGTGCATACTATAGTAGCTACATCTCCCTTTTACTGGTCCAAGATGAGCTGAGCATTCAAGGTTTTCCAGGTCAGACAGAACTTCGCATCAAATCTTAAATTTCATAAGCTATACCCATTACCTTGCCAGGTTCTTGACTTAAGCATTGTCTAACAACTGTAGTCTGCTGTATTAGCCTCTCCATTGCTGTGTATCTGGGAAGATTCAAGTGTGCTGCCAATTACCCACCATCACAGAAAAAATCACATTAAACATGGATAGAAAAAAGCACCATGATTTGCCACAAAATATATTAAAGAAAGATGCAGATAACATGTTAACCAACCAAGAATAGCTCGATTCAAACTATCTGCAACCTGTTGCCGATACTCTAAGCTAAGGAGATGAAACATTGGGGATTTCTCTGGCTCCTTATAAGCAAGAAGGGCCATAAAGTCCTGCAACAACAGTAGCATAGCAAAAATTCAATCTTAAGCACACGCGTACATCACACAAAAACTATGCGAAATTCAAAACATACTTCAAGTTTTTCCATATATTTGGGCTCCTTTCCAAAAGGGCCCAACTTGGTCTGAGCAAACTCCAAAGCTTCTGTGCTGGCAATAAAATGAAATTATATGAAAGTGGGAAGTCTACGGATTCTTTTAGAGACAAAATTAAATTCTGCTTACCATTTCCTTGAGCAGACGAGCTCAACAAAATGAAGGCTTAGTAGATCAAACTGCAAATCCTTATTCTTCTCTAAAATATCCTGTGCTAGCTGCTCAGTAAGCTCAATAGCCTTGAGTGCATTTCCCTCAAGTGCAAAGTGAAAGATTCCTAAAGAAAAGTGAAATTTATCATCATGAAATGTTTTCATTACTAATAATAAGATCCAATATAAAGCCAAATTATCTTCATAGGAGTGTGGAGGATTTCCCAGCACCCTTTGTGGCACAATAAGATATCTTAAAATGTCAAGAGAAGCCCGGTAGAGATATCTTAACATAGTAAAAAAGATCTGCTAGAAAAAAAGTAGGCTTAAATATGTTTTTAGTCTCTAAACTTTAGGATAAATGTCATTTTAATCCTCCAAACTTACAGAAGTTCTTTTAGACCCTCAACTTTTCAAAAATATAGTTGTATCCCTAAATACTAAATTTGAAGGGCATAAAATGTTTGTTTAAAGTTGTTTTTTAGTCCCTCTAATTTAGTGTTAGGGACTAAAACCACATTTTTCTAAATTTGAGAGACTAAAACTAACTTTTTCAAATTTAAGGGACCAAAACCAGATTCACTCCAAGTTTCAGGAACTAACACCACAACTAAACAAAAACAGTCTAATCACAATTCAAATACAAAAGTCGGGTCATTTCAATTTCAAATAAAAGAACCACAGATGTTTCAAGTAGTATTAACGCGAACAACAGTTCAGCATCCCTCGAGTTGGGGTTGACAACGTGAATTTTATATTTGAAAAGTTCTCAAGAGCTGTTATGAATGAACTTAGTGTATAATTTCTAGGCTAAGCAAGCAAATAAAATATAACCAGAAAACACCAAAAAGTCTTGAATTAGCTTTGTACACCAAAAATAACCATAAACCTACTTTTCCTTTTGTCCATGTCCTCTAAATAATCTGATGGCTGCTTTGTCCCAGTGCTAGTAATGAATGATTCCACCGATTCTTTGTAGCAATTGTGTATAAGATATGACAGTACAATACTGTGGATGTCATTATCATTTATAGCCTGTAAATTCAAGTAACCAAGAAAAAATTATGGATTAATTACAGCAAGAGAATCAATGGAACCAGAAAATCAACAATTCAAAAATAGAAAACCAACAAAGCATACTACAAGGATTCAATCTCAGCTCAACTCTATTTCTTTGGTAGATAAAAATTAGGAGGAGGGGATGACGCCCAATCCAAGACAAACTCAAAGACCACTTAGAGAGAAACTTAATTTTACTTCATCCCAGAGAAATGAATGACAAGTTCATATGCACACTGAAATACAAAACCATCTCTTATCCACTCAACTAACCTCCCAGGGATTTAATTACATTCTCTTTCAAACATAAATTTGAGGGCAAAAATTTTAATCATCGGAACCAAAACGCATAATTGTAGCGAAGCGATTCATGTGAGAGCAACATCGAGTACACAGGACAGGAGAAATATTCTATTTCATGTTTCCAATCCCTCTTATGTTCAATTTTTTGCCATGAGAAATTAGGGTTGGGAATATCTTTCAGGAAATAATTAATCGAAGTTTTTCCCTAAGACTAAGAAATCATTTATCGCGAAAGCAACATATTATTAATATCCACAGGCCAACTACTCACAAGGGTCTCCATTTTAGTCGATACCTCAATAAACAACTACGTGTTCTACAGGGAAATAGGACTCAACAAAATTTTGTTAGAAAAAACAACGAAGCGTTAAATGAGCACAGATGCGAATAGTGGCCCGAGAAGGGATCGGGATATGAGAAATTGACAACACAGTCCCAGAAAATAAAGTCATAAAAGAAGAGAGTGAAGTAGTAGCAATAGCGCACGGAAAGGGAAAAAGAAACATACAACGTTTTCGTATTGACGAGGATCGAGGTCCATGGTTCGGTAGACAACAACGTGAGAACCAAACAGTGAAAGAAGGCGCCGGTTACGACACGACTGCGTTGCGGTGGCTACTAAACGATCCGATTCCAATTCAAACCGTTCGTGTTCGTGATGATAGCACTGCGTAGTGGGTGTGTGTTTTCTCAGATCAAACACGTGAGTGATTCTCAACTCGTGATGAGTCTGCCTGGTGCACGTGAGCGAGCGACCCACTGAACCCAAATCAACCAATTACGATTCTCTTTCCCAAAAAATCTGTTTCTTTGTTTTTATTCTCCCAACTAACCCTAGTATGACGCTATACTTTTATACATTTAAATAAGTTTTAGATTGTATAATCCATGTTTTAAGAAGTTAATGTTTTACAAGGTTTATTTTTAGACTCAAGAACCATGACCGTTAGCACTATAGGCATGTGGTAGGTGAAACAGGCTTCATGAGATTCATCTATGTTAATAACAACTGAGAGGTCATAAGTGTGGACTCCTAGATTTACCAAAATATAATATTATTATAACTTACATTTTAATAAATAGTTAATATCTGAACAAATTCTTGAAAGGTGTATAGTATTTATATTATTAGGCACACACATCAATGTAAGGGGTGAAATAAAATCTCTCATTTTTTTATAATATTTTATTTTTATTAATAGATCTCAATTTAATGGAATGAATAAATAAAAAAATGAAAAAGAAATATCAATTTGATAAAGAGAAATAAAAAGCGGACTGGGAACTCATGATAAAATCATTGAAATATGACAAAATTTCACAAATAAGGCAAGAGAGTATTTGAGTGTAAAAATTTCTCAAAACTTTTTCGTGAGAACTTTTTGGTGAAATTCTATGTAAGAATCTAAAAAAAATTGGGACAAAACGCGACAAATTTTAGGTCAAACAGTTGAGTATTCAGTTTGAAAAAAAATCAAACAATTTCACACACATAAACGAACATTTCCCTCAGCTCGGCAATGATGAATAAAAAATTTATTGCAAATCTTGTGGAAGAAATTTGAGTCTCAAATCTCAGCCACAACTCAATACACACAATAAGAAATGTCTAGTAAAAAATTTAGATCAAAATACCTCATGAATAAGGCATAATAAGTGACGGAAGAGGCCCAAGCACAAGCCCACACGCAAGCCCACCAAATGGTAGATTTTGGCCAACCCTAGAGTTATGGCCAAGAGGATCCAAGAAGACGTTATTTTACATGTTCAAATGTCATAAACTCTAGTGTAGAGTAGACTTTAATTTTTTGTCAAAATTAGCATAGGAACTTTATTTGTAATTTTTCTTAGAATTAATTTTGGCACCTAAAACACCAACCTAGGTAAACTTAGAGTTTCTAAAAAAACCTCTAAATTTACCAAGGCCGGTCTAGAAAGCACATGGAGGGGGTGAGCATACAAACTAGACACACCCATCTCCATGTGCTCATTTAGGCTCCATTTTTGGGAGGGAATTCATTTGAATTTCCCTCCACTTTCTTTTGAATTTCCAGCCCTCTAAACACTATAAATTGAGGTGCTTGGCTCTCATTTTGTAAGATTAATTTGAGTAATGAAATGCTGCTAAAATGTGTCATTCTTACTCTCTTGCCTAAAATCTCTTAAGATTTAGGTCTCTAATCTTCAAACCTTTCACCTACAAAGAGAGTTGGCCGAACCTCTCTCACTCTCCTACTCTTCATGCACCTCCAAGGCTACCATAACTCTTAGGAGAGCCTTGTTCCACCTCAATCTGTGAATGCTTCCACCAAAACCACCACAAAAACCGCAAGGAGAAGAGCTCAAAGTCATCAATAAGTCCTAGACCGACTAAAAAAATTTCACCATACTTTCTAAAATTTTATTCTGTGTCCATATTACGTTGAAAAATTCCGAAAAAATTTACACAAGTACTTTCATATGTTTTTTTACACTCAGTTAAGAAGACACGTCAAAAAACAAAACACAAAAAAAAATATAGGGAAGAAAGTGAAGACGTTTTCTTGTCGGATTTTTTTTTTCCAGTTCTCTCTGCTCTCAGTCTAAGACTTATTACGCCTTATTCCCTTGGTGTTTTGATTTGAAATTTTTACCAGACACTCTTTATTGTGTGTATTGAGTTGTGGCTGAGATTTGAACCTCAAATTCATCCACAAGATTTGCAATACATTTTTATGCATCAATGTCAGGATTGGAAGGAAGGTTCGTTTCTGTGTGTGAAACTGTTTGATTTTGTTTCTAATTGAATACTCATTCGTTTGATCTGAAATTTATCGCGTTTTGTCCCAAATTTTGTGGGGATTCTTACATGGAATTTTAACAAAAAGTTGTTTTGAGGAAAAAATTTCAAAAATTTTGTGCATCTCTAAGGCTTTCCTCTTTCCAAACTCTCTAAATTTGGCCTTACTTTCTCAATTTTATTCTAGGTCCATATTACATTGAAAAATTCTAAAACAATTCACACAAGTACTTTCATATGTTGTTTTCACATAGTTAAGGAATCACGTCCGAAAATAAAACAAAAAAAAAGATATAGGAAAGAAAATCCAGGACGTTTTATTTTCGGAAAAACAAGTTTTCCAGTTTTGTTTGTTGTCGGTCTTGGACTTATTAAGCCTTATTCATTGGGTGTTTTAAATATGAAGTTTTTACCAAACATTCCTTATTGTTTGTTTTGTGATGTGACTGAGATTTGAGTCTCAAATTCGTGCCACAAAATTTGCAATAAATTTTTTATTCATCATTGTCAGGGATGGAAGGGAGATTTGTTTCCATGTGTGAAACTGTTTGATATTTTTTCTAACTGAATACTCATCCGTTTGACTTGAAATTTATCGTATTTTGTCCCAAATGTTGTTGGGATTCTTACATAGAATTTCAAGAAAAAATTGTTTTGGAAAAAAAATTCAAAAATTTGGCGCACTCAAAGGCTTTCTTTCTTCCAAATTCGTGAACTTTCGTCATACTTTCTACAATTTTATTATGGGTCCATATCACATTAAAAAAATCCGAAAAAATTCACAAAGTACTTTCATTATATGTTGTTTGCATGCACTTAAAGAGGCATCTCCAAAAACAAAACACAAAAAAAGATATAGGGAAGAAAAATCAAGACATTTTGTTTTCGAAAAAACAAGTTTTTTAGTTTTATTTGCTCTCGGTCTGGAACTTATGCCTTATTCCCTGAGTGTTGATCTAAAATGTTTACCGAACATTCTTTATTGTGTGTATTGAGTTGTGGCTAAAATTTGAGCCCCAAATTCGTCCTACAAGATTTGCACTAAATATTTTTTATTCATCCGAGCTGGAAGGAAGATTTGTTTCTCTGTGTAAAATTATTTGATTTTTTTTTTCAAACATAATATTCATCTGTTTGACATAAAATTTATCACGTTTTGTCACAAATTCTATTAATATTCTTACATATCATTTACCCTTCTTAATCCATCTCACACCACTTAACAATTTTCCTACAACTCATTTACTAGTTTAACTCATTATTCCAACATTAATGTCAAACCAATATTTCAACTTTGAGGACAAAGTTGAAATACGACGAAAAATATTGTTGTTGTGGTTAGTATACATAAGGCTCAAATCAAACATTTAAATGGTTAAAAGTATGTTATGAATTAATTTGATTTTCTTTATAAGTCTAAAGAGACTCATTAATGCAGTCTTGCCCCGAGTAATGAAGAATTTTGTTTTTATTTCTATTTTTGAAATTTTGCATATACTTGTTGTTTTTTAGAGTATATGTAATCGTCAACTAACACAATGATTTTCACGAACACTACTATTTATGTATAACAATGGAGAATCCTCCTTTATTCTAACTTAACTTAATTCATAATAAAACTATCAAAATTTTAAATATAAAAAATACTAAATACGCAAACACATTTTTCTATGATCCGAAATTATCGATAGAATTATTAAATATAAGTGTTTTATATAACATAATAAGAAAAATAGGTAATAGAAAGTTATTAGAACATGAGTATACAAAAAAGTATAATTTAAAAGTTATATTGAAAAAAATACAATTCCATCGTTTTAAAGATTATTTTTCACTCTCGATATGCATTATATTTTTTTCATATTTTTTTCTTTCCTCACCACTCAACCTAAAAGGACCTATAGTACCAATTCAAAATATAAACAGTCATATTCAACTATGGTTTATTTCATAATGTGTGTTTATAAATGACATTAGATGCAAACTCGTTAATTTCACCCATGATCCATAAATCAACTCCGATCCAATTTTAAATTAAGTTATTTTTGATGACACACCCAATGAATTTGTTGAAAAAAACTCTAGCTCTTGAAGTCTTCGCATAAAGTGGATTATGGTTAGTAAGGGTGGACAAAAAATCCAAATTACAAAATCCAATCCATAATTATCCAAATTCATATTAGTTTTGATCCATTTAAATGGATTTATTTCAAATCCAAATCTATATTTTTGGATTTTAAATCCAATCCAATTAATTGGATATGGATTGGATACATTTTTGGATTATCTAAATTGTATTTTGGGTTAGATTTTGAATTGGCCCGATCCAGGTTGAGCAAAGACAATTCAAGCGCAGGTTGAGCAAAGTTGACCCAAGTCCACGTCGAGCCGAGCGGGCTCGGGCCGATGTCAACCCGAGCGGACTCGGACTGATGTCGAGCCAAGCGGGTCCAAGCTAATGTCGAGCCGAGGGGGTCAGAGCCGATATCTAGTCATTCGAGCTTGGGCCAATGTTGAGTTGTGCGAGCCCAGACCGATGTCTAGTCGTGCGGGCTCAACCCGATTATGATTCGTTTAGGTCCGGGCCGGTGTCGAGCCGAGCGAATCCAAATCGATGTCGAAGCGAGCGGCTTTGGTCGATGTCGAGGCGAGCGGGCCCGGGTCGATTTTGAGGCGAGCGGGCCCGGGCCGATTTCGAGCAAACTGAGCCCGGGCTGCTTTCGAGTCGAGCAGGTCGGGGCCAATGTCGAGTTGAGCGGGCCCGGGCCGATGTCGAGTCGAGCGGGCTCGGGCCGATGTCGAGTCGTTCGGGCCCAGGCCGATGTCGAGTCGAGCGAACCCAAATCGATGTCGAAGCGAGCGGGCCCGATCGATGTCGAGACGATTGAGCCTGAACCGATGTCGAGGCGAGCGGGCTCGGGCCACTATCGGGTTGACCGGGCCAGGGCCGATTTTGAGCTGACCGGGCCCGAGTCGAGCAGGCTCAAGCTGATGTCGAGCCAAACGGGCCCGAGCCGATGTCGACGGGCCGGGGCCGATGTCGAGTCGTCCGGGTCGGGGCCGATGTTGAGTTGTCCAGGCCCAAGCCGATGTCGAGTCGTCCGGCCCGGACCGATGTTGAGTCGTCTGGGTCGGGGCCGATGTAGAGCCGAGTTGGTCTGCGTCCAGGTTGAGTCGGCTTAGGCCTAGTTCAAGCCAAGTTAGTCTCTGTCTATATCAAAATGGATTTAATGTAATTGACAAAGTAGATTTAATATAATTAACAAAGTGGATTTAATTTTAAATGGATTTTAAAAAAATCCAAATATATTTGATCTAGTTGAAGTGGATATGGATTTTAAATCCAATCCATTTATTTGAATTTGGATTGGATCTAGATTGGAAAATCCAATTCAAGCCCACCCATAATGGTTAGGTAACCTCTACAACACTAAAATAAAATTATAGTAAAAAAAAATTGAAAAATAAAAAAGCAAAGCACAATTATCATTTCTTTTTCAAAATACAAAATATTTATTTATTATTTTTTTCTTCAATTTTGCTTATTTTGTGAGCTTATTAAAATAATTACTTATAAAATGCGAAAAAAATACATTTTTTAAACTAAATTATAATGTTCTGTTTTATATCTATAAGTTTATACGATTAATTTTATGTATATTTTCTATAAACTCTTACATACAATCTTTACATAAAATTTATTTCTTTCATTATAAACATATCTTACACAAACTAGAAAATATTAATTTACGGAGTTCTAAAGTGTAAAGTGAATAATATAGTGATTGATTTTAATTACTTCATAATTTGAAGTCGGCAGTTAGTGATTGAAGAACGAAATTAAATACCTACAAAAATTATTGTCCATGATTTTTTAAAGTGTTGGGTGATAATCTTATCCAATTTTATCTTTTATTTTATATAAATAGCTGAGCATATAATAATTAATTTACTCTAAAGTGTAAAGTGAATAATGTAGTGATTGATTTTAATTACTTCATAATTTGAAGTCTACACTTAGTGTTTGAAGAACGAATAACTATTCTCCAGTTACAAAAAATATTGTCCATGATTTTTTCAAGTGTTGGGTGATAATCTTATCCAATTTAAGTAAAATCGAGTTCGTAGAGAATGTGTTATTGGCGAAAAAAAAAATAGTGTTCAGTCCACACACGCTGCAAAAATATATACACAGTGCCTTTAAAACAAATTTTATGCGCAGGTAGACTTTGGTAGTTAAATTTTGAGACAAAGATGTTTGTTTGTTTATTTTTGAAATAAAATATAGTTAATTATAAGTGGATAGAACACATATTGAGTGTGGGTTTGAAGTTGAGAGTTAGGAGCGTGTGGATCATTGGATGTCCAGAATCGATCCAAAAGTGGCTACCTCAACCTTTCTCCCTCGTACGTTCCTCTTTTCTAGGAATCCCAACTCAACTCAGCGCTGTTAATTCTGGTTTTCTACGAAAGGTCCGATGAAATTGTTCTTCTCTCTCATCATCCTATTCACGCTTTACTTGCCTTTCGCCTCTGCCTCCGACACCTCCGATCTGTTCGAAAGGTGGTGCAAGGAACACGCCAAAACCTATTCTTCCGAGAAAGAGAAACGCTACAGGTTCCATGTGTTCGAGGACAACTATGCCTTTGTCTCCCAACACAACCGCAACGCGAATGATAACAATTCCACCTACACCCTCTCCCTCAACGCTTTCGCCGATCTCACCCACCATGAATTTAAAACCTCACGCCTTGGTTTTTCCCCTTCCTTGCTTCGATTCAAGCGTGTTCAGAATCAACAACCCCGTCACCTTCTACACAATCCTTCTCAGATCGATTGGAGACAGAGCGGCGCTGTTACACCCGTCAAAGACCAAGCAAGCTGCGGTACTCCCTGTTTCTTCTTTATACGCCCTTTTCAAAAATGATCAAATACTCTTACTTCTTAATCGTTTATCATCCCTCATTCATAGTGCGTATAACTAGGGGTAGTAGTACTTAACTCTCACTCCATGAGCTCAATTTTTAAGTTGGATTAGACAGCCGCAAATTTCTTCTTGTAAGTACTTTCTGGAACGAAAAATAAAAAGGAAGTTAAAATTATACACTATAGCAGTAGCTTAGTAGTTGTCGTTGCCTTCATTGGACCGTCTATTATAACCCTTAGTTCTGCAAATATCATATTGGAGATACTTAATCCTTCGCCTAAGAGATTTTACACTAACTAGTTATATGTAATATTTGGGGGAGGAGAGCCATCTCATTATGAAGTTTGGTCAATTTTAAGATGCTTGTGAATGTAAATGTTGGGTGTTTTATGCCAACCATTTGTTGTGAATATGGAATCCTACAAATTTTATGCTTATGGGTGTGGTAGAGATTCTGGCATACTAGGTAAATAGTGTACATAAGTGAGAAACAATCTTCGCTTGATGAATTAGCTTTTGGGAGTATGTTAATCTCAAATCCAAATTCCAAGATTAATATTTATAATTAGTAAGTTATTTCAAAGGAATAATTATTTTTTCCAAACGTTTAATAGGCATTGATAGACTATTGTTAGGTGTTTAGTTCGCCTCCAATTTGACAAACAACTATTCCATGGTCAGCTGGTTTTACGATTTTGCCAATTCGTGGCATAAGACTTTCAGGGAAATCCTGTTTAGTTCAAAAACTTTTGATACGAAAAAGCTACTCATCTCTCTTGTATGCTGTACAAAAAATTCAGTAGTTGATTTTGAATTCATCATTTTTGGTGACATGCTATTTGTTCTTCTTGGACTTTGGTTGTCACTGTGATTTGTACTGGTAGAGAGCTTTCATGATAGAATTCAGTGACAACTTAAGATGTGTTATCTAGGTGCATGTTGGGCGTTCTCGGCTACTGGTGCAATTGAAGGTATAAATAAGATTGTTACTGGGTCTCTTGAAAGCCTTTCTGAACAAGAATTGGTAGATTGTGATACATCCTACAACAGTGGTTGTGAAGGTGGACTAATGGATTATGCGTACCAATTTGTCATTGACAACAAAGGGATTGATACTGAAGATGATTATCCATACCAAGCTCGGCAACGGCCCTGCAATAAGGACAAGGTATTTGCTTCATCCCACTTTCCCTCCAAAATGTTGAATTGTTATGTTTCATCGTCTATCAGAATGCTTGTATACCCAAATTTGTTGGTCCAAGCACCATGGAACATGATTTCTCTGTAAGTAGTTCTTGAGATCAAGTGAAAAGAAAAGAAAGATAAAAAATTGTTAATGAGTCCACCATCAAATTAATCGCTGTTTAATGTGACTTCAGGTATCAATGATAATGAGTCAACCAAGTCTTTCCTTTCTTTCTTCTGTGTTTATTTGTTTTACTGAGATTAGTAAGTTTATTATCTGTTTTCACCCTTTCTTCCTGCATTTAATCTACAGTTAAAAAGGCACATTGTTACAATTGATGATTATGTTGATTTGCCTCCGAACGAGGAAGAGCTACTAAAGGCTGTTGCTTCACAGCCTGTAAGTGTAGGCATATGTGGTAGTGAAAGAGCTTTCCAGTTGTACTCACAGGTTGGTAGTCCAGCGATCAATATTAACACTGACCTATTTGTAATTACTACCACATATGTCTGTATTATCTATCTTAAAATTAACAGTGGCTACAAATTATTGATGTATTAGGGTATCTTCTCCGGACCATGTTCAACTTCTTTGGATCATGCAGTACTGATCGTAGGATATGGTTCGGAAAATGGAGTTGATTATTGGATTGTAAAGAACTCGTGGGGAAAATATTGGGGAATGGAAGGTTACATACACATGATACGGAACACCGGCGATCCCAAAGGGATATGTGGAATCAACACATTAGCTTCATATCCTATCAAGACCAAGCCCAATCCTCCTCCTCCCCCAGCTCCTGTAAGATGTAATCTGTTCACTCACTGTTCAGAAGGAGAAACATGTTGTTGTGCCAAGAGCTTTCTTGGAATATGCTTTTCTTGGAAATGCTGTGGCTTAACTTCTGCTGTGTGTTGCAAAGACAAGCGGCATTGTTGCCCCCGTGATTATCCAATTTGTGATACAGAAAAAAGCCAATGTTTAAAGGTTAGTATGAACTCCTTCTGACCTATGCTCATCACAAGTAAATGATGCCCAAAACTTGGGTGATGAATTTTTTTGACATTTATGTTCCAATAAAATATATTTCAATATGCACGACGTCAAATTTCAATTCAACAATTTTTAGTTCATTGCCATGTTTGCTGCAATTCTTTGCTAAGAAATACTAACACGTTGTATTCATACAAATAAAAGATGTATTAAGAAAATTGTGTCATGAGCATTGGATTTTTAATAAAAACAAATATCCTTAGTGACTTTCTCTATACTTGCAGATTACAAATGGGACGACAACGATCACATCCGGAAATAAAGATATCTCCAACAAGCCAAGAGGTTGGAAATCTAATTGAGGTTTTTCAACCCCATCCATCTGTATGATTCAGTTCTTCTAGTTGCCATCCTATTTGTGTTAATGGGCTATTTTATCAATAGTAGCCTATTAGCGCTCAAAAGGAATCACAAGTTTTGACAAATGGATTATATTCGATATTGTGTAAGGATATTGATTGGATAAGCCAGTAGGGAATGCGTGTACAACCCGAATAGCATATCGTTATACTATAGAGTAAACATGTATGTTTTTGCTACAATCGCTAGCTTCTAAAGTTTTGCATAACTACATTTGGAGTTTGTCCATTTCAAAGTTGTCAGAAGTGCGTGTTTGAGAATGGATCTCGCATGTGATTTTCCTATCAAAATAAATGTTACTAATGCTAACTTGTGTGGCTTTTACATCATGATGCATGCGTTTCACATGTGCTTGAAATTGATTATGAACTGTAACAGATTAAATATATGATCAGAATAAAATCAACTTCGGTTATAAAATTACGTTAAAACTAAAACGTGCCTTTGTTTTCTTTAAAAAATGGAAGAATTATTTTTTTAAGGTCAAAACAAAAGGAGTTAAGAGAGGGAGGTGACAGATATTGACAGAAGAAACCACCCTCAATCCTCCATCAGTGCAAGTTCTGCCAATGTAGATGTTTGTTTTCGTTTGCAGGATAGTGAAAATCGGGTAACCTATTGTATTCATTTGGATTATTCATGCTCTGGTTTCAGTTTGCACAACTCAAACCTCAGCCTTCAGATATAAACTTTGAAACTAATCATTAAACATGTTCAACAAAACTCTAGTTACAAACTAAATTGTTTCAACACCAATAATTGCAAAACTGCAAATCCAAAGAAACAATTAAAGCCAATGAACAGTCACAGCAATTCACATTCACTGAAGAACAAGTTATCAAAAAAACATTACTAAAACATCATCAACACAGAAGAACATCAAATCATGTGGTGTGCATTTTTTTTCTAAAACAGAATATGCTTCTAACTGTCTGCATCAGGTCGCGAAATGAAAAGGATTAAATATTCTATTAGCCAGCAGCACTACTTGTACTGAATCGCGCATATCAGATGGTATCTACTATCTTTATCTACTCAAGCAATATAATAGGTATGACAGTAAAGAACAAAAAAGCAAGCAGACTTTACGCACGAAAACAATTTACAACTATTTTCTCAATATGTTGCCACGAAGTTACACTTAAAAGCAACAATACATTGGGTATAGAGTATAAGTCACCAATCAAGAAGAACTGGAAGAAGAGGGAAAAACATCTTTAACAGCAGAAGCAGCAGTGAGGTAATTGAGAGTGTTCTTCAATGTTTCCTTCTCCCTCGTCAATCTGGCCGCGGTGTCCTCCAATTCAAGCAGGGCTTGTTGCTCCCTTGGCGCGCCCTCGAAGGTGCTCCCAACGAAGAACGAGAACGGCGTTGGAAACAGGTTTCTTCTCAAATCCCCAACCTCCTTCTCCGGTTTCCCTCCCAACCGGTTGGATAACCGGATAACGTCCCTCATGTAGGTCTCCACCTCGGTGGCGAGACCGTCCAGATCAAGGTCGGTGGAGGGAGATGGCCGGTCCTCGAGCCACGTCACCTGCGCGACCAGATACGGTTTCGTACGGACCAAACTGTTCACGCGGAAGCGCTCCTGGCCCTTGCAGATGAGGAAGAAACGGTCATCCACGAGGCTCTCATGCTTGATGACTTCGCCGACGCAACCGACGGCGGCGGTACCGGAGACAGCGTCGGTATAGATGACGCCGAAGCGGAGGTCTGTGTGGAGGAGTGTGTGCATCATGATGCGGTAGCGGAACTCGAAGATCTGCAAGGGGAGGATGGCACCGGGGAAAAGGACCAGAGGGAGAGGGAAGAGAGGAAGCTCAACGACATCATCGGAGTTGGGGGAGTTCGTGTGGTGCTTCTCGGAGAAGGAAGACGCGGAGCAGCGGAGAGTGGAATTAGGCTTCCGGCAGCGGTGGCGGAGAACGGCGAGATTGAGATGGTGCGGAGAGGTTGGGGATTTAGGGTTTAGGGAGAGTGTTATAGGGTTTAAGGAGGGTTTGTGAGGTAAAGAATAAGAAGAAGGAGAAGGGATAAGCTGCGGGAATGCCATTTCTTCCAATGAGAAATTTAGAATAGAATATAAGAGAAGAAAACGCAGAAGTGGAAGTGAATGTACACAAAAGGTTTTGTTGTGTGGTTATTATTGGACCTTCTCTAATTTTATTATTACTCTTTTCTGTTATAAATCTGTTCTGAACTTCACAGTGCTGGAGTTAGATTTTGCTATAGCTGCTCAATGTGAGATTATGTGGATGACATAATAATGAAGATTAAGCAGATGACACAAGATTTCTTTTTGTGGTTCTGTATATTCCACGTGCCATATTAGATCAAGGCAAATCAGGCCCCAGATATTAGATTGGGCCTAATCTAATGCTTCGGCCCACTACTTTAATTTAAAATCTCCTCAACCTTTTAATGAAGGCAGTTTCTTCCTGCACCCGTACATTCGTTTTATACACCCCCACAATGTTATGCAAAGACCAAACTGTCCCTATTATTTTTTAAAAAATCCTAAAATGCATTTGAACTGTATTTATTTTTTTGTATTATGGATTATGGAATCTGAAAAAACTTCAGATTGAAACTTCCGGTAAAATTTCGGATCCACCAATCCGTAATTTAAAATATGCATTTCACATTAAAAAATCCATCATTAAAAAAAAACATTCTGATCCACCAATCCATAACAGAAATATGCATTCCGGATTCAGAAATTCATAATTAAAAAAAAAAACATTCTGATCCACCAATCCGTAACAGAATTAGGCTTCCAAATTCAATAATTCGAAAATCAATAATTTATGTAAAAATTGCTTCCAGAACACCCTCTCATCTGAAAAAAAAAAATGATTCAGTTTCGAATTGATGAATCCATAGCACACTCTCATATCCCTACTTCCGATAACCACAGTGTCTTTTTATATAAAAGGTCAATATCAGTTTCGAAATTTAGAAAATTGTGACTATTTGAAGTAAAACGTAGGGGTGGAAGCCTTCTTTAATGAATTATAATATTTTCATACAAAAATAAGTTAAACAAGATTGGATGTTGAAGTGTCATGTCAATATTTTAATGAATAAAATAAAATCATATATAATTAACTGATTTCATCTATTCACACGTAACATTCTATACTTGAATTCTAATGCCAGCCTTCAACATATGCATTCTTTTCTTACATACTCATCTATTATTACATCATTTTTAATACTCCAATTATAATTTTATTAATGCTATTTTGACATTTTCAACTAATTGAAATTCTTCTGTTCCAGTTAACACATAAATAAGAGAGAAGTGTATGAAAACAATCGTGAATTAGTTGAAAAATAAGATAAAAGTATTTTTAGAGTATTTAATTTTAAATTTATATTTTTAATATTAATATTATTTGTGATGTTGTTATTATTATTATTACAAACTAACTTTAAAATGAGAAAAAAAATCACAGTAATCTATCATCCTATAGCATAATATACGGTCGGTTTGAAATAAAACAACGCAATGAATTATATTTCGTTTTGAGTCAATTTTTCAAGTTTTCTTTCACATAAAATATTTAGTTTCTAATTTTTTTTCATTTTTTATTATCTATAATATTAGTTGAAATTAAATTCAGTTTTTCATTGTTTTTTATAATGTAGACACGATAGATCAGGGAAATGATACTTTGTTTTTTTTGATAAAAAGTTGTACCATTTACAAAGACTTATTAAAAGAATTGTAATTTGACCTTCGTTGAGTAAATATTTTAAATTAGAATTAAATATATTTTTTTCATATTATTATAAAAAATTATTTATTTCATTAATTGAAATTTTAGACTTTCTAGATTTTTATAGTACGAAAAATTATTGAAAATAATTATTAACCGCGATTAACTTTTTTTTGACCTTGCATAAGACTTCAGTATGAATGTGAAGTATATTATAATATTGGAACGTTCATAGTAATGATGATTCATTATCCACGTCAGCATAAAGTTCAAGGATTAAAACCAATTTTAACTTTTTATAACTTTATTATGTCCTGTATGCTAATTTGTTAACCTTGTTATATCCGAAGATGAGCAGGACAAATTACGATGCATTGACTTTTAGAGACCTTCTCTTTTTCTCGTTCTTCTTTGGATTTGTAGGGAGACGTCGAACCTCAATAGCCAACACCATAGTAATCGGCTTCGCAACCTCGAGAACAATCACCCTTCCATCCTTTTTGACCGTCTTCGCCTACCTCCACATCCTCAACTCTTTAAAATAATTCTTATTCTCGACAAGACCTACAATTCCTCTACTCGTCAAGACCCATGCCCACCATTATACCTACACAAAAAACAAGTCAACTCACATCAACATTAAAATAACAAACCAAGACGAAAAGAGACATATCATGAACATCAACAAATTTGTAGGGAAACAACATATATATATCTCTTGTTAAGCAATAATAAAAATAAAAGAAATCAAAGGCCAAATTTTCTCAACCAAGACAGACGACGTTCAAAGTCTTGCACTTACAAGGATAGTATCTCATCTGAAACACACTTAACGCAAATGACTCAAATGAGAGACATGTCGAAAAAATCCCGAATCCAACTATCCACCCACGCATACTCAAACCATTACCACTCACATTTTTTGCAAGGATCGAGAACTTAAGAGTCGACAACTCCAACTGAACCCTCGACTCGACACTCGACTCACAACTAACCCAAGAAAACCTACTAGCATACCCAAAGTCATTAGAGTTAACATCTACAATTATTCTAATACTCACCTCTTATCCGTGCAATAACAATAACATTTAGTTTGAGAAATAAAAAAAAAGATAGTATTTATCTTCTTTTAAAAACACAACCTAACTTATTTAAGGGTTAAACTTCAAGAACATTTATTTTCATTAGTTATTTTTTCTTATTTATGTTATCCTTTATTCATAATCAAGTTACCATTTGACTTTATTTTGTTAAGTAGGTTGTTGTTAGTTATGTATCAGCATATAGTTATTTAAACTAAGAGAGTATTGTTAATAAAAGAGATACTAAATGTTTCAACACAAAGTTCTCAACAGAGAAAGTTTATAATATGATATAGATACAATAAAAGTAAATAAGTATTATATTAAAATAAAAATAATATTTTTTTTATATTTATTTTTGCAGGGCCATTAATAGGATATAGAGATAGTTTGAGATTAAAATCTGACACACGTTTCAGTAATAAATAATATGAATAAAATAATCAGAATCACAAAGAAATAGGTGTAAGAATTTGAGTTGGCCTTTTGTAATTATCTCTTGTCCGTGCCTTAATGGATGATGTCACCTCTGAGTCACACAACAAATTACTAGGTAGCCCTTGACATGGGTACATGCGTCACTCAAATGTGAACTCGCCACAAGCGCGTGAACACGGAGTTTTACTAACATTTTAATAATACGATAACTATTATATATAAATATAAAGATGCAGGTTCTTCTTCTCTACTGCTCTATAAAAGAAAAAGGAATCCAAAGTGTGGTGATTGTGAAGAAAGAGGAAGAGAAAAAGAAGAATGGCTGAAGAGGGACAAGTTATTGGTGTCCACACCGTTAGTGCGTGGAATGAACATCTCAAGAAGGGAGAAGAATCTAAAAAACTGGTTAATTTTTACTCTTAACTTCTTCTCTAGTTTCATTCCCCCCTTGTTATGTGATAATTTGCACAGGCACAATGAACATTAGGGTTTTCCAATAAGAAAATTCCCTTGTCTTTCTTGCCTTAAAGGACTATACATCTCTTCTGTTTTTGTGAAATCGCTATTGGTTGGTTAGTGATCATTGTATTGTGTCTTCCATAGCTGTTTCCCTGTTTTTTTTTATAATTGTATTTCACCCTTTTTTTTCTTTTTTTTTTTAATTTTGTCATATTGCCTCCTTTGTTTGAATTCTTGTCATGAGTGTGCTTTTTAGAAATATAATTTGTTGTTTATTAGCTTTTTCTGTGGTCGTCTATCCAAAAGTTACTAAATCTACTTTGATTTTTCGAATTTTGTATTTTGAAAGGTGTTGATTGATATGTTTAATAAAATGAAATGCCTGTGATTGAAGTTTGAATTTGCATGTGCTTTATAAGTCTGGGCTGTTGCTGTTTAAAAGTAGCTGCAGAGGATGGTGATCCCCTGAAGGTGCCCTTTGTTAGTGAAATCTTTAGCTGTCTTTGTGATTTATTTGGTTGTTGAAGATCTGTGTCATTAGCATGATTTGTGATTCTTTAAAATGATTTATCTTTGATCTGTGTCATTATTAGCATGATTTGTGATTCTTTAAAATGGTTTATCTTTTCATAAGCAATTTTAAACTATTAAAAATACTGAAAGGATATTTGGTTAATAGATTGTGGTGGACTTTACTGCTTCTTGGTGCGGTCCATGCCGATTCATTGCTCCAATTCTGGCGGAGATTGCTAAAAAGCTTCCCCATGTGACCTTTCTCAAGGTGGATGTGGATGAACTGGAGGTGAATATGAATATCTAAATCTTCCACAGAACATGATTTTACTTATTTTTTACCCTGAATCAATCCTAAAGTACTTTGAGGAATTTCCTTAACTTAATATTGCAATCACTTTGGTTTCTTCAGTCTGTTTCAACAGAGTGGAAGGTGGAGGCTATGCCAACCTTCTTGTTCTTGAAAGAGGGAAAGCTGGTGGACAAGGTTGTGGGAGCCAAGAAAGATGAGCTGCAACTGGCAATAGCCAAACATGCAACCAGTGGTGGTGGTGCAGAAAGTTCCATATGAATGAATGTGTTGAGAATAATAATAACTATATTTATTCGAGTCAGTGTGCTTTTACTGTTTTTGAGTCTGTTTGGATGATTTCAGCTTGGATATGGAGTTAGTAAAACATGAACTGGGTTATGTGTAAATGAATGAAATTGTTGCAGTGTCCCATCTGAAACTCTTTTAGCTAATGAACCTAGGAGAAGGAAGATCCGGATCTGAAACCTAGTAACCTAGTAAGAGAAACTGCATAGATTGTGATGCAATGTCACCATTAATAGTAATAATTTTAATTTTAGATGTTGACTTAATATGTAAAAGATTAGATTGTGATGCAATTCAACTTATAACTAAGAAGGAATTACAAATTACAATGAACTATAGGGAACCAACAAGACATAGTTGTAGTTAGAAGTTGTTACAATATGTTTGTCTTGTTACAATATGATTGCTTCAAACCATGCGGGGAGTAAAAAAAACGTTAGAAGAATGTTCTTATATACAATAAATGTAAGAATATTTTTTATGGAACTTTGTATCACAACATGCATTCTTCTCACATATGTATTTATTTTACGACTACTTATACTTTGTATGAATTCAACAGAGTGCTTGCTAACTAAAATTGATCTGAATCATTGCAAACTCCCGCATCATTGTGAAGCATGATGTGGTGTTTTTTTCAATTTTATTTCACTCTTTATTTTTATTTTCATTTTGGATGCGAACAAATTGATAGGAAAATGAACCATCAAATCTTAAACTCTATTTGGGAGCATGGAGTACACAAAAATTCTAGTTAAACCAACACAAAATGCAAAGCAAAGTGAGGATAATAACCAGTTTCTTCTTAATTATATGACTCATTTTTATTTGACTCATTCCCCTGATATATTCACGATAAACATATTCAATTGGTCCTTTTAATAAACACAACAATAACTTAGTGAAAATACATAGGTTGTAGTTGAAAAGAATAAATTACAGATAATCCGAGTACATCTTTTGCTTGCACGAATCACGGTGCTCCTTTTTCAACGCAAGATCAAGAAAAGTGGGTGTTGGGAACCATAGAACTAACGATAAACACTTGTATTGTAGCGTTGAAAAACCATGCCACTGCCAACAGAAGCTGATTTATTCCCAAGATGACTTATTGTTTCAACCAATCCCAACGAAAGCCATAGAATTCACAGAGGCTCTTTAATTCCCTGAATTGGGTTCACTGCCCATGAACTGCCGGAGTATGTACCATTCTCTTCACCAAAGATATTTTCCATGGATTTCCGCCTAATTCTTCAAACACTACTATCAAGTTCTTCGTTGGCTTCAGCCAGGACCTTGGAACGTGATACCTGCCAAATTCCAAACACAAAACTGGTCAAATCATTAACCTCTCACAAAATAATATTTAGTAGCATTGGATCTGGCACACTACAAAAAAATGTTGTGGCATTATCATTACTCGTATCTGGAGGGTAATGATACTGACACGACCAAAAGATAAACACACAAAAAGATAAAAGGCCGCGCACTATTCTTTCACTCTGCACGTGACATTGATATGTCAGACTCCACAAGTTCAACGGCTCTAAACAGTAGCAAAATGCTAAAGACAAAGTAAAGCAAGTTAATAATTTATATGATATCATCCTTTACAGAAAAGCAGTACCATCGTTGAGTGGGTTGGCCACAACCAAGTTGGCACTTTACAGGGCGAAAGGCCCCAGAATATGTGCAAGAATTACAATCACCCTTTGCATAAGCCATCCAATATCTCCCTATGCTCTGCCTGTTGATCCATACTTGACCCTTACCCATGCTTTCTAGGTCCAGAGCCAGTGGTTCCTTTCCGCCGGGTGCATCAAAATATGCCTGGAGGTCCCAAGTTAATAGTAAGCTTCTAGTTGAAGACTATAGCACATGCAACAGTTTTTATTTCTATCAAGTTTTAAAGGAACAAGTCTTACAACCAAGATAGAGAAATGTGAAATGTAATGAATGACGTGAAAAAAGAAATACACATGAAAATAAACTGTTGTATTGTATGAATAACTCATATCTTATTATGTAAACCAGTAACTGTTCTCTCACCTTGTACCATTTCAATTGCGACCGACTTTGTGTACCTTGTGATTCTTGGACCCAATCAACAGACGAGACTCCATTGGGAGACACCAAATTCATATCCTCTCCTCTTAGGCCAACCTATTGTAATTAGAAAACATTTTCTGGTCCCATTAATTGAAACTTACAAACACACATGTCAGACTAACAAATTTGAGTGCTTCAGACCTTATATGACCACTTATTCCATGTTAAATCTTTCTGTCCCTGGTCAAGACCATGTAGCATAACTGGACCAGTGATCCCTGTCTCCCATGTTTCATAATGCCGACCAACATTCTTCCAATGAAAAAACGGAAAATCAATCAATGACCAGTAACATAATGGTCAAGCAAAACAATGTACTAAAAATACTAACTAGAAAATAATAGTCCACTGCAAGTTGGATTTACAAGCATGGTACTAAGTAAGTACTAACAGGTAATCCAACAGTCACGCTGAGAAGAGCAATTTTATTTGTTCCAGCGTGGAGATCTACAGGTCCATTAAATGTGCAACTTCTCTGCTCCCTTGTCCCAAAAGCCGACCCTGTAAAGGAAACCGTTCACCTACAGCTTAACTCGGAATCATTCAATATGCAAAATTGCGATTTCTTAACAAAATAACTTCACATTCAACTACGATTGGAAAAACCTGAAAATTGCCCATTAACGAACACATGAACAGCATGTCCTGCAGACTGCACGTTAATGCTGGGTTTTTGTCCATCTCGAAGAAAGGTTTCTGATGAACTTATGTCAATGCTGCAGCATGCCAACCAGAAAAAAACAGTAAGATTAAATGCTGAAGCTGACAAGGTAGGATAACAGAATCTATCTGATAAGTAATTTAAATCTGAAATATGCCAAAAGTGGCTAAGTTCAGGAACTTCTTGAAAAATAAAAAAGCAATTTCTTCGTCATAAATCAGCATCGTGTTACTATAGGCATTGCATAATTTATTTTGTCATTATGCAGACAACCCCAGAATTCAATTCATTTGGTAGCTTTTTAAAAATCAAGCAACTTACCTGGTTATGTACCATAGGTAGTCACTGCTGTCCCTGGTAACATTGAGTTGTTCTAAGAGTCCAGGAGATGTAATCCTTGAACTCTCGGCCAGAGAAGATAGATCTTCATCATAGCTCTCCCATGAGAACAACTTAGTATTGTAAGGAAGCATTTTTACCTGTGAAGTTTGAACTTTCACCTTCATGAAGACATAACAATCCAGTCAATTTCTTTATGAAGATAGGGAAAGGCTGACAAGAAATAGTACTGACGGGCAACAAATGTTTTCATCACACTTCATAGCTTTAAAAGGTCTCGTGAAGTATTCTTACTTTTGCAGTATTAAATACATCAGTTTTGCAATCAGGAAGGATGCTTATGGACCAAGGAGGTAAATCATAGTTCCTGTTATTGAATGTCACCGTGGCAGCAGACTTTGCATTATAGTTTGCTAGAAAAGCTGCACACGTTCCAGTACCTGAAGAGTATACATGAGCCTGGAAAATTTCCAAGCACATAGAGACAGGGCTAACTTATCTATAAACAAGCACAAAATGTCAAGAGAACAATTGCTTCACAACAGAGGCAACTTGCCTGCTGTAGATTTCCTAACGATGCAACTGTGGGATCCGAAGAAACCAAAGCATGTTCACACCGCTTGATAGCTCTATGAAGCTCCTTCAAGTGACTATATTTTGGTTGCCTGATCAAACCTAAACACAACAAGGTACATTGGGTCAGGATGCAACAAAATATAATATTGAACTATCTTTGTGGCCGCAACTTATGGAACATAATCCAGTGCCAGTTCGTGCATTTTAAATGTCTCTATGAGAGAAGAAAATACTGAAATAGTACAATAGATAATTTGATTTAAAGATCATATGTATAAATGCTTTTACTGAAGAATGATGATACATTACTTCATAGGCTGGGGGATGCCATTATAAAATACACTTCAACAGAAGAACTGCGATTCACAGCCCAGCAGTAACTATATCTATAAGTGGCAATGAATCACGGAGCAAACAAATAATAAATAAAAAAACTCAATATAAGCTTAGTTTTCTCACCATATTCATCAATTGGAGCGTCATAGTCATAGCTTGTAGTAATGAATGGGCCTCCAGCTGATCGTCCAAAGTTAGTTCCTCCATGATACTATCAATTTTCATTAAGAACATAGGCGAAATTCAGATTTTAAAGTAAGTCAGCCAATGTTTCATCACAAGAGGGAAAAAGAACTGAGCCTTATCCAAGAAATTGAGAGATTTTTTTATATAAAAATAATAAGAAAAACATAGAAGGTGGCCAACCATGTAATAATTCACATATGAGCCACCCTGTTGAATGAAACGAGCAACTGCAAATGATAGATCCTGAACCGGTCGCTGGTGAATTGGGCCACCAAAATCTGTAAACCTTGTGATCATAGGAAAAAATCACCCAACCGAATCTTAAGTTACAGAAACAACTTCAAATTACACTGTACAGCTTACCAGCCACTCCAAGACTCAGTCCACATGCTAGGCTTGTAAGGTTTATTTGGAGTGAAATCATCACAGTAAAAACCATTACATGAATTGATCTGTAACGGAAAATTGGATAGATCATATTCAACCCTCAAACAAATTAACAATAAAGCAAACGAGACAAGCAAGAGAGGGAGAGGACTTACCACAGGATCTGGGGCATCATTTTGCTTGCACATCACCCAGGGCACTCCTGTCCCCAATCCAACAGCCATGCTTGCAGCCCAGTTTAAGTATGCACGACCAGCAGCTCCCATTGCCCTGCTCTCTGGTCCGTACTCATTCTCAATCTAAAAAACACGAGAGAATTGGAGAAAAAAACACAGTTTAAGATGTCTCCTGAAATAACAATTCATTGGTATGAATGCACGTGAGTGCCAGGCCAGTTTTTTTGAGTATTTCTTCACTTATACCACACAATGAAGTGAATCGCATACCTGAGAGAGAATTATTGGACCACCCTGAGACTGAAACAACTTCTCACTCTTCATCATCTGGACAATTTTCTGCGTGAAACCTTGCATTGCTGCCTAAGAATGAAAAACAGCAAAGTCAGATTATCCAAGACATGAATCAACGGAGAGAAGCCATGAGAATGAGATGCAAATCCAACCTTGAAAGGCTCATTATCCGTTCTAAAGCTTATACCAGGAACATACTTCAACCATACAGGAATTCCTCTAAAGTACACCATTAAAGAACGAGATTATGAATCACAACCAAATCTCACATTAACAGAGAGATAGAGAGATATGGATTATGGAAACAAAATGTACCCAAAGTTCCACTCAGCGCACACGTAAGGTCCAATTCGAAGGTTGGCATAAAGTCCCACCTTCTGCACCGTCTTAATAAACCGTACTAGATCATACCTTCCTTCAAAATTATACTGCAACCCAACATATAAAAAATTCACAAAGAACCAAAAAAATGTTATTTTTTTTTAAATTAAGGTTGATTAATGGGGAGAAAGGAAGATCCAGAGTAGTACATTGCCAGGAGATGGTTCATGGACATCCCAGAAGACATAAGTGTCTATGACATCAAGGCCTCCATGTTTGGCTTTCCTAATTAGATCCTCCCACATCTGAAACCACATACATTTGAAGCAAACAAAGCATTTGAAACACATAAAAGAGTATAGAAAATGAGAGACATACATCAGGGGTGCTTCTGGGATAGTGGATGGAGCCAGAAATGAGGATTCTCCTTTGGCCTTTGATGAGAAGAGACTTTCTGTCGTAGGTGACATTGCAGTGTATCAGCTGAGACCCCACAAACAAGAGAGTGAAAAACAATGTCAGTAACTTGGAAACTGAAATGGTAATGGTTTCCATGTCTTTAGGCTTAGGCTTTAGCTAGCTGAGTGGAGGGAAATGTTATAAAAAAGAGCAAGGTTTAGCCGTTGGTTGAGGTTCTCTTCTTCGGTGTAATCTATGATCTGAAACACTCTCCACCACCAGCAACTATGGATTCTACTACTGGAAAGAAGTTCCACTTCACACTTCACACTTCACACCCCCCTACCCCTTGTTCTGCTACTTTATTAATTATTTGTGTCAGATTTGGGATTCTCTTAAATGCATTTTTTAATGGTGTTCTTATTTTTCCTTGACACTGATACTAGTTTTCTTTAGTTGAACTGTCACTCACTTTCTTTTTCCTAGATTTTCCCCATTTATTATGCAACTATTATTTTTAAATTTGAATGGCTTGTTACTGGTTAATTTTGGAAATATATATCATTCCAATGAACTTTTTGTAAACGAAGTCAATGTAAGCAAAAATCAGTTAACATTACTTAACTTTATTAATCTTGGTTAAAACATTTTCATTAAAAAATAATATAATGAAAAAGAATGAAGAATTTTTAAATAATATTATTATATATGGCTAAACTAATTAATTTTTTTTATCCTTGAATCAATCATGCATTTTGAATTATTTGTGTCAGAAGGAATATATTTTAACAACGGTGTGCGTGAAGTTTGTGTTAGTTTCAAGCAATCTGTTCTATATTTATTACGTTCTGTAAAATATAGTGATAAATAAATTATTTTGTGATAAAGTGTTTGAGTTATCTGCGATTCAGTGAAAAAGTGACAGCACATTCATGTGGCGATTTTTGAAGAGTGCATTCTGGCACACCTTGTACATTGCCGCCAACTACTCTTTCTTGTTTGCATATATGTCTCCCTCTGTCGTCTGATGTTAAATCTTTCAAATGCTTATAAAATTATTGATACTTATGAATCACTCACAGGTAATATTAGCCACTTGTCAATCATACGTAAATCAACCAACAAAAAATAAAAAAACAAAATTTACCAAATGTAGAAATATCTCAAGGAAGGAACTAATGAAAAGGATAACAAATGGCACAATTTGTGTGATATACACCCTCTTCCCCTCAATCCTTTAGTTCCTACTTTCCTAAAACACTTCTCTTCTCCATTCCTTCCAAAAATCTCAGCTTACTATCCTCTATTTTCATCGATTTGACCACTCTTACGCACGTTCTGTTCGTTGCCTTACCATCACCGTAAATATCTTCTTTTAGGTATGTTTCTTATGGCGCGATTTTTGAATTTGAAAATGACTTTTTGAGGTTATATAAGTTCCTATAAACAGAAAATCTTCATTTCTCATTTCGTCTTTCATTCTTCCGAATAAAAGGTTAGTCTTTTATCATTTCTTTTCATTTTTGGTGCATCCATATCATACCTCTTCATATTTTTCTGCAAAATGTTTTTCTTTTTTACTTTTTCTACGGTTATTTTGATGTTCTTGGTTTTCTTTTTCCCATCTTCTTCTCTGTTCTTTGGAATTTTGAAGAAAGCTCATAACTTTTAACTTTTTCAAAGAATAGGTAATTATTAAATCATTTTTTGATGTGTTTTCTGCAGTTATTTGATGTTCTTTGTTTTTTGTTTCTTATCTTCTTTTCTGTTCTTCGGGTTTATGAGGAAAACTCACAACTTTTAACTTTTTCAAAGAACATGTAATTATTAAACACATTTTTTGAGATATTTTGCATTTTCTGCAGTTATTTTGATGTTCTTCGTCTTCTGATTCTTATCTTTTTCTTTGTTCTTTGGGTTTATGAGGAAAACTCTCAACTTTTAACTTTTCCAAAGAACATGTAATTATTTAATTATTTTTTTGAGATATTTTGTGTTTTTTTTGCAGTTACTTTGATGTTCTTCATTTTATGTTTCTTATCTTCTTCTCTGATATTCGGGTTTCTGAGAAAAACTCTCAACTTTTAACTTTTTCAAAGAACATATAATTATTTAATCATTTTTTTAGATTGTTTGATGTTTCTGTTTATTGTCTTCATCTCCTTTACGTTTTTTTTTTACTTCGGTGTTCTTGATATTGTTGCTTCTCTGTTTGTTACGTTTTTCGCACTATAAAAATGTTTTTTTTTTTTCAGTTTTCTTAGGAAAGATCCTTGCTTTTGATGTTTCTGCCGATTCTCTTTGTCTATTTTTCGTTTTCTTTGCTTTAGTGTTCTTCATATTGGTGTTTCTCTATTTGTTATATTTTTTGCCGATAAAATTTAATTTTTCTGGAGGTTTTTATATGAACGTTCATTTGCTTTTGATGTTTCTGCCGATTCTCTTCATATCTTTTACGGTTTCTTTGCTTCATGTTCTTGATATTGTTGCTTCTATGTTTGTTACGTTTTTTCGCACCATAAAAATGATTTTTTGGGGTTTTTTTTATGAAAGTTCTTGATTTTGATGTTTCGGTCGATTCTCTTCATATCTTTTGGGTTTTGTTATTAAAGTTCCTTGCTTTTAATGTTTCTGCATATTCTCTTCATCTCTTTTACGGTTTCTTTGCTTCAGTGTTTTTCATATTGGTGTTTCTTCATATTGGTGCTTCTCTGTTTGTTATGTTTTTTGTGCCAATAAAAATTTATTTTTCTGGGGGTTTTTATATGAACGTTCATTTGCTTTTGATGTTTCTGCTGTTTCTCTTCATATCTTTTACGATTTCTTTGCTTCATGTTCTTGATATTGTTGTTTCTCTGTTTGTTATGTTTTTTCGCACCATAAACATGATTTTTTTGAGTTTTTTTTATGAAAATTCTTGATTTTGATGTTTCGGTCGATCCTCTTCATATTTTTTTATAGTTTCTTTGCTCCATTTTTTTAAATCTTTTTGGTTATCTATATTTAGGGTTCATCTTACTTTATCTTTTCACAATATTATGTTCATCTCTTTTGCAACTAATTTGGACTTCTTATCCAACTTTGGAAGTGTTTTTTTTTTCTCAATATGTTTATGTTTATGGTTCCATCATTTATTGTTTTTGATGAAGTTCTTATCAGAAACATGAAAATTGAGGTATTGGAGCTATTGAAAAGTAATTATCTGTAGGAAAAAAAATTCCCAAAGGAGTGTTGGCACTATCATTGACTCTACATGTGGTGGTGGTGTTCATTCCTCTTATCATTTACAAGAATCAAATTCTAATCTTTATTACGGTGGCAGTTTGGAAAACATAGAAAATTTGACCTACAATATATTTTAAGGAAACTGGGGGCTTATTCTGGGTGGCTTATTCTGAAGGGTCTTACTATGACAATGAAAACTGCCATTGAAGGGTTTGTCAATGGACCAGTTCTTGAGTACAAGAAAGAAAAAATCATCATGTAAAGAGCACATTTAATGTTATTCTTAAATAAAAAAATTATTAATATTTTTAAATTATTTAAAATCTTAAATAAATACATATTCTAAATAATTTAATATCATTCTTAAAAATTATTAAAATTCCTAAATTATTCAAAATCTTAAATAAATACATATTCTAAATAATTTAATGTCATTCTTAAATGATGTTATTTCCTACTTAAATACTAATCCAAAATAAATAATATTTTTAAAATTTTCAAAATCCTATATAAATACAAAATCTAAATTATATAATGTCCTACTTAAATAAAAATATTAAATAAATTAAATTTCTAAATTATTCAAAATCCTAAATAAACATAAATCCAAAATTATTTTATGTCCTACTTAAATGAAAATCTAAAATAAATAGTTTTTTAAACTGTTCAAAATCCTAAATAAACAAATGCTAACTTATTATATGTCATACTTAAATAAAATATAAAAAAATTGTCATTTCAAAATCTTAAATTATTTTTTTTCTTACTTAAATAAAAATCTAAAATAAATAAAATAAATAAGTTTTTCAAAATGCTAGATAAATATAAATTCACTAAATTTTAATGTCACTTTTAATTTAAAAAAAATTCCTAAATTATTCAAAATTCTAAATAAATATATATCCTAAATAATTCAATATTATTCTTAAATAAAAATCTAAAATAAATAAAATAAATAAGTTTTTCAAAATGCTAGATAAATATAAATTCACTAAATTTTAATGTCACTTTTAATTAAAAAATTTTTTCCTAAATTATTCAAAATTCTAAATAAATATATATCCTAAATAATTCAATATTATTCTTAAATAAAAATATCAAATAAATAAAAATTTTCTAAGTTTTTCAAAATCCTAAATAAATATATAAGTCCAAAAAATTTAATGTCATTCTTAAATATAAATTGAAAATTAATAAAATTCTTAAATTATTTAATGTTATTCCTAAATAAAAATCTAAATTAATTAAATTTCTATGTCATTCAAAGTTCTAAATATATACAAATTTCAAATTACTTTATTTGCTACATAAATAATATTTCTAAAATTTTCAAAATCCTAAATATATACAAAATTTAAATAATTTAATATTTTAATTAAATACAAATTTGAAATAAATTAAATTCCTAAATTATTCAAAATCCTAATTAAATACAAATCCTAAATTATTTAATGTCATACCTAAATGAAAATTTGAAATAATTTTTTTCTAGAATATCCAAAATCCTAAATAAACACAAATCCTAACTTATTTTATGTTATATGTACCGACCAGTCCTCAGACATCAACGTTAGGGATCGACATCGGACCTCGCCAATAGAGGGAGAGATCGAACGTCGGTGTTTTGAGAAGTTATGATTGGCCACGTAAGGTGGGCCCTAGAGTTATACTAGTTACCAGCTAAAACATCAGATATAAGAGGAAGCCCTAAGACACGAGGGATCCATGCAGGTGGTGTGTATAGCGCATTCAGGCGCGACACGAGTAAATAGTCCTTGAAGGCGCTAAGGCTCGTGAGGGTTAGAGTTTCCAAGGGAAGCTGCATGCATGGCATGTGAATACTTAGGGCACCCACAAAACAGATGGCCCCAGAGATTTGATGCACAAGTTGGTACCCAGGCGGCCATTCTGTTAGTCGTTGCACTCCAGTTAACGGAAGTCTTATGTGCTAGATTATGCTAAGATTGCGTAATAGCGGCGCAGGGACATTCTTCAAGGAACCCTAGATACGTGTAACAGAACAAAGGAAAACCCTAGTTTCAACCTATATAAAGGGAACTAATTGTTGAACCAAGTGGTGTTCAAGCTTTGAAGAATCCAGACCCTTTGAAGGATGATGAAGGCTAGGCTGTGCTTGTTGTTGCTATGTTGTCTTTAGATAGGATCTGGGGTAGATTTAATATGTAATCCACTCTTGATTGAATCCAAAGCATAAGCTCTCTCTATCTTTTTAAAAGAAAAATTATTTTTTTGATATCATCTTAAAACAGTTTTGGGTATTTGTTTCCTTGATTCTTTTCTCTGTAATTCAGCATTGATTTTCATTATACCTTCAAAGTTTGCGAAAATCCCTCTTAAACAATTCACTCCCCTTCTCGTTTAAGGTCATATATTCTAATAATTGGCATCAAGAGCTTGGTTCTTGAAAGTTATTCAAGTTGATCCAAAAATCTTTTTTTCTATGGCTCGAAAACAATCTTTTGAGGAAGGTGCTTCAATCTACAAACCACCTTTATTCTGTGGATTGAACTACAAGTATTGGGAAGCCAAAATGAAAATCTTTGTGGAATCTATTGATCAAGGAATTTGGGATTCAATTGAGAATGGTCCTTTCATTCCAAAGTTTAAAAAGAATGGTTCTTTAATTGCAAAACCTTGGTCTCAATGGACCAATGATGAATGTAAAATGGCCAAGCTTGATTGTTCTGCTCAAAACATAATAGCTTCTGCACTAGATACTAATGAGTTTTTCAGGGTATCAAAATGCAAAACTGCTAAAGAGATGTGAGACACACTCAAGGCTGCTCATGGAAATAATGAACCAAAGGAGGCAAGGTCAAAGAGTCAAGCAAGAAGGAAAAGAAGGCAAAACAAGAAAAGCCTCAACCTCTGCTTCATGGCCAGAAAGGAAGATGACTCAAGTAGTGTAAGTTCATCTAACTCCTCAAACTCTGAAAATTATAGTCAATTGCTTCAAGCCTTTCAAGAAACGCATGAAGAAGCCAACCGATTGACTCTCTTGAACGATCGGTTAAAGGGAATGAATAGCTGGCTTGAAAACAGAGTAAAATCACTGGAAGAGGAATTAGAAAATTCAAAAATAGATTTTGAAAACCTTGAAATTGTTTACAAAAACTCCTCTTGCAAGTGTGATACTCTTGTTTGTGAAAATTGCGAAAATCTTGAAAAAAAGGTCCACTATCTTGTTAAAACTGTGGATAAGCTTTCTAAAGGTCAATCCAACTTTGAGAATGTCTTGGCGTCTCAAAACTGTGTCTTTGGCAAAGCTGGATTGGGTGTTAGCCCACAAAACAAACAAGATAGATTTTCAAAATCATTTTCGAAAATTTCAGAAAAACAATCGATTGGACCATCGAAACAACCGATTGTTACATGCTTCTATTGCATGAAAAGAGGTCATTCTGTGAGGTTCTGTAAAATCAGAAAATATGTTGTTCCTTGGGGCTTTATGAAGTGGATTCCTAAGTGCAGTAAAGGTTCAATTAATAAATGTAAACCAAATGGACCCACATTCATAAGGGGACCAAATCTTTGTACTTGAAAATCTTCTTTGTAGGAAAACTTGGAGGAGAGCAAGCAACAATGGTACTTGGATAGTGGATGCTCTAAGCACATGACTAGGGACAAATCAAAGTTCCTGAGCATCTCCTTTAAGCAAGAAGGGCATGTCACCTATGAGGACAACAACAAGGGAAGGATTCTTGGGAGAAGATCCATAGGAGACAAAGACATCTTGGTCATCTATGATGTGCTCTATGTTGAATGACTAAAGCACAATCTGCTGAGCATTAGCCAACTATGAGACAAGGGATATCAAGTGATGTTCAAGACAAACACATGTGAAATCTGTCTACCCAACACCAAAGAGGTAATGTTGGTAGGTAAGAGAGTCAATAATGTGTATCTTCTAGATATCTCTTCACCATGTTCAATTGGTTGTCTTCTATCCAAGCAAGATGAATCTTGGCTTTGACATAGAAGAGTTGCTCATATTCACATGAATCACTTGAACAAGTTAATTTCAAGGGATCTTGTGATTGGGCTACCAAAGCTCAAGTTTGAGAGGGACCATATTTGTGAAGCTTGCCAAAAAGAGAAACAAGTGAAAAGTTCTTTTAAAATAAAAAACGTTGTTTCTTTTTTAAAACCCCTTGAGCTTCTTCACATGGATCTCTTTGGACCATCAAGAACTATGAGCCTTGGTGGAAATTACTATGCTCTTGTTATTTTTGATGACTTTTCTAGGTTCACTTGGACTCTTTTCTTGGAATGAAAGAGTGATGCCTTTTCTGCATTCAAGAAGTTAGCAAGAAGGTTGCAAAATACAAAGAAAAGCAACATAGGCTCTATTAGAAGTGATCATGGAGGAGAATTCCAAAATGAGAAGTTCAACAAGTTCTGTGAAAAGATGGAGATTCTGCATAATTTCTCTGCTCCAAGAACTCCACAACAGAATGGTGTGGTAGAGAGGAAGAACAGTCTCTTCAAGAGCTAGCAAGGACAATGCTTAGTGAATCATCTCTTCCTAAGTACTTTTGGGCTGATGCAGTGAGTACTTCTTGTTATGTGATGAATAGAGTGCTTATTAGGCCTATTCTGAAGAAGACTCCATATGAACTCTTCAATGGAAGGAAGCCTAACATCAATCATCTCAGAGTTTTTGGCTGTAGCTGTTTCGTTCTCAACAATGGAAATAAATGTTAGAAAAGATGGCTTTAAACTAGAGGGGGGGGAGTGAATGGTTTAAAGGGGTTTTCGCAAAATTTTCAAAGCTAGAATGAACTTATTTCAGAAATCAATTGATTCAACAATTCAGTTAGCCAAAACAGCAAGCAAAACTATAATACCAGGAAAAACAATCGGTTGTTTCTTCGAAACAATCGGTTGTTTATACCAGCAAACAACAAACAAACTGAATTTAAAGAGATAGGGATAGAGATATTGTACACAGTTGTTTATACTGGTTCACTCAAAACTAGAGCTACATCCAGTCTTCTCAGAAACCCTGAGGATATCCACTAAGCAATCACACCTTGATCACTTACACCACAACCAAGAGAATGACCTTGAACACCTCAAGAAACACACTCTCTGATGACATTTCATGAAGGTCTTCTTGAATCATGTAAGAAAAAGTGGTGCGGAAGCTATGAAGGTGTGTGAGCAAGATCCTCCTAAGAGTGGTGTTGATCTTGAAGGTGCATGATATGTATGAAGCTAGGGAGGTTCGGCCAACCCAAGGAGAGGTGAAGGAGATGAAGTTTAGAGCCTAGAATTCTAGGGAGAAGCAAAGCTTGGCACAAAATGGCAGCGTAACTTTACTCACAATAAACTTGAAAATACAAGGTGTAGGCTCCTCCTTTTATAGGCTAAGGAGGACCATAATGCAACCCTAATGCTAGCCAAATGAAATGTAAATGTGAAGCACATGGGTGCACATGGCACATGGGTGCACAAATGAGCACATGGGGAGGGGTGTGTCTAGTTTTTATGCTCACCCCCTCCATGGGCTTTCTAGACCGGCCTTGGTAAATTTAGAGGTTTTTTTAGAAACTCTAAGTTTACCTAGGTTGGTGTTTTAGGTGCCAAAATTAATTCTAAGAAAATTACAAATAAAGTTCCTATGCTAATTTTGACAAGAAATTAAAGTCTACTCTACACTAGAGTTTATGGCATTTGAACATGTAAAAGAACGTCTTCTTGGATCCTCTTGGCCATAACTCTATGGTTGGCCCAAATCTACCCTTTGGTGGGCTTGCATGTGGGCTTGTGCTTGGGCCTCTTCCATCATCCCCTCCCTCTTGAAAAGGATTTGTCCTCAAATCCATTGCTTCTTCTTCTTCATGGCTAAGGGATGGTTGTGGCTGGATGGTGTCCATCATCTCCTCCTTCTTGAGAAGATCTATCCTCATATCTACAGACTTGATCTCGGATAGCAACCTTTTGCTTCGCCAAAGCTTGTCCTCCTGGATCAAACGTCCACCTATAGAAATAATCAAATAAGGCATAGGTGTTAGTTTGCAAATTAATATTACTAGGTTGCCATTTTTGCTTTTCTTTTGGTTTTGGAAACCTTGGACAAAGTTTCTCTTTTAATGGTTGTGTGTGGTGTCTAATCATCTTATGTATTTTAAAATGTTCATTTGTGGTTACTTTCTCTTTAGGCATAAATCCTATAGAAGATGGTAACAACTTAAAAGGAGAAAGATGATTGAACCCACACATAACTTTAAAAGTAGAAATATAAGTAGTTTTGTGAACTACTTTATGGTATGTTTGCTCACCTCTAGAGTTGTGTGTGCACTTCATGATTATTCTAGGCATAGTAGAAAGAGCTAGATTTTCAAATATATTTTGACCATGCGTTTGAAGATGATAAGAATTTAAAGTGTGCAATTTAGTTGGAAGTTTTCCAAAGGAAATCCTCAAATCATGGTTTGCGAAATTTGGAACTCTATTCAACACTATGCTTGAAGATAAACCATGAAGATGTATGACTTCTCTAGAGAAGAGTTTATCCATAACCATGAAGATTGAATCACAACCTTTTGTTGTCCTAGGGAGTTTTAATATGAAATTTATATCTTCCCAAGGATCATTTGCAAAAGGTGAAGGAGTATAGAGTTTATGAGACATTGCCTTGGGCGTAGTTTGAAAACAAGAATTGTACCTAAGGTAATGTCTTTGAACTTCTTTTCTCATGGGGGACAAAAGTTTTCCTTTTAAAAGCTCTAGAGTTTTATCAACTCTAATTTGTCCCATGAGTTCTCCTTCATGAAGACTTTTTCTCTTATGTGTAAGGATAGTCTCGTTGTGACAACCATTGTTTATAAGGATTTGTACACTTTGCAATGGTTGTCTCAATAAGACATGACAAGTTTCTTTAGGCACTACTTCACATAAAAAATTGTTTTTGTAGATGCTTATAAAAAACTTGACATTCACTTGGTGATATCCTAGCACATATGAGAAATAATCTATTTCATTTTTATCTATGCAAGCTTCTTTTAAAGACTCTTCTTTTTCACTTAGGCTTGCAAGTGTTCCTTTACAAAAGGTAAGGCTTTGAGGTTGTTCAACAAGACACATATTTTCAAAGGTATTTTTAAATCTTTGGTCTTGTTGAATGACCTTGTGGGAAGGAACACTCTTCTCCCACGCCTTTTGTTCTTCAAGGGTCTTCTCATGCTTTTCTTTTTCTTCTTTTTCTTTAGCTTCCCTTTCGACTTCCCCTCTCTTCTTTTGTGTTTTTCTTTCCTTTCTTTCTTTATGGGAAGCAAACAATTTTTCTACCCTCATTTCCCAATCTACGCAAGCTTCTATATTTTCTTTTCCATGGAAATGGGGTTGGTCTACCCTAACCCCTCTTGGGTTTTCTTGTTCTTTTCTATCTCTTCTATGTCTTCTAGGGGGTGCTTGATAATAATCATTTACTCTAATGCTTCCCTCCCCAAAAGAATCATGATCTTTAGAGATATATGCATGAGAAGGTAATTTTTTTAGAATGTGAGACTTCTCATCCTTTGCTTTAGTCAAAAAATTAAGTTTAGTCTCACTCTCCAATTGTCTATATGCAATTGATTGCACAGTTTGTGAAACTTCTTTCAAAAGAGTTTTTAAAGATTTTAATTCACTTCCAATAGACTTTGTAGAATGAGAAGAAGAAGACATGGCTAAAGCTTTGTGTATACAAGTATTTTACCTTGAGAAAACTTAGGAAAGTCAAAGAAGGTAGTTTTCCAGGTAAGGGAGGTGAGTCACAAAGGACTACTTAAATACCAAGCCTTTGCCTTAGCCAAAAACTATCCCTCAATGTCTTCACACAAAACTTTCTCTTAGTAAACCACTTAGAACACAATTAAGTTGAGAAATCAAATTTTCAAAGAAAGAAAACAATGCAAGCTACTAATCAACAAAGCTAGTCAGTTTAACACAAACTTAACAAAATAACCATGCAAAGCGTCACTAACTAAGCAAAAGAAAAGGCAATTACAAACAATTAACAATTGCTAATTAAGAATTCTATACTAGTCGGCCCTAGGTGAGGCTTCTTGGACACTTTGAGCCCTTGAAGACACACTCACCGTCTAAAACGTAATTAAGAGGTAATTAACAAAAAATAAGTTGTAAGGAAATTAAGAAAACTCCCTTTATTGATCCTCTTTTTGCTAAGTGCACTTCCTTGTTGTCTTTGCTTGTTAGCCCTCCAAATGTGTGTAGTGTTTTGAGAAAGTTTGCTTCGGCTTTGTCTTTGTCTTCCCCTTAGAATGAAGGTCTTGATTCTCCAATTTCCAGCACCTATCAAAGGGCTAAACCTTAACCAAGTCAAGTTTCCATTCACATAAGCACCAAAGGAGAATAAATTTCAGCACCCAAATTAGAGGTCAAAGAACAAAAGCAAGAAACAATTTAATTGAATAAAATAGTACCACCAAAAGGAGTTAGATTATGACAACTAGAAAGAGGTTCAAGAAATATTAAGCAAGCAAATAAAAGGTACCAAAATAAAGGTAGGCACACAAAAGAATCCTAAGAATGGCACTAGATTTAGATGACCAAATAAAAAAAAAACAGCACCACTGGAAAATGTTGTGGGCCAGAAACGTGTTTTTCCCCAATTTATGCTGAGCTGTGTTTTTAAGATATGATTCTGAAATTTGATATGCAATATATTCAAGATCTTAGCTAAATCCTGGATTTGGAATCACTCAAAACGCATGTACCAATTTTTTTTAATAAATTTTACAATTTTGGTGTTCAGTTACGCCAGCTGTAGCGCCTCAGATTTGCACACTGATTTTAAAAGATTTATCATTTTTTTTCTGTTGCTTCTTTTGGACTAATTCTTTTTTTGTCCTTTCTATAACACTTCAAACTTGCAAATTCCAGAGAATAAAATTTTTCCTATGAGTGAAATTATTTTTCTGGATCAAAACAGTCAGCACAGAAAATCTGAAACAGGGGATTCTGAAAACTGGAAACAAAAAACAGCAAGATACCAAAGTTTAGACACAATGGAAATTTGTGAAATAGAATTGTGTAGGATCTAAACACAATATGAACTCAAACTATAATTAAAAAGGCACCAAAAGAGCAAAGAACAGCAGATTCAAGCAATTAAAGAGACCCAAAATCAAGAAACAATCAAGCCAAATAAAAGGACTACTATGAATTGTTGACAATATGGATGAACATGACTTGACAAAACATGCATAGATTCAGAAAATTAAAGACTCAAAGCATAATATGAACCAAATAATGAAAGCAATAAAGACTCAAAAGCCTAAAAGAAAAATAGCAACTCAAAGGTGTATGGAATCCTATCACAAATTGCACAAGAACTTGTTCAAGATCAATTGAACAAGAGTGCTTCGGTTGGATCTTCCACAAAGCACACCAAACAAATTAAAATGTAAAAACAGCAAGACAATTATGGAAAATAAGATGAACAACATGAAAGTAAAGAAGAACTAAAAATGAAAGACCAAAAACAACTCATCTTGAAGAACCATAGCTCATGATACCAAATGATGACATTTCATGAAGGTCTTCTTGAATCATGTAAGAAAAAGTGGTGCGGAAGCTATGAAGGTGTGTGAGCAAGATCCTCCTAAGAGTGGTGTTGATCTTGAAGGTGCATGATATGTATGAAGCTAGGGAGGTTCGGCCAACCCAAGGAGAGGTGAAGGAGATGAAGTTTAGAGCCTAGAATTCTAGGGAGAAGCAAAGCTTGGCACAAAATGGCAGCATAACTTTACTCACAATAAACTTGAAAATACAAGGTATAGGCTCCTCCTTTTATAGGCTAAGGAGGACCATAATGCAACCCTAATGCTAGCCAAATGAAATGTAAATGTGAAGCACATGGGTGCACATGGCACATGGGTGCACATGGCACATGGGTGCACAAATGAGCACATGGGGAGGGGTGTGTCTAGTTTTTATGCTCACCCCCTCCATGGGCTTTCTAGACCGGCCTTGGTAAATTTAGAGGTTTTTTTAGAAACTCTAAGTTTACCTAGGTTGGTGTTTTAGGTGCCAAAATTAATTCTAAGAAAATTACAAATAAAGTTCCTATGCTAATTTTGACAAGAAATTAAAGTCTACTCTACACTAGAGTTTATGGCATTTGAACATGTAAAAGAACGTCTTCTTGGATCCTCTTGGCCATAACTCTATGGTTGGCCCAAATCTACCCTTTGGTGGGCTTGCATGTGGGCTTGTGCTTGGGCCTCTTCCATCACTCTCCTTGGCCAACACTAAGATTGCTGATCTTGAACACCTCAAGAACACAGCCAATCTCAGCAACACACACAAACGAATTGTTCAACAGTTTACAAAGATTACACTTGTTACAGATGGAAATCTGAAATCAATACAAGCAGAATCCTATTCAGCACCTTGATCAATCTCTCAACTCTTTTGCAATCTCAGAACTCTTTGAAAAACTCTTAGATAAAAAAAACTATGTTTCAAGATTTTTAATATATCAAAACTGTTTTTCAGAATATATCTAAGAATATAGTTTGTTATCAAATCTTAACAAACTCTTAATTGCATTTAAAATTGATTGGTCAAAGCATTTAATGACTGGAGCGTATTCAGTTAAAGCATTTAAAGCTAAGTCAAAGAAAACAGTTTTTCTGTTATGGTTTTTAAAACAAACAATCGATTGTTTCCTCGAATCAATCGGTTGTTTTGTTACTTAACAAAAACACCATTCAAAAACAGTTTTCAAACTTTCTCAAAACACCTAAGTGTAAACAATCGGTTGTTTCGACAAAACAATCGATTGTTTCAACTTAGTTTGAAAATCATTTTGCTTTGATAAAATTGAGATGCTAATTGCTTTGAGATTTAATCTAAGTGTTGATTACAACATTGAACTACCCCAGAATAAAGCTTAAACCAGCACAGCAACATCAAGGAAAGCAGAGGCTTCATCATCCTTCAAAGGATTGGATTCATCAAAACATTGAACACCACTTGGTTCAACAATCTCCCCCTATTTGATGAAGACAAATCCCTGATGCTTGTGTTGTTCTTTGATTAAATCTGAAGCAATTCTTGCAAAAGAACTTTGAGTAATACATTGAACTTCTGATATTCTGTTAGTATACAGATTAACAATTAAAGCTTAAACATTCAATATCAGAACCAAATAACATCACTCAAACTGTTTTTAACAACTTTGAAAAACAGAAACATAATACAAATTGGAAACACAAACACAACATATATCTCCCCCTATTTGTCTTCACAAATAGACAAAGATAAGAGATAAAATAAAACATTGTTCCAATTACATAAGAATAAAACAGCAACAGCAGAAGGAAAGAAATTTTAAAACCAGAAAAGAGAACAGCCAAAAACAATTGATTGTTTTGATGGCCAATCGGTTGTTTTTCTCTCAGTCTTCTTCATCAACAAACTGAAGATCAAAGATTTGATTCTGGACAGCTTCAATCTGTTCGTCCAGAGTCATAAACCTTGCATCCATGTTGTCAAACCTCGTATCTGTCCTCTGAAAGTTGCTAACACATAGATCATGAAGGCTCCTTTGATTTTCAGCAAAGGTATCTAGCCTATTCACCATGAGTCTTTCAAAAGGAGACATGGTTTGCATTCTTTCTCCTTGATGTTCAACATCAACACTAGGTCCTGCATCTTGAAAATCTTCACCTGGATCTTCATGTTGAACATCCATGGCAGTAGGTTCATCTTGTTCAAGGTGAGCAGCACCACTTGATGAGGCACCGTGATCACCATCCTTACTTAACCATTTTCCACCTATTTTTGTGAAGCCCATCTTGCTGAGTGATCCATTGTTCAACTCTTGAGTTGACTTGACCAGCTCAGAAGTTTCATCTTCAAGATTAACTTCAAAATAGTGTAGAAACTTAGATATTAAAATAGCATAGGGATAGTGGTAATCGCCTAACCTCATGGCTTTTTGCATATGTTCCTTGATTATGTGAATCCAATTGATCTTCACTTTCTTGGTGATACAGAAGATGTAAACTAGATCTTCTTCAGTCAACACTGAGTGATTACTCCCCCTAGGAGTTAGGATCCAAGTTACAATGATTGCAAGCAGCCTCTCATCAATCCTCAAGCCTCCAACCGAGCAAGTGCTAACTTGAGATTGTTTGTTCTTCAAGCAACTTTTGTAGAACTGGATTTTGTTGAAATCTTCTACCACACCAAGGTTTCCTTTGTTGATTCTTAATCTAGAGAACTTAAACCCAGCTACAACAGCCCAAACCTCATGGGTGATGATGGAAGAGGCCCAAGCACAAGCCCACATGCAAGCCCACCAAAGGGTAGATTTGGGCCAACCATAGAGTTATGGCCAAGAGGATCCAAGAAGACGTTCTTTTACATGTTCAAATGCCATAAACTCTAGTGTAGAGTAGACTTTAATTTCTTGTCAAAATTAGCATAGGAACTTTATTTGTAATTTTCTTAGAATTAATTTTGGCACCTAAAACACCAACCTAGGTAAACTTAGAGTTTCTAAAAAAACCTCTAAATTTACCAAGGCCGGTCTAGAAAGCCCATGGAGGGGGTGAGCATAAAAACTAGACACACCCCTCCCCATGTGCTCATTTGTGCACCCATGTGCCATGTGCACCCATGTGCTTCACATTTACATTTCATTTGGCTAGCATTAGGGTTGCATTATGGTCCTCCTTAGCCTATAAAAGGAGGAGCCTACACCTTGTATTTTCAAGTTTATTGTGAGTAAAGTTATGCTGCCCATTTGTGCTCAACTTTGCTTCTCCCTAGAATCCTAGGCTCTAAACTTCAATTCCTTCATCTTTTCCCTTGAGCTGGCCGAACCACTCAATACCCATACCTATCATGCACCTACAAGATCAACACCACTCTTAGGAGGATCTTGCTCACTCTCATTCATTGCTTCCGCCCCATACTCTACATTGATTCAAGAAGAACTTCATGAAAATGCCATCAGGTTATCTCCATCTCAACGCCTTTCACATGAGAGACCAAGTTGTTTCCCTCAAACTTCAAGTTGGTGTAGAAAACTCTCACCAAATCTGGATATATGTTCCCTTTGAGCTCCAGAAACTTTCTGAGTGACTGGTATTTGAGAAGCTTCCTCACATTGTCAAGTTTTTGACTTTTCAGCCAGTCAAAGCACACAACCTTGGGGTTGTTTATCTTCTTGACACTTGTTTTATATCTATACTTCTCAATGAGATCGGTGTCACCAGAAAACCAGCTTTCAAGCCTTCCTCCAGACCTTACAACTCTGGTTTTGACTCTTTTAGAGGTGGGAGGGGTTGATTCCATGACAGCAGTGATGAACACTCACTTCTCAGAAATTTGCAAGAGATGGTGCAAGAGATGTTGCAATTGGTTGTTCTTGATGAAAGAAATCTGCACCTGATTTTATAGTAGAAAGAGAATCAATTTGAATTTAATTTCATTCAATGGGTACCTGATTTTCAGAGAGAGGACTTGACTCTGTTCTGCAATAAAAATGTCAGAAAAAGCTGAAAATCACATGGTCTTCACATGTGATCTTTGACTAGTCATTAAGGCTCTTGAATTTCCAAGATTTTGGAATATATTCCTTTATGACTGTTGTAAATCCTTTCTGAACGTGATCAGCTTTCAACACAGATCCTTTGACCAAGATTCTCCCTTTGAAAAATATCTGCAACGGCTAGAAATTCAAAAATCAGTTAAATCAATTTCTTCACAGTGCTGTCAGACTCAAAACAATCGGTTGTTTCGAAGAAACAATCGGTTGTTTTTCTGCAGCAGTTAAAAACTTGATTTTTCAATTTTTAACCATAAACAGAAACAGATTAAGGCACATGACATTGATTGAAAGACAATTAATCATAAGAAAGAACTTTGAAACAGAAATTGAGAACAAATAAAAGGAAGGTCTTATCCTTGTGTTGTTTCTTCAATGAGCCACTTGCTTGTTGATCAAGAAAACTTCTTTTCACTGTTTTGACCTTTTGCATATCATTGATTCAGCTTCAATGACTGTCTTTTTCTTCAACAGCTTGATCAGATGGCTCAATTCTTCCTTTTTCTCTTCATTTTTCCTGCATAATCAAATACAAGTTGCAAGATTTGGTCCCCTTACAAATTTGGGTCCATTTGGCTTTTCTTTGCTGTTAGAAACATCACATCCCTTAGGAATCCATTTCATAAAACCTTTAGGAACATAATATTTTCTAATTTTGCTGAATCTAACAGAGTGGCCTTTCTTCATGCAGTAAAAGCATGTAACAACCGGTTGTTTCGTCTTAACAATCGGTTGTTTTTATGATTTTCTCAAAAAACTTTTTGAAAACCTATCTTGCTTGTTCTGTGGATTGAAGCCTAAACCAGCCTTTCCAAAAACACAGCTTTGAGATGCTAGGACATTCTCAAAGTTTGACTTTCCTTTTGAAAGCTTGTCCACAGTTTCAACAAGATAGTGAATCTTTTTCTCAAGATTTTCACAATTTGTGCAATTGAGAGTATCACACTTGCAAGAGGCATTTTTGAAATCTTTTTCTAATTTTTCAAAATCATTTTTTGCTTTTCTCAGTTCCTCTTCAAGTGATTTAACTTTCTTTTCAAGCCCATTGTTAAGATCTTTCAATCGGTTGTTTGAAAGAACCAATCTATTAGCTTCATCATGAGTTTCTTGAAAAGCTTCAAGCAATTCACTATAGTTTTGTTCATTTAAGGAAGCACATGAACTAACCTCACTTGAACTGCAAGAATCATCATCATCATCCTCAGCAACTAAGCATATGTTGGCTTTTTCATCTTCACTTGATGAAGAGCTTGATGATGATACTTCATTTTCATCCCAAGCAATGTAGGCTCTTTTTGTCTTGCCTTTCTTCTCCTTGTAGCTTGTCTTTTTCTCTTTGCTTTTGTTGGGACAATCAGCCTTTATGTGACCTTGCTCACCACAACCAAAACAAGTATAGTTATTTGAATTAAATTCATTGGGTTTCTTGTTTCCATACCTATCCTTGTTGTTGTCTTTGTTGCGGTTTCTCTTGAGGAATTTGCTGAATTTTCTTGATAGCAAACTTAGATTTTCCTCATCACTATCATCACTTGAATCTTGCTTTCCCTTATGTTTGGATGCTTTCAAGGCTATGCTCCTTGTGTGCTTATCTTCACTTTCTTGAACATTGAGTCTATTCATCTCTAGCTCATGTTCCCTAAGCTTTCCAAACAAAGAGGCAACACTTAATGATGTTAGATCTTTAGATTCAGAAATAGCAGTTACCTTTGGTTGCCATGCTCTATCAAGACATTTTAAGATCTTGATGTTCAGCTCCTCTTTAGCAAACGTCTTGTCAAGGCTCATAAGGTGATTGATGATGTGTGTAAACCTTTTCTGCACTTCAGCTATGGTTTCACCTTTCAGCATTCTAAACATCTCATACTCTTGGATGAGAGCATGCTTTCTAGCTCTTTTCACCTCATTTGTTCCTTCAAGAGTGACTTCCAAAGCATCCCACATTTCTTTTGATGATTTGCATTGTGAGACCCTGAAAAACTCATCAGAATTTAAAGCAGAGGTTATAATATTTTTGGCAATGCAATCGAATTTGGCCTTTCTACTTTCTGCTTCAGTCTATTGAGACCATGGCTTCTCAATGACAGAACCATCTTTTTCAAACGTTGGGATAAAAGGGCCATTTTCAATTGCATCCCAAATTCCTTTGTCAAGAGATTCCATAAATATTTTCATTCTAACTTTCCAAAACTGGTAATTCAAACCACAAAACAAGGGTGGTCTGTTTATTGAGGCACCTTCCCCAATCGGTAGTCTATCAGCCATTTTGAAAGATTTTTAGGATCAACTTGAATGACTTACAAGAACCAAGCTCTGATACCAATTGTTAGAAAAGATGGCTTTAAACTAGAGGGGAGGGGGGGTGAATGGTTTAAAAGGGTTTTCGCAAACTTTTCAAAGCTAGAATGAACTTATTTCAGGAACCAATTGATTCAACAATTCAGTTAGCCAAAACAGCAAGCAAAACTGTAATACCAGGAAAAACAATCGGTTGTTTATACCAGCAAACAACAAACAAACTGAATTTAAAGAGATAGGGATAGAGAGATTGTACACAGTTGTTTATACTGGTTCACTCAAAACTAGAGCTACATCCAGTCTTCTCAGAAACCCCTGAGGATATCCACTAAGCAATCACACCTTGATCACTTACACCACAACCAAGAGAATGACCTTGAACACCTCAAGAAACACACTCTCCTTGGCCAACACTAAAATTGCTGAGCTTGAACACCTCAAGAACACACAACCAATCTCAGCAACACACACAAACGAATTGTTCAGCAGTTTATAAAGATTACACTTGTTACAGATGGAAATATGAAATCAATACAAGCAGAATCCTATTCAGCACCTTGATCAATCTCTCAACTCTTTTGCAATCTCAGAACTCTTTGAAAAACTCTTAGATAAAAAAAACTATGTTTCAAGATTCTTAATATATCAAAACTGTTTTTCAGAATATATCTAAGAATATAGTTTGTTATCAAATCTTAACAAACTCTTAATTGCATTTAAAATTGATTGGTCAAAGCATTTAATGACTGGAGCGTATTCAGTTAAAGCATTTAAAGCTCAGTCAAAGAAAACAGTTTTTCTGTTTGGTTTTTAAAACAAACAATCGATTGTTTCCTCGAATCAATCGGTTGTTTTGTTACTTAACAAAAACACCATTCAAAAACAGTTTTCAAACTTTCTCAAAACACCTAAGTGTAAACAATCGGTTGTTTCGACAAAACAATCGGTTGTTTCAGCTTAGTTTGAAAATCATTTTGCTTTGATAAAATTGAGATGCTAATTGCTTTGAGATTTAATCTAAGTGTTGATTACAACATTGAACTACCCCAGAACAAAGCTTAAACCAGCACAGCAGCATCAAGGAAAGCAGAGGCTTCATCATCCTTCAAAGGATTGGATTCATCAAAACATTGAACACCACTTGGTTCAACAAGAAAAACTTGGGGAAGTTTGATGAGAAAGCAGATCTTGGCATCTTCATAGGGTATTCTCTCACAAGTCATGCATACAAAATCTAAAACAAGAGGTTAATGACTGTAGAAGAATCAGTTCACGTTATCTTTGATGAGGTAGATCGCAGAAACATCCAAATCCTGAAGACCAGAGCTGAAGAGGATGAACAGAGCATCAGTTTGGAGAAACTGGAAATCTGTGCAGAAAAACAACTGGTTGATTCGAAGAAACAACCGATTGAAATTCTGCAACAGAGTGAGCTGCCCAAAGAGTGGAGGATTCCTAGAGATCTGTCAGTGGAAAACATCATAGGGCAGATAAAGGAAGGTGTCTCCACACGTAGCTCCATCTCAAACTTCGGCAGGCACACAACTTTCGTCTCACAAATTGAACCAAAGTCAATTGATAAAGCTCTCAAGGATGAAAAGTGGGTTGAAGCTATGCATGAAGAGTTGAATCAGTTTGTAAGGAATGAGGTATGGTTTCTTGTCCCTAGAACTGCTGAGATGAACATCATAGGTTCGAAGTGGGTGTTCAGAAACAAGTTGGATGAAGATGGTGTGATCACAAGGAACAAAGCAAGGTTAGTTGCCAAAAGCTACAATCAAGAGGAGGGCATAGATTATGGGGAAACCTTTGCCCCTGTTGCAAGGTTGGAGGCTGAGGCTGCTGCTGGCTTTTGCTTGTATGAGTGGTTTCAAACTCTTCCAAATGGATGTCAAGAGTGTCTTCTTGAATGGCTACATCAATGAGGAAGTGTATGTAGATCAACCACCGGGCTTTGAAGATCATAAACATCCCAACCATGTCTTCAAGTTGAAGAAAGCTTTGTATGGACTGAAGCAAGCTCCAAGGCAGTGCTATGAGAGGCTTAGCAACTTTCTGCTATCTCATGGTTATGAAAAGGGAATGGTAGACAAGACTCTCTTCATCAAAAAGTCAAATTCAGAAATAATTCTTGTACAAATCTATGTTGATGACATCATCTTTGGTGCTACATAAGATATTTTGTGTGAAGAATTTGTGGTTGCAATGAAAGGTGAGTTTGAAATGTCTATGATGGGAGAACTGTCTTTCTTTCTTAGATTGTAGGTTAAGAAAACAAAGGATGTGATCTTTCTATGTCAATCAAAGTATTGCAAGGAGATTCTTAAGAAATTTGAAATGGAGAGTTGCAAAGAAACAAACACTCCAATGCCATCAAGCTGCTACATGGATGCTGATGCTGCTGGAAAGAGTGTAGATCAAACCAAATACAGAGGATTGATTGGCTCTTTGCTATATCTAACAGCTAGTAGGCCGGACATCATGTTTGCGGTGTGTCTTTGTGCAAGATATCAAACAAATCCTAAAGAGTCACACTTCAAAGTTGCAAAAAGAATTCTGAAATATCTCAAAGGAACATCAATTGTTGGGTTATGGTATCCTTCTCACTCTTCAATTCATTTAATCGGTTGCAAGCTAGATAGGAAGAGCACAAGTGGCACTTGCCACCTTCTTGGCTCAAGCCTAATCTCATGGCATAGCAAGAAGCAAACATGTGTTGCTCTATCCACTGCTGAGGCTGAGTATATAGTTGTTGGAAGCTGTTGTGCACAGATTCTGTGGCTCAAACAACAACTTGCAGACTTTGGATTACAAATCAGCAAAGTCCCTTTGATGTGTGATAACACAAGTGCCATCAATCTTACCAAAAATCAGATTCAGCACTCAAGGACCAAACATATTGAGATAAGGCATCATTTCATCAGGGATCATGTAAGCAATGGAAACTGTGAAGTGAAGTTTGTGGAGACCAAACTGCAGTTAGCTGATATCTTCACTAAACCACTACCAAAAGAGAGGTTCTTCTTTCTAAGAAATGAGTTAGATATCCTTGATCTTAATAATCTCTCCTAAATCTGTTTTGATACATGTTAAAGTCTATTTGTGAAGACAAATAGGGGGAGAATTAATTGGTCTTATGTATCCTTATCTGAAACTGATTAAATATGTTAAAATCTCTGATATAAAACTGTTTTCTGCTGCTGCTGATAAAAACAACCGATTGTTTCGAGTAAACAACCGATTGTTTATCAGGATTTATGCTTTCAATATGTGCAAATCTAACCTGCTACTGTAAGAAGCATTGGACTGTATATATGCTATTTTTGCAGGTACTGCTTCAGATTCAATTAGATCAAACACAAGCACCAGGGATTTGTCTTCATCAAATAGGGGGAGATTGTTGAACCAAGTGGTGTTCAAGCTTTGAAGAATCCAAACCCTTTGAAGGATGATGAAGGTTAGGTTGTGCTTGTCGTTTCTATGTTGTCTTTAGATAGGATCTGGGGTAGATTTAATATATAATCCACTCTTGATTGAATCCAAAGCATAAGCACTCTCAATCCTTTTAAAAGAAAATTTGTTTTTCTGATATCATCTTAAAACAGTTTTGGGTATTTGTTTCCTTGATTCTTTTCTCTGTAACTCAGCATTGATTTTTATTATACCTTCAAAGTTTGCGAAAATCCCTCTTACACAATTCACCCCCTCTCGTTTAAGGCCATATATTCTAACACTAAGAACCCTAGCAAGGTACACGATTTCTAAGACTGAAACTACTTTATACACTTATTGTTTCTTTGCCCTAGTACTGACTTGAGCGTCAGAGTGCAAATGGTCGTCAAGGCATCCTTTGTCTTTGCAGGTGAGAGATTCTTCAACCAAGGAAGTTCGATTCTTAGGCGGAGACAAGCGGGCCAGGGATTGTCGTTCGAGTCAACCGACGAGCGAGTCAACCGACGAGAACATTTGGCGTCCACCGTGGGGCCCAATAAAACAAGGTCCCACTCGCAATCGTGTTAAGAGTTTACCAACAACATGAGGAGTATGAGGCAAGGATCTATTGCGCCCTTTGGAGGGGACAACATCACCATGAAACAACTCATGGAGATCATGCGCGCCCTCCAAGAGGCGGTAGCAGCGTCTAGGGTTGACATAGCTGCGTCGCAGGCAGACAACAAAGAGTTGTGCAGAACCAATGAGGAACTATGCAGGAGTTTACACCAGGCAGGGGAGCGCGCGGTGGATGAGCGTGCCCCACCCATACCACCTTGGGCACGTCCCATGCCGTTCTCTTAGACGACTATGGATACTGTGTTACCCACCACGTCTATGGGCCCGAAAGTCACTTTCACGGGTGTAGAGGACCCAAAGGCTCACCTCATAGCGTTCCACACCCAGATGATGCTTGCAGGAGGATCTGATGTTGTGTACTGCAAGCTATTGATGAGCACGTTGACAGGCGTAGTGTTGGAATGGTTCGTCAGTCTCCCTGACAGACACATTACTACCTTCGACCAGTTCGCAACGCTGTTCAGAGAGCAGTACCTTATCAACAAGGCTTCCCCTCGAATCTCTTATGATGTCTTTGACATAAAGCAGTATCAGGGAGAGTCATTGAAAGAGTTCTTGAACAGGTTTGGAGTCCAGGTGGTAAGGCTGAAACCCACAGATGAGGCCATGACGGTGCACGCCTTCATCAAAGGAATGCTACCAGGGCCCTTCAGTGACTCGCTGCTTAGATATTACCCAAAGACGTTCTGCGAGATCAAGCGTCGAGTTATGGCGCACATCGCCGCGGAAGATCGAGTCACAGAGAAACGTGGCTTCATCGGTCCTGTCCGACCTCGAGCAGCAGGGTGACCTCAACCCATGAGGGTGCACGAGGCATCAATAGAAAAGAAAGGCTCAAGAAAGCAGCAACCTTACGAGAAGCCCCAGACTAGAGCACGCACATGGAGAGACCCGCCCCACAAGCACAATTTTTGTGTAGAGCTCAAGGAGCTGATCACTATTCCCAACATCGCGGCAAGGAAGAAGGTGTCCCCGAAGACCGACAAAAAGTTAGGGCCCAACAAGAACGCTTGGTGCGAGTTCCACCAAGCATATGGCCACTCCATACGCAACTGCTTGTCACTGGGCCACCAGTTGGACGAGCTAGTGAAAAACGGCTTCTTGAAGGACTACCTCCTAGAGTCGTAGGAGGATCAGGCGTTAGTAACCACAAGAATAGATCAGGGGAACGAGGTGCCCATTCATGGTGAGATCAACACCATCTCTGGAAGGTTTTCAGGAGGAGGATGCACCGCCTCCCAGCGGAAGAAGTACGCACGAGAGGTGATGATAGTAGAGGTGCAAGAGGCATATCATACTCCCGATGTCGACCTCGTTTTCACCAAGGCCGACTGCCAGGACGTCGTTCCACATGACAATGATCCGGTGGTGATTTCGGTAGTGACAATAGGAAGGAGGGTGTATCGTGTCCTCGTGGACCAGGGAAGTTCGATCGATGTGATGTTTTGATCGACCTTCAACAAATTACAGCTTTCTCCAGAACAGTTGAGGCCTTATACCGATTGCTTGTATGGCTTCGCTGAAAACCATGTAAAGGTGCGTGGACACATAGAGTGAGGACGACCTTCACAGATGGCATATAATATACTTTTGGGCAGACCTGCTTTGAGCAGGATTGGAGCGAAGGCCTCTACGAGACACATGAAGATGAAGTTGCTTTCCCTCGAGGTTACAGTGATCACCATCAAATTTGATCAGAAAGAGGCTAAGAAGTGCTACGAGAATAGCCTCAAGACGAAGAGAAGAGTTTTCGTTGTTACCACTCAGCCTCCAAGGGAAGAATGGGTCACCCGCACAGGGATTACCCGGGAGAGACGACCCGAACCAGCCGAAGACATGTTAGAGATGGAGATCAGCGGGAAATAGTTCGAGCTTGGCAAATCCCTAGGCCAAGAGACACAGAATTAGATCGCCGAAGTCATAGCTCGACACCTTGATGCTTTTGCATGGTCTGCCTTAGACATGTCTGACATAGATCCTGACTTCCTGTGTCATTGTCTCACCATGAACCCCCAGGTCCGACCTGTTCGCCAGAGAAGACGAAAAGTCAATGACGAAAGGCGTCATGTCGTCAGAGAAGAGACAAAGAAGCTGCTCAGGGTTGGCCACATCAGGGAGATTCAGTACCCTGAGTGGCTGGTGAACGTGGTACTGGTAAAGAAGGCTAGTGGGAAATGGAGGATGTGCGTCGACTTCATAGACCTCAACAAGGTCTGTCCGAAGGATTTCTACCCGTTGCCCAGTATTGAAGCTCTGGAGGACAGTGCGTCCGGTTGCAGATTACTCAACTTCCTGGATGCCTTTTTTGGTTACAACCAGATCAGGATGCACCCCAGGGACGAGTGCAAGACAATGTTCATGACAGAGCTGTCTTGTTATTGTTATAAGGTCATGCTCTTTGGGCTTAAGAATGCAGGGGCAGCTTACCAAAGGCTGATGGACAGAGTGTTAGCGCACATGATAGGGCGGAATGTCCAAGCGTATGTGGGTGACATGGTGATGGAGATCAAGTAGAAGAAGAGAGAGAGGCTCAAGTTCAAGATTCTCAAAGACAAATTAGCTCATCATCCTTCCTACCTCAAAGGATTACAAGGAGCAAAGCTAAAGTTTTGGATAATAGGGTTCAAATGTTTTCCCTTTTTGTAATTACCCTTGTATAAAATTGTAAAACATATAGGAGTAGTGTTTAGGAAGGTGCTAAAGAGGGAAACCAAAAAGACACCTCCATTTGTATAGCACCTTAGGCGCTAGTTTAGGAAAATGATAGAAGAAATTACTCTTTCTATTCATTTATGGCTTAGGCACTAGTTTAGAAGGGACTAGAAAGTAACCTTTGAAGATCCTTCTCTTTTGTACATTTGTGACCGACCCTCTCTATTATAAAAAGGGTGTTTGGGTCTTTGAAATAAGAAGTTTGAAATTGAGTTTTTAGAAAGGAATCTCTACCGAATTGGTGAGTGAGTGTGAGAGGCTTGTGTCTTCTCCTCTTCTAGTCTTATCTTGGGAGATTTCTTGGACTCTCAAGTGGCGGCAACACTTATCTTGAAGCCAACCATGCTTCAAGTGGCGTGCACAATTCCAAGAGTTACAACCACATAAGTTCCTTTTTCCTTTTCATCTTCTTCTTCCATACCCATTCCAAATCAAACTCTAAAACATGTCTTTGTTGTTTCAATCGGTAGAACTTGTTTAGTTTGTGTTTATGTTCGGTAGTTTGTATTGGTTTGTTGTTCTTGTGGTTCTAATTGTGTTTGTTGAAGTTTTAATCGGTGCATTTGTTTTCTTTCCTTGTTCTTGAATGGGTAAAGAATCTTGATCCAATTCTAAAGGTGCCTATTCATGTCCCAACTCATATTGAATTCATAACATGTTCATATCATGTTCTTGGTTCACATCACATGGTGGTCACCTCCCAGCAGAAGGAGCAACATGTAACAGACCTAGAAGAGCTATTCACCACAATAGCTAAGTACAGGTTAAAGTTGAACCCAGAGAAGTGCGTGTTCGGGGTAAAAGCAGGCAAGTTCTTGGGTTTCCTACTCACTAAACGTGGGAAAGAGGTGAATCCTGAGAAGTGCGCTCATCATAGCAATGAGGAGCCCGATCTTAGTGAAGGAGGTGCAGCAGTTGACAGGGTGCATGACCGCTCTGTCCAGATTTGTATCGGCAGGAGGAGATAAGGGGCATCTCTATTTCCAATGCCTGAAGAGGAACAATAGGTTCGTATGGACCAGGGAGTGCGAAGAGGCGTTCCTAAAACTTGAAGGAGTATCTGGCCAGTACACTAGTGTTGTACAAGCCACAACTGGGTACTCCACTTCATTTGTACTTTGCAGTAACAGAAAGGGCAATGAATTCGGTTCTGGTGCAAGACTAGGACCAGATACAGAAGTCAATCTACTTCATTAGTAAAGTATTGGAGGGGCATGAGGTAAGATACCAGGCCATAGAGAAAGTGATGGAAGAGGCCCAAGCACAAGCCCACATGCAAGCCCACCAAAGGGTAGATTTGGGCCAACCATAGAGTTATGGCCAAAAGGATCCAAGAAGACGTTCTTTTACATGTTCAAATGCCATAAACTCTAGTGTAGAGTAGACTTTAATTTCTTGTCAAAATTAGCATAGGAACTTTATTTGTAATTTTCTTAGAATTAATTTTGGCACCTAAAACACCAACCTAGGTAAACTTAGAGTTTCTAAAAAAACCTCTAAATTTACCAAGGCCGGTCTAGAAAGCCCATGGAGGGGGTGAGCATAAAAACTAGACACACCCCTCCCCATGTGCTCATTTGTGCACCCATGTGCCATGTGCACCCATGTGCTTCACATTTACATTTCATTTGGCTAGCATTAGGGTTGCATTATGGTCCTCCTTAGCCTATAAAAGGAGGAGCCTACACCTTGTATTTTCAAGTTTATTGTGAGTAAAGTTATGCTGCCCATTTGTGCTCAACTTTGCTTCTCCCTAGAATCCTAGGCTCTAAACTTCAATTCCTTCATCTTTTCCCTTGGGCTGGCCGAACCACCCAATACCCACACTTATCATGCACCTACAAGATCAACACCACTCTTAGGAGGATCTTGCTCACTCTCATACATTGCTTCCGCCCCATACTCTACATTGATTCAAGAAGAACTTCATGAAAATGCCATCATTTGGTATCATGAGCTTTGGTTCTTCAAGATGAGTAGCTCCTTGTCTTTTCAATTTTAGTTCTTCTTTATTTCATATTGTCATTTACTTTCCTTACTTGTCTTGCTGTTTTTTACATTTTAATTTGTTCTTGGTGTGCTTTGTGGAAGATCCAACCGAAGCACTCTTGTTCAATTGATCTTGAACAATTTCTTGTGCAATTTGTGATAGGATTCCATACACCTTTGTGTTGCTATTTTCTTTTAGGCTTTTGAGTCTTTATTGCTTTCCTTATTTGGTTCATATTATGCTTTGAGTCTTTAATTTTCTGAATCTATACATGTTTTGTCAAGTCATGTTCATCCATATTGTCAACAATTCATAGTAGTCCTTTTATTTGGCTTAATTGTTTCTTGATTTTGGGTCTCTTTATTTGCTTAAATCTGCTGTTCTTTGATCTTTTGGTGCCTTTTTAATTTTATTTTGAGTTCCATTTGTGTTTAGATCATACACAAATTCTATTTCACAAATTGCCATTGTGTCTAAACTTTGGTATCTTGCTGTTTTTGTTTCCAGTTTTCAGATTCCCCTGTTTTCACCTTCTCTGTTTTGGCTGTTTTAACCCAGAAAAAATATTTCCACTCATAGGAAAATTTTGATTCTCTGGAATATGCAAGTTTAAAGTGTTATAGACAGGACAAAAAAAGAATTAGGTCAAAAGAAGCAACAGAAAAAAAATGATAAATCTTTTAAAATCAGAGTGCAAATCTGAGGCGCTCCAGCTGGCCTAACCGAACACCAAAATTGCAAAATTTATTAAAAAAAATGGTGCATGAGTTTTGAGTGATTCCAAAGCCAGATTTTAGATAAGATCCTGAATATCTTGCATATCAAATTTCAGAGTCAAATTTTAAATATACAGCTCAGCATAAATCGGGGAACAAACACGTTTTCTGGCCCACAACATTTTCCAGTGGTGCTGTTTTTTTTTATTTGGTCATCTAATCTAGTGCTTTTCTTTAGGAATTCTTTTGTGTGCCAACCTTTATTTGAGTACCTTTATTTGTTTGCTTTAATTTCTTGAATCTCTTTCTAGTTGTCATAATCTAAATCCTTTTGGTGGTACTGTTTTATTCAATTAAATTTGTTTCTTGCTTTTGTTCTTTGACCTCTAATTTGGGTGTTGGAATTTAATTCTTCTTTGGTGCTTATGTGAATGGGAACTTGATTTGGTTAAGGTTTAGCCCTTTGCTATGTGCTGGAAATTGGAGAATTAAAGACCATCATTCTAAGGAGAAGACAAGGCCAAAGCCGAAACAAGCATTCTTGAAAACACTACAAACACTTGGAAAATCAACAAGCAAAGACAACAAGGAAGTGCACTAACCAAAAAGAGGATCAACAAAGGGAGTTCTCTTATTTCCTTTGCAACTTGGTTTATTGTTAATTACCTTGTTAATTACGTTTAGACGGTGAGTGTGTCTTCAAGGGCACAAAGTGTCCAAGAAGCCTCACCTAGGGCCGAATAGTATAGCATTCTTGATTAGTAATTGTTACTTGTTTGTAATTGCTTCTCTTTTGTTTTCATAGCTACGCTTTGCATGGTTAGTTTTGTTTAAATTTGTGTTAAACCGACTAGCTTTGTTGATTAGTAGCTTGCATTGTTTTTTTCATTGAAAATTTGATTTCTCAACTTAATTGTGTTCTAAGTGGTTTACTAAGAAAAAGTTGTGTGAAGACATTGAGGGATAGTTTTTGGCTAAGGCAAAGGCTTGGTATTTAAGTAGTCCTTTGTGACTCACCTCCCTTACCTGGAAAACTACCTTCTTTGACTTTCCTAAGTTTTCTCAAGGTAAAATACTTGTATACACAAAGCTTTAGCCATGTCTTCTTCTTCTCATTCTACAAAGTCTATTGGAAGTGAATTAAAATCTTTAAAAACTCTTTTGAAAGAAGTTTCACAAACTGTGCAATCAATTGCATATAGACAATTGGAGAGTGAGACTAAACTTAATGTTTTGACTAAAGCAAAGGATGAGAAGTCTCACATTCTAAAAAAATTACCTTCTCATGCATATATCTATAAAGATCATGATCCTTTTGGGGAGGGAAGCATTAGAGTAAATGATTATTATCAAGCACCCCCTAGAAGACATAGAGGAGATAGAAAAGAACAAGAAAACCCAAGAGAGGTTAGGGTAGAACAACCCCATTTCCATGGAAAAGAAAATATAGAAGCTTGCCTAGATTGGGAAATGAGGGTAGAAAAATTGTTTGCTTCCCATAAAGAAAGAAAGGAAAGAAAAATACAAAAGAAGAGAGGGGAAGTCGAAAGGGAAGCTAAAGAAAAAGAAGAAAAAGAAAAGCATGAGAAGACCCTTGAAGAACAAAAGGCGTGGGAGAAGAGTGTTCCTTCCCACAAGGTCATTCAACAAGAACAAAGATTTAAAAATACCTTTGAAAATATGTGTCTTGCTGAACAACCTCAAAACCTTACCTTTTGTAAAGGAACACTTGCAAGCCTAAGTGAAAAAGAAGAGTCTTTAAAAGAAGCTTGCATAGATAAAAATGAAATAGATTATTTCTCATATGTGCTAGGATATCACCAAGTGAATGTCAAGTTTTTTATAAGCATCTACAAAAACAAATTTTTATGTGAAGTAGGGCCTAAAGAAACTTGTCATGTCTTATTGAGACAACCATTGCAAAGTGTACAAATCCTTATAAACAATGGTTGTCACAACGAGACTATCCTTACACATAAGAGAAAGAGTCTTCATGAAGGAGAACTCATGGGACAAATTAGAGTTGATAAAACTCTAGAGCTTTTAAAAGGAAAACTTTTGTCCCCCATGAGAAAAGAAGTTCAAAGACATTACCTTAGGTACAATTCTTGTTTTCAAACTACGCCCAAGGCAATGTCTCATAAACTCTATACTCCTTCACCTTTTGCAAATGATCCTTGGGAAGATATAAATTTCATATTAAAACTCCCTAGGACAACAAAAGGTTGTGATTCAATCTTCATGGTTATGGATAAACTCTTCTCTAGAGAAGTGATACATCTTCATGGTTTATCTTCAAGCATAGTGTTGAATAGAGTTCCAAATTTCGCAAACCATGATTTGAGGATTTCCTTTGGAAAACTTCCAACTAAATTGCACACTTTAAATTCTTATCATCCTCAAACGCATGGTCAAAATATATTTGAAAATCTAGCTCTTTCTACTATGCCTAGAATAATCATGAAGTGCACACACAACTCTAGAGGTGAGCAAACATACCATAAAGTAGTTCACAAAACTACTTATATTTCTACTTTTAAAGTTATGTGTGGGTTCAATCATCTTTCTCCTTTTAAGTTGTTACCATCTTCTATAGGATTTATGCCTAAAGAGAAAGTAACCACAAATGAACATTTTAAAATACATAAGATGATTAGAGACCACACACAACCATTAAAAGAGAAACTTTGTCCAAGGTTGCCAAAACCAAAAGAAAAACAAAAATGGCAACCTAGTAAAATTAATTTGCAAACTAACACCTATGCCTTATTTGATTATTTCTATAGGTGGACGTTTGATCCAGGAGGACAAGCTTTGGCGAAGCAAAAGGTTGCTATCCGAGATCAAGTCTGTAGATATGAGGATAGATCTTCTCAAGAAGGAGGAGATGATGGACACCATCCAGCCACATCCATTCCCCTAGCCATGAAGAAGAAGAAGCAATGGATTTGAGGACAAATCCTTTTCAAGAGGGAGGTGATGGCATTTCATGTGTTCTTCTTGAATCAAAGTAGTAAAAATGGATGCGGAAGCAATGGGTGAGTGAAACAAAGCCCTCCTAAGAGTTATGATGGCTTTGAAGGTGCATGATGAGTATGAATTAGAGAGGTTCGGCCAGCTCTATGAAGAAAGATGAAGGGAGTGAAGTTTATAGCCTAGATTTCTAGGAGAAGTATAGCTAGTGCACAAAATGGGCAGCATAACAATACTCAAATAAACTTGTGAAATACAAAGAGATAGCCTTCCTATTTATAGGCTATTTGGGCTTAAATGTTAAGCTACATTTCTAAGGAAAAGAAAACCAAAATTAAATCTAAATTCTAAGCCATGTGCCATGCAATGACCGGCCACACAACCCTAGGTTCTAGAAGGTTTCCTTCACAAAGTTCTTTCTACACTACCTATCTTACTAAGTACCCCTAATGGGCCTTTTATGCAACAAAGCCTTTTCTCTCCCAAACCGTAGCTTTGGCCCTTGTGTGTGTGAAGCTAGACGGTCTAGGACTCTTCATAGATGCTCCTCATGTAGCCTTGGCCTAGACGCTCCTCATCATGGCTAGACGCTCCATTTGTGAGTCTAGACGCTCCTTGTGAGGCTAGACGCTCCTTTTGGAAGGCTAGACGCTTCTTTGTGAAGGCTAGACGGTCTTGGTCTTGGAAGCTTGGCTTTCATAGTGTGGTGAGCTTGGGCCTTCCTCCATCATCCCCTCCTTCTTGAAAAAGGATTTGTCCTCAAATCCAAGGCTTTGCTTAGGGGGTGGTTGTGGCTGGATGGTGTCCATCATCTCCTCCGGCTTGAGAAGATCTATCCTCAGATTTGCATTCTTGATCTCGGATAGCAGCCTCTTGCTTCATCAAGGTGTGTCCTCCCGGATCAAATGTCAATCTATGTGACCCTTGAAACAAAGCAAAGGAGTTAGGGTGATTTTTTGAAAAACAAATAAATGTGGGAAGTTGCCATTTTTGTTTTTCTTTTGTTGTGGCCAACTTCTCACAATACCTCCCTTTTGAGGGTTGTAGGTGCCCTCTAATCCTCTTATGTTTTCTAAAATTTTCAAAAGGAGTTACTTTTCCCTTAGGCATAATCTTTTTAAGATAGAGTAACAACTTTATAAAGGCAAGAGGACATAGAACACATACAACTTCGAATGGAGAAATATGAGTAATTTTGTGGATTACTCCTTTGTATGCATGCTTATAAGGGAAAGGATTCTTATCCCAAGATTTGTGAGTATCTCTCATGATTTCGTGAAACATAGAAGAAAGAGCTATGTTTTCAAATTTTGGAGCTCTATCTATTAGGTTGGAAAATAAATCATGGAGGCTTGTCACATTTCTTAGGAAGAGGTTATCCACATCCTTAAAGAAAGAAAAACCCTTTGTTGTCCTAGGAAGCGCTAAAATGGAATGTGTGTCTTCCCAAAGATCTTTTACAAAAGGTGAAGGAGGATAGAGTTCGTGGGACGTTGCTTTAGGTGTAGTTTGAAAACAAGGGTTGTACCTAAAGTAATGTCTTTGAACTTTGTTGCTCATGGGTGACAAAAGTTTTCCTCTTAAAAGCTCTAGATTTTGGTCAACTCTCTTTTGCCCCATGAGTTCTCTTTCTTGATCTATGCAAGCTTCTTTTAAAGACTTTTCTTTTGTGCTCATGCTTGCAGGTGTTCCTTTACAAAAAGGAAGGCTAGGTTGTTCAACAAGAAGCATGTTTGTAATGGTATTTTCAAGGTGCTTGTCTTGTTGGATGACCTTGTGGGAAGGAACACTATTCTCCCACGCCTTTTATTTCCCAAAATTTTTTTCTTTTTCTATTTTTTCTTCATCCCTTTTGTGTTTCATTTGCATTTGGTCTTTTACCACTTGGGAATGTGGTAAAGGGCTAAGTACAAACCTTTTATGCTTGTGGATGAAAGAAATCTCGTTAGTTAGACCATTATGCGTGGTTTTCTTATCAAATTGCCATGGTCTACCTAATAAGATATGGCAAGCTTCCATAGGTACTACATCACATAAAACATTGTCTTTGTAGTTGCCTATAGAAAACTCGATCTCCACTTGTTTGTCTACACGTAGTTCTCCATCCTCATTGATCCATTGTAAATTGTAAGGTTTTGGATGAGGAACTACTTGTAGTTTTAATTTTTCAATCAATCTAGTGCTACAACAATTGCAACATGACCCACCATCCACAATAAGAGAGCATATATTTTCTAAAACATTGCATCTAGTATGAAAAATGTTCTCTCGTTGTGTTTCAATGGATGCACTAGGTTGATTGTGGAGGATTCTTTGAATCATCAATAAGTCCCCCTCCAAAGGATTTATCCTTTCTCCTTCCCCTTTTTCTTGGGTACTAGGTTCATCTTCACCACTTGTGTATTCATTTTCCCCTTTTAAAAACAAAACTCTTTGGTTTGGACATTGTGCTTGCACATGCCCTCTTCCAAAACATTTAAAACATTTGGTGTCCCTAGTACGGATGTATAGGGTGGAGGCATCTTTCACCAAGGGTTTGGTAGGCTCTTTGGATTCGTCTCTAGGTGTACTACCCTCCCTTTTAAAGTCTTTCTTTGGATAAGAGTTGGAGTAAGAACCCACCATTTGACTTGAAGTTTTGCGCAAATTTTGTTGTTCAACTTTAATGCAAAGTTGAACCAAATCATTCAAGTCTTGATAGGGTAATAGTTCTACTCTATCTCTTATCTCAAGGTTGAGCCCACTTAGAAACCTAGATATGGTGGTGGTTTCTTCCTCTCTAATGGATGCTCTCATCATGTAGAGCTCCATTTTCTGCCTATACTCTTCCACACTTAAGTTCTTTTGTTGGAGTCTTTGGAGCTTGTCCATCAACTCCCTATGGTAGTAGGAAGGTATGTGGCGACGTCTTAGGGCTCCCCTAAGGTCATTCCAATATTCTATGGAAGGCTCCCTATGAAGACGTCGGTCTCTTTCTAAAGAGGTCCACCAATACATGGCATTGCTTTGGAAACTAAGGGTTGCTAAGGGTACCTTCCTCTCTTCACTCACCCTATGGCAAGCAAAGAGTTGCTCTACTTTCATCTCCCAATCTAGGTAGGCCTCTACGTCTTCCTTACCATAGAAATGAGGTAGGTCTACCCTTACTTCCTTTGGGCTCTCTTGCTCCCTTTGTCTAGTTCTTCTAGGGGGTGGTTGATAGTAATCATTAATTCTAAGGCTTCCCTCCCCTAGAGTTGCAATACTTTGTGATGCATGAGTATTTGTTTTTTTTGATTTTTGAGATTTTTGGGATTTCTCTTCTTGAGCTCTAGCCAACTCATTAATTTTGTTTTCATTCTCCAATTGTCTAAAGGAAATTAATTGTACCGCTTGGGATACCTCTTTTAAAAGGGTTTTCAAAGATTTTACTTCACTTTCCATAGACTTTGGAGAATGAGGAGAAGAAGACATGGCTAGAACTTTGTGTAGTTAGATGTTTTACTTTGAGAAAGTTTAGGAAAGCTAGAGAAGGTAGTTTTCCAGGTAAGGGAGGTGAGTCACAATGGACTACTTAAGTACCAAGCCTTTTCCTTGCCAAAAACTTTCCTCCAATGACTTCACACAAAATTTTCTCTTAGTAAAACACTTAAAACACAAGAAGTTGAGAAATCAAAAAGCAAGAAAACTATGTAAGCTAGATATGCAGCAAAACTAGTCGGTATAGCACAAAGTTAAACAAAGCTAAACATGCAAAACGTTTCTACCGAAAGAAAGAAATACAAGTTCAAACAAGCAACAAATTACTAAGCAAAATAACTATGCTATTCGGCCCTAGGTGAGGCTTCTTGGACACTTTGAGCCCTTGAAGACACACTCACCGTCTAAAACGTAATTAAAAGAGGTAATTAACAATTAACCAAGTTGTAAAGGAGATAAGAAAACCCCCTTTGTTGTTCCTCTTTTTGGTTAGTGCACTTTCTTTGTTGTCTTGATTGTTGATCTTCTAGGTGTTTGTAGTGTTTGTTTCAAGAAGCTTGTTTCGGCCTTAGCTTGACTCCTCCTTAGAAAGTTGGCTTTAATTCTCCAATTTCCAGCACCTATTCACAAGGGCTTAACCTTAAACCAAGTCAATTTCCATGCACATAAGCACCAATAGAGAATTAAATTCCAGCACCCAAAAATGAGAGGTCAAGAAACAAAAGCAAGAAACAAATTTAATTGAAAGAAAACAGTACCACCAAAAGGATTTATAATATGACAACTTAGAAAGAAATTCAAGGAATTAAAGCAAACAATTAAAGGTACTCAATAAAAGTTGGCACACAAAAGGAATTCCTAAAGAAAAGCACTAGATTAGATGACCAAATAAAAAAAACAGCACCACTGGAAAATGTTGTGGGCCAGAAAACAGTTTTGTTCCCCGATTTATGCTGAGCTGTAATTGTAAAATTTGTTTCTGAAATTTGGATACAAGAAAATTCAGGATCTTAGCTAAATTTTGGCTTTGGAATCACCTAAAACGCATGCACCATTTTTTTTTAATAATGTTTGCAAATTTGGTGTGCAGTTAGGCCAGCTGTAACGCTCAAGATTCGCACTCTGATTTTGTGAGATTTATCATTTTTTTTCTGTTGCTCCTTTTGACCTCATTCTTTTTTTGTCTTTTCTATAACACCTTAAACTTGCATTTTCCAGAAATTCAGAATTTTCCTATGGGTGGAAAAAATTTTGTAAACAAAACAGCCCAGAACAGAGAGGTGTTACAGGGGAACTCTGGAAAACTGGAAGAAAACAGCAAGATAACCAAATTAACACAATGGAAAATGTGAGAAAGGAAATTGTGTATGAACTAAGACACAATTATGAACTCAAACTAAAAATAAAAAGCATCAAAGGATCAAAATAACAGCAGATTATAGCAATATAAAGAGACCCAAAATCAAGAAACAATTAAGCCAAATAAAAGAACTACTATGAATTGTTGACAATATGGATGAACATGACTTGACAAAACATGTATAGATTCAGAAAATTAAAGACTCAAAGCATAATATGAAGCAAAATAATGAAAGCAATAAAGACTCAAAGCCTAAAACAAAAATAGCAACACAAAGGTGTATGGAATCCTATCACAAATTGCACAAGAACTTGTTCAAGATCAAATGAACAAGAGTGCTTGGATTGGATCTTCCACAAAGCACACCAAGAACAAATTAAAATATAAAAACAGCAAGACAAGTAAGGAATTGAAATGACAAAGATGAAAATAAAGAAGAACTGAAATTAAAAAGACAAGCTACTCATCTTGAAGAACCAATAGCTCATGATACCAAATGATGGCATTTCATGTGTTCTTCTTGAATCAAAGTAGTAAAAATGGATGCGGAAGCAATGGGTGAGTGAAACAAAGCCCTCCTAGGAGTTATGATGGCTTTGAAGGTGCATGATGAGTATGAATTAGAGAGGTTCGGCCAGCTCTATGAAGAAAGGTGAAGGGAGTGAAGTTTATAGCCTAGATTTCTAGGAGAAGTATAGCTAGTGCACAAAATGGGCAGCATAACAATACTCAAATAAACTTGTGAAATACAAAGAGATAGCCTTCCTATTTATAGGCTATTTGGGCTTAAATGTTAAGCTACATTTCTAAGGAAAAGAAAACCAAAATTAAATCTAAATTCTAAGCCATGTGCCATGCAATGACCGGCCACACAACCCTAGGTTCTAGAAGGTTTCCTTCACAAAGTTCTTTCTACACTACCTATCTTACTAAGTACCCCTAATGGGCCTTTTATGCAACAAAGCCTTTTCTCTCCCAAACCGTAGCTTTGGCCCTTGTGTGTGTGAAGCTAGACGGTCTAGGACTCTTCATAGATGCTCCTCATGTAGCCTTGGCCTAGACGCTCCTCATCATGGCTAGACGCTCCCTTTGTGAGGCTAGACGCTCCTTGTGAGGCTAGACGCTCCTTTTGGAAGGCTAGACGCTTCTTTGTGAAGGCTAGACGGTCTTGGTCTTGGAAGCTTGGCTTTCATAGTGTGGTGAGCTTGGGCCTTCCTCCATCAGGAGGGGATGATGGAAGAGGCCCAAGCACAAGCCCACATGCAAGCCCACCAAAGGGTAGATTTGGGCCAACCATAGAGTTATGGCCAAGAGGATCCAAGAAGACGTTCTTTTACATGTTCAAATGCCATAAACTCTAGTGTAGAGTAGACTTTAATTTCTTGTCAAAATTAGCATAGGAACTTTATTTGTAATTTTCTTAGAATTAATTTTGGCACCTAAAACACCAACCTAGGTAAACTTAGAGTTTCTAAAAAAACCTCTAAATTTACCAAGACCGGTCTAGAAAGCCCATGGAGGGGGTGAGCATAAAAACTAGACACACCCCTCCCCATGTGCTCATTTGTGCACCCATGTGCCATGTGCACCCATGTGCTTCACATTTACATTTCATTTGGCTAGCATTAGGGTTGCATTATGGTCCTCCTTATCCTATAAAAGGAGGAGCCTACACCTTGTATTTTCAAGTTTATTGTGAGTAAAGTTATGCTGCCCATTTGTGCTCAACTTTGCTTCTCCCTAGAATCCTAGGCTCTAAACTTCAATTCCTTCATCTTTTCCCTTGGGCTGGCCGAACCACCCAATACCCACACTTATCATGCACCTACAAGATCAACACCACTCTTAGGAGGATCTTGCTCACTCTCATTCATTGCTTCCGCCCCATACTCTACATTGATTCAAGAAGAACTTCATGAAAATGCCATCAGAAAGCAGCCCTGGCGATGGTGTTCTCAGCGCGAAGACTTCGCCACTACTTCCAGAGCTTCACTGTAATAGTGATGACATACCTTCCAATTTGCAAGGCTTACAGAAACCAGATGTGGCGGGAAGGATGGTGCGATGAACAGTAGAGCTATCGGAGTTTGACGTACAATATGAGCCTAGAGGCCCTATTAAAGGTCAAGTTTATACTGACTTCGTGGTAGAGCTCTCCTCGGTGGCCACACACCAAGAAGGAGCAGGTTTCATATGGGTACTCTCTGTAGACGGTTCCTCCAACGAATAGGGTAGTGGGGCTGGTGTCATCTTGCAATGGCCAAATGGGCTACTGATTGAGCAGGCCCTACAATTCGCTTTCAAGGCCAGTAAAAACCAAACAGAGTATGAGGTCCTGATCGCTAGAATGCTGCTAGCTAAGGAGATGGATGCGAGAGGTTTGCTGGCAAAGAGTGACTCCTTGTTAGTCACAGGTCAAGTCACAGGAGAATACCAGGCTAAAGACCCTCAGATGGCCTCATATCTGGAGTTTGTCCAGGTTTTGAGCGAGACGTTTGAGGTGTTCGAGCTAGTCCACGTACCCAGATAACAAAATACCCGAGTTGACTTGCTAACAAAGCTCGTCAGTTCGGGCAAGAGGAGCAGACAGAGGACCGTCATTTAAGAAACCCTGATGACACCTCGAACTGCCACAGATAATACGGCAGAAGTCCAGTAGATCGACACTTTGGAAGGGGTGAAGAGGAGTCATCGGTCGTTGACTCAGGAGATGTTAAAAACACCCAGAATAAGCGTGTATCCAGTTGCTGGGGAAAGGTCGTTGCAGGTTTGCCTAGTTGAAGCAGGAGAAACTTGGATGACACCCTACCAACGCTACTTGGCTGATGTGGTACTCCCTCTAAAGCCTATGGAGGCTAGGAAAATCAAGAAAAATTCGAGCAAGTACACCTTGATCGATGGAAAGTTGTTCAGGCATGGGTTCACCTACCCTATCCTGGTGTGTGTAAGTGGTGAGCAATGCACGCACATTATGGCAGAACTTCATGAAGGGATATGTGAAGCCACATTGATAGCCGATCTCTCTCATCAAAGGTCATTCGTGCAGGATATTATTGGCCAACCATGACGGGAGACTGCACGGGGTATGCACAGCGGTGCAAGCAGTGCCAGCAACACGCTGACTTGCACAAGGTGCCTCCAGAAGAGCTTAAATCGATTTATAGCCCATGGCCGTTCCATACTTGGGGGATCAACATTCTAGGGTCTTTCCCTTTAGCAGTGCGGCAGATGAAGTACCTCGTGGTTTCCATAGAATACTTCACAAAGTGGATAGAGGCTGAGCCAATAGCACAGATCATAGCCCATAAGATCCAACACTTTGTGTGGAAAAACATAATGTGCCGCTTTGGAATCCCAAAACGGTTGGTGTCTGACAATGGTACCTAGTTTGTGAGCCAACAGTTGTGCAAACTATGTACGGAGCTGAGAATAAAGCAAGTGTTCGCATCGGTCGAACACCCCTAAACGAATGGGCAGGTCGAGTCTGCCAACCGAGTTCTGCTCAGAGGTTTGAAGCGAAGGCTAGACAAAGCCAAAGGGGCTTGGGTAGAAGAAGTTCCTAGAATCGTGCTGGCTTACCAACTACTCCCCTGTCCACTACCAAAGAAACACCCTTTAGCTTGGTGGATGGTTCAGACGCAATGATTTCTGTAGAGATCCAGGAGAACTCGCTGCGTTTCTAGAACTTCATGGTCGAATAGTCCAATGAAGAAAGAAATGTGAATTTGGATCTACTGGATGAAGTGAGGGAGGAAGCAAGAATCAAGACTGAAGCCTTGAAGAGAAGGGAGGAGTACAAGTACAGCTCCAAGCTGAGACCTCGACAATTTTAGGTCGCCGACCGGTGATGCGGAAGGCCCACCCATACCAGCTAGAGAACAAGTTGTCCCCCAAGTGGACTGGTCCTTTCAAAGTGACAAAGGCCCTTGGGAATTGAGCATATAGGCTCGAGACATTAGAAGGTGGAGCGATCCCTCACACATGGAACGCAGCTAACCTTAAATTTTATTCAGTTAAATTATTGCATTGTACATAGTTTCCAGGGAACACTCTTTTTCCCTTATAAGGGTTTTTTAACGAGGTCACCCAATAAAATTTCAGTTATTCAGTTAAAAATATTTTGCACAGTGCAGTAAAGCGAACCTGTCCCTTGACTTCCTACAATAAGGATGAGGTCAGTTTAAAAACCTGTCCCTTGACTTCATACAACAAGGATAAGGTCAGTTATTAAAATTATCCCTTGACTTCATGCAACAATGATGAGGTCAGTTATTAAGACCCTCCTTTGACTTCGTACAGCAAGGGTGAGGTTAGTTACGAACCGTTCACTTGGGTTAGAGATCTCAAGGTTGGGATAGGATGGTTCGCAGAGAACGCCTCCCTCTTGAGTAATAATTCCAAGGTTGAACATTATGGTTCAACAGTTAAATCTTCTCTTGCCCTCATAAATCAAGGTCGAGGTCAGAAAGCCAACCTCTTCCTTGATTGTAAGTCAAGGTAGAGGACAACCTGGTTCACCAGTATCACTAGTAAGACATCTCCTTTGTCCTTATGGTTGCCAAGTCTTTCTTGTTGAGCCTGAGCATGCTATCTACATTAAAAACAAGAGAGAATTTAGTAACACGCACATGTAAGATATCACTAGCAGGAGTAAAGGGAAGGAGGATACCAATATATGCCTTAAGTCTCGTAGGGCAGTACTCATGCTTTATCAAGGTGACGGTGTCAAAAACCACCTTGAGATTGGAAAGGAAGATGCACACCTCTTGTTCCCGTTGGGGCATGTCTTCTAGGCGCCTGGGATTTTGGAATCTAGGTTCCTCAGTCCAGTGTAAGGGGAACCCATCCAGAAGGGTTGGGTCGTTGCAACAGATTTTAAAGAATTTTCCTTTGAAGCTTTTGTAAGATTGCTGGAAGAGGGACAACAAAACTCTTCCAGCAACCCCGTTGAAGCTTACCCATAACTGGCGACCTAGGTGTTTGGCTTCGAAGAAATACAAGAATACTTCCACTGATGGCAGATGACCAAAGTGGTGGCATAGGATGGAAAATCCCCGAACAAACACCCAACTATTTATCAAATAATTTTTACCATTTACATCATCAAGTTTGCATAAGCATTTCATCTTTTTTCACTCAAATTCTATTTGAATCTTATTAAATTTTTTAAAGATTTTAATTGGAAGAACCTGCCATTATGATCCAACAGAGACAAGTTTCATTTTTAATGTATATTCTACATGAACAAAAGCAAATTGGAAAGAGAGCATGGAAAAGATTAAGAAATATCTCAGGAGGGTGTGAAAGAAACGAGTACCTTCACTCAGCCAAAACTCAATAGACACAATGACGAATGTTTAGTAAAAAATTCATACCAAAATACCCAAGGAGTAAGACGTAGTAAGTCCCAGACTGAGAGTGAACAAAACTGGTTTTTCGAAAACAAAAGGTCCTGACTTTTCTTCCTCGTATCTTCTTTTTGTGATTTGTTTATGGACGTGCCTCCCTACTTGGGTGCATACAACATATGAAAGCACTTGTGTGAAATTTTTTCAACGCAATACAGACTTAGAATAAAATTGCAGAAAGTAGGGCCAAATTTCACAAGTTTTCGTAGAGGATAGCCTTGGTTTGCACAAAATTACTGAAAAATTCTCCCAAAATAGTTTTTTCTTGAAATTCCACGTAAGAATCTTGACTGTATTTGGGAGAAAACACGACAAATTTTAGGTCAAATGGATGAGTATTCGCCTAGGAAAAAAATCAAACAGTTTCACACACAAACGAACCTTCCTTTGATCCCTGACAGTGAGGGATAAAATATTTATTTCAAATCTTGTGGGACGAATTTGAGGCTCATATCTCAACCGAAACTCAATAAACACAATGACGAATGTGAAACAAATTTTATAACTTGTTCTGGAAAGCTTGTTATAAAAATTTTGTTCCAAAGAACTCGTTCAAGAATGTATTTCATGTGTTAACGTGTTTCAAAAATTCTGTTTTAGAAATCATGTTCTAGAATTTCCAGAAAGTTTGTTCCAAAATATTTCTGAAACACAATTCGGAAATAACTGAAGGGTAAAACAGTATTTTAAAAATTAGGAAAGTACAATAAGAAATTATAGAGGTGTAGAAAGAAAAAGTTATTTTAATTAATTGATTAGATTCCTTTTTTAAAATCTACAATGTTTTAAAAGCAATGATGAACTTTTAAATAAGATAATAGATTGAAACATATAAAATCAATATGAAGCATATATATTTTTACCTTTTAAAATTATTTTGGAACCTTGGTTATCTCATTAGTAGGTGATATGATCTAGAATGAATTGAAAGAATATTCGAATCAAAATAATTCAGAAGTGAGAAAGTAATATGATATTGGTGAAGAACCTTAAATAAGTAAATAAGAAGGGAAGAAGAAACATCAATATATCAATCATGGAAAAGTATATACACCATTATGCATGATTCAAAATAAGACTTTGCACAATTTATTTTTCCGCATATATTCATACAAGCTCACCTTGTACAATTTGCACAATTTAGGTTGACTTGTCCCATTTTGGCCAGTTGTATATTCGACCTGTAAAATGTTGATCGAGTCGGCCCGTCTTACATAAAAATTGTGGGTTATTTCATCGGCATGCCCCACATAATGATTACCTCATGAATCTCTAGACAAGTCCACATAAACAAAATCTTAAAAATATTACATATAAATGTTGCAACTATAATTTTATTTTAATGTTTCACATATTTGTTATATCCCATAAGTTTATCATTGACAATATAATTCAAATAGGCTAAAAAAATAATGATTAACATCTACATTAAATAAATATATCAAAGTTGCATCTTTCATGAACAAGGAAACATAAAAAAAAAGTATAGTAATTAATTATCATCTCATTTTGACTTCAAATGCATCATTATTATTGTTCAAGTTCAATAATACGTAGATATAATACTTTTTTTTGTAAATTAGGCGGATTAGTCTTGTCATTAAACTGTTTGAGCTACAAGTTACGCAGAGCGAGCCTCGACGAACCAATAAGTTAAAATACTCAACTCACTTTGTGTTTTTTCTGCAAGCTAATGGACTAGGATCACATTGATGGAGTTTCTCACTTTTAGACGATCATAAACTTTTTGTTATCAAACTCACCTAAAAGATATGATATAAACAACTATAATATAATTATCCAATCAAAATTAAAATTAAAGATAATAACATGATGGGTAAACATTTATCAATATTATTAGACATTGTGTTTCTTTTTAGTTTCTCTCTACAAAGCATGTCCATTTTTTTTAAAAAAAAAATTACAAGTTTTTAGAAAAAAATTATATTTATTTATGAAATGACAGCTGTGGGATTTGAACCCACGCCCTTACGGACCAGAGCCTAAATCTGGCGCCTTAGACCACTCGGCCAAACTGTCTTATATTTTTATATTTTACTTAGTTCATTATTGACAATTACTTAATAAGTATCTTTTATAAATTATGCCATAGTAAGAAACAAACAAAACTTGTTTAAAGGGTTTTAACAACATTCTTAACATATCATTAATAAAATTTAAGAAAAATTACTAACTTGTTGCTTTTGTAAAATCTTAAAAAGTGAATTTAACATCATTTTAACACATTATCAACATTTCAAAAATGTTTTTAAAGTCTATTCCTCTGATAACATTAAAAAAACATTTAAAAATGTATTTAATTGATAATTGTCTACCATTAAAAGAAAACGTTATTTTTTGTAACATTTAAAGTATTGTTTTAGATATTCGTTTAAAGATATAAAATACAATTATGAAATTAGTTTAATTCATTTTTAATTATATAAATGTAATTTATAAGTTGTAACACTAAACATGTTATTAAATAGTTGATCATATAATTTTTGAAACATTAAAAAATATTAAATTACACAATCGTTTAAAGATATAAAAATACTTAAGAACATAAAAAAAAAACCGCATCAGTATATTAATTATCATTTATCAAAACTATTAAGTACATTAACAAAGGAACTACGCATAGTCCAAGTGTAACAATTATCTCTTAATTTTTCCAAAATAAAAAGAGATACCAAATGTTTTTTTAATCACATGTTTCTAGCCTTTTCTTGCAAATCCCTTATTAATATACTATCAGAAAAACCATCCTTAATATTGATTGAGAAATTAATAATTAAGTTTCAACTTCCTTATAAATTTAAATATTTTTAATTAAGTTTTTATTAATTTTTTTGGTTTATTGAATATTGAATATTTATGTTTTTTAATTGAGTTTCTATCATTTAATTTTTTTGTTAATTAGGTGTCGTAATTTTATTCACTCTACCATTTTGCTTATTTGTCTTCGCGTGTTGAAAAAATATAAAATTTATTGGCTAATATAAAACAATATTGCACTTAATCTAAAATGACAAGTGACTTTTATTACTCTCATTGAGAATGTATTAGAGATTGTCCTCATCACCACATATTTCATTATCACTATTTATCTCCTTTCTAATTCTTCTTTATTTTCTCATGAGATTCTATGTATATCCATAAGTTTGTAGGTGAAGTCATTATTAATTTCTAATGACAATTTACGATGTTATAAGAAATAGCTTCCTTATCAGCATGTGTAATACTTGAGAACTTGTTACAATTGGTGTTCGTTAGGTGTATACCATTAAAGTGAACATGTGAGGTAAACTTCATCAATTCAAAATTTACTTAATGACAAAAGAATATACTTGGATTTATGGTCCTTGTTATAGCTACATTTTTTTTCCTTTTGACCAAAATCAGGTTATTTTTTTCTTCATGTGATTGTTATTTTTCATTAGCCAAACCACTAACCAGACATAAGGACTATTTTCTTAGATGGTGATTTGAAATAAAAAAAAATTACATGTCTTAGTATTTATGATTTATTGTTTCTTGTGAATTCGACTTATCTTGACTTCAATGCTTTCTATATGGTGTTTACAAATTTTCTTATACTTTATTTGATTGTTTTAACTCAGGTCTCTATGTTTTCTTTTCAATCTCCATCTGACATTTGTATTTATCTTATAGTTAATATTGATAACATAATTATTGGGATTTGTTTCCTTAGAATTAACTCTATATTTCCTAAAATAACCAAGTGGTTTATGTATTTATAGGTTCAATGACATCATTATTGTTATACGAAAAAATGTCATCCAAAACCTATCTTAGTCAAGTTCTTTATAGGTATTTTTCCACCATTATCAGATTATTGTTAGACCGTCCATAAATATTTAATTTCACAGGTGTTGAGCTTCTTTTCTTCCCCTTTCAACCATTTTTAAAAAGCTACCCATTCAAAAATACAAGCATTGTTCCAAATATTAGAAGAATTTGCACTACAAAAAGACATGTTTCAACTAAAAGAAGGTGTTTCCAACCGTGTGTGGCATGAAACTCCTACAAGTTTTGTGGTAGATGAATCCACTATCTATTGCAGAGATGGTGACAAAAATAAACTTAAAAGTTATTTTGGGTGTAGCTGGGCAGGGGCGGTATTGATTTCAGTAAGGAGGACTCTTTTGAAATTATATAAGGTTAGGCAAAGAAGAAGCTTTTTGAAAACAATAGAGTAGAAGAAACATAAAGGACCATTTGGGTCTGATGACTGATCGCAGCAAACTGGTTTATCTACCCTACATGGCACTTCCCTAACAAACCTATGGTCCTCTATACCAAAGAGACATTTCTTTTTGGGATGTTCACTCTTCCTATATAACACTATCTTCTCACGAGTGTTGAACTTAGAGGTTTCTTCTAAAATATTACTAGGAGCCTAGGGATATAGGGTTTTGTAATCCATCATACAGAGAATCTAAAAACAAAGAAAGCAAGCAAACAAACGCAATGCTCAGATAAAGAAGCGCATTTGGTTCGAAAAGAAAGGAATGATGAAGCAAAAAACAGAGACAACAGTCATAATCGCATGAAATGTAAACAGTCCCAGGACAGTTGATATGAACAGATAAAAAGAATTAAAATAATGTTGGCAAGCATTCACGAGTTAAAGTATGCACCTTGATGCGATTGAGGAAATGAGGCGAGGAGGTTTGTTTAATGGATTATCCTGACCTCTATGGTCAAAGAAGGCTAAATAGGTCTAGGTAGGGTTTATATAACTTTTGATCTAGTTGACAAAAAAGGAAGCTTAGGTATGATGGAGGAGGGCCCAAGCTCACCACACGATGAAAACCAAGCCTCCAAGACTAGACGGTCTAGCCTATGATGAGGAGCGTCTAGACTCAAAAAGGAGCGTCTAGCCCATGAAGAGGAGCGTTTAGGCCATGATGAGGAGCGGCTACATAAGGAGCGTCTAGGCCATGATGAGGATTCCTTCTAGACCGTCTAGCTTCACATACACATGGGTCAAAGCTACGGTTTTGGGAAGAGAAGACCTTTGTAATTGTTACATAAAGGCCCATTAGGGGTGCTTAGTAATTAGAGTAGTGTAGAAAGCATATTTGTGTGAACATTCTAGAAAGACCATGGAGGGGGTGAGCATAAAAACTAGACACACCCCTCCCCATGTGCTCATTTGTGCACCCATGTGCCATGTGCACCCATGTGCTTCACATTTACATTTCATTTGACTAGCATTAGGGTTGCATTATGGTCCTCCTTAGCCTATAAAAGGAGGAGCCTACACCTTGTATTTTCAAGTTTAATTGAGTAAGGTTATGCTGCCATTTTTGTGCACAAGCTTTACTTCTCCTAGAAATCTAGGCTCTAAACTTCAATCCTTTCACCTTCTCCCTTGAGCTGGCCGAACCACTCAAACACCATACTCATCATGCACCTACAAGGCCAACACAACTCCTAGGAGGGTCTTGATCATCTCACCCATTGCTTCCGCACCCTATTTTCTACTTTGATTCAAGAAGAACACATGAAAATGCCATCAAGGTATGTCTAGCATTGGGAATTTTCGAACATCAGGCTGAGATGGCAGCTCAGGTTTGGGAAGTTGTGGCACTTCTGCCTTTGATAATGTTGGTTCCAGAAGATTGTGTGACTACTTGCAGAAAATAATGTTAGAACAAGAAATGAAAAAGTCAGTGTTGACAAACCGAAAGTAGCCATGGTTGAATACAGGTACTTGAGGAGGATCAGTAGGAGTTGGTGATCTTTTGCAAGTGTTGAGGTATGTTTTTTGAGTGTGTAGTGCAGATGTTGCATGTGGGACTTTTATAGCAAAACTGTGTGAGTGACTCCATGATGAGGCATGCAGGCGAGTTGGTGAGATGGTGTAACCATTGTTAGCTCAACTTCTTAGTTACCACCTACACAGCATCCCCTATACCAAACTTTAACCAGAACCGTTGTGGGTTAACTAATCTATCTGCATTAGAAGGAATGAAGAAAATTGTCACAAAAGTCAATGTTCTCCACGACAAAATTGTCACAAAACAAGGATTATCAGAGAGATGTTTTCCAACGAAAATAGTTCCTAGTTAGTTTACTATGCATTATCAACAAACTATAATAAATATTGTTATCATCTTTGAAATGGGCACAAACGGAACTCAGATGACCAACAAACCATTATGCTGCACGTAATAAATAAATATTATTAACAAAAATTTAGATGAACAACAATTAACCATTCTCTAAAACTTATATATAACTCAGATTCTATAAATCTTTTCATGCAAATACAGCTAGACAGTTTCCTGCAAAATTTCTGGCACAGCCTTATTGTTCCAAATCCTTCAATATTTAACTTGCATAAGCCATCATGACCTGTGTCATTGCTCTCTTTCTATTTCTTTCCCTTTCAACCATAAATTTTGGCAAAGCAAGTCGTCATCTTCTGCAAACGACTCAACCTGCTGTACCAAATTTGCCTAAACCAACATTACCACCTTTGCCTTCAATGCCAAATCTGCCTCAGGGAAATGTGCCACTTCCATCCTTGCCGTCTATCCCAACACTTCCACAACCAACCACCCTGCCACCACTTCCAACCATACCACCATCATCACTCCCTCCTATGCCAGCAACAACTTCATTTCCAAACCTTCCCTCCATTCCATTCTTCTCTCCACCACCTTCATCCACAAGTCCTTGACCAAGACTGAAGAATTCCCAGCATTTTCCAGTGTGTGAAGCTTGGTTTTCTCTTTTGTTGCTGTGCATCTGTTGACCACAGATATCCTTACATATATTGGTGTTATTCGTGATTTGTATGGTTTTCGTTTGGGAATTTATTGCAAAGTGTCATGTTATTTTTTTCTGGCATATTAATATCATACACCACTACTTTTCATGTTCTTAGATATATCTTAATCGAGTAATGTTTGGCCATATGTAAGTTGATTGCACATGATATGACATTTGAGCTGAACTCCAGAACTGTAACGCTACATATGTGATATTAGATAGTATATATATACACAGATTTTCTCCTCTCCACTACAAAATATAGCAATCTGCACGTACATTGGCTATATATGCAAAAAAGTAGCTTTAAGAAAGAAAGATAAAAAGACTAACTAAAGTAACTTTTAACAATAAATTTCACATCTTAGTCTTCTTCACTCTTATCCCAAAATAATTGGCATGAGACAAAACAAATAGTTTTAAACTTAAAAAATTGTTAATTAGTTTTAAATTTTAACTTTAAATAACCTCCATTTTCTTTTTATGATTGTCTTTATACCTTCTTTTTTTTTATAGTATTTGTGTTAAAATAAATAATACTGAAAGTTCTTCGGTTATAGTAAGATATTTTCAATTTAGTACTGTAACTTAAAGTTGTTACACTTGACACAACCTGTGAATTATTTCTCTAACATAATAACATAATTTGTTGATTTAATGAATGATGTGTTCCTGGAAAACACTTACCGACACAAAATTTCATACATCAACACAAACCAAACCCTTCTTCTTCTTAAAAATTGTCTTGAAAGCGTTGTAGAGAGTGAGTTTAGAGTTATTATCACATGACATTTATTTTTGAGATGTATCATTACAAAACATGTTAGTAGCATATGAGTGCGGAAAAAAGCAAAAAGAAAAAGAAAAGAAAAGAAAAAGTTGGAAAAAAAAAAAGAATAGCTGCAGAATAATAAATAAAAATATTAATATAAATAATAAAAGGAGAAACTGAGGGGTCGCTTTTGTTCAGTGTTGCAGCGGCTTTACTAAATTCTCGTCCCAACCAATCAAGCCACAAAATTGTTTTTTACCGTCCAAATTTTTTGTTTGTATTTATTTAATAATTTAATAATTATTATTATTATTTGTTTGTTTGATTTTTGGATGAGAGGCATAAAATGAAAAAGGTAAAGTTGGGGTAGGTATAAGACGAGGATTTCCAATGGAGGAAGAAATTGGTGATTCATTTTTCCCAATTGCATTGCAATGTAAGTCTTCTTTCTTTTCCTTTTCCTTTTTCCCTTTCCGTCTTTCCAATTCTGTGAGGTTTCCGTTATGTGTTAGATTCGTCAAACCGCAAAGATATGTGTCTCTATGAAATCAATGTATTTGCTTCTGCAAAATATATGCTATCACTCACTGTTCACACTCATCACAGGGATTCACTATCATCACTCTCTCACAACCTTCTTCTAACATCACAACTATTCAACTGCCAATTTTATGTGTTTCCCTTCAGGATCTGGATTCATTGATTGCCTTTGCTTTGCCAGGTAAAAATCCCTTTTTTTTTTTTTTTCTATTTTCAGGATCACTTTCGTTTTCCCTTTTGTTTCAATTATAAAATTATGTGGGTTAGATGTGAAAAGTTAACCGAGTGGCTCTGCAACGAGTGTGTCTATGTGCTTCTATTCTTTGACAATGCTCAAATCTGTATTTTTTTTTTTCTTTTGTTTTGATGAAGCGTAGAGGGGAGCTTGCGTGCTGCTCTATACGCAAATTTGCACGATAGCGATGGGTGCTGTATATTTTTTTGTGAAGAATTAGTGAGCATAATGTTTTCTGGAAGATTGGGGGCAGACGAATCTTATTCTCAAGATTTACAGAATTTGAGTGTGTCAAGGCGACTTGTGAGGAGTTTCAGTCAGAGGTTGAAGAAGAAGAATAACAGGAATGCCGGGGAAGAAGATGATGATGTGAATGGGGTTTCTTTAAGATGCTTAAATCTTTATGGACGAGGTGGGGGCTGCAAGGTAGGTGCTGACACCAGTGATGATTTTGGTGATTCAAACAGTAGAAGGAGATCTAGTGCCAGTGACGAGGGAAAGGGTTATAAGCCAATTTGTGGCCCTGAAGAAACTGCTGTTGATTGCTTTTCTTATGGGGTGAAGGACAGGTTTTGGAGGAGACACAACCGAAAGAATTCAGAGCTTGAAGAATTTTCGACGAACAACAGAATGCATATCTTTCTTCCTGATGATATTCTTGAAATGTGTTTGGTTAGGCTCCCATTGACAAGTCTCATGAATGCACGACTCGTGTGCAAAAAATGGAGGTCCTTGACTACCACTCCTAGATTCCTCCAAATGAGAAGGGAAGGTTCCTATCAAAGTCCATGGTTGTTTCTGTTTGGTGTTGTTAAAGATGGCTTTTGTTCTGGTGAGATACATGCACTGGACGTGTCTCTGAATCAATGGCACAGGATAGATGCTCATTTTCTCAGAGGAAGGTTCTTGTTCTCGGTTGCTGGCATACATGACGATATCTTCATCGTTGGAGGATGTTCTAGCCTGACTAACTTTGGGAAAGTGGATAGAAGCTCGTACAGGACACACAAAGGGGTTCTTGTATTTAGTCCATTGACAAAATCTTGGCGTAAAATGCCGTACATGAAATATGCTAGATCAAATCCTATATTAGGAGTCTCTGAGGTCAGTTTGGAATTTCCAACTTGCCAAAGTCATCAAAGTCGGCAGGATAGACGCTTTCCAAGATCAAGGATTGGTGGCATATCAGATGTTTATGAGGATCCTCACAAGCTTTCACTGAGACGTCACTGCAGATCTTCTTTTAATGAGACTGAAGCTTTGTCTCTGCCCAGTCGAAAGGCATACAAATTCGTGAGACAAAAAAGTGACCATTCAAGCTCAAAGGGCAGTAAAAGGTTTTTGTTGATAGCTGTAGGAGGTCTGGGATCCTGGGATGAGCCTCTGGACTCTGGAGAAATCTATGATTCTGTGTCAAATAAATGGACTGAAATCCCAAGATTACCTTTTGATTTTGGGCTTGCTCGTTCTGGAATTGTTTGTGGCAGGATGTTTTATGTTTATTCTGAAACAGACAAGCTTGCAGCATATGACATAGAACGAGGTTTTTGGATTGCAATTCAAGCCACTCCAATCCCGCCTCGTGTACACGAATACTACCCAATACTTGTATCTTCCAATGGCCGCCTTTTCATGCTCTCTGTGTCCTGGTGTGAAGGGGATGGTCAAATTGGGCAACGAAACAAGGCTGTTAGAAAACTGTGGGAGTTGAATCTCACGTATCTCACCTGGACTGAAGCCTCAGTTCATCCTGATGCCCCAATGGACTGGAGTGCTGTTTTTCTGTCTGATAAAAACCTCATTTTTGGGGTAGAGATGTTCAAAATTTTTGGTCGGGTGTTAGGTTTTTTCACTGTTTGTGATGTATCTGATATCACAAACTGGAACCATATTTCAGGGAACCATGTTACTCATGAGCTCGATGGTTCTTCCTGCTTGACAAAATCTGTGGCAGTGCTACACCTTTGAAATCCTTTGTGCATGTATGATGTTAAACAACAGAATCTTAGATCTTCCCTCTCTGTTTTGATATGCAGCATGACCGGTAAGTCCTGCTCTACATTTGCTGCATATAATTGTATATGGGCAAATCTTCCGAACTCCGTGGTTCTCTGTTTCTGTGCTTCTCATGTACCTTTTATTTAATTCATTTCTCACCAATCATAAAAGTTTAATTCCACACCGACTTTGCTCCTGTATTATTTCTCCTATTCATCGAGTTTCTGGAGTTATGGGTTTGTGTTATAACCAGTTGCACTAATCAGCCTCGGGATGACTTTGGCTAATGTCTATATACACATGTGCAATCCAAGTAATGATGGAAACGAGAGGTGCATTGTTGCACCCTTAAATCTGTCCATGCTAATGTTTGCCAGAAAAGTTGCTCGAGATTTTATTGTGAATCTCTGCATAATCTACTTCTGTTTCTGAAATTCTCATGAAAACACATGGTAGAAAGTAGTATTCTGCGTATGTCAGCATATAACCTGCCCACAATACATTTTGCTCGTGAATATTTTTGGCTTTGGCTTAAAAGTCCCTCAGTATTTTCGTATGTGGTTGTTACTTTGAATCAACATTACTTGTCTCACTTGGAAATCAAATAATGACTTAAGTAAGTTTTAAGTAGCTAGTAAATTGGATTATTTTTAATTGAGTTTTTATTAAAAAAAAATATCTTATTAGGTATTCACCATCTTCATATTTTTTAATTAATTTATTTGTCCTTAATTGAAATAATGTAATTGTTTGATTTGATTTTTATTTTAATATTGAATTTGTAAAATGAAAAGATATCATTTTTTTATAAAGCTAATTAAGATTCCAACAAAACTGAACAAAATACAAACAGAAATCATTTTGGCAAAGTATTTATTTTACATGCTATTTTTTAAACGTCTGCAAGGAAATAAAATTTTTGGGGGATCAATTTTAATAATAGAGCCGCGAGGAAATAATTTTTGGGAAGAACTAACAATTCAGAGCTGCAAATATTATCATTATAATCAAGGATATAAGAACAGATTTTTCCTGAAATTGTAGTAATCACACTTAAATTCTATTAATTTTCGAAATTACACTTACATTCCTAGTATTTATATTTTAGGGTAGAGGAGTTGCTATAGAACATGTAGTTAAAATTTATTGAAAAATGGAAAAAATAATAGACTCCTTAAATATAAGTGGTGAGTGAGACGTACTAAAATTTATTATTTGAAAACATCTTTATTTAATAACTATGTATTGTTATTAGAGGGTAGTATGTGTATAGTACGTTTGTACATATAGAGGAAGAATATGCATTTCTTGAAAATAGTGTGAACATTTAAAATATATGATGTGTATTTTTTTAAAAAAATAATAGAAATATAACAAAATCAAAGGAGGTCAAATTAATAGAAATATAGCAAAATCAAAGGAGGTCGGGATAATTATTTTTCATAAATAATAAAGTACAAATGTCCATAATTCTAACAAATTTATATTTCCTTGAAATAATCACGCACTGATCTTTATTATCGATTATTTTAATTTCTAATACACAATTTATCAGAATGACTTTCCTTTAGGGTAATTTTACATTTTATTATTGTATATTTTATTGATAGTTTTGGGGGAAAAAATCAGTAATTGAAAAGGGTAAATATTTATTTTATTCCAGAAAATACTTGCGATGTAATCACAGTTGTATTAAACTTTTGAAGTTAATTAATCCATTCATAATGAGAAAAAGACAAAGATTAATGTAATAAAAAAGAAAGAAGGTAGAGAAAGAAATGAAGAGGTGATAAAAGAATGGGCAATGTAGGTGTATGTATACAACAATCCCCAACTGTAGTTGGATAAATGCATAGGATAACAATGGATACAATTCAAAACTGGTAGGCACAACATAAGTTACATACAAATTTTTGTGATGATGGAGACAACTCGGTGAAGCATGAATTCAACCAATGTTTTGAAAGATTCCTGAGAAGTTTGGTATCTTATCAACATGTTTGAGAGCACGCTCAGCTATCTGCCTAGTTCGATAGTCACCATGCTGGAAAGCATCAACAAGAGCAGTGCTCAAATTCGGATCTGCAGAAACCTCACATGCTATATCATCTGTTCTCAATAGTCTCTCCACTGCCCAAACTGCTCTCCTCCTCAATGTCTCTGTTCTCTTCTCAAGTAGCACATTAAGTATTGGCGTCACTCCATCTGCTTCAACCAAAATCGCCACCCCTTGTTCAATGTCTACTCCATCGTCTATTATAGTGGATAAAGCAGCCAGTGCTGCCTCAACCACATTCTCATTTGTGTGGTCCAGTAGACCTACTAACTTAAGCACTGCCTGCCCATCATACAGGCAAAATGTTTCTTTCAACGAGCAGATCCCTCGGTGGAGCCTACACGATCCACTTATCACCGGCGGCTTGCTGAAGCATGAAAACACCATGGCACAGTAGCCCAGCGGCGGCACCTCCGGTAATTTGGTTAAGTTTTTTGACTCTTGGGATAGATTCTCCAGAGCTGTGGCAGAAACCATCTGTACATTATCTAGTCCATTGGACTGAAGCAGGTCAATAAAGAGTGCAGCAAGATTGTGATCACGGCAGAGTGCAATGGCATCAGGCTCTTCAGCCAAGACATATGTAACCCTTACAACAATCTTTACAAGCCCTTCAAGAAATGGTGTCATGAAGCGAGTGCCTCTGATCTCTCCCTGCCTGATTGCTATCACCCTGGATATGACCATCACAATGGCACCTTCATCTAGGAGCTGTCTTGTGAGGCCCAGGTCCCTTTCAGGTAGTTCGGCTAAAAGGCCAACTGCCGCCGCCTGCTCTTCACTGATCCCTGTATTTTCTGATATGACTTTAATTAGACTTCCAAGCTGTCCAACGGAGCCACATAGTGCATCAGCTAGTTCCTGGCCCATGTGAGGAGACAAATTATGAAGAAGTTTTATGGAAGCTAGACGCAGATCTTTCTGTGGTGCTTCAATGAACTGAACTAGACTGATTGTGGCACCAGAGCTTTTGATAGCAGCTACAACACTCAGAACTGTAGTCGGAGAAGTAGTAAGTCCAACAAGAACTTGTAGTAGTTTGCACTCTATTGCTGGACCAGTGTTACTTATTAGATGGAGTAGATTACGAACTATATCCTCTGAGACCAGAGTTTGGTGATCAGGTCCAAATGAAATGGAATAGAAGTCTTCTCCCGAGTTTACAACACTGGCAAGAATTGTAGCAGAGATCTCTTTCAATCGTGTGGGAAGCAGATTAGGACCCACTGCAAAAAGGTCATTGACAAGAGGAGCAAGTATTCCAGCCTCTATTAATATCTTTGCACTTGGGTCACATGATGATATCTGATTTAGTGCCCTCAGTGCAGCTTCTCTTGATTGCATATTACCACTTTTCATTAAATTGATCAGAGAGAAACCCACAGTTCTAGCAACAAGAACTTTAACATCATTGTTCAAAACCAGCTCACCAAGGTATCCAGCCATGGAAAGTTTGGTTTCTGGTGGACCTGCAAACATTTTAATGAAAACAACTTAATACCCACATGGAATATGAAGTTCTACAAGTAAGGGACCAATCTTGATGCCAAACATTTAGGGTTTTTAATGTAAATAATTGATCAAATCTAACAGAACACGCTCAAATTACCACCACAATGCAAATTTACCAAGGGCCGCATTCTCTAATATTTCCATGAAATTATATCTTAATCTTTTTCGCAACGCCATTATATTATTAAAATTGATCAAAGGACAAGATGTGCCTCAATCACAGAAATACACACGAAGAAAAAAATTACAGAAAAATGCAGATCATTCTAATATTAGTCCAAACAAAAGAAAGGAATGTTTCCTGCATATAGTTTATAGTTCATTATTAAGTAAAGATACCACCAAAAACACCACGCAAGCTTCCTCCAAAATATACCATCTATTTACCACACCAAGCATAAGATTATTATATTAATTAATTTTTGGTAATCATACCTTTTCTAATTGTTTGGAATATCAGAATAGTTTCTGGTGTTTGGGGTAGACAATATTTTCCAGATAACATTTCTCTATTAATTAAGAGGTGAGAGTGAAACTGTCCTTTTAGAGGCCCAAAAAACATATAAGATGATGTATCACTTTCAACAAAAAAGTTCTCAACAGAAAATATTTTCACGGAAGCTGTTTTCCACCAAGAAGATATTCCAAATCAGCCATGGAAGAAAAATAACGAGTACATAAAATCATTAGTGATATTAATATTTGGTTGGAAGCTTGTTGGGAACATTTTTCACAATAAACAACACTTGTGCAGCTTGTTGAATTGCAATCAAAATGATAAATCATGCTAGTTTTTCAATCATGAAAAGTAAGCTGTATCAAATCATAACATTCGAAGAAACAACAAAAAATAGGTTAAAATATATCATATAAATGTTATATAGTGTTCAATGCAATGTTTTAAATCCAGGATGGCAGCTAACTCCAAAAGCGCTTTTGTAAGATAATGTATAGTCACTATTTAAATTTTTTTGTATAGTTCCACATACATGAATTCTAAAAAATGATAAAAATTACTCAATTAATAGCATTAAAAGTAAAAAGTAGTAGGTGTCTTAAACAAAACATGTAAGTTAATAGTCAAGTACAAGTTTCTTAGCTAAGAATTATCAATCATCATCTTCTAAATCAAGTCTTTATCATTTCCACAATTATTTCATCTATAGATTTCGATTTTTGAAATTAGAACCCCAAAATTACCCTCGAAAAAATCCCTAATGTCTCTATTTAGGATTTTTGGAATCAAGATGTAGCTCCACTATAACAGCCGCTATTTGGTTAGCTACTGCTGCTCCACTCCAGCAGACCCTGCAGCAGTCAGGAACCACTCCACTCCACACCTCTATTTAAAACCCTAGTTCAATGTAATGGTTTTAACTAAAAAAAGAACTTTAGGAGACCAAACAAAATCCTAAGTCACAACATAGTGTGAGAAGTCTATCAGAAAATTAAAAGCAAAACAATGGAACAACCAAACACATTCATAGCCTCTATTTCAGAAGACTAAAAACATATCAATGGAAAACCAAATTCATGCTTGCACCACATAATAAGAATACGATAAGCACCAAAACACTAGGGGAACCCATCCTTTAAAGTTAGCTGCTAAGAGGGGGGGAACCAAACCAAACACTAAAATACTACACCGAACATCCCATACTACTTAATGTGAGACTTAGACACCTCATAATACCTAAGTCCCTATCAACATCAATGGCAAGTCAGACTGTTTTCAAAAGTTCAAAATGTTCATTTCATGAGATTCTTGAAATATCCATACAAGAAATATAATTTTTGCATTTGCCCTCCAAATAACTTCAAAACATAAGATGAAAGAAAACCCATGCACATCATCTCTACGAGAAAATGTGTAATAGGTTGGTCTAGCGAATTATGCTCTCTCGAAAATTACCATAAAATGGTGAGCAAATTAGCCACACAACATGGGTATGCTGTGATATATATTGTAGAATAATACCTTCAAGAAGTTGGGTCAGAAGAGGCTGCAATCTACCATTTTCAGCCATCTGCCTAACATTAGCCTCATACATCTCCAGATTCGCCAATGTTTCTTCGGCCTTCCCAACAGTGAGAAGATCTTCTGAATTGCTGCTTGTCATCCCTACTAATATTAGAATGGCTCCGTTGATTGAACCAATCTTCTCACAAAGGGCAGCAGACTTTGAGAGTTCGTAAAGCAAGGAGACAGCCTGCTCTCTTTCTTTAGAAAGCTCGTGGGAAAGGAATTTTACTATAGTACGCACAGTATCACCTTCAGCCAACAATTCCTTTGGAGCAAACATAATATGTTAGCATGGATTTGCCAACAGTACATTCATGATACCAAAAATGAGAAAGGAATGAAATGAAATGATAACCATCAAACTATGACAAACCTTATTCTCATCATCTTCTTCTACCACGATTCTAAGGGTTTCTAGTGCTCTAATTCGAACCTTACGGCTGCTACTCTTCAGCATGTCAACAATCATTGGTATAAGCCCTGCATTGCGGACAGCGTGTTTGTTTGATCGACTTCTTTGGCAGATGTACTGGACATACTTTAAGGCCTGAAGAGTTTCACTTTCTGGACTCCCCATATTCAATGACCGGCGAGCAATGTCCAGCTGTGCAGCTTCATTCCTGGCAGTCCACTCTTCAATGGTGTTACGCAAAGCCATACTTGGATTCAGTTCTGTGCTTCTTAACTCCTGAAGAGTCAAAGGACAAACCAGTCTCCGTCCACTCTCCCTACACTCCTTGAACCATTTTTCAATTGCTTCACGTTCAAAAGTCTGTCCATTTTCTAAAGTAACAGGATCACGCATAACTTGCTTCGTCAGGGGACATACAAAAGCATCATATAGAGGCTCAATGTGCAACCTCTCAAAATGAAAGCTATCATCCGACTGGCTCCCAGGATCATTACTTCCATCCCAGCTCGCAGCCATCATATACCCACTAATCTATTGTCACAAATAACACAAGGTCAAGGTAACGCCAAGAAACATGGAATAATTGCAAGATCATGGGGCATTCATATAGATTTATATTTTATTGCCCTAAAAGTATAAAAGTTTTTTCACATTATGAGACAGTAGGGTAACTCTGTTAACTTCTATAATGAATACTTGGAAAGTTATACTTATTATGATGATGATTTCTATATGCTTGACATTAAGTGAATATGCAAGAAAATTGAAGTATTTATATTTTATATCATCTTCCACCAATGGAAGAAAAACATGAGCAACTAGAATAGAAACACAAACAAATGATTGTGTCGGAGGTTAATAGAAATTACAATAATGTCCCAACATACCAACAACTAAGAAACATGACACACAGATCTCCCAGAATTGCATATTCCCATAATTCAAAACAGGGTGATGCAAATTACTTCAATCTAACCTTCCTTTAAACAGAAACTGATGGTGTTTTAAGTAATTATCACTGAATCAAAAATAGAAACTCTGCAGAGTAGAGAGTAAGTGCCGTTGGGCGATGACGAACAACCACAGAGAAAACAAAACGAAGGGGTACGGTAATCAAATAAACAGCAAGAAGGGTACCCGTGTTCGACTTGAGAGAAGCAGCCAGCCAGAAAAAAAACCTACTTTTAGTATTTAATTTGAGAATTGAAGAGAAACCCTTGAGAGAGAGTTGACGGGGCAGCGTAATTGGAGTTGTGGCATGGTTAAAGAGTTGGAATTGCAGGAGCAGGAGAGGAGAGAGAGAGAGAGAGAGAGGTAGTTGAGTTGAGGTTGAGGAAGTGGAAGAAGAGAAACACCAAAATTAACAACGCAGAAATTGCAATAAATTGGGAAAAGAAAACATAAATAAATATAAATAAAAAAAAGTTGTTTTTAGAAAAATAGAAGATGGAGAGAGAGAAGGTTGACTGGATTGTAACAGTGATGAGGTGAGACAAATGGAAAGAGAGAAGATGGAGCTTTCATCCATCTGGGCCTTCCAAGAATACAGCTTGCCTCGTACCATTTCCTATTAAAATAATAACGGACAAAATTTAGGTATAGTGTTCTAAATTAAAATCAAAATTGCAGAAAAATTTTATATTAATTGTTGAATTTGAGGTTTCAAATTTAACTTGTATTAATACTAAGAAGAGGATTTAAGCTGCCTTATTTTTTTATAATAAGTGTTTTAATGTGTTCTAATACAAAATGTTTATTCTTACACTTATTAAATAATTAAAATATACCATTAAATAATTAAAATATACCAAGCAAAAACAAGAATCATTTTGAATAGTACCACTATAATTGGAAAAATCCAATATAGATCTATTTATGAGACTTTTGCCAATAATACTGTAGAGAGTAAGATATTTATAGTTGGTTTTAAAAGTATGAGTTGAAAGACTTTAACGTGAGTGTGTTAATTGAACACCTCCAGTTGTTATTTACTTTTGTGTGTTATTATTTTTAATTCTGATGACTTATTTAACTAATTTATCAACTAACCTTGTTAAATATAATTAACAACGTCTTTAGTTTGGAGAAAGAAAAGATTAACGGGTAAAATCATTTTCCTCTTATATTTATTTCCTTTTAATATTAGAAGAATTAGAATATTACTGTTTATAAAGCTATAACAATATAAAAGAAAATTAACTTTTAAGCTGAAAACAATTAGTTTTAGTCAGGTAAATATTATTTCACTTCGCTGGATCATTGGACACAGAAAGTGAAATATGCTTTGTTTTTTGACCACTCACGGGAAACCTGAGTATTGAGCATGATGCAATCTTTCTTCTTTCTTCTTTGTACCTTGTAATTTAAACTGTACATTGTGATAAATGTAGAAAGTAAACAGCAAACAGCAACTTTATTATTTTCTAAAAGGGTTGGTGTTATCACATTAATCTTTAAAATTTAAAAAAATATTAATTAGTTTATGAATTTATCTATTTACTGTTATTTTAATATTTAAATATACATTAATAGTGTTATTTTAGTCACGTATATTTTAATATTTGAATATGGTTATCTATTTAAATGCTGATTTTATTTTATTTTTCGTCAAGGAACTACGTGACCACACTTTTCAATTTTAAAGACTAGTCAACTTATACATTAGAACAAACTTTTAGTTCATTTGCTTTTTTTATGAATGGGTTATTTTGTTGTTTGATTCTTCTGCTATATGCTTTAACCAACATTTATATGCCGGAAATGCATTGCATTTGCATGTGGATAGTCTTAATGGGGATCCAGCGTTCCAAAGATTTTGGTATCCAACCATACTAAATGCTTAGAACGGCAACCAAGACTAATATTTTACTGCAGACATGCAGGAAAAATAGAGTGAGCAATGTGCTTTGGTGTTAGTTTATTTTGTCTGTGATGATAGTTAAATGGCAAGCATTGAAAAAAGCCATGGGAATGCAGCACATATGTAAATGCATGTAATGAAACCAAGAAAACAAAAACTTTGCATGCACTTGCCATTAAACTCAATAGTACATCCATGATACGAACAAGACATTTGATTTTATCTATCTATCTTTCACAACACGTCCGCGCATTTACCAAAAGAATAAAGGAAAAACTCTCTTCAAACTGATACATTGATCACACCATATAAAATTACCATCCAGCTTTTCTTCTAGCTATACACAAAAAAAATAGGCTATCATGAACAATCAAGGAAATGGAAACAAAGAAAACCCTGGAAGAGTTGGATTGCAGGCTAGAATGCACTCCAGTTATCTGAACCCTTTTTCGGAGAATGATTTTCTGAAGAGACCTTAAAAGGCCCAGAGGAGCCGAATGGATCAGAGTCATCGAAAGAGAATGGACCACTGTGACCGAAGTCTTTGGTGCTACTAATTGAGTCAAACCTTGCATGGCCCTGACGACCGAAACCGAAATCATTGCTGCTACTCATGGAATCAAACCTTGTGAGCTTCTCAGGATTGTAGCCAAAATCCTTGCTGCTACTCACGGAGTCAAACCTTGTGAACTTATCATTACTGTTGCCAAAATCTTTGCTGCTACTTATGGAATCAAACCTTGTGAACTTTTCATTACCATAGCCAAAATCCTTACTGCTACTTATGGAATCAAATCTCGTAAGCCTCTCTGGTTGTGGAGAATATCCACTTTCGTGCCTGAAGGAATCAAACCTTGACATGTCAAAGAAATGATCCCCCGCCTCACTGTACCTGGGAGAGTTTTCGAACTTGGAAACTGGAGTTGCAGGCACCGAATCATCAAAAGTAAATAGGCTTTTTGTCTGGAACGCGCCATCCGTATGTGTAGATCCTATTCTAACTGGGTTTATACCAAAATCATCAGATTTAAAGAAATCTCCCTGCTCGAAGTCAGAGTCCTACAAAGCCAAACATAAAATTTTAGCAGGTAGTAGCTTTACACCAACGCGACTTGATCTTTGAAAAATGACGTCCCTTCATCCGTTCTTTGGTAAATGTGCTAAGAAATCCATTCCAAAAATTATAATGAAAGAAGACCTCCATTGCCTATCTCATGCATCAATTTAGTATAAAAATAATCTTAAAAGAATTTCCCCGAGAACGATTATTACTCAATAACGGAAACTAATTATGTTAATATCCCAAACAGCTCAGAATTTAAAGCTATAAATAGAAAGGGTTACCTTGGTCTTAGAGTTAAAACCCCACACTGAGTCCATGTCATCATTGTTGTCAAATGCACCCCAGGTCGATTCATCAAAACTTCTGTTGCCATAGATTAATAACGTCACAATTACTAGATAGATGCTTCACACTCAAAGCCATGCATTCAGAAACAGAAAAATTGGGAATTGACAAATCAACCCCTCCCCCAAACACAGCCTCGAGACAAAAATAAAAGAAATTACCTATGTGTTTCTGCATCTGCTTCAGAACCTTTTCCAAAGTGAGGATTTGAGAAGTCTTGAGAAGGACTCTCCACGGTACTCCTCCCAGCTAGACTATCGTGAGGGCTTCTGGCCAAGTCTTCTTCACTATGTGCATAGGATTCATCCTCAACTGTATAATCACCGTTAGCAGAATTTTCTTGCTTCCCATTTGCATTCACAGGTGAACCATGAATAGAATTATCATCAGAGAAATTTTGTTCTCCGTCAATAAATGCTGGCTTTGGTTTTGAAGATGCATTTTTAGTGTCAAAAGTAAGATCATTGCCAAATCCTAGAAGTAAACAAAGCAATTAATGAAACAAGTTAATTCATGCAAAAAATGAAAATAATTTCGTAAGGATAAAAAAAGATTATGGCAACCTTCGTCCTCAAATTTATCCCAATCTTCATCCCAAAGAGCAGCTCCCTCTGGAATTCCAGGTTGCCAACCTTAATTCATCAGGTTGGTACACGCACACAAACACAACCACAATTAAAGTTAGAAACAGAGAAAAATGCATTCACTTGTAACAAATATAAGTAATTTATCAATGAGTTGATATGCAATGCCATTGGTTTTAAAAGAAGATCCTTGGAAAAATACAGGTTTACAGATCACAAAATGAGGTTTCCACAGAAGTATTAATATAAAGAATCACATCTGTTAAGTAAAAAAGTCAAAATAAATCATAAAATTGTTGCAGAATGATTATTTGAGAATTGACAAAGAATATAAATAATTGATTGAGAAAGAAGCCATGATGAGACAAAATGAGATTATAATTACCAGAAGGAAGCTGAACCATTGCAATTGACTTCACATCCATCCCATGTTTCTTGCACCGATCAGCTAGAGCCTTAAATAACTCCTCCAGATCTGACTGTATGCGTTCAGCACGGACCTGCAGATTTTGCTAAATATCAGTAACAGTACAAGACAGGTTCCCCAGAACTTCCCATCTTTATTCAAGAAATAAAATTCACCTGAAGAATGCCATCTGCACTACCTCCTTGTTCAATTTTGACGATGGCTTGCTGCAATTCCACCTTCCTTTCCTAAATATATACAGACTAATGGTTAAAGGTGCATTGAAAATTGAAATGTTTCAACTTTCAAGACATTCATAATCCACCCAAGACACAAGTTTATTGTTGCAAGAAAACGAGAAAAGGGTTGTAGACTTGCACTACAAATATAATACACGTGGAAGACTACATGCTTCCTCAGGTTTCCACTCTCCCTTACATTCACTTTCATTTGAATACTCCACAAGAAGTGGTGAGCTTCACTCTCTAAACAAGCAAACAGACAATAGGAAGAAGAGAAACAGTCACAAAATTTTAGTGACTTGGCCAGCCATGAACAACAGGCCTGCATCCAAACTCGACAAGCAAAACAAAGAAGATCCACTAAGACCAACAAAGATTACAAGGAGCTCTTCAAGATATCAAATCATACAAGAGCATTTACTTTACAATTTAAGCTTTTAAGAGAGTTGGTCCGGGACAAGTGGTCATGAGTCTGATCCTTCTCAACCTCATTCTAAATAAAAGTTTAATTTTAGGCCAGTGTAAGTGGTTGCATGTCACCCAAGCAGGTTGGCCCAAGGGCAAGGCCAATGAAGCCCTTGATTTAAGCCTCCCAAAAACAACTTTACTTAGAAATAATATTTTAAAAATATAATGGTTACTTTATAAATGATACAATTCTATTAAGAATAACAATACTTTTAACAGAAAACTGCCTCTTAAAGTGTTGAATCTACAGTAGTTGTTATAATAAATGAATCCACATACATAATAAATTATCTAATATAAACTTTAATGGTTTAATCTTTTATTCATGACAATAAATTTCATTTTACTTTCTAAAGTGAATCTCTTGTTTGGAGAATAGTGTTATGATCTCTAATCTTCTAAACTTTTTCTTAAGAAGAAAAAATCAGTAAGATGACAAACTTCATCCTATAAGGATACAACAGAAAGCTATAGGGTTGGTGTTGTTGTCAACGTTATATCTGTTTAGTTTAGTTTATGTAAACTTATTAAATTATTAATTTTAAAATTCTTTCCTATGTTAAATTTTTAACTTTTGTCTAGAATCCGATTTTATACATGCAATCATGTTAAATCATAGAAGTAAAAACTATCATCCCTTATCTATCATAATAAATAATAAAATGATTTTTTATCCAGAAAAAAATTCAAAAATAAACTTTTAATAAAATACTACTATTATTTTTTGTCAATAAACATATCATGATTAATTTAGAAAGGCCTCGTATCAAAGTTTTTTTAGGCTTAAAAATAAGTTGAGTCAGGCCTACATGCATGCTTCAAGTAGGGTAGTGCTTTTTAGATATAAAACCCCTCTTGAGTTTTAGCCCAACAACTTAAACTTTAAAGTTGTTAGTCCTTCGTTAATAAGAACAATCAATGCAATAAAAAATGTAGTGCATAATAAGTAAGCAATAACTCTCACCATTCACAAATAGCCTATTTTTCAACAATTTAGATTTTCTAATTACCTGGACATCACGAAATTTAGCTTCTTCAACAGTCAATTTTGATGCTATTTCTGCTACTTGTTTGTATTTCTCTTCATATTTCTTGCCCAATGATTCTGCCTGTAACACGCCACCAAATGATAGCTAATTCTTTTCACATAAACATGCATCACGTTTTCACAAGAAAGGAATATACCTCGCGCTTATCCGCAGATGCCCTTTCTGTTATCTCATTTAATCGATTATCACATCTGCTTTTATATAGAACCTGAAATACAAGTAAACATAAGAGGAATGGGGAGTGAGTAAGTGCATAATTCATAGTTCTTTAATCATAATCAGATTCGTATCATGCAATAAAAAAAATATTTTAAAAAATCATATTGGTTTTCAACAAAATCCTTAACTGGATCCAGTTAAAATAAAAATATTCACTGCAAGACCGATTCCCTTTAGTTTCTTGAGAGGAAGTCGTACTGACTTTTACCCAATAAATCATCAACTTTATTCACTGAAAATCATCTATTTCCCTGCGTGCATGATTCCAGTTAGAGTTTCTTGGGATGAAAGAAAGTGGTTCCTTGCCCTCAAAAGTTCCAGTCTTCTTCCTAACCAGAAATCAATTCCTAGGCTTCAACCGAGGCCTAACTAGAACCATAAAACCCTAAATTCCATCACTGGTAGGCATTTGTCATAGCAAACCAAACCCCCAGCTAAATTGCACAGCTCTGGTACACTTACTGTGTTTTGAATTAGCTTGTATTATGCTTATAAGTTAAAATAGTATAAACAAAAGAACTATTTAGCTTAGAAGGTATTTCTGTAAAAACCAAGCAACACTAACATATAATAATTATTCACATAACTTCTGATCAAAGATTGCTAATAAATTTATTTTAACCTCTGTAATGTAATAACTCCATTAATTCTAACACAAGTTTACTCAAAAGTGAGCCACCAGCAGTATGGCCTAGCAAGCCTACAAATAGTTTATTTCAACCATGCAAAGCCTTAAGAAAAAAACATCAATCTAAGATCAAAATAAAAAGAGACAAGATATGAATTACAGACCAGTTCCTGCATTTTGTTCCGGTAAAGCTCCATCTTCTCTTTTGAATCCAAAATAACATTCTGAGCTTCTTCAGACTACAATAGCAGGAAGAAACATTTTTTATTTAGAATTTCTCAAAATGTGCAAAAGAACCAAGATCATTTACAACTGAATAGATCTGGTTGAGGATATTATAGAAAATGGGGAGTTAATTTTGGGTTACAAAAGTAACTTTCAGCCCCATAATTCATTTCAATTTTACTTGTGAAATTATATTTAAGACCAAAAACTAACTTGGGTCCACCCACCAAACAATCATCATTAATTCTGAAGGGAGTACCAAACAAGCACTAAGAGACTGTGAACCTGTATTTGTGTCCTTTCTACTGGAACAAAATTTTGGCAGAAACAAGGAAACAGTTGTTTTATAGGAGGCTGCAATTTATACAATTATTTGATGCATTTGGTTGGGAAAGGAAAGCCTCATAATTTCAAAGGTGTCTCTTTACCTTACACTTGCTTGTAGATATATAGTTGAATCCCTGGCTTTTAGGATGAGTTTTATAATTTTCCAATTTCTATAAAATGGAACTTCAAAATAAACATAAATAAATTAAGATGAAGGGATGAGAACTACAAAGGAATAGGAGAACAAAGCATCTTCCTTAATGAAAACAGAAAACACAAGCATGTACGAAAAACATTATGGATAATCTTCACTTTCATAAATATATGTTTATATATGGAGAAAAATTACAAAGGCAGAGCCAATACCTTCTTCTCTGCAGTTGTTGCATCTTGAGGCTTTGTATTCAATATATTCTGCTCACCATTATCAGTGCGATTCAGAAAGGAATCCTCCAACACAGGTGTTCCTGACTTTTGCTGGTTGGGCTGTGTAGTGAAATCAGCCTGAGCAGAACTTCCATGGACTGGAGGCCTCAAACCAGCTGTTGGTGCCACTGGCCGAGCACCTGGCATCCCCTGTTGTTGCTGAAAACCTTGAGATGGATAAAAGTAAAAAAAATCATCAAAAGGTGTCTTATAAGAGAAAAAGAAAAGAAAATTGTAGAGTAAATAAGAGAAAATACCTTGGCCGGTTCCCCAGGTTGCATTTCCAGGAACAATTTTTGGTTGGCCTGTCATAGACATCAGTGTCTCATCAAACATAACATTGCTTGGAAGAGACTGTGGAAGAGGTCGACCTTCCCTGTACCGTTCCATCAAATAAAGAGCAAAGCAAAACTCCTTCAAAGAAAGCATGCTATCATTGTCCTGATCAGACAAGTCCCACACCTTCTTTAACACCTCTGCACAAAGTCCACGGATTACATTATTGCCTTCGGAGAAATGCTAAAAGGGTCATCCCCTCTCCAAGAAAATTTCAAAAATAATGAAGCTAAAAAACAGTCCAAAAAACAGAGTAAAGAAACAAATCTAATAAGATCATCTTGCCAGTGTAGCTTGCTTAGTAGCATTTGAGAATTGAATTGAATAAATAGGACAATAAGCATGCTTACCAAAAAAAATGGTTGTCTGATCGAGTAAGGAAGTTAGTTAGGACAGTTATTTTAGTTAGTAGGAAGAAATTTGAGAGGTAAATAAATAAATAGGAGGGTGATATTCAACTTTTAGTAACAATTTCCAACATAGCCAACAAGATTTCAAGAGGGTAATATTCTTAGCCATTATTAGTTAGGATAGTTATTGTAGTTAGTAAAAGGATTAGTCAATTAAATGGCATTTGAGGAATAAATAAGTAGGAGGCAGATGTAAAGGAAGAGGTATTTTATCTTGTATTATATCATTTGAGAATTGAGGGAAAATGACTAGACCTAGGATCAACTCTGCATTTAGGAATACATTAGGTATGAACCAATAGAATTAACCAATTCCAACTCTCATTCATCCTACATGAAATACTTATTTGTCAACTAATTCATAAAGTTCTTGTGGTTCATAGCCCGGTAGATTTCAAAGTGTTGAGTTGATCTATTTCTCAGGTCTAAATCAAATGACTGTCATCTATCACAGAATCCAGCTGAAACTCAAGCTATCAGTATTTATAGTTATTCTCCTCAAAGAATTTGAATTATTATGATTCTGAGGTCAAACATGATGGTTTGGAATTGATAGGGATTCTAGGTTCCATAACCAAATACATTTATAAATGTGTGTAGAATTAGATCTAATAACTGTAACCTACTATACATCTCTTCTCAAATTATCAATATCTTTGTCACCTTTTTTTTCTTTTAAATGATCCATTACGATACCAAATAATTCATAGTATGTATGATTTGGATTAAAATGGGTGGAGGGCTGCCAACCTGTGATCATTTAAACTCATGCATATCCATGTAATGTTATTACAGAGAGATGTGTGTTTTGACTACTTGTTTCTTTGGATTTGAGTGATAGTTATTGCATCAGGTTTCAGGACAATACTATGGTGGGAATATTTGTTTCTTAGAGGCTTTCCCTTGCTTAGATGTTGCTCTTGTATGCATAATTTTCCCACCAACAAATTAATTATTCATATCTCTTGAACCATTCACATTAATAGAAATCTAATTGAATTAGAGTCCCTTTCACTTGTTTCTACTCACTGCGACTAATATACAAGAACTTCAACTATAAATTCAACAGAACTGCTTTCTAATAAATTCTTTTTCAGCTTCTAATTTATTCTCCTAAACCCTAACCCTTTTAATCTGCACAACAGTACTTTACAGGATTAATACAAATTAAGTGTTACAGATTTCTAGACCTCGCCCTGCTCTTTCTATTTATGTCATTGTTATTTGCAGACAGTTGCAAAAGAACAATCCACATTTCCACTTGATATTCCATTGCTTATTTAAAGGTTTGGGATGGAAAAAAAGGATACTACAACTTTAAGGCAACATGTGGTTAATACAATTGTCCAGTATGGTCGGTGAAGACCACTGATGTTTCCAAGGACGTCCTCTTTGCCTTACATATGTAATGAGATTGTATTATGTTTATGTCCTCCCTACGGTGATTACGCGGCCAATCTTTCTAACAATAAATACTGTTTTTGATCCGAAAATAATGACAATAATAACAGAAGACAATATGGTGTTGAAAAGCTCCTCTATTTTAATGGGTGTAGCATATGTTAGTGGCTTTTTCAAATTTTCAATGGGATACTAGTTTCCTTGGTAAGTTTGTTTAAGAAATAATACTTAACCTACTGTCTTTATTCCTTTCTAGTGAAATTGTTCATTTAGTTGATTCCAAAAAGCTTTAAAATACCCCCACTTAGGAAGTACTTGTTAACCATATTACAGTAATTTCAGATATTTTGGGGAGATAAAAAATTGCATTTCCTGTATAAGAAATAACAGTCATAGTAGTTAGCTGTTTCATTAATATTACACTTTGTTTGGTCAAGAAGAACTCTCTTAAGCATTTAATCAATAGTGATAAAAGATTTATTACTCGAAGAGCATTTTTACCCATTGCTCCCTCACTCATGTATCCTCATACAAACATTTGGTTGACAAACAAAATTCAGATAGATACAACAAAAATCTGACTTGAATGATCCATGATCAATGAATTTTCCGCAGGTAAATTTAGAGAATGATAACAAATAACAATAAAAACAAGAGCATTTTCTCACTAAGTGGGTTCAGCAATATGGACCAAACAATGAGACTATATTTTGTCAAAACCCAATTTAAATCTGGGTACTTTTCAATGCATTTTTTTACAACTTTCCTTATTATTCCTCTACTTCTATTTACTTTGCTATCCTCCATCTAATAAACTCTTCTTACTGAGACTTCTATGAGTCTTATCATCGCATGGCCAAATCATCTTAGGCAAGAGATAAACTCTTGTAACAATTCATCACCCACCAATTAACACCATAAAGCATCGTTAGTCATAAGTTTGCTCAGTAAAAAACAATAAAAATCCAGTATCAGTGCACAGAGGTTGTTCCATGTCAACCAAAAAAGCCATTAAGGTACACCCTTCCCATCCAGAAAAGAAATCTGAATTCAAGAAGCTAAAACTAAAATTTTCAAGTGACTATGGTTCTTGTTATGTTTATGACAAGCCAACACATCAACGAACCAACTTGCATGAAAAATACATCAAAAAGGGTCAGTTAGTAGGAAACAGGCTTACCTATTGGTAATCTCCAGCTTAAAAAAAGGCTGCGAGCCTGCTCCCCAGTGATCTTCCCATCCCTGTCAGTGTCAACTTCCAAAAACACCTTTGTATACTTCTGCACATCAGTAGGCTTCATTTTTGGCCAAGAAAGCTGCACATTGTCAGAATTTGCATTTCCAACCCCACCTGTCATCCCAGATGGTGTATGTGGAGAAGAAGAAGCTTGTGGTGAAATTTGCTGGTTTGATACAGACTGTGGCCGATGAAACGGACTATTTGCAGGCAGCACTGATGAGAATGCACTCTGCAATGAGTCAAGTGAATTTTGCTTCTTTACAGGTTGGGGACCAGTGGAAACAGGAACAATGGCTGATGAGACATTGGTAACAGAATAACTGTGTCCAGCAGGTTCTTGTTTCGATATTGATGAGGCAGCAGAGAAGAAATCATTGCCCAAAACTGAATTGGAAGAGAACCCATTTCCAGAAACACCCAATGATTTAGCGTTAACAGCTGTTGACTGGGGCATTGATGAGACCGGAGATGACTGGGGTATTGATGAGACCGGAGATGACTGGGGCATTGGTGAAAGTGGAGATGATTGGGGCATTGATGAAAGTGGAGATGACTGGTGCATTGGTGAAATTGGGGATGACTGGGGCATTGGTGAAATTGGAGATGACTGGGGCATTGGTGAAATTGGAGACTGTGACGTCTGGAAGGCAGCTGACGGGTTCATTCCTGGAGGTCTGGTAGCCACCATACCAGGCCTAGCATTATTCCAATCATTTGATAGCCCAGGATTTGAGAAATTGTGACCACCCATGTTAACTCCTCTAGAAATATCAGGGCCTGCAACACCCTGTTGCGGACGCGCAGCACCGGTAACAGGCATTGATTGATGAGGTCTGATGGCAGGATTCTGCTGTGGAGGATAATATTGCGGGCTTGCACCAGGACCTGCTAACCCTTGTCCTCTATAGGCAAAACCTTGAGCTGAATTGGGTCCAGTAACACCCATCTGTCCAACAGATCCAGCAGAGGGCCTCGGGACAGGTTGAGATACGGCAGCAAGATTAATCTGCGGCGCGGGGATTTTAGCAGCAGCAGGACCATATAACGCTGCCTTCACAATGTCAGGCGTTAAATCTCGCCTACTCTGAGCCACAGTAACTAACCTCAGAGCATTAAAAAACTCTGCGCGCCCAAGGAAACCAGTTTTGGCCTGATCAGCATACGCCCATACCTGCAACTCACACCGAGGACACGAAACATTACACAAGAATAATCTAGATCGGTTAACATTTTCAAGGAAAAGCATAGAAGAGAGGCCTAAATAAGATATTCTAAGCGAACAATATCGAAAGCATAACCATCGATGCTGAAAATCCAATGCCTCCAAGAGTAAACACATAACGAAACAATCAATTTAAGTTAGTGAATTGACACGTTTACTTTAGATTGGAAATTTGAAATAGAATAAAACCTGGGCGAGAACTTGTTTGGGCAAATTGGATCCCAGGAAGAAAGAGACGGCTTCAGCTCCACTGATTCTGCCATCTCCGTCCAAATCTGCTCTCCTGAAATACGTTTCGAACTGATCCATGTTAGGAGCCGCCATTGCACTTCCTTCGTCTTCGACCGCAGAGTAGATCGCACGCCCTGTAGTGGTGGGCTAGGGATTTGTTTCGTGGAATTGAGGAATTGCGAGGGAAGAGGGAATTGGATTACAGCGCGTTTGTGCGTGAATTGGCAGAATTGGAAGTACCAAAGGAAGGCCAAAAAGTGAATTGAAAAGTGTTCTTATTTTGATTTCCGGCGAGTTGCTGAGATTTGCCTTCTTCTCCAACTGTAACGACCGTAGCACTGGCTGTGCCTAAACGGAGAAATACCAATTTCATTGCATCGATATCTACATATAGTAATTATCCCACCGTTCAGACACTGGAACCAAATAACAAATAATAATAATAATAATATAAGTTTCATAAATATAGATCATTTTTATTTTAATTAATTATGTAAAAGTTTAACTCATGTATATTATTACCCATCATGGAACACTTTTACACAAATATTTAATAAAAAATTATTTGTGATATTATATCATTTTTTTAATAGTAACATTTTAAAATGTGAAGATTTACAATAATTATTACAAACATATTATTTTTCTAATAATAATAGGAAAAGGAGAAAGATGAACCAATTTCAAAAAGTAATGGTTACTTGATACTTTGATAAGTGTTAATATTCTTTTTTTCAAGCCTTTTTATTTTTTGTCAACATTTTTTTAAGGAATGAGTGATCTTCCATTTTTTATTAGTTAGTGATATTTATAATTTAGGGTTTCGATGTATCAAGAGTATAAGAAATTTGTCATTTTCATTGATATCATTTTAACTGTAGAAACCAATAAAAAGTCAACCTGAAAAGTAATTTTCATTTCTTTTCAAGGTAAAATAATCACATTTGATTTATAATATTTTTTTATTTTGTATTATTTTTTACCACTAGTATTATAAAAAAATAATTTTTTCCTTTTTTTTTATTGACTGTGCTCTTTTAATATTTACCTTTATTGGCGTTTTCAAACTAATAAGCGTGATCAATGGTTAACCAAAACCTTTTTTTGCTATGTCATGTATAAAAAAATTACAGCAATTATTTTAGTCATTTTGAAAAAAATAAAGTTACTATTAAAGATATCATTGTATATGACATGATATAATAAGCAATGACTTTATTCTTTGAATATGAAGTTAATAACTCCATGTGTATAGAACAAAAAAATATGTTTAAAAATAATAGTTATTTTCATTTTTTAATTAGCATCCTCATTAATTCATGTAAAACTTGAATTAAGATGATTTTTTTTTCTATTTTTCATATTTAAACATTCAAAACTTACAAACAAAATGTGCGGAAATAAATATTACCAACTTAAGAAATTGGTTATAGTTTAATTGTGTTTAGTAGTATGTATTAGTTGCAGTAGTAAACTTTCTTACCCTCAGTTCAATTCCTACAGTAAAAAATAATATTAATAAATTATTGATAAAAATATTTTTATAAGAGGAATTTCCTGTGAATTACCTTCTATACGGATTTCCAATCTCCATCTCCAAGTTGTTGTGAGTGGGTTTATTTATAAATGTGCTTTAATTTATAAGCATTAGGTTAGATTTTAGGTATCTTTTTATTTATCTTTTGATTTTGGGATTTTTTTTTTATCTGTACAATTATTTTGGGTATAATACAGACGGTTAAGTTGCTCTTAAAAAGACTATCTTAATTATATTATATGGATAATTTGATGCATTATTGAATAATAGCATGTTTAGAGTTTTAGTGGAATTTCATATAGGATGGCAAAGCGGATCAGTCCACCCGCATAGGTCTGTCCCGCATTTGGTTTGTAAAATGTAGGTCGGATTAACACGTCCCACAAAATGAGTGCGCGCTAAATTTTTCATCTCTCCTCGCATAAGGGTTAGTCTGCGGGTTTGTGGGTCAGACCGCATTAAAAAAAAATAGAAATTCAATGATTTTTTGAAAAATTGTCATAAAAAACAAAGACATTAGAATTAATGTAGCAATAAACATTAATTGAATGTTATATAATCCAAGTATCAACCTTCCAATATTCTTGACTTACCCACTACCTAACATATCCACTATTATTTATTCCAAATTACATGAAAAATATCATATCCAACATCCTGTATTCTCATCCCTAAAACTAGACCAAAAAGGAGTCTCAAGGAAATTATAATTTCAATGACCCTTGCAATTTTCTACCCCAAAATGAAAAAGGAAGAAAAACAGAACATTTACTCCACTGCTCCCAAAGTCAATTTTTATTTTTTTGTTTGCGAGCTTGCGGACCAGTCCGCCACACCCCGCACGGGCCGCGAGTTATGCAGGACGGACTAATGCGGGTTAACGAGTTGAAAAGGTGAACCTGCTCGCGTTTTTTACCAGCGAATCGCGGACCGACTCACGCGAACCATCCCGCTTTACTATCCCTAATTTCATGGGATGTACCAAGTTCCTGAGACTACTACGCAGGTCCTCGGTGTTTCAGTATTACAAAAATAATAACTTATTCTTTTGATTATTACTTTATATGAATATATTGTTTTATTTGTTAAAATAAATTTCATTTTTCTATTGTTATTATATAAAATTTTCTTATTTTTTATCATGTTTGTAATGAAAAACACAGTTATTCCAACAATACATCCAATATATTATGATGTGATGCAAGGTTTGAATTTTTTTTTCTATTCTACTTAAATTTCAAGGATTTAAATATCCTTACCATCTCTATATAATCACACAAATACACGTGTATAAACTTTTATAATTGAATTTCAAATCTAGACTTTCTCATCTCATCTATACTCCAACTATGTCATCAACTCTTGTGAAGTTGGCACAGGGACACAATCTATGTGTAGAATAATATGTAAATAGCTACAATGAAGACTAAGGCTTGCATTTCCAACTTTAATCATGGTTTCTAATAATGATATTCAGATGATAATTATATATTTTTGTGAATGCAAGTCATTCTCTGCATAGTTTATATAAATATTTATGGGGTGTTTTTTTTTAACCATTTGTGATTATTTGATGTTACCCATTTTTAATATTGTCAATTTTAAAATATAAAAAGGAATATAGTTATTTCTAACAAGTAAAAGAACTGGATTTATTTATTTAAAAAATATATTAATTAATTGAAAATGTTAAGATATAAGCTAGTAATCTAAACATATTACTAAATTAAATTTAGTCACACGTACACACCTTAAATATTAAGAAACTTGAAATATCTTCCTAACTTTGATTCTTTTTATAAAAACATTATGATTTTTTTAGGAGAGAAGCATTAATACATTCAATATCAATAAATCATTAGAGTTTTGTTTTTATAATCTTTTAGAGTGAAATAATTTATGAGAAAATTTCAACACATTGGTTATGTTAAAGGAAGAATGTTGTGTTTAATTCTAAAAGTTATCCAATGAAATGAAACTAAGGGGACAAGATTCTCAACTTTCAATTTTAATTATATTCACTTTTTTATCAAAATTAAAGTAAAATTAAGGATATTTTGTAATTTACAAACAATTAATTTTTTTACTTCTTTTTCTACTCACTTTCCATTCAAATTCTAAAAATTATCAAAAAAGGAAATATATAATTTTGACTGATTGTTAAAATATCATCATCACCCCTTAATATGGTGTAAAAGTTGGCTAAAGTAGTGAATGACCACACCAATAGCCATGGAAAGTGCTGGTTATGAATGAAATGCATAAATGATTATTTTATTTCTCTTCTCTATCGAATGTATGTTTGGTCTGCATAGGCAAAGCAATAAAGGAAGAATATGAAGAAATGATTGAGCAGGTTTTCACAACAACACAACTCACAAAATGTAATGTAAATGCAGCCTAACCATGATAATAATCTGAGGTAACTATAATATATACGTTAGCACAGATGAGTGAAAGCTCATGCTAAGTGGGGGAAGCAATCAGATTCAAAACAACTCCTAAAATTGTAACAGATCACAGTAACTGTTCATCAAGACTTAGGCAAAACAATTTATACAATTTGCATCTGAACAAATAGTTATACCAAACTGCAATCAAGAATTGAGTCTTCAACCCATCCATTCCACACATTTGTCAAAGAAAATAAGAGCTGTAACACCCTGCAACTTCTATTTTACTCATCAATTGCTCAAATCCTGCATAAACAAATCAACAGAATGTAGATTGCATATCTACAAATTAAAACCACCTTATGAAGGGATTATACAAATGTTTATTGAGAAATTGATCCTAATAATTGAAAATAATACCTAAGTCAGGACTGTGGATGTACATATCCTTGATCCTATGAGGTGATGATGATGAATTCTCAAAGGGTTGAATAACCTGAACGCTTTCGGCGCGTAATTTTTTCTCTCGTGGAGACTCAACTTCTGTGTCGGCTTCTGGCTCAACATTCGATGCGGGAGCGAGTTGCTTCCTCTTTGATCGAGCTCTTCTGTTCTGGAACCAGTTATAAACATTTGTCTCTGATATTTGGCCATGTTGGCCCAGTTCAATGGCTATCTCCTTGATCTTCTGCTTACTTGGAGTGCCATTCCCCTCATCAAAAATACGTTCCAGAATTTGAAGCTGCAGAGGCGTTGGAGTCCAACGCTGCCTCGCAGTTATCTTGTGTCCAGAACACGCCATCAACGAATCACAGTACAAATTACCCAGCCTCAGCCCTGACCCAAAGTATAACAACAAATCACACACTCATCTTGTTTCTTTATCCACTGTCAAATTACAGATCTTACATTTCATTTACTAGCATAATGAAACAATGAAATTTTATCAAGTTAAGTCCCATATCAGCTAAAAACATAACCTACAACCCTCGTTTTCTATATAAAAAAAGTGTGTTGCTCGCCACTACTGTTCAAGAGGGTGCAGCGATGGCATGCACAGGTTTGAGAAAGTTAGATTTACGAAAGAAGCAACAAAAAAAAACCTGCGAGGTCCTGTTGGGTGGTTACGGCTTTGTGCATCTCCACAAGCTGCTCGCAGATGGTGGCGTAAACAGATATCTGTTGCCTCAGCAGTTCCATTTGTTCGTCGGTCATTACTTTAACGTAAAGGCTTCCAATAGTGTTTGAGGCTTCTTGATGATGCTCTGCCTCCATTTCTATCTCCTTTTTATTGTGCTGATAAAATCTCAGTTTTGTTTTGGATTGAATTGCATTTTGCAGGGACAGGGAGCGTTCTCAGACTTCAAGTCAAACTTAGTAGCGTAGTTTACTGCGCGATTTGGCCTAATACCGCAAATCTCGCAGGTTAGCCTCCTTCCTTTTTTTTAACTTTAAGTTTACTTTCTTTCATTAAAATAACATTTGTATATGAAAATGTCTGAGTAATATATTCTATCCACTATGAACTAGTCTCGGGGACCGATTACGAGTCTCGGGGGACCGATTACGAGTCTCGGGGGACCGATTACGAGTCTCGGGGGACCGATTACGAGTCTCGGGGGACCGATTACGAGTCTCGGGGGACCGATTACGAGTCTCGGGGGACCGATTACGAGTCTCGGGGGACCGATTACGAGTCTCGGGGGACCGATTACGAGTCTCGGGGGACCGATTACGAGTCTCGGGGGACCGATTACGAGTCTCGGGGGACCGATTACGAGTCTCGGGGGACCGATTACGAGTCTCGGGGGACCGATTACGAGTCTCGGGGGACCGATTACGAGTCTCGGAGGACCGATTACGAGTCTTGGAAATCTGGAACATACTTGTGCATATAAATTTTTATTATCAATTTATATAATTTATAATTATATAATATATAAACTCGTGTTCATGTCGTGTTACCTAAATACGAATTTTACTTCACTTCTTTATAACATTTTCTCATTAAGTTAATTTAGAAAAAATTGATTAATTTTTGTGACCTGTATGCAGCTTAATTTTAAAAGTAGTGAAATTTAGTTTAAGTATAATTTATTTTTAGGGCGATAAATTCCTTCTGAAATATATTAATTCAGTGAAATTTTATCAGAAATCAAAATATGAGCACCCTCCTTTTAGGTATTAAATTCATCTCTTTAAAAATTCAAAATGTTGTTTTTTCATTTAGAAGAATGACCATAGTTGCATTTTGAATTTATTATATTATATTTCTTAATGATGAAGATACATTAATTTTGATAAATGCTATCAAATTTCACTGATACGTTGATTAAATAAAAAACTAATAAAACCATAACATTAAGTATTGTAGCAAAATCGGTCATAGAGTTCTTGCTGTTTACCTTTTAATTTTTTTAACAATCAATTTATAGATTTACCCGTATATTAAATCCAAACAATTACAATTTATTGAAATTATCTAATAGCATTTATGTACACTTACTAAACTAAGCTAGCTAACTAACTGCATTATTAATGGCTTAATTTTGAAAATTTGTATGACGATAACTAATAACGATAAATTAGTGGAAATAAATGAATAAATAATTGTAGATTTGTTTTTTGTGGTTGTTGTTTGGGAATATTTGTGTTTGAAGCTTAGGAAGTGGAGGCGTAATTAGAGCATGTCCAGACGTACACTTACAGCAAAACCTATAACAATGGGTCTCCGGTAACATAAAAATGATCAAGCATATTTTCCTCACATTAACACTGTTGAAATTTCTTATTTACATGACTCTTACATTAATATTATTTAAAGGATTACCAATTTATTTTTATTTAAAAAATACAATTTATTTTTATTTAAAAAATACAATTTCTTTATTCTGAATACAATTTTTTCTTCAACTTTATTTAAAGAATACAATTTATGTGTGCAGTAGTAGTAGTGTTGAAGGTGGGGAGTTATGGTAGTGAAAGTTAATGTGATTGAACCAAGAGACACAATGAAAGTTGCAGGTGGGATCTTCAATAAAGAAGAGGATAAAATTCTAAGTTTCTTTTTCCATGGAGGTGCATGAAGAAATTTTCTGACTGCAGTAGTATTACAACTATCTCTAACCATTTGACAATGGGAAGTCTCTTTTTGAACCCCTACGTTTTTCTTTCTGCACCCTCATAACTTTTAAAATTCCTAAATTAGTCTCGACCTTTTATTACTGATTTTTGAATCCATAATGTATTTTTTTTATTTGGATTCTGAAATCCAAAAACATACTATGCAATGGGAAAATTATCGGACTCTGAATGATTTATGGATGCATGAATATGGGAGTTTTGTGGATTCAATTCTCTGACAAAAAAACAAAGTGCGAATTTCCTTATTTTTAAACCTAGTGGATTGTACTGTCTGACATCAACATATGTAACCATCAACACAGCGAAGACACAACTAATCACATTTTAGGGATGGAGAAATATCAAGAGGTGGAGTGGCGCCATCGTTAAGAGAGCACTATGCGTGTAAAGGAAGAAGAAAGACAAGTATTACAAAATAGAACAGAGATGAACAAAAGAGTAAACTTACAAAAGATATGAAAATGAATATCTCTTTTTTCTTATTATTCAAATCAAAATAAATGGTCTTAATATATACAAATAGTACACTCATTCTAGGGTTTAACTAAAGAAAGAAATAATCAATAATTAAATACTAGAATCATAACGCACAAAGATAAAATAAAGGTTATTCTCCTCTATAAAGATAAATAACTGATAATTAGAAAAGATATCTTTATTCTCTTTTATAAAGATAAGCAACTGATAATTAGAAAAGACACCCAATTATTATTCTTTATAAAGAGAAACAACTGATAATTAGAAAAGACTATCAATTAATATTAGGATTCTTCTGTAGATCTGGGTATTTTGTTGTGTACATTTTAGAGTTTTTTAAGAATATTAGGGATATATTTGTTTTTCATAACATTTTGGGTGCAGTAAGTAAAGAAAAACTTACGAAAACAGGAAGAAACTTAGAAAAACTTAGGTGCAGGATAAACTGTATTGACAATGAAACAGGGTCCATTTTTGTTTAGGCCGTTGAAAAACAACCGAGAGTGCTGCCAGAACTTTGTTTCCCGACATAAAAGGAAGTTGTTATGAAATAAAAGCATTTCATAAAACAACGTGGTTATATTTTCAAAATAATTTTTCTATTCTTCTTATTATTTTCAACATTTTCATATTTTTTAAATATAAGTTTTTTGTTGTTTTCAAATATTTTTCCTTTCTAATAATTTTATTGTTTAAATAATATATGTTTTTTCTTACTAAATAATTTTGAAAATTATTTTATTTTGTTCTCTATAAAAAATATTTCTTTAAAGATATATGGTTTTGTAGGTGTACTATGTTTTGGATGTTATGATTCAAGTTATTTAAGGATTTTGCTATGGTAGGCTTCAAGCTTTCTTCTATTTCAATTTGATGGATTTCACTTCCTTTTCTTTTATAATATTCTTCTATACTTTCATTTTCTTGTTTTAACCTTTGAAGTTGAAAGATTAATATTATTTTTTCTAATAGGAAAATAGTGTGACTATCTATAATCTTTTTCCCTTAGCTACATTAATTAGAATATCATTCTACCATAACTTTCAATTTTTAATATAGTAATTTTAACCATATTTAGTTCTCAAAGTTAATATACCTAAAATATTTGTTTCCCTTTTCTTTTTAACTTAACTTGCAATGTCAGATTGGAATTTCCAATAGTAATTTTCTACTTATTGCATATAATTTATTTGAGTTATTAAATTGGCTGTTCTTGGTTTAGGAGGAGAACCCTTTTGAAGACATTGCTCTAAAACAAAAAAAAACCCAAAAAAAATACAAGAACTATATTTGGGTCAGAATAGAAAATACTGACCACACTTCTTACTCACTTTAAGAGCAAAAAGAAAGGTTTTAAGGTAAATAACCTTGCTCCTAGATTAGTTTGGTTGAGTTATAGGTGCCTTTGTGCGGTTCAGTTTGAGAGGTAGGGAATGGTTGTGAGTTTTAGTCAAGTATCTCTTCTAATGTTCTTGATGAGTTTTTGGAAGAACTCAAAGGTGGAGGTTTGCGGAAGCTATGTTTAGGTGAAGTAAGTGTTTTTAGTGTATACTTGTTGGTTTTTGTGAGGTTGGTGGAGTTTTGATGTGTATGATTAGGGAAATTTAATAGTATGGTTGATTTGAATTATGGAGTTGATTTGATGGGTTAAAAGCTACAAGGTCCCTATAGTGACTTTATGGTGTTGTTGGTTTTGACTTCTTGGATCATAAAGATTGGTTTAATGTGTATAGGATAAGAACAAGGGTTTCTCTAATGTTGGATGAAGGTTTTGGATGGTAGATAGTCAAGCTTGAGTTGGCTAAGCATAGTTCTAAAAAAAAAAAAATAGAATGAGCAAGAAAGAGTAGCAATTGTGAAAAGGAAATGATAAAAATAGTAGATTATATGACTCATTAGAATATATGACTACAAAAATCAATTTAATAATAAGCTCTTGGAGATTTCAGTACTACACATATAAAATTACTGGTTAAGTTATATTTAAAATTTATTTTATAATAATATATTATTATATAAAAGGGATATTTTACTATATTTTTTTTTTTACACAATTTTTTTTTATTTTATCCTTATTTAATATATCTCATTTTATTAGTACAATAAAGTATTTGGTCATTTCATATGAATTACTTAAAAAATAAAACTATTTTTTAATTTAATATTAATGTACACTTTTTATAGGTAAACTGATTCTTTCACTCTTTTCTTAATTCTTTATTTTAAGACAACAACCGGAAGAAAGAGAGTGTATATTCTCACATGTTTCTACTCCAAATCTCACATATCAAATAAAATAACATTAATTTTCAATCACTCTCTTCACTCCATTTCAAGCAACGTGAACATCATCACACTCTTCGATCCCAAAACTACTAATGGAATAAGAGAGACTCTACCAGAGAAATTCATCATTTTTCTTTTCCATATGTTATTTTTTACTTTTTTATTTATGACTCATCTAAAATTACTTATGTTAAATTTCTATCATTTTGAAAGTTGGTAAAAGAGAACAATATACGTGTTTTCGCTAGTAATATTATACTCATTTAAAGTTTGTTTTAATAAAATTATTTAAATTTTATTCAATTTTATTATAGGATCCGTTATAAGATGATCCATAAATATATAATATGATAAATATATAATATAATGCATAATCATTCATAAATGTATAATATTATGCACAAGCATGAGCATGAGTTAATACGAGATTCTCATATGTTGAATTAAAATTAGTTATTCATGGCTTAGTCCAGTTACATTAATTTGAATATGGGAAAGATTTATTTTTAATAATTGAGATATTCAATTAAAATTTAAAATAACATTTTCAATATTGAGGAACTTTATTTAAATTTTTATTAGTAAATGGATTAAATGAAATGAAAAAAGATAATTAAGTTTAAAAAAAGTTTATAATGGAAATTGAATGTAGTTAGATATCTGTATTCAAGTGCATAATAATGAAGTAGTCCCTGAAAGAAGGGCAGACATGCCTCTAACTATTGGGCATACAAAGAATGGAATCAGTGGATTGTCTTTAGTAATAAGATAAGATAATGTTATCATTGCCATTCATAATAATTGAATATATATTTGCAAACTGTGCTAAATGCATGAATACTTTTTTCTCTTTACCAACCCTTCTCCATCTCAACCAATATATAATTCAATGTTTTTAGAAAGGTTATTTATATGATTGAACAACAAGAAAATAACACTAAAACTTGCTAATGCCCAATGGATTTAATATAATTGATATTTCACAAAGAATTTGATGTTTGAATCCAAGGAAAGAACTAAATTCATTAACACTATAAACATTTCATTCTCACTCTTAGTTGCTACCTTCAAATAATTAAGGTTTGTTTGACAAAACTAGTTATTTTGTAATTACATTAATAATAAATAAATATTTTAAATAAGTAAGTTATATTTTGAATTTATAATAAAATGCAAATATTATAATGCAAGGTATTTTTTAATGGTTTATATTTTTAATGTTAAAAAATTCTAAAGACATCCTTGTTAAAAGTAATATAGTAATACAATTTTAATGTCATATAATAATAAGTTGTAATATTATTGTAATTGAAATTATGAGTATGATGGGGAACAAATGTGTCTGAAAACTTTTGGTGGATAAGACTACCATCCAAAACACTATTAAGTTACTTAAAATGTCCCTATTTATGGTATTCATATATATATATATATATATATATATATATATATATTTTGTTTGTGGGAGGGAGATGGGTGTCTAGTGAAATAAAAAATAATATTATCATGACGTAACAATTTTTCCTTTTCTTCATTATTAATTGCACTCGTGTTTTAATATATTTATTTCGACTTTACAAATCCAGGGAAAAACTCTTGATTATATAATTAAATACTAATAATTGACTTTAAAAATTACTTAAAAAAATTAAAAATGGACGTGGCTTAAAAAAAATATGAGCACAATAATTACACTAATCATTTTTTTTATATACTAGGGAACACAGGTGCAGAGAGTGAATATATCCAAATTTTTTTTTTTTTTTACTATTATTATATGTATCTTTGAGGAAGAAGAGAGATAAAGTGAGAAAAAGCGAAAAGAGAAAATACGGTGATAAAATACCAAAAAAATTCAAAATTAGAAAACAACAATTGTCCGTAAAAATTGAAGAAATAAAGATATATTTTAGAAAATTAATTTTTTTTTTAAAAAAATTGTTCTACATTCAAAATTGCATGTGCCATACAAGAAAAAAATTAAATAAAAACTAATTTTAAAGATAAAAAATTTGTTATAGTAATTAAATTAGAAATATTTTAGAGACAAAAAAATTATTAGTTTCTAAATTAATTTCTATTATTGATAAATAATTTTTAAAATGATATCTAATTAGCTACCAAGATTTTAACTACCAATTATTTAGATTCTAAATTTGGTAGCAAAAATCTTGGTATCTAATTAGATATCAATTTAGAAATTATTTATCAATAATAGAAACCAATATTTTTTTAGTCTATAAAATGATCTCTAATTTAGTCACTAAAATTAATTTTTATTTAATAATTTTCTTGTAGTGGTGATAACTGTTTTAATATATTTTTAAAAAAATAGAAAATGACGCAATGTCAATAATAAAGTAATAAAATTAAATATTAATATAAGGATAAAATAGGAAAATAATTGAGAACAGTTAAAGAGAGGAATCCCCTTTATAAATAGGTATAGATTATGTTATTATCATTTTTAACTACATTGCAAATTCTTTTAACTTAAATGAAAATAAGGTTTTTTGACCATGATGGGGTTATTTTTTTTTGTTTTTACTAAAATGGGGTCCGTTTAAAAAAAATTACAAATTTAGACAAGTCGTGCCAATTCGGCACGACTTCATATGCAAAAGTCGTTCCAATTAGGCACGACTTCTGTCCTGTCATACTAAAGTCGTGTCAACTTGGCACGACTTCTGCCACGTCATAATCTTTTTTATTTTTTTAGTAAGTTATGTAATGTTAAAATTAATTTGATACATAATTTTCTAAGAGTGTTAGTTTTAAGGAACAAAAAATTGGATAATTGTGTATGGATCATGTTTGACGGTAATGTAATACAATAACTTGATTATTTGATTAATTAAAAAATGAAGAAAATTGTTATTGAATTTGGAAATAAATACATAAATGAAAATTTATTGTATTTGGAAAATAAATAGAGAATTATTGTTGTGAATTTGCAAAATAAATAGCTTGAGAAGTAATGATTTTACAGAACACGTAATGATGAGAAGAGATTATTAATTAGAACTAAACAAATTAGTAAGATTCATTACAAGATATAAAATAAAACTATAAAGTTGAGCTAGAAGTAAATTATTTATTTATTCATTTAATTCAAACATGATCCATACACAATTATCCAATTTTTTGTTCCTTAAAACTAACACTCTTAGAAAATTATGTATCAAATTAATTTTTAACATTACATAACTTACTACCCAATATATAAACAATTAAATAAAAATAAAATAAAATTATGACGTGACAGAAGTCGTGCTAAGTTGACACGACTAGTATGACAGGGCAGAAGTCGTGCCTAATTGGGACGACTTCTGCATATGAAGTCGTGCCGAATTGGCACGACTTGTCTAAATTTGTAATTTTTTTAAACAGACTCCATTTTGGTGAAAACAAAAAAAATAACCCATCATGATCAAAAAAACCTGAAAATAACTTACTAAGTCAGTAATAATAATTGGTAATAGTTATGCTTACTAATATAATTTTCACATTCCTTAATATATATAACTCTTTCTATTTGACAATTAATTATGAGGGGCATTCCTTTTTTTCACAATACATTGCTTAAACGAATGGTTTACAAAAAGCTTTCATTAGATAAAATACAATTATCATACCTTAAATACAATCTCCATCATAATTAGATTTAACATTTGTTAAACTCGTATACATAGAAACAATGTGTTTTTCTATATTATCGAAGGCTATATAAGCATAATAGGTAATGCTTCCACAAAATACATGATGACATTTTTTATTTTCCATGTTTAAAATTTCTTTATGTTGTCACAAGGTGGAAAGATTTTTTTTTTTTTTTTCTATTTTAGTTCTTTCAAAGTTTTTTTTATATTAATTGGACAAAAGATCAATACAAATGGTATTGCTAGAGGATGTCTCGATTTTTTAGTCCATATTGTTATTTTTCGTGGAAGTAAGGTTGTAATTTCTTTATTTTTCTTTAAGATTTTTTAATCCATATTAGTATTTTTCGTGGAAGTAAGATTGTAGTTTTTTTATTTTTCTTGAAGTTCAAAAGTCTTTATATGTTGAAGTTATTGAATTACTCAAGTTATTGATTTTTCACGGTAAAGACTTTGGACGTATCTAAATTGAGTGTAATTTTATCATGTTTTGTCAAACTTTTTGTTCACGTAATATTTTACCTTGAACTTTGTCAAATCTCATTATATCAAGTTGAAAGTCTCTTATATCTTTATTATATCTTTAGTGAAAAAAAAATACTGAAAATTTGGCATATCTTAGTATTGAGAATATATTATACTTCTCTCCATTTTTACAACAATTAAGAAGTGTTAGAAGAAGATTACACTTTAAGAAAAAGAGAACATTGAAATCCTTAATTAAGATATGCTAAATAAATGTAGTCTATCATGAAAGCTTTCACTCTCCACCCAAATCTTATGGCCTATCACCACTTACCAATGTGATAAAAAAAGATATGTTAAAAAGAAGACCTTCTCCACTCTTCCTCCAACTTTTATAATTCTCTCATACCCACCAAGCCATTCCTTTTATAAATTATTGATTTTTTTTTTATTAATGTCAACAAACTTCTAATCACATTGAAATATCTTATTTGGCTAACATAAACATAATTTTGAGTTTAAATATAAAAAAATATAAAGAATTAATCTTTTTAATTTGTATAACTAAACTTCATAAAATCGGTTTTTAAAGTGAAATTGGTATCTATTTATATACTATTAAATGTTTTAATTTTTAAATAATGTGAAATCTTCAACCTATAATATATTTAAAATGTTATTTTGATCATTACACACTAAAAACGCTAGTTTACAAATATAATGACACACATTACACTAGTTTACATATATAATGTAGCACAATGCAATTTTAAAATTATTTATTTTTTTAATTGTAATATGATTTAGAGTTATCCCCACTCATAATATTTTCTTTAAGGAGATAAATACAATGCACAAATAAAACTCAAATGATAAAAAAGAGAGAGAGAAAAGTGTCAACGGTTTCTTTTCTCTACAAATACAATGCACAACAAAATCATTCAAAGTATGTGAAGGGAAAAATGAATTAGAAAGCTAAATTCAAAAATGGCCATCATTTAAAAAGGGAAGGAGATTATGTTTCATAGCAGTGGACATCAATTGGCATAACAGTGAAGAATAACTAAAAACAATGATTATATTATATACTAAACTCACTTTCAATTATTCGTGATAAGATACTCATCAACATAATTTTAATTTTTTTCAACAAATATCAGGACAATAACTCTAAAATGATAAGAAAATAAAAACTTCAAATAACTTGTGTAAAAAATTATTTTTCTTTCTCACTACAAAAAAAATAGTATTATCTATGAATTTTTATCCATGGATCTGAATTCATAGGTAAATTCAGCACTACCTACGGACTGTGGATATTACTTACAGATTATGAATTTGTAGGTAAATTCAACATTACCTACTAACTATTACTAACGAATCTTATTACCTACCAATTTTTACCTACGGATCTCTACTACCTACCAACTATTATCATAATAATTATATACTTAATATTAAAAATATTATTATAATATCAATAATTACAAAATCATAATTAATATTCATAAATAATATTTAATCATAACTAATAAGTATACATATTATTAATATTATAAAATTAATATAATTAGTATTATATTATTAATATTAATAATATGGATAATATTTAATAATATTAAGAATATTTAATAACATTAATAATATTTAATAACATTAATAATTTTTATTAACATTAATAATATTAAATAGTATTTAATAATATCTAAAATTTCAATTTTTATATGAAATAACAAAAGAAAAATGATACTTTGACTACCCATTGAGTTGTATACAAGTCTTGATGTAATGAATTTAGAAATAAATATATATGATAAAGGGTAAATTTAAAATTAAATGATATAAAAAAATATTAAAATAATAATATTAAGAATTGTAATGTAGTTGTATAAAAAATATGGTTGTCAATACATTATTACACATAATAAATTTATTGAAAAAGAAATAAAATACCTTAAATGATTCAATTCCTCGTCTAGCACTATTTATACTTTTATTTTCTCATCTATCACCATTTGTTTTTTACTTTCATATCTAACATCTTTTTGTTTTTATTTCTCTGTCTAGCACGATTTTAAAAGTAAATAAAAAATAAAAAAAAAACTATATTTTTTATTTAATTTATTAATTTATTTATTTTTACTTTCTAAATGACACTAGATAGAAAAATAAAAATAAAATGTTAGTTGGAAAAATAAAAGTGTAAATAGTAATAAAGAATTCATTCTCTTAAATCCTGTGAAAAACAATTAATAGTATTAAAAACAAATATATTTCTAATAAAAAAAAGATATAATAATAAATGCAAATTGATTAACTCAAGGCAAAATATATAGTAGTTAACAGTCCACATAAATTCGTTTGGATTTATTATGACTTTCAGAAAAAAGATAAAAAAAAAGTTAAAAAGACAACTATTTTGATTTACTATAAGAATGAAGAGCAAGAGTCCACATATTCCATCACAGATTCTGAATTAGCAAGGTGGGAAAAGGATGATGAACAAGGAGACAATGGAAGAGAAGGAGAAGGTGGTTAATGGAAGGGAAGTGATACCCCTTCTCACCCCTTTCAAGATGGGAAAATTCAATCTATCTCACAGGTAAATTGACATGGCTATTACCTTGATCACCACATATTGGTTCCTCAAACCAAATTCTAACTCAGTGTATAGAGAAATGGTTAATATGTGTTCCATGCTGTAGGATTGTTCTGGCACCATTAACAAGAACAAGATCTTACAACTTCGTGGCTCAGCCTCATGCTGCTCTCTATTATTCTCAACGAACAACAAAGGGTGGACTTTTGATTGGAGAAGCCTCAGGGGTGTCAGAAACTGCACAAGGGTAGTCTTATCTTCCATTCTTTTCATTTTTTTCTGTATTTTTCTCAAGTGAATAACCTCAATGTATGATTCCTAGGAATTTCAGAAACTAGACACATTGGCAAAAAGGAAGAAACATAAACTAACATGTTTTTCAAAACTGGTCAACCACAAAAAGCTTTGGTACCCAGAAATTTGATTAATTCATTTGTTGCATCTTTTTTCCTTGTTAAAGATACCCAAATACACCAGGCATTTGGACAAGAGAACAAGTGGAAGCATGGAAACCAATTGTGAGAGCTGTTCACCAGAAAGGGGGTATATTCTTTTGCCAACTTTGGCATGCTGGAAGAGTCTCCAACTATGGTATTCATATTTGTATTTATTCCCCTTCACTAGAAACTCTATATGACAGTACTATAGTGCATATGATGGTGTCTCTGAACTTTCATTTAAATTTCAACCTTCATTAATTATTTTGAAGTTTTGCACGAATGATGCGGTAAACATTGATAATATATATTGAACAGTGTATCAGCCAAATGGAGAACCTCCAATTTCAAGTACAAACAAGGCAATTGAAGGTAGCAGCACTAAATACCCCCCTCCACGTCCTCTCAGAACAGATGAAATACCTATGATTGTCAATGACTTCAGAATGGCAGCAAAAAATGCTATAGAAGCTGGTAGTAACTTTTGCTCAACAGATTCCTCTTCTTCTTCTAGTTCCTCATTCAAAATGTGATTTGACTCTACAAAATGTTACCTACATACTTGCATGCATGTGATATGCTAAAGTGCTTAAGTGATATATTTATACTCAATCATATTTAATAAAAAATTGTGTTACTAAAAACTTCATGTTAATGAAGAAGATAATGTGACAAAGTCAATATATGTGTGATTCAACTGGTAATTTATTCAGGCTTTGATGGTGTGGAGATACATGGAGCCAATGGATACTTAATTGAGCAGTTCCTTAAAGACCATGTGAACGACAGAGATGATGAATATGGAGGTAGCTTAGAGAATCGTTGTCGATTTCCACTCATGGTTGTGAAGGCAATAGTTGATGAGATTGGATCAGAGAAAGTTGGTGTTAGACTGTCTCCTTTTGCTAACTATTGTGATTGCAAAGACTCTGACCCTCAAGCATTGGGCATTTATATGGCACAATCCTTAAGCAAATTGGACATTCTTTATTGTCATGTCATTGAACCCAGGATGATTACAATGTTTGAAAAGTGTGAGACCAATATGTCCTTGTTGCCTATCAGAAAGGCTTTTGGTGGAACCTTTATTGTTGCAGGGGGGTACAATAAGAGTGGTGGAAACAAAGTGGTTGCCGATGATGGTGCAGATTTGGTGGCTTATGGACGCTTGTTTTTGGCTAATCCAGATCTACCAAGGAGATTTGAAATGGATGCTGAATTGAACAAGCCTGATAGAAGAACTTTTTACACCAGTGATCCTGTTGTTGGATACACAGATTATCCATTTCTTGAAAATAATGACTGAAAGAACCTATGAAATTTCAACTATATGTGCCTACATTGCAATAAAGAACTATGTTCTTAGCAAATGCATACACCAATTTCATTCAACTAGTTATGAAATGTTTCTTTCATAGAACATATTATAAGTAAAGCAAATATGATTAAGTAGTATGAATGTTTAAGCAGCAGTGAGATATGATTATATACAGTCATTATTCTCCTCTACAATAAGGTAGAGGTATATAAGAAAGACATTTCTTTGTATATGACAGAAGTTAAAGAACTTGTTTCTTTTTCAGTTGTCTTCACTAGTGATTTTTTGTTGTTCACCTGTGAAATGATGAAAAACTTTATACATAAGAACATCTCCCTGAGTTTGTTTATATTAAAAAATATAGGGAAGAAATAAAAAAAATTAAAAGTAGAAAAACACTGTTAAAATAAACTTTCTTGAATTTGATTGTTTCAAAACAGTATCTTGTACAATAAAAAATTACATTTTCAAAAAAAGATTAATGAAATTAATTTAATTTATGTAAAACTATTCAATGATGATAAAAATAATAAATAATGCAATTTTGAGATAATAAAAAACAGAGAAATGACATAATAAAAAATCCAAAATAAAAAAAAAATATAAACAAATGTCAAATATGAGAAAATAAACTAAATAAGAAAATAACATTGTGTATGTGATTACAAAATTTGGAAACCCAATTTCAAAATGTTTAGTGAGTTTTAAAAAATAAAGATATACTTGGTGAAATGATATGCACTGAGTAAAAAGTTTTTCAAGCTAATCTAGTAAAAGTTGAAAATGCATCATATGGGCAAAAGTCCAATATCATAACACTGAATATAAACTCACACACTTTGAAATTAATTTTGTGTGTATTCAATATTTTACTATTAAATATATGCTAGTAAAAAATAAAATAAAGTTTTAAAAAACATATAAATTAAAACATCAAATAAACTTCACCAATAGTTTTAATAAGTATAAAACTATATAATTGTTAAAATTAAAAGATAATAGTACTGATTTTGCATCCAAGATATAGAAGAATTCAATACCAAATAAAATTAAAAATTTGATTATATTTTTACTTTAATAAATTGGCTCAACAACAAAAAAGACTATTATTTACAAAAGATTATATTTTTAAATTTAATATAAACTTTAAATTACACAGACTAAATATTTTTACAAAAGAAATCAAAGTGATTTATGAGAAAAAAATGTTAAACATGTTATAATAAAATATTATTGAAATAAAAAAACTGTCTTAAACTATTTTAATATAATTAATTATTTATAATTTTCACTCATTTATAAATCAATTATATAATTTTATTATTAAAAATTATAATGCTCCTTTAGTATCTAATTTTAATAAAAACAAATTGATAACCATAGTAAACAAGTTTCACTCTCATATCTGACTATCATTAATATTTTGTTTCATAATCTTGGTTATATTTTTCATTCACAGTAACAAAATACACGTTCTCATATCTTCATTCTTTTATCATCAAACAATTAAACAATACTTTTAGGTTCTTATTACTTGTGGATTAACTCTACACAAATATTATTAAATGAAAACATAATAATAAATCATTACTTACTCAAATCAAAATCTAAAGTAACAAGTTAGAATGGGTCAGTTTTCAATTTTTGATCGTTTTTCAATTATATAACCAGTCAATTTTAAGCATCTGAATAAAAGAAATAAAAATAGTTTTCAGTATAATAATTACAACAGCAGATGCATGTAAAAACCTTATAACCTCTACATTTTTATTTTTAAATAATAAACATGATATCATTAAATAATAATAAAAAATTCATCCCAATTATTATTAATTATGAAAAATATTACATAAAAAATAAATATAATAAAATATGATTATTTTTTCTTATCCTTAAGAGCATGTTAATCCCTTTTCTTCCCTATGTCCTTTCTTTCTCAACATCCACCAATACTTAAACGCAAACTGAACCCAATTGCATTGCTAAGGAAATTAATTCAGAAAGCCAAGAGCTAATTCTCAAATCCAAGCAACAGCCGAATTGCGATTGATCAGTTTAATTTCATGCAACGAATAATAATTAAAATTAAAAATTGACAACAAAAGAAGGTGTATTGCGAAGAACCTTAACAACCTAAAGCAACTTGTGCCTAAGCAAAAGAAAGAAGTAACAAAATTAGAGGTGAGAGACGCACGTTTAGAAGCAAAGAGTTGCGTCGATGCTGCATTGGGTGAAGAATTTGTGGAACAAAATGAGTGTGCCGTGGAAGACGAGGTGTACGAAAGCAAAGAGCGAGATAGTACGACACTGATTTTTGTTTTTTTTTTTTTCTGTGTTTATAAACAGGAAATTTTCCTGTGTTTTACACCCTCATTTACCTCTTCTATTCTCATCAAAACAAACCATCATCCTTTCTTCCTCCTACTCTTTATTCTTTTAAATATCTCTTTTTCGATCTTCTAAACAAATTTATTGATATTTACCTATAGGAATAAAATTGTATATACTTAAAAACATTTAAAGAAAGAATTTTTTATATATTTCTGATGTTTCAATTAGTTTTTTTTTCTCAATTTTCAATTTAAGTAATATTTTTTAATTTTACCATTTCAAATTCAAGTAGTTACAAAATAATAATTAAATAAAATAATAAAAAACATGTAAAAAAAAAAAGAAAACTCAACAGATATTAATTTTTTTTAAATATTAGTTTTAAAAAGAAAAAAGAATAGTTTTCAAAATATAATTTTATAAAAATCATAATATATTTAGTAACTACTCAGAAGAATGATAAAATAATAAAATAAATATTAATATGAGGATAAAATTTATAAAAAAAATATGTAAAAAAAAAACAGTTAAAAGGAAATCCCTTTATATATAAAAATAATAATTATAAAAAATGTTATAATATAATTACATTATAACCTTATATTGACAAATATATGAAAAACCAACAAATGATATAACTAAATCAAAATATCATATACAAAAGAAAATTGAAATATCAGAAATTTATTCAAAAAAATCATTTTAATCACACTAAAACAACACACAATATATATTTTCAATTTTTAAAATATATATTTTTGTTTATATATATATATATATATATATATTTAAACAAGATAAAAAAGAATATTATAACACAAATAATTTAACAAAATTCACAACCAATCCAAACACAAATCTTATGGTATGAGTTTTAAAAGGAACAGAACAATTTGCACTAATATAATACAATATTAAAATATGCTAAATTACTAAAATGTTCATTCTATACACAAAAATAAATCAAAAACTACTTCAAATATTCAAAAACTACTTCAAATACAAACACATATAGTTCAACTCATTAAATTAATTTAATTGCATTCTTAATAATTTCATGGTCAATTTGAAAATTTATAACTAAATATTGCGTATGTATGATTGTATACTTAAATATCCAATAGTCAGATTTACAAATTAATGACTATATATTTAATATCCAACTGCCATTACATATTTATGCGAATACATTTAATACCCAACTACCATTACATATTCATGTCTATACATTTAAACATTTGCTAAAATTACAAAAAAACCCTAACCAAATAATACGACCTAGATTATAATATAGATAACAAACAGAAGACTAATATCTAATTTCTTTTATAAAAATATGTTCTTAAAAAATAATTACTTAAGATATTTTTTATAAATATTAATATACATCAAAAGTATATTAAATTGTCTTCTATAGGGATTATAAATGGATCAAATTTAAGTATATGAAATAATTATAGTACAAGTATAGAACAATTCCAACGGAAAAATATTCAAAATATACTTTTACAAGAAAGAAAAACTACAAACAACTTTTGTATATAAAATAGAAACAGTTAATCTGTGAGATCATGCTTTTATGCATTACATGACTGGAAAAGTACCAACAAACACTATACAATCAACCATCATCATCAGTCAAAATTCGTCAAATGATCCAACAACAAAAAAAATACACATGTAAACTGATTACACGATGAAGGATATACCTCACCATTATAAAATTTCGATAAAGTTTTATTAAAATTACGTTTTAAAGCAACACTAATCAATTACATTTTAAAGCAGCAACTTTTATCGTTTTAAAACTACGTTTTAAAGCAACACTAATCAATTACATTTTAAAGCAGCAACTTTTATCGTTTTAAAACTACGTTTTAATATCGCCAAACATTAGTTCAAAATAAATGTTGAGATAATTCAACTTCAAATAGAAAAACACGTATGAATGTTGATACAATGCAACATTAAATTGAAAAAACACATACATCAGGTGCAGAACACAACACCCAAAACATTAAAATCACAAAAAAAAAAAACAAAACATACAGCACAGCAACATGAATGAAGTGTGACGCATCATAGCATATGTATATATACAGCAGAAATGGGAAGATAAGCCAATTATATTCATACAAACTTAACCAGATTTCAACAAGAGAACTAAATCAAACTAAAAGCTCTACAAAAGATAAGCACCCCTTAACTAAGCAGTTGGATTTAGAAGTACAAATAAAGATCTCCCATCTTTCAACTATTCACGTTTTGGACAGACAAAACAATTTTACGGAGGGAGCAGAGAAATATTTTTCTGGAAGAAAGAAACATGTTTGTTTATCATCAGGAAATGACCAGACCACCTACAAAAGATGATCCAAATCATCAAAACCTACATAAATTGTTATCAGTCCACTCTCTAATCATCATCCTCCTCCTGCATGAAATAAACAATACCAAGTAAATATCATGCAAATAATTACCACAAACCACAAGGCAATGACGCAAAAAAGAATAAAAAGAAACCTCGCCACTGCCCTCCTCATCATCATCCTCATCATTCACCTCAGATACTGACTTCTCAGATTCTTCTTCATCTCCAGCAGTAGGACCTTCCGCCTGACAACAACCAACAACATAACCATATGAGAACAATTAAGAGTACATAAAATAAACCAAACCATCATTTCTGTCTTGCTATAATATAAAACATCACCAAATTTGCACCAACCTGCTTCTTGTTATAGGCTCTCATGCTTTTCTCATACTCCACCTTTCGTTTCTCAGACTTTACCACAAATGGTGCTTTATCCTAAACAATTACCCATTATTTCAATAGTATGTTCGAACAAATCAGTTTATCATGCATGGTCAATAAATAGTCAAGTACATACAGCATCAGACATTGTTTTCCATTTTGCTCCAGCAGCCTTTCCAACCTGAAATGTTCAATGAAAGTAAGATAACTGAAAGAGAGTTTTATACTACAAAATTACAAAATTATAACAACACATCACTTACGGCCGAAACGGCTTTGTTGTCAGGATGTTCCTTGTTGAATTGTTTCCTAAATTCCTCCCTTTAATAATATAAAGATATTATAAGAAAATAATCACAAACCATGTATACAACAACATCATTCCAACAAAAAAATATATCAAGCATTCAAGCAAGCCGCGTAACCAGGATCTAAGATAATTTACATATTTAGGCCAAATTTATATTTAACAATAAAAAAATAGAGAAAACAAGCAAAATCATCAAATGGAGGAAAACAGGGAAATTTTCATTGGACAACTATAAAAGTTTAAACGCCAACAATATGCAGCAAAGAGATAACCTACGGCATGGAAAATCAAACGAATTATAAAGAACAAAACAAAAATACATAACAATTACATGAAAACAAAGAAAGCACTGGGAGGCCTCTTTGGCTTGTTAGGGTCTTTCGCAGCCTTCCCCTTCCCTGCTGGTTTCCTGGACTTGGTGGCTGCACCCTTCTTGTTCACAGCAAGTCTGAAATTCAAAGCAAATTCAATGGAATCCAAAATCAAATAATAGAACGACCAAATCTGATATATTAAACACGATACATAACAGAGATCTCAGATCTGAGATCCAGAAAGTCGAAAATACAACTTTCTCGTATATTTCACTGCAGGAAACCTTGAATCGTGCGCGAAATAAACAAATGAAGGAAGGACAAAAAAAAGCACAGGAAACTTACTTGGCATCGGCTCTCTTAGATTCGGTTTTTGACTTGCCTCCTTTCATGACGGATGCTGCAGTAACACGAGGAGATTAGTTTTATTCGGTGGAAATCACAGAAGATCGATGAAAACGATGAAAAATTGATGAAAAATAGAGAAAAATTGAAGGGATTACATACGGAGAGAGGGGAATAGGGTTGGGAGTTAGGGTTTGAGTGGAGAGAAGAAGAGAGAGAAAGATAAGGGAACGATATGTTATACTATGACATAAGGCTAGGCACAAATGCGGGGAGATATTAAGCTCATTCAGAAATTGAAATTCAATTGCAAATGAAATGAAATCAAAGGGGTCAGGGGTTTAGGCGGGAATTTAAATTTATTTGCCAGGTCATTGATCCGTGTCTTTATTTTGTGTTGGGTGCGTTATTCCTAAGCTTATGCCTCCGTTACCCTTTTGTGTTTTCTCTGTGCTTTCTTCTGCAATCGCCGATCTTCTTCATTGCTTTTACTTCTATTTTCCGACTGTGATTTGGGCCACTCTATCAAACCCATTTCTAGTTTTATTGCCTTCTTTCAAGCCCATTCCTTCTTCCTTCATCCACCAAACAAAAACACACCCACTTTCCATAACTCATACATTATATTAAAAAAAAAACTAATTTTATCAAAACAGTTCCACTATCTACCCTTTTCTCATTTCACATGAATTATTTAAAAAATTAATTAATTTTTTAAAATTAATATTAATGTATAATTTTTATATGATTTCTCACTCTTTCTTATTCTAAGGCAACAAATAGAGCATACCTTTAAACATTTTCATACCAAATCTTACCTATAAAATAAAATAACTTCCATTTTCAATCATTATTTGCATTCCATTTTTTGTGTTTTCAATTTTGACTCATCTAAAATTATTTATATATGTATGTTACATTTCTATCATCGTAAAAAATAGTCATCTAAAAAATGAGTAAAAGAGGAAACATTAGTATAAAATAATTAGGTTAAATTATTTAGTCTGTCTCCATTTTAACTTAATTTGTTAAATTTAACTTTCTTTATTTCATTAAAAAATAATTTATATTTACTTAATTTTCTTAAATCAAATGAATATGATAGTAAAATATTTCATTGCGAAATTTTGTGAATGGATGTTTGCTCAACATTAATTATAGGATTGTTGTTACTTATGTGTTAAAAAACATATTAATTATAAGAAAATTTTAAAAGCATAATAATAAATTAATTAAATTAATTTTAAATAATAATATCGATTAAAATATTCATATTGAGAATATAATTATAAAATTGATTACTAAATTTTGAATTAAAAAATAGTTTCTTTCTTTACACCTTTTTTTACATTTTTTTTATAAGAAACCATTTTCATATATAAACCAATTGTGAATCATTATTACGGTGGTCATGATTACAAAATTGTTAAAATAAAAAGAGGGAAAAGGTTGAAGTAAAGATAGAATATGGTTGTGATTTTATTATATAAATTAATTACACTTAAATATATTATTTTGATTTTAATACATTTCCAAACTTTCACTATATAAATTATATATACCAAATTTACTAAGTATGTAGTCAGTGTTTATTCCATGAATAAATTTGACAAAGATATTTACCAACTAATCATTAAAGTTGACTAACTTTATAACAATATTCCATAACCCAATCTTGATCAGGATGAAATTAAAGTTATATATGATCAAATATTATGTTATAGAAAAAAAAAAAAAAAGGAAGACAACAACATGTATATATAAGTTATCACGTGTAAATCCTTTAAAACTTAAGTTTTTAAGCACTTATTTTGGTCTACGAAACTATAAATAACTAAAATCACACCCTTTTATCTAGATTTAACATTTTATCTCGTTAAAACAATATTTTTTAGTTTTCCATTATACTAAATATAATCTAATTTTTTAAATTATATTATTTATTTTTTTACTAATACTGCACTTTAAAAATATTTCTATATAGTAATTTATTGCTTTTACTAATGCATCTTAATTGTTTTTTCTTCACAAACTACTTTATTTCATTCTAGCATTGGAGGAACAGATTATTCAATTGGGGAGGGGTGCCTGTAAGTAACTTTGACTGCTTCAAAGTCTTATTAATATTAGACATTATAGTATATTCCTTGGTCATCCCATAAGGTATATTCAGTAGTAAGTTTAGAGTATTAAAATCATGTATAATTAGTTATTTTATTGTTTTATGTGTAAAGAATACATCTTGATTTAATAAACAAAATATTTCTCTCTTATTTAATATAAGATGACACGTACAAGTTCCATTCTTTTGGTCATACGTGAAATTTATTGTCCTTCCATTTGAACATTATTCAGTTTTTACTCGCATGCAAATATGTACTTTAACATTATCATTTATAGTCTTTCCTTTTCCAAGTTTTTTATGAAAGTAATGGTACTTTGGTGGAACAAATTTCAATACAATTTCTACAAGAGAAGTTTTAGAATTGAAAAAAACAATTCATTTTATTCCTAAGATTCATGAGAATAGAAAAACTATAAGCTGTAGAGTAGAAATAAATCTTAAAAAGAAAAGTTAAAGGAGAACTTGGGGAACCATTAGGTTTGTCTCGGTAGTTGAAAGTCGGTAGTTGAAAGTCATAGTGTTGATACATAAAACAATAAAAACCAAATACCTATTACAGCCAAACAACTAGGAAAAAATTAAAAAACGAGAATTATTGAAACTTGCATATTGAAAGATCAATCCGACAAAATAATCATGAGCAGCTATAATATCATAGATTTTGTCCTTTTGACCAAATTTGTAATCTTCATTAGCAGATTCATTAAGGTAGAAGTTACTAAGGAATCATTTATAGCACTGAATAGGGAGTTGCCAAATACACCAGTCACACCTAACACGTGAAATTGATGCATAAGAATATTATGCTCAATCTGAAATACAATCATAAAATTGAAAGTACCATAAATTCCTAAAGGCATTCCATCCGAAAAGCTTCCTTGACCAATAGGATAGATCAAGAAAACAACAATAACAGCTGCATCAGGAGTTGAATATGCAACAGCAATCCAATGATGCATACCCAAACGAAAGTTAAGTTCCCATTCACGACCCATGTAGCAAGCTACACTAAGTAAGAAATGTAGAACAATTAGTTCATAAGGACCGTCGTTGTATAGGCATTCATCAACAAAAGTCACTTCCCATATAGGATAAAAATGCAAATCTATAGCCGCAAAAGTATGAATAGTCGCACCAGAAATGATATTGTTTCCATAAAGTAGGGATCCAAAAACAGGCTCGTGAATACCATCATTATCCACTGGAGGGGCAACGATAAAAGCGATAATAAATACAAAAGTTGTGGTTAACACAATAGGAATCATCAAAACACCAAACAATCATATGTAAAGAAGATTTTCGATGCTGGTTATCCAGTTATAAAAGCGACCCCGTAGGCTTTCAATCTCACGTCTCTCTAAAATTGCAGTCATGGTAAAATTCTAGTTCATTTAATCACTATGGAATCCCAAGCACAAAATTATCTATACTGCGAAAATTTGAGGACTTGTTATTCAACAGTATAACATGAATGATATATCAGTGTCAACCAATACTAATATCCATAGTATGTTCTTATTCATTAGTATGTTCTTATTCATTTCGGTTTATCCGGATTTTTCTTTTTACCCCATTTCATTGATTCATGAAAAATGCTTGTAAAATGGATTGGATGTCATATGAATTAACTTTTTGTATCAATTTCCTAACTTTCAGTGTGAAATGTCATTTTTCACTTCACGTTAGGTATTAAAGATCCGACCTAGAAAACTTGTCCATAATTACAAGTTTACCACTAAATCTTTTTATACATCATGAAATTAGTATGATGTGAGAGAAATAGGAGAGAGTTTCATGGACGACAAGTATGAAGACAAATATAGGTAAGATGACGATGAATAAAATGAACAAATTAGACTTGTGAACTAATATAAAAGAGAGTTTGTCAAAAAATGATTATAACTTGAGTTGGATGTGATATGAACTAATTTTCTACATTGATTCTCCAACTTTTGACGTGAAATGTTACTTGTGACTTCACGTCGTGTGTTAATGAAACGATCTATAAAACCTTCTCATAATTACAAGTTTACCACCACATATATTTTTTTGTAATTAAAACAAATTGACATTAAAATACTTTCCTTTTTCTTTTAATAATATTTTGTTTTCATGTGATGAGAGATGATGACTCAATTTCTCATATAACACTATTTAAACTTTTATTTTCCCATCTAGCACCCATTTGTTTTTATTTTTCTATATAGGGCATTGTTTTGTGTTTTATTTTCCCTATCTAGCACAATTTCAAAAGTAAAAAATAAAAAAAAATGATAATTTTAATTTTGAATGCATTAATTTTTTTTTGTAATGTTTAAAATAAAGAAATGAGTTTTTACAAAATAAAAAAAAGTAATAAATTAAAAATGTTTAGTTTAAAATTATTTTTGTAAGAATGAAGAAAATAAAAAAATAAAAAAATAAACCCTAAAACAACATAAAAGTTTAATTTATAAACATAAATTAGTATTTAATTTTATTATTATTGATGATGTAATTATGTTAATTTTAAGTAAAAAATACAGGCAATAATTATAAAAAAATAAATTCAATTAGTATTAATTAGTAGTAGACATAATAATAAAAACAGAAACAAAAAAAAAAGAATGGCAGAAAAAATAATAATAATAACCTAAAACATAAAATATGTAAAATAAAGGCAAAACAAAATAAGATGAAGATAAAAGATAAAAAAAAAAAAATCTAAACAAGATAAAAATAAGAGATATAAAGCGATATTAAATAAGTATATCAAACCTAACATCTTTGATTTCTCCATCTTTCCTTTTGTATTACACACCCAACATTTTGTAGATGAAAGACAAAATCCAAGAGAAGTACGACCACCAGGCTTATATGCAGTTCGCTTGGATGAATTATGGTGTGACTGTGGAAAATTCCAAAAACTACACCTACCATGTTCCATGTGCTTGGTGCATGCAAATATGCTCACACCACGATTTTGCTAGGTACATCTCACTTGTGTACACATTGCAACAGGTATTTCATGTGTTACGAAAGACTATTTGGTGAACTCATAAATGAAAAGTATTGACCTGTATACACTGGTCAAATACTGTACCCAAGTCTTAACAGGAAAATAGTCTCAAATGGGAGGCCTAAGTCAAGTCAAATTAGGACTGATATGGACATAAGAGAACAACATGATTGAACAAAAAAATGTTCACACGGTCAAACACCATGACACACAAAAAAAACGTGTCCTAACATTACTGAGTTGTCAACTTCTTGTCATTAATTATGTTTGGAAAAATAAAAACAAAATGGTGCTATATGAGGAAATAAAAGTGTAAATAATACTATATGAATAATTGAGTCGAAAAATAATTTTTGTTACTTTGGGTGTCTAACTCAAGTTTCGTAATAATGGCTAACATACAAAATTTATAAAAAAAATGACATTAAAATAGTAGTATTATTATTCTATATCAACCATTATTTTATATTATAACTCACTCGTTATATTATTCGTAAACATAACTTTATTTAAAGTTTCTATCACTTAATCAATATATGCAATAAATTCTATATATTTAAAATTATTTAACATTTCATTTACATATATTAAATTGATATAATTGTTACATGTGATATAAGTTATTATAGATCAAAGTTACGTGGATTCAGTTTTAATTGAATGATAACTTTGAATGGTTATTCTAAATAAATAAAAAAGTTGTACTTTGACTAAAAGTTATAATTTTAACCAGTAATAAGTGTCTGATCCTATAATAATATATAAAAAATTAAACTATGTTTGTTTGTTAAAGTTTGACCTGTATATTGAGATAATGTATAATTATAATTAAGTAGTAAAATGCTAATTGTACCGGTAAGGGTTTAGGGTTTATTCCTGCCAGAGACCTTGTCCAAAATCTGAGAGACTTGGTCGACGATCTAGTGGCCGAGACCTTCGAAGACTCGGTCGAGACGACCAAGAGCGAGCAAATCTGGCTGATGGCCGGCTCATGCCTAAGGCCGACGGCCAATCTTAATTATCTTTAACGCTCAAACCAAGGTCAGCGAAACTAATCCATCGTTAAGAATTAGGTAATGCAACCCTAAGAGGTATCCACCTCGACAAACAGGCCCAACAAGGTAGGCCCAACAAGGTAGGCCCATTAGAACAATATAAATAGCACGCATCAAGGAGTAAATGTACGTTATTTATTACTGTTCACCTACCTGAGAGCTGACCACCCACTTTACTGACTTGAGCGTCGGAGTGCCTTCGTAAGTACCCCACCATCCGGTGTCCTCCCGAGACCGAGTGCCGAAGGAGAAGCAGGAGGACGAAAAGAATCTCAGCTCATCACCCAGTCACCTGCCCGACCGAAGAAATGAGAAAAATTCAATAGTTTTCTAGATCTCATCTCCCTAGTAGGAACACTAATAATTATATTTTGTACACAGTGTTATATATCCCATTTCATCCACATAAATTATATATATAATAAGACAAATTTTTTTAATAATAAAACTATAAATAAATAATATTTGTAAATTTTATTAATTTTAAAGATATTTAAAATAGAAGCACAAACACTTATTCATCCTAGAAAAAAAATATTGATCTAAAAAAGAATTAAATAAACATTTACTACACCCGAGGAATTATTAGATAAATGTTTGGATCATGTAACACCCCAGGAAATAGAAAAAAACTGTAAAAGAAAGAGACGAGAGAAATATTTTAAATCAATATAAAAAGCATACAATTTTTTTTAAGAAAATATTTAATTATTTACATAAATAAAAAGCTTCCCATAAAAGTAAAAATATGAATTTATTAACAAGAAGTGTATATATTTATTTGATGGCATAGAAAAAGTAGATTTAGTTTTGATGAGTTGTTTTTTATTAGAAGTGCAACCTTAAAAAAAGTTTTTAGAAGCATATGTTGAGTTTGTATTTTTAAGGATGTGGTAAGAATAAGTTAAAAAGGGTTATTGTAGGAAGAGGAAGAAGAAAGTGAGTGTGAGGTGAAGAAGAAGTGGAAGTAGGAAAAAGGCGATTGTCACGTGAGGTGCACGGGTGGAGCAGAATATAGATATTTTGTTTTATATATATACACGTATTAATTTATTTGTAATTGAAATAATATTATAATTATAAGAATTTAATAAATTTGTTTTTGTTAAAAAAGGGGAGAATAGAGAGAAGGTGTTGGACGTGTTTGTTTCTGTGTGTTGTTTGGGGAGAGCGAGAAAAGAGGAGGAAACAATGGGCGAGGTATCTGAAACGATGACGAAGAAGAAGAAGAAGGGACGCCCCTCTCTTTTGGATCTTCAAAAGCGATCTCTCAAGAAGGAACAGCAACAGGGCCAACACCACAACCAGCGACAGAACAACCCCAATTCCACCAATTCACACCCCAAAAACACCAACGTTGCTACCCACGACGACGACGACGACGAGCGCAAGGAGAAGAAGCACAAGCTCCTCGTCGGGCTCAATTCCCATCTCCACAACCCAACATTATTCCCCAATTCCCAGCCATTCAATTCCGATCCCAAGAGGCGCAAGATTGACCCTCTCCAACACCACCAAACGGTGCGTTTCACCATTCATCTCACCCATTATTACAATCTCTCTGTTCCGCTCTTCCGATTTGCGGGCTCTTCATGTTAGAACGCCGATTTTCGCTATTTGTTTTATTATATTTTGGGAATTCGCGCGCAATATTGTTTCCTTTTTGTTTTTATTTTAATTCGCGGTGAACTCGCTGGACTCGGAACCGGTGGATGTGTTTGTTGGTTTGACCGTTTAGGTTTTCAATTTTGGTGTTATTTAATTTAATTTATTTGGGGGAAAATTTATGTGGGGCACTGGCACTGGTGGGTGCTTCTTCTTTCTTTTTGGCCCTAGTTTTAATCTTTCATTATTGGCTGTACGCCAGATCGAGCCTTCGTTTATGCACGGATATGCATAAAAGCTTCAATTTGTCTTTTCTCCCAGTATTGTTGGGGCTATTCATTTTTTAATTTTCTCTTTATTCCTTGCCCTTCAGCGCAAGACTCTATAGCTTAGTAGCTTGCTCGTGAGTTGCGCCCTTTTTTTTTCAAAAAAAATAATTGTTTTTTGGGGGGTTGATTTTCGATTCTCTTTTGGAGGACTATGGATAAAAAGTGGATGGTTGTGTGTTACAAAATCACACGCACATGTCTTTTTATGGTATTTGATGATGGGGTGATTTTGCTTGCAGGATGGGAAGGTTCCGAAAGCGACTGACAGTAAACATGGTATGTATAAAACGAAGAGTTTTGTGAAATGATTTCTCAATGGAGGTGCAATGGCAGGGGGGCATACATAGTATATAGTATAGTGGGGGAATATTAATGGCGATTTTTATATTATGTGTTGACAGGTTCGCAGGGGGAGTCCGGTCCCACTACACCTTTGCCAGACAAAAAGCTCTTGCTGTTTATCCTTGACAGACTTCAAAAGTGTGTCTCTTGTAGTCTTATTTGTTTCTTTCTTTCTTTTCTTTTTCTTTTTTCCCCCTTGTTTGTTTTTTTCAAGTAGGGTATTTGATGTTTCTTTACTGCTCAACCTTCTTGCAGGAAGGACACGCACGGGGTGTTCTCTGAGCCTGTGGATCCAGAAGAGGTTCAATTTTTTATATGATAAAAGAGTACTTGCAATTGATTTCTCACTGTTTGAATGCTCAACACCTTACTTTGTTGCTGCAGCTTCCTGATTATCATGACATCATCAAAAACCCGATGGATTTTGGAACTGTGAGAAAGAAATTGGATGGGGAACTATATACCGATTTGGAACATTTTGAGGTTGGTGCTACTATTTTTTGTAGCAACTCTCAAAAGCTCTTTTAACTTTCTATCTGAGCAGACTCTATGTGATTTGCTTCTGGGTCAGAACTCCCATGGCATTCTATTATGTAATTTTCGTTTTTTTTGTAATGTTTGCCTATTAATCAAAAAGTCCTTGAAACAAAAGAAGTATAACTTTCAGATAATGTTGCTTACTGTGCTGATTTCTTGGTTCTTGCTAAGTAATTAATGCTACTACATTTTCTGTTTCGAGCGTTTATGAACAATTGCCATCTTTCATCAGCCAATTGAACATCTGTATCTACCTCCCCTTTTTTATTGTTCTTCCCAAAAATCTTTAGTCATTTATTTATTTGATTACCATGATAGGACACTTGAAATGTAACTATAGACTAATGCTTCTGAATTATGGTTAATGCATGCTTCACAGTTACAGAAGGTTAATGTAGTTATTAGGAGTTTTTGAAACTAGTGCTGAATGTAAGATTTAAAGAACTTTCTTGTGGGAAACCAACATATATGACAAACTGATGATTTCTAACATCAAATTTTATTAAGGACAGTTATTCCTAATATGTCATGTGCAGTGCAGCATGTAATTCTTGGTCTGTCATTGTTTGTTATCTATTAAACCCATGCATTCATATGACCGATGGCTGTTTCTTAACATGCTGCCTGTTTTAGATTCACCGATATGTCTGATTTGGGTAAACTTTTAAATTTCTGGTCATTGTAGCAGATCTTCCCCAATTATGCAACACACTGTTGTGTTAGTTTGGGTGGGTTGTTGAGTGGATGGTTTGGGTTCCATGTACTACTTTGATCGTTTAGGAGAATATTTCTTGTTACTCTGATACAATTTTGAAATACTGTTGCTTCATTCTTGCAGAAAGATGTGTTCTTGATTTGCTCTAATGCAATGCAATATAATTCATCAGATACCATTTACCACCGACAGGTTTGGTGAAGTTTTTAACCAAACTATATTGTTTCCATCCCTTTGTATTATTTGTTTAGTGTCTATTAAAGGTAAATATTTTACTTTTTCTTAGGCCCGAGCCATGCAAGAGATCGCAAGGAAGGACTTTGAGAATCTGAGACAAGATAGTGATGATAGTGAACCACAGCCCAAAGTTGTGCAGAGAGGAAGGCCACCAGGCAAGCTCTCAAGAAAGTCACTGGGTATGCCTTCTGCTGAGCGCGTTGGTCCTGAATCTTCTTCTGATGCAACTCTTGCTTCTGGCGGGGATATTGCTAGTGGCTCCAACGGTTATAATCTTAGGAAAGTACCAAGCAAATTTCAGCCTACAGATTCATCTGCTAGGGCCTACAACAGCACTTTTAACAATGGAGGGTATACGGGTTGGTCCGAATGGGAGAATGAATTTCCAGGTCTATATCTACACTTTCCCATCGTCCCATACCTTCTCTATTAAACTAGGGACAAACAAATGCCCCATTTTATTGGAAATCATCAATTAATTATGTCTTTGTTTGCAGCTTCTGTTGTAAAAGCTGTGTTAAGATATGGAAAGAAGCAGTATACAGTTGATGAGACCAGGCGCGATTCTTACAAAATACCAGTGACTTTAGGAAATGAAGGACCGCTGTTGACTACAGTTGAAGATGAAGTCAAGCAACTTCTTGCTGTACGAACTTCTGTTTTTTTTTTCTTTCCTTTTTTACTCTTTCCTCGTTTTTGAATCATGATACTTAAAAATCTTTGATTGTCTCTATCTTGTTAACATCTCATGCAAAGTCAAATTCAAAAGGGTTTTTAGTTGGCCAAAGAATTCACGTCCGCCTCTTTTGTATAAATCAGGTTGGTATACACATGAAGCACAGTTATGCAAGAAGTCTAGCCCATTTTGCTGCAGATCTTGGTCCTGTTGTTTGGAAGATTGCTGCAAGTAAAATAAGCAGTGTTTTGCCTACAGGACATGAATTTGGTCCTGGATGGGTAAGTGAAGATGACGGGTCACAGAAGCAACACTTCCCAGTTTGTGACGAGGGTAGAACTTCAGACCCTCCCGTGGTAGAGGATTGTAGAAGTAGATTTTCTTCTCCATCTGGATCACTTCCCCTTGCAAATAGACCCTGCTTCCAAAGTGGAGACATGGTTATAAATAATTACCAGAAAGAGTTGAATCCGGCAACCAACATTGGTGGCGGATCTGAGTCCATAACTCCTGTGAGGATTCAGCAGGAATCCGTGGCGCACTCTGATGATTTTGGTTCACATGATTGGTTAGGTTCTAATTTTTCACCACAAATGAAGATGGTAAGACTTGCTGACCTAACTGGGTCTCCGAGTGCTGGGGTTGCTCCTCAAATGTTTGACATGGATCCCACAAGCAGCCGCATTGCGCAGACAAATATGAATCCTTCTCTTATGGGACAATACGGGAGCAAATCAAGTCAATTAGAATCCGGTAATTTATTGGCCCGGGAATCTGGGTTTGAGCCACGAAGTTGGTCTCAAGGGATTGCTGGGAAATCATCTTGGCCGGGTTTGGAAGTTCCCACTAAACAGAATTCTTTTGCACATTCTAATGACTTGAATGGAAGGATTGGAACTACAAATTCACCAAGTAGTTCCAACGTGGAGGCTGGTTCTCAGTTGCAGCCCAATTTGGCATTACAGCTCTGATGATATATATATATTTTTTGGGATTGAATCCTCTCATATTGCTTACTAACATGATATTGTCATGTTATAGGAAAGAAAAGACCCAATTTAATGGACCTTTCCTTTTAAAATCACAGACATTTAAAAACAGTCTTCTCATTTTTTTTTTGTTTTTTTGACCTTATGATAGAGGTTGGCCACTCCAGTAAGTATACAGTTGAATTGGTATCGGCCAAGTCTTAATGACATACGTGCGATTGAGACATGAAATGTTTAATTATTCTCCTCATTTTCACTATGCTGTTTTGGATAACAATCCTCTTATTGCATTTTCTATGTGTCTACTAATAATTCATTAATTATAACTATAATTAATGTAAGCCACTCCCATCCAATTCCTGAAACTGCCGCTTTTTTCTGCAGCTTTCTACAGTCGGTATGAAATCTGAATTATTAAAATATAAATTATAATAAATTTTTTTGGTAGATAACATTTTTATAACTTTTAATGGTAGATCAAACACTGCAATTCTCTACATTAAAATTGTCTTTGAGAAATTCCATATCCATGTGTGTATAGGAAGAATTTTTGTTCTTTTCTTTATTTTATTTTACCCTGGATCGGTTAGAGATACTGCATGTAAATAGAATGAAGTTTTTATAGTTTTTTTTTACACAGTAAAAACAACACAACAACTCGTTTTTTGAAATAAAATATTTATAATAAAATAATAAATTTTTTTAAGTGTTAATAATTCTTCAATGTTATAGTTTCAATTGAATGCTCTATTACTTAAACATACAAAATTTAAAACTGAAATTCAATTTATTTATTGATATAAAGTTTTAGTTCAGATGTATTATTCGTAACATTTTCTTGAAGATGTTTCAAAAGAATTTAATAAATTGTATGTTAAAATATTATATTAAGTATTGTAAAAAAGAAGATTATATAAAGTAAAAAGTAATAATTTCTCTGTAACGTTAAAGTAAAAAAAAAGTATACTGTTAAAAGCTCATAGAAATAACTATTGTTGTGATTTGACATAATTAGTGTATATGCTATTTTCAGTAAAAAATTCTAAAAAAAGTTTGATAATGAAAATTAAATAGTTATAATGCTCCAAACAGTATTATGATATGTTAAATTATAAAAATATAAAAATTCTTATTTATGATTTGATTATGATAATAATAATATATTTTTTTGTACAGGTTTTTAAAGTTTTAAAAAAAATAAAAATATTATTTGATCAAACATTCAACAATTTAAATTTAAATAAACTCATTTTTTTTTCTATTTTAAAACGGACAGGAATACGTATTTTGGTTGTGTTATCTTTATGATATTAGAATAATGTAATTTTAAGAATAAATAATTTTACAAAAATGGTTTTAATAATATCTATGTTTATCAGCAATAATATATATATATATATATATACACATTTAAGTGAAGAAATTATGTAACTATTTTGAGTAAATAAATTATGTAATTACTTTAAATTAAGAAAAAAAAATATTAAATACGAAAATTGATAATTATTTTAAAAAGATTATAAAAATCATACTATAGATTGCTTTTACATACATTATAGTTTAAATCGTTCAAATCAATTATTTCAATGTTCCAATTTGAATCGTCGCAATCCACGCTCGAATGTAATGTAAGATTTAATTTTAGTTTATCCCTTTAAAAGCATTTTAGTTACAAAGACTAACATGATATTGTTACTTCAAACACTAATACTCTAAAGGTAATTTTTTATTGCAAAAAAAAACTTCTTTATAATAAGATATGTAATTTACCTTTTTTGAAGGTTTATATATACATATTTCAATTCTTGCACTTGAAACTTAAAATACAATAAACTCTCATAAATAGTAGTAAGATAAACACAAACACAATACGAAAAGGAAATAAATAGTAGTGATAATTTAACAAAGAATGGAAAAAGAAAAAAAATATATGTTAAGCAATTAATTAATACAATGATATTCAGCTTTTATATATAAATGTTTGTCTATTTGAAAAATATTCATCGGTAAAGGGAAAAATATATATAATTGAGACAAAAGTAATTGTAATCAAAATAAAACAAAAACCTTAAATGATTTTAATTGAGAAAATAGTTAAAGTGAAGATACTTGATTAATTAAATTGTATGTTTCCCTTGTTTAGCTTGAGTTAAATGTTATAAGAACATTGTATTTGTATAACAAAAATATATGATGATAGAATGAATTCTATTTTTTTTATTTAGTATAGGAGCTTAGAATTTGTTTTGGAGATATGAAGAGATGATAAAGAAACCAATTCTAATGGTGGTTCAATGTGAAGATGTCTTTAACATAGACATCTTTTTAAATAATTTTATTGACATATGGTTATAATTAATGGAGATGCACATTGAAAATTGTTAAGTTGTCTTATAGAGTTGAAATATGTGTGTTACTCGACTATGTTCAAAAAAAAGATATCGTTATTACATCCCCAAATCAAGCAATTCCAAATCAAGCAATAGTTCTTGGACTATGTGAAGATTTGTGTATGAAGCATGTGAAAGTTGATAATTTATTCATCATGAAAAATTATTATGAAATTTCCAAACATTTGATTTAAAGATTAATTAACAAATATTCTTACCAAAGCTATAACAAGTTAGATTTTTGGGAGATTAATTGACAAGTTGAAAATGTATGACATTTAATTTAATTACCAACTTGAGTGGGAATGTTGAGATGAAAATATTTGATTAACTAATTTATAGACGAAGATATTTTACTAATTAAATTATAGATTTGTATAGCATTACAACATATTAACTACTTTAATTTAGTCTCGAATACTCCCTTGTTTAAGTCCTAGTAAAATGTTATAAGAACAATGTATTTGCATCAATAATATATAAAAGATTAAAACATCACATTTAATTTAAAATTTTAAAACAATAAGTTTGTCAGTCTTTCTCATTGATCATCTTAGATCTCTATTAAATATGAGAATTTCATCTCATTTGAATTCCTAACAAGATGATCTCGAAAGCTTTTGTAGCTTTGTATCCATATAGAATTTGCGATTTGCTTCTGAATTGAAGTCGAGTGACATGGCTTCATTCTAAAGAAACATACATATTTATTTGATGAACATAATGGGACACCTGGAATGTAACTATAGCATAATGCTTTTGAATTTTTGTTAATGCAGGCTTGGCATATATATATATATATATATATATATATATATATTATCTATTGAGAGATTAAAAATGTCTTGTGTGAAACTGATAGGAACTTGGTATTACGAGGTATCTAAAACTCTCATACAATAGTTTATAAGTGTATATTTAAGGTTATGGTTTTTTCTTCTTTTAATGGCTAACTTTTGAGGATGAGTTTCCAAAAACGTAAATGCAAAAACTGATAATTTGTAACATTACTATTGCCATGAGTTTGCTGCCAATTTGGATTCACTGATATGTCAACTTTTGGTAAAGTTTGCAGTATTCTGGTGATTGCTATATGCACTAATTAATCCTACACACCTTTGGTTAATTTGGGCTAAGTGGATTTCCATGTACTAAGTTTGATCAGTGAGGAAAATATTTCTTGTTAGTGTCAATTTCAAAGATACGTTCATGCCTGCCAGTGCGATATGATTCATCACACAACATTTATTTACTGGAATTATTCGTTTAAGTAAGTGTAGTTGAAGATAAATATCTGTCTATTAATTTAATTGAAAAAATATATTATTAAGTACATCGACAAGAAGATGATAGATTTTTATGATAAGAGAAAAAAAAAGTCCAACAATCAATAAAAGAAATAAAAGAAAAGAGATTTTATGTAAACTTTTTGAGACACATTGAAGGTAAACTTTGTTTTCATGTTGTCATTCAATGTAACTAAACGTAAAATCAAGCTATGTGGATAACTCATTCGAATTTTCCTGTCACAATTATTTCTTTTTATCAGAATTCTTATTTTAGTGAGAGTGTTCTTCAATTTAAATTGAAACCATGTGTTATCCAAAACAATCAACAGACAAAAATAGAAAGAACTAGGTACATATATATGTTTGATAAATGTGGTTTAAAACACGCAACAGCTAAGGTAAACTGGACTATGCTATATACTGATGTTTTGGTTTGTGGATTGTCAGTTTCTGATTTATATGTTTGATCTGTGTTTCACATCATAAAATGACAACCATTTGTTAATTTGCAATGAAGAAAAGGAAACAAAATGAACCCACAGACCAAATGAGAGGGAGAGAAAGCATGCATGTGAAAATAGAAGAAAGTGAAAGAAATGACAGGTCCTCTAAAAATTCCATTTTCTCATCTGTGATAAAAATGAGGCATAGAAAAACAAGGTGGAATGAAAGTGTCAGACGAAATACCTCAAACCTTCTAGTTTTTGTACATGATGTAATTTGGCTGGAAACAAAGAGGAATCAATGGTTTTGCCATGCCATTGTGTAGCCGTTGGGAGTGAGCAACCGAAACCATTGGAGGGTTAAGAATTTCAACCTCTTGTCGCTGACTTCACAAAATCTGTGTTTCCAATCATTGGGTTCTACGGGTTGGAATCCCAACCCAGGAGTTCTATCCTTAGAGGTTGGGTTCAACTCTTGTTTCCAATCCACAACATACGCAGAAACCCTCCTTCGAAACTTGTTCTTGAACTCATCCCATGCTTGGTACTTGTAGTGATTCACCAACCCCTCCTCCACGCCAACTTGCTTCGACACGAACCCTTCCTTTTCATTCATCTGAAAATGATGTATCACGTTCCACAAACTGGGCTCCACCGCATCCACCAGCACCATCGACTTGTGCCGCTGCTCCGCCCTCATCCGACACGTGTACCCCTGCGTCACACCTTCCTCCGGGTGTCTTCGTTGATTCGAAGGCCCAAATTCCAAACATTTCATCGACACTTGCCCCACCCTACTCTTCATTCCTCCTTCTAATGGCTGTTCGCGTGGCAGCAACGATTTCAACGAAGGATCGCTTTCGTTTCCCCAAGAGGGAGAGAACGCGAACTCGTCAATATCCACGTACAGAATCCAACTACACAGTCCCTTTGATTTGGAGTACACCACACTGTGAGAAAACCCGGCTTCTTGAGTCTTTGGCCAAATCCAAAACAGTGTGCTAATGTTGTACCCTGCTTTTCGGAGCTCCCCGACCACACTGTGCAAATCATCGTCGCTTGCATTGTCGTACAAGATGAAATTATCCACTCCAACTTTCGAATGATACATAACCCATTCCCGTAAGAATTTCGCCACGTTGTAGACCATAGTGCACGCACATAAGACATGTTTGGGTTGTGATTCCACGTCGAGCTTGGGCTTAGGCCTGGGAATGTAGTACGCCACTGAGGGGACAATCATGTTTTCTGCAACAACCTCAAGGGAGATTCCGATCCTCTGGGGCAACCCATAATAAGAATCTAAACCTGGCTCGAAGTCTGGGTGGGGGCAACGAAACACTTCTTGAACGGAGCTCGTGACGGCGGTACGAACTCCGTTTCCGAAATCAAACACGCAGCGGAGTTCCTTCGGAGACCTGTCGTATCCACTACGATGGTTGACCCCTTTGGCGAACACAACAACATCGTTGTCCGTGGAGAAGGACTCGTACACGAGAAAGTTCCACTTCATGAGTTGAGGCATTGGTTTCAGGAGCTCCGTCACCGATGCTCCTCCTCTCACAAGCGTGGGCTGGGAGAACATGCGATGTCGCCGGACAGATTCCGGCAAGTCACACTTGAAGGCGAGGCGGTTGGTGAAAGGTAAGACACCGGAGAATCTGGCCAGAGAATTGGCATTGTTGGGGAAGAGGCAATGATATTGGTCGGAGGAGGAGAAAGGTGTGTTTGTGACAACGATGACAAGAATCTCCCAATCGGGGATGAGAACGGAAACGGTGGATAAGGAGTCCTTGAGGGAGGATACACGCCGTCTTTGAAGGCCGAGTTCGCTGTTATCGTCGATGACATTCTTGTTGTTGCTGTTGGTGGTGTGAAGAAGGAAGTGATGGTGGGCGTTTGGGAGGTCAGAGTAAGGTTGCCAAGTGGAAATGGCATTGCGAGAGAGGTAAAGAGAAAACGAAGCGAAGGTGATAATGCAGAGCACGGAGACAATGAAGGTGGCGCGTGGTCTCCGTCGCATGGTTTCCCTGAGGAAAGATAACAACGAGGACAAGTTGTTGGGTATTGTTGGTTTGTTAATATTGGGATCGAAATGGAAGGGACGGAAATTCTGTGGTGGAAAAAGTAAGAATAGTTTGAGGTGGGTGAATGGTAGTGAAGATGGAAAAGGTTTTCCATTGTCTTTATTAAGAATCATGTTATTCTATAAGGTGACAAGCGTTGAGGGAACCGTGTTTGTTATAAATAGTTGAGGTGCATAAGTTTGATTATACACAGCACCTTTCATATATATATATATATAGAGAGAGAGAGAAACTATGCAGAGCTAACTGAAGGGATGAAGGAAAGAAGGAGCGTTATAAGATGGTGAAGAAGTGATAGAAGAAGGTGTGCATGCTGTGTTGTGTTGTGTTGAGTTGTGGAAGAAACAGAAAGAGGAAGAAAGAGGTCAAGTAAAGAAAGGAAAGGGACACAAATGTTGTGGTTGTGTCTTGGTCTTGGTCTTGGTCTAGGGCACAATGCCGTTCTAGCCATGACACGTGGAGGTCAAAATGGCCAACCACAAGGGTAATAGTAAACTCAAGTTTTTTGTTTCTTCACGTTGCGGACTTCTTGCACATGGAATTCGCGACAATACTCTTTTCTATTTTGACCCTCTTCAAATATTGAAAGATATTGACCATAATTAGTATTAAATTTTATAATTATGATTTTTTATTCAACTTTAATAAATTTATGTTCTGTATAAATATCTACAATGTTTCATAAAAATAAATATGTTAATCACGCGAAACTAGAGCTGAACAAATCATAAATATAGTTGAATCTTTTTTTCCTAAACATTTTTAAAAGAATATGAACAATTTATTTATATGTTAAAATTAGTTAATAAAAGGGTTAAATATGTTTTTAGTTATCTATTTTCAATGTTAAATTGATTTTCATTTATAATATAAATTTTAAATTTTTTAACTATTTATATTAATAAAATGATTATAATTAGTTATTTTTAATTTATTTTTTTACCTGACAGATCTTTAATGTAAAATATCAGATATTTAATATAAGTTAAGATGTTAGAATATTTTAGGTTAACTTATCTTAAATATTATAATATTATAATCCAATCCACCCAAAAAATCGTTTGTTATAAGTAAAAAAAAATATTGTTAAAAATTCTTTTCAATAACTTTTTTATTATCAGTATTTAAAAGTTTAAAATTTAGATTAAAGAGAAAAATAAATTTAGGATTGTATTTAAAAAAAAACATATTTAACACTTAATAAAATAATATTAATTTATAAATTTCTCACTTTGTTATTTTCATTTTCTTAGCGTTTATATCTATACTCGTGTAACACATATACTAACAAGGTAAAATATAGAATTGCATAAATAATTAAATATAAAATTAGTAAATCTATAAGACACTGAATCATAAGAATAAAAAAAAAATTATTTTGAAAATATATATTTATATAAACAATCAAATAAAACATTAACAAGATTACGACTTTTGTATTGGAATAAATTGTAAAATTGAATTAAAAGTGATGTGGCACAATGAATTAAAACCTCAGAATATCTTTTGTTAGGGAAATGCCCTTACATCTTTTATTGAATATATTGGAAATAAGTAAAAAACCTTGTTATATTTTTTTCTATATATCTTCATCTTTTTGTATTTGAACTTTTCAAGTATATATATATATTTTTTATTTATTTATTTATTTTTTTTTTTGAAGAAGGAATTGAACTCAGGTACAATGAGTACATGAGATAATATATATATATATATATATATATATATATATATATATATATACTTCATTTGGTAGCAAAATAATATCTCTTTATTTATATATTTGTATAATACTAATAGTATTAAATGGCATGATCGTATTTTCAAGTTTAATTTTATTTTTTAAATATACATTTTTTTAAGATAATTTTATTGAATAAAAAATTTCAAAAATTTATTTATTTTATTTCATCTTGTTAGAATGGATGTTAGACTGTTTAAATGAAACAAAATATAATGAATCGAAGTTAATTTCATAAAGTCAATTATTTGAGAAAAGTTAAACTAAATAATTATTTTAGTTTAATTTTAAAAAATCAATTATTTATAATAAAACTACTCAAATTATAATTTTAAAAATTAAAAAAATATATGTTTTTAAATAATATGTCCATTAATGATAATTTAAACCGTTCAAAAGTGTTTCAAAATAATTTAATTTTGTTTCATTAACTCAAATTAAAATATAACGTGATTCAATTTATTTGAACTAATATACAATTTAGTTATTGGGCCATTTTAGAGTTCCATTAAAGTTTCATTCAATTTAATTACATTATCGATTTAAATATCTCTTACCAATATTATTTAAGTTGAAATTTTTATAATATAATAAAATTATCTACTTTCAATATTTTTTTCTGGACACAGTACTTGAAATGTAAGACTTTTTGGAAGACTTTTTAAGGTAACAGTTCAACCACCCAGCTGTGGGTTCCCAACATAACAATTATTATGTGAATTATTATTATATTCATTATCGTAAAATATCAAATAATTTTAATAAAAAAATAGGTCTGTAATCTGTGTTGTGAATTTTTAAATAGACCTTTGTTTCTTTAATTAAATTTCTAAACTGAAAAATATATGCATTTACAGAATCAGATTATTACGGCGTAAAACAAATAGAAAAAGGTAAGTTATACTTTATAACGATTGTAAAAATTCTGACCTTAAAAAACTGAACTAAAATATACCTAATTTGAAATCTTTATATGAATTTAAAAAAGGTGGAAAGTGAAAGGAGTTATTTGAAATGGTTTTTATGGAGTAACCGTGTAGTAGTAGTGGATGTGAAGTTACAGTTCCGTTTCGATTAGAACGAGTATTATTTACCTTAGGCTCAAAATGATGTATTTGAAATGATCTGAGGGAAGAAAGTAAAATTGTTTGGATTAAGATAAATAAAGTAGAAAGTGTGAGAAAGTTTATGAAAATTTGTGAAGGATGTGATAAATGTGATTGAAATTATATTTTTCTAATTGATAAAAATATAAAGATATAAAAATATAATTTTTTTTTTAAATTTAAAAATTATTAAAAATTAATTGAATTGATTTATTTATAAATTAAATAATATTATTATATTTATCTTTATTTTTTATAATTAATATAATTATTATATAAATTTATTTTTTTATTATTAAAAAAATATATTTATTGTTATTTATATTTATAATTTACTCTAGATAATATGATTAATTATATTATTTTATAATTTTTTTTTATAATTTTAATTATATTTTATATGTTTGAATTATAATTCTATTTTAAATAAAAATAATAATAATTTAAATTTATAATAAAGAGAAACTTAAATAATTATAATATATATATATATATATATATATATATATATATATATAAAGTAATTTCTTTACAATTCTCTCATAATTTGTCTTTTAGTATCTATTTTTTTAAATTTTCTTTAACACAGGAAATATGCTCATTTCCTTAATGAAAAGGTGAGAAACTAAGTTGTTTGGATTTTGATTTTATTAGCTTCTCCATGCATGTTCAGTGTAATTGTGTTCTTTTCAGCTAAGATACTACATCATGCATGCATGCACTGGAGATTCTTGAATGTGCCAAAAAAATCTGTTGACCATTTTGAATTTTGAATAGGAGTTGAACGTTTCTGTGAGTTAAAAACTGAGTTAATGCACACAAAGTCTCATCTTTGTTATTTGTTCTCGTGTCTTGAGTTTGAGATTTGGTAATGGTTGAGTTTTGTGTTTGGTTCACAAGTTTGTTGACTAGATGGTGGAGTTCAATTACTTTTGATTTTGTGCGTACTATGGTGGTTGGTTTTTGTGTGTTTAAGTTGTGATTTGTTGATGGTGGAATTTTCGTTTTCATATATGAAGGTCAAGTTTAATGATTAAAAATATAAAAGAATTAATAAATCTAATTCAACCAGATAATCGATTATTTGTAATGTCACATTGTCAAATATATAGAATTTATTTTTGTATGAATAATTAATTATCTTTATATAATTGATTATGTAATTTTTATAAGTAATCAATTATACGTTATTCAGAATAATTATGTTTGATTATTTAGAAGATTGTCTATGTTGTGTGTATAGACAATCAATTATTGAGTTTATTTTTTTATTTTTTTTATAGACATCTTTTTTGATCACACATTAAAATTGTATTTTTTAATTGAAATAAAACAATTTTTAAACAAATTTTTATGTTTTGATAATTTTGCATGATTCCTATTTTTTTCAAAGTAAGCTCTTACACAATACTGCTGTATTTCCAAATTTCCGTGAACATCTCTTACAATCACACAATTAAAATTGTATTTTTAATTGAAACAATTATTGAATTGATTGCTATTTTTTTTATTTCACAAATATTTTTAATGATCACACATTAAAATTGTATTTTTTAATTAAAACAAATCAATTTTTTAAATTCTTTTATGTTTTTGATAATTTCTCATAATTTTTAAATATTTTTTCAAAGTAAGCTCTTACATAATACTACCGCATTTCCAAATTTCCTTAAACATATTTTAGAATCGCACAATTAAAATTTGTATTTTTAATTAAAACAAATAAATTTTCTCACAATTTCACATAATTTATGTTTTTCCAATGTCAGTTTTTACACATTAATGAGAACAATGCTTTAATTTTAATTATTTTAAAATAATTAAAGAAAAAAATTATAATATTACTTTTTAATCAATTAAAATTTAAATGACATTAACAATTTTTCTCTACATTTTGAGTAGCTGATGAAAACTCTAAATTTACTCTCTCGTTTATGCATATATGAGTTATGTAGCACAAATACTCACACAGATACGGATACGATACGGACACAAAGATACATAAAATTTCTAAAATGTAGGACATGGGACACAAATTTATATATTATATAATTATGAATTATATAAATTGACAATAAAGATTCATGTGCAGAAGTATGTTTCAATTTTTTTTTTGCAGCAAAAAAATATTTTCAATGACTGGTTCACAAGGGTTTGTTTATTATTTTTATAATCATAATAACAATTTATACAATAAAATTTGATTTTTTTAAAAGATTAATGTATTTTTCTCTTTTAAAATTATGTTAGAACTATACTAAAATGGTCAGAAATTTAATAAATATTTTTTAAATTAGACATTTTATAGATACTTATCTTATAAGTATTATATGAGTGTCGGTGTCTGATTCTGGTATCCAACACCACACTTTTAAGATGGAAGAAGTGTTGGCAACGGTTGGATGGTGATTGGGGAAAGGAGTGGAAGAGTGAGGGTGGAAATGTCAAAACAGAAAGGAAACGATGATGACTGGGACCGTAACGTTTATAAATGCGCACTAGATTGAAAGAGAAGGCTTGAGAGCGACCGCCAGCAATCACGCAGCGAAATAAATGCAACCAAAGTGGAACTCGAATAATTCAAAACCCAAACAAAAGGCCAAAACACCTTCATACTTAGACAATTTCAAAATTAATAATAATAATAATAATAATAATAATAATAATAATAATAATAATAAAAATGAAAAAAAGTTATCCAGTAATTTAGATACAGTGTTCCATCTAGTTCCAGAAACAACCCTCAACTAACAGACAAAATAAAACCAGATTCATATTGTTTCCAACGCGTCTTAAATTTTATCTTCCACAAACGCCATTTCCCTTCTCTTTCAATTCTGCACATCTTCATTATTATTATTATTATTATTATTCTTATTATTTAATATTATTACACTTTCCATTATTATTATTATCATCATTTTGGGGACTGCCCTCAGTGATCCCTAGAGAGGGGTATCAGAAATGCAAAACATTCTCTCTCCGATTCACTCATTCGGATCTTATTTCTTCTTAATTTCTATTATTATTTATTTACTTTAAACCAAATTCAGTTCTCTGTAGCTATGAGTTGTTTTTCCTGCTTTGTTTCTCGCCGGAAAGATGTCAGGAGGGTTGAAATTGACAATGGCGCTCGATCTGCTGCTACTGCTGCCTCCTCAGGTTCGTTACGAGACTAATTTTTTGTTTTGTTTTTAGTTTAATTTGTTAATGCTGTGTTTAATTTTAACTGCAGAGGGTGAAAGGAAGAGAGAATCCTCAGAGGCAAAGGGGAAGAGTGTTAGCAGTAGTAAAGGAAGTACTGCAGCGGCTAGTTTTGGTTTTCGCGAACTTGCTGCGGCAACGAGGGGTTTCAAGGAAGTGAATTTAATCGGGGAAGGTGGTTTTGGAAGGGTTTACAAGGGTCGACTTTCAACGGGCGAGGCAAGTTTTATTTTGACTGTTTTTATTTTTTATTTTTTTGGAATGTTAGTTTCTGACTGTTGGATTTCGGGCATTTGAATATTTCGGTTGTTGTCTCGTGGTTGTGATTATTTTTTTTAATTAAATTTTTTTTGCGCAGCTTGTTGCCGTGAAACAATTGAGTCATGATGGTCGGCAAGGTTTTCAGGAATTTGTTACGGAGGTTCTTATGTTGAGCCTGCTGCACCATTCTAATCTTGTGAAGTTAATTGGCTACTGCACTGATGGAGATCAAAGGCTTTTGGTTTATGAGTACATGCCCATGGGTTCACTGGAGGATCATCTTTTTGGTAAACTTATTTTTAGTAACCACGAGTGGTGTACTTTCAGCATTTAGAAGTTGATTTCTTATATCATGTTTTCTAGTTCATTATTTTGTATTGTATGTAACCTACATTACAAGTTTGACTGCGGGAAGTAATACAAACTTAATGTGTCTGGATTCGTGTTTTCCACCTTTGCACGCATGTCTTTCTGAAGCATAACAAAGCTGTTTCTTTGGCCTTTTAATAATTTGATGCTAACATGTCAACTCATACGTACGTATTCAAAACGCAACACCAAACACGCTGTTAAATTTTCTGGATAAGTTGTCTTCCCAGTATTTGTTAATCAAGAGTCTATGCAACTATGCACATTGCACATCCTGTTCTTATGAGATAAGGGTTGTTCATTTGTGTTAGCAGTACTAGATTATTTTAACCTTAGGTATATTTCATTTGTTTTCTGTTGATTTTTTTAGTTTTTCTAGTATTTCTAGTTTTGTCCACTTCCTTCTTCATGAAAAGATTCTCAATTACTGAATGTAAATTGACTATGAAACTGACTGGATCTGGTTTAAGGAGAGTTATACCAATCAAATTAGTCCACTATGGAGGGAAAATTGCATTCTTTGCGTTCTAAGTTTTGTCATTGACAACATCACAACGGTGTCCCCGATTCACTAGTATTTATGCAAATATATGAATGAGCATAGGCCTTATGAAGAAAAGGTTTTTGCTCCCTCTAAATAAGGGTGTTAGTTGTTTTCTTGTTCTGGGATTTAACTATTTTAGAGTAGGGGTCACAAGCAGCTTCTGGAGAGTGTCGTTAAATATATATGGTGGTATGAAATTCTTCATGCCTTTGATAACTCCAAAATAGCTGCTATATGGTGGTGTGAAATTCTTCATGCTTTTGATAACAGCTCCGTCCACAATGGTTGTCGTGGTTGTGGCAAGTGTCCTACATCCTCTTGTCATCTCTGGCGAGTCACCAACCAATTGATCCTATGTTGGCAAACACACTGTTACTGCAGCAAATAGGAAAGAGCAGTAGCGAATTTGACTTCTATTTGATGCAAAAAGGTATATATATATATAGATATAGTGTTGCAGGTTTGAAGAAGTGGAATGCAGCTGCTATTTCACTGCAAATGACAGAGGTCGTGTGCTTTAGAGTCTGTGATTTTGAAGCAGCGTTGAAAACCAAACTTTACCCCTTTTTTTGGGTTTTATATTTTTCTGTCTTTTCGGCACTCCTTTTAGCTTTATTAGGTTGACCCTTCTCCCATTTGAACAAATAGTCAAAAGCGAGTCTCTGATTAGTATTGGATTTGAATGCTAGTGACAATGACAATGGATTTTGTTTATTAATTATGACCATGTCTTCAATTTTGCTTACTTTTAGTATATATGTGTATGATATAAATTATGTTATTTTTTTCTAGACTTTGCAATAGTGGTCATCTTACTTCCTGGGGTCCTGCTTTAGAAATCTTGGAGTTGGCCGTTGTGTGCTGCTATCCAGGGTTGACTACGTAAAATTTTGAACTTTTTAGTTAATATCATGATAATGGTATGCATTTTATTTTTATTTGCACACAACTTACATTTTTATATTTCAACTGGTATTTGCTCTATAGCATATTATTGGTTTTCTGCAATCTGCAGTCACACACCTGGTTTTAAGCAAGGGTAGTTTTGTGCTTGAATTATTCTGTATTTACTAAAAATAGATCACGGTTATTTTTGTGTAGGTCAATATGTGGTAAATTTAAGATAATAGATATGTTGGCCTAAATGTGAAGTTATGACAAGATTAGTGTAGTTTTTATTAGGTTGAATTGTTATGAAATCCTCTTGGAATATATCCGTAAATCAGTTTCTCCTTTGTGTGATTTTTACCTCCTACCTTTAATGATTAAATATACCATTACTAATCAGGTTACCACTTTATCTCTCCTTTCAGATCCTACCCAAGACAAAGAACCCCTAAGTTGGAGTTCTCGAATGAAGATTGCTGTTGGAGCTGCTCGTGGCCTCGAGTATCTCCATTGTAAAGCAGATCCACCTGTTATCTACAGAGACTTGAAATCTGCTAACATCTTGTTAGATAATGAATTCAACCCAAAACTGTCAGATTTTGGGCTTGCTAAACTTGGACCTGTTGGAGACAATACCCATGTTTCAACCAGAGTAATGGGAACATATGGCTACTGTGCGCCCGAGTATGCCATGAGTGGCAAATTAACTCTTAAATCTGATATATACAGCTTTGGTGTGGTTTTGTTGGAGTTGATCACTGGACGTAGAGCAATAGATGCCAGTAGAAAACCAGGAGAGCAAAACTTGGTTTCATGGGTTAGTGTTTAATTTGTACAGTTTCTTTTAAAAGAGACTCCCCTTTAAGTTAAGCGTGTTAGTTTGTCTTGGCTTTGCATGTAAGTGGTTCCTTTAAGATTTTCATATTTTCACTACTATTGAGAATCCTCACATTATATGGAAAAGTGTGGAAAAACTAGAAAGTAGATCATGTCTCATTGTGAAACCTACAACGTGTGATCATTAGATGTTTCTCCATTAACTATGATAAATCATTGGAATTAACTGACATGTCAAATTTCTTTTTATTTTTGTGGATGACTTCACATATAGGATTGCTTCTTATACTTGGTTTTTTTTTCTCCAGTCTCGCCCATATTTTAGTGATCGGAGAAAGTTTGTACATATGGTAGACCCTCTTTTACAAGGCAACTTCCCCTTGCGCTGTTTGCATCAGGCAATTGCAATAACTGCTATGTGTCTCCAGGAGCAACCAAAATTCCGTCCACTTATTGGTGATATTGTTGTTGCACTGGAATACCTAGCTTCTCAGAGTATTGCTGAAGTGCATAGACATGGTGGGCGCAGCTCACCGCAACAACCATCTTCTGAAATCGATAGAAATTAATATTCACAGGTATCTGATTCTAGCCCGCGTTCCATTTGCGTATGATTTCTTTAGCGGTTTGGTCAGCGTAAACTACCAACTTGGTTATTTAAAGTGTCGTGTTATTGCTTTAATGAACTTATTGACATAGCAGTATTGAAAATAACTTCGTGATATAGCAGGAGTAAACATGTGGATCGATTTAATTACAATTCGTATGGTTTTATTCTTGTTTAGGCTTAAACTTCCTCGAGTCACCTCTGACACGCATCTTGTCTTTTCAACCAAATGAGAAAGGTGGGGTGAAGAGTGTTTTTACTTGTTGGTTTTGGTGTTTGGTTTTAGCGAGATTGGCTGGAGCTGGAGGGTTATTGCGTGACGGTATAAAATGAAGGGTATTTAATTATTTTTATATATTTTAGTTGAGAGAGAGGGGATAAATGCTTCCAAATACGTTCTTCTTTATTCTTTGGATGCAGCTTGTACATATTCTTAGTGCTATGTTGGTCATTTTCCCCCCTCTGTGAAATAGTGCTGTATTAGTCTTTAGAGTATTCTTGGACTATGATCCTTCAATCTCTCTGTTGTGAAAGAATTGCTCTGTGAAAGACAGAGTTTCCTTCTCCAGTTGTATTCTAAAAGTGTAGCTTTTTGTTATAAAGGACTGCTATTACCCAACTCACTTTTATAAACTAAAAGACAAATTTGCAGAGACTCATGGAGAGGTTTTTGCAATGTATGCTAAAAGCTAGTAGCTTTCATAAAGTTGGCTTTCTTGTTTTTAGCAGCAATTGGTACTCTTCAATGTGCATCGCCACGATCATTATTGTAATTCCTCAATTTTCTTGTCTTCCATTATCTTTCATTCGGTCTCTTTTTTCCCCAACCAGGAGTGGTGAAGGGTTATACTTCTAGTACCATAATCTTCAGTAGAAATCTCAAATGTGGTCACAGTCTGGCCACTCTGTATTTTATCTTATTTTCTTTTCTAATTGTTTACTAAGTTTATCTAAGCCCTAAATCTATCATATGATATCTAATATTTATGAATATCTAGTTTATTTTCTAAAATATATTCAGTTATTTTATTGAAAAATAATTCCATCCAATAAAATATTTTCATCATAACTACAATTTTGAGAATTCTATCGTCATCTACAGATTATATACTGTTTTCTATTTAAATTATCTATTCTATATTTATAAAAAAGTCGTAAAATTAAGATATATAACTAATTAAGCATTCAATGTTTAAATTATAAAATACAAATATATTTATTTATTATATATTTACATTATTTACTTTAGACTTTCTTTTTTATTCGTTGTCTAGTGGTGATTAAGTATTCATCATTGACTTTTTAATATTATGCTTTCACTTTTCAATTACTCATTGTTTAATTTTTTATGTTAATTAATTAATTAATTCGATTTAATGTATATTTATAAAAGTGATATTAATTTTGGAGATTAAAACATACTTCTTTTCTATTATATACTAATATATTTTGGGATTTGTCTTTTGATTGTTCGGCAATTTACGAATGATTATCATAAACTTTTCAATGTTACGTTTTTATTATTAAGTTTCATGTTTTTTTTATTTACTGATTAATTTACATAAGTAATTTTAATTTTGTAAGTAACTATTTACTTCAAAGTAAATATATTATGATATTACTTCTTTATTAATTAGTAATATTTAACTTTTTGTTTAATTTTTAATATTTAAATAATTAATCATATATATATATATATATATTAATGAGCTTGGCTGATTTGTTGAAGACATATTTTCATTATTATCGTCATCCATTTTACTTTCTTTTTCCTTTTTAGAAAATATTATATTTCCATAATATGTAATAAACTTAATATTCACTGGTTAAGAATACCCAGATAGATCTTACCTCTTAACAATATTTTTCATAATAACATTACAAACTTGAACCTGCGATGCACATGATTAAAAAAGAAAGTTTTTCTTTGATAAACAAGTTTACACAAACCATCAACTTTACTTTAATAATAAAATATTAAAGTAAGTCAGCCAGCAAATAAAAAAATGTTATTTGAAATTTAGATGCATCGTATAATAGTTGTATAGAATTGATTGTCTCTCAGTTAAAAAAAAAACAACTATCTATCAAACTATATCTTTAAACTCATTGTTAGTTCATCAGTCTTTTTTAGTCTATTACATGCAGATTGATTAAATTCAATTCTTTTAAGGTTAAATCCAATTTCATATTAAAACTAAAACAATTAATCATTTACATCTTCAAAAATTAAATGTAATTTTACGGGTTTTAATAATTCTGACTTATATCCAAATAAAAAAAAACTTCAAAAGTATAGCCAAAATGTGATGGCTGTAAAGTTTTTTTTGACATAATTTTTTTATATTCATGTAGCGGAAATTTATTCTCGTGTTTGTGTGAGTTTATATTTTTTTTGTCGTAGTTACTAGAATAGAAATAAGTGTTGAGACAACTTTTTTTATAAAAGAAGTTGTAAAAATGCGAGACTTTGGATATTGTGAAAAAAATATACCAAAATTCTGTATCTTGATTATACATTAGTACAAATGATGGTTAAAAGAAAAAAAAATTACATTTAAATTGAAGATAGAATGAAGAATATAAAAAGATATTATATATATATATATAATTCATATTGTGCTCTGTCTTTTTAATTTTTTTTCTTGAATCAAATAAAAACATTGTTATTTGCATGTTATTTTCATTTCATCGTCGAATTTTTGGCCTCTTCCAAAATTACCATTTGGGTGGAAATGCTTTATGGTATGTTTGTTTTAAGATAAGTATTAGGCAAATGCTTCCTACACCCAATCATTTTTAACCTCCACCCAACATATTTTTTTAATTTCTAAAAATACCCTTAATTCCGAAAATAAAAATCTGGAATTGAAAATAATATATTCCAGAAAAATAAATCCGAAAGTGATTATTGAGTTTCGGAAATAAAATTCTGGAAAAAAAACTTAAAATTCTATTTCGGACAAAAAAATCTGGAATTGAAAAATAATACATTCTGGAAAAAAAAATCTGGAAAAGAAATTATTGTGTTTCTGAAATGAAAATCCAGAAACAAAAATGAAAAACCCATTCTGGATAAAAAAATCCGTAATACAAAATTTTGTTCCGAAAAAAAAAATCCAGAACACATATTTTGGAATTTTTTTAGGATAGTTTCGTCTTTTCCACTGGAATCGGGTGCAGTTATATGGTGCAGGAAGCAATTGCCTAAGTATTATTCACTCAAATGGATTTGAGAGAGACACTCTCTTTGATACATGTATTTGTGAAACACGAATTTAAAGAAATGGCTCGAAAGGAAATAAAGAGAAAGATCAAAATATCTCGATGCTATAAGGTGATGATAAAGTTTCATTCATGAAGTAAGATAATCATCATGTTTTGAAATATAATCCGACTAATAATTAATTGTGTTTTTATTAAAATACGTTGTTGTAAAACAATGTAACTTGACATGAGTTCAACCAAATGAGCTTCACATGATCTCTGAGAGATCTAATTTTATTTGAGCTCTACCTAGTTAAAATTGATATAGTTCTAACTTAATTCAACTTGACTTGAATTAAAATTTGTCTCAGTCTAGTCTAACCTAACTTGGGTTTGACTTGATCCAAATTAACCTGAGTTTAACCTAAGATAATTTGACTTTGGTGTGATTTGATTTGATTGTTTTGGGTCCAATCCAACCCAACATTTCATAACACGAGTATAAGACGACTCTAACTATTATGAAATGACTCAATTCAACTTCGTCCTATTTTACTTGGATGCATCAACTTAATATTTTATAATTTGAATAGAATCGAATTTATTTTGATTTTGAATTTTTAAAATTTAAAATATATTGTACAATTCAACATTAAATAAATCAAACTTAAATTTCAGAAATATAGATATAAATTTTAGATATATTTTATTAAAATAAATTTAAATTTGAATAACTATAAATTGAATTTAAGTTTTTTTTTTCAAACAAAAGAATGGCACTTAGTATGAAACTATGCTCCTTTTCTTTTCTGCTGCAGCTTGGTGTTTATATTTTAAAGATATTTTTGCCTTTGGCATCAAAATTATTTGACTTGATTGCATTGATGGTGGGATATATTTCAAATGTAAAATGAAGCAAAATTGCGTGTATTACGTGATTCATTCGAAGCGTTCATACAGATTCAATCATTTCGTGTCAATTCTCTTCTCCATCTCTTGCATGTAATTATTTTGTGGGGTAAAAGGTTGAAAAAAAATAGTTTCATAACAAAAACCACCACTTAATAATTATATTGTAATAATAAAAATATAATTGATGAGTAAAATGGAATTATGATTCCATTGCATGTTTAAATGGAATTTTTAACATATTATATATTGGTAAAGTAATAACCTATTTAGTTTCTAATTTTTTTATCCTATTTTATTTACATATGTTTAATCAAGTTATAAGAGAGAACAAACTGATCTATATTTTATTTTTACATTATATGTATAAAATATTTTAATTAACTTATTAAAATTAAAAAAAGAATTAGTTTTATAAATTTAATTCAATAAAAAAATAAGGTTGCGAGCTCTTCTTATTTATTTACATTAACAATTATAAAATTTTCAATTTAAATGATGATAGAAAATTTTAATTATTTTCCATCTTAAGATTTTTTCTTTTGTTAAGTTTTCCGCAAGTGAGATAGATTATTCTAATAAGATAATTTATAATAATTTTTGTTTTGGCTAAATTATAATTTTGTTTTAATATTTGATTCACTATTTCTTACTTTCATTTTTTATGATTACTTTTCATATGTTAAAAATTCATAAATTTAATTTTTATATTTTAATTAGTAAATTATTTATTGGTGACACCTTAAATAAATATATTATGTTGTAAAACAATGTATGCAAATTTGAAAATTAGATCAAAATTATAAAATTTATACTATTTAAACACTAAAGTCATGAGAGAAAAAAACTAATAAACAGATCCTTGATGAAAAAAAAAATAGAGGACAGTCAAATTACAATTTCACATTTACGTGTAATTTTTGTTTTGCATTATCATTAAATAAAAAATAGATATTATTTTATGCTATTAAAATGAACTAAATAATAACAAAATAAATATAAATAACAACTTTTCCCTATATATATATATTAAAGTTAACTTTTTTAACAATATATTCTTTTAAATTATGTAGCAAGAAATTATTCCAAATTACAATATAAACATCAAGTTACTTAGTTATATCATAAAAAAATCTTCACATTCCTTTCTCATTTTCTCTCACTCTTTATAAGTAAGACAAATCATGTTACTTCTATCATTAGATCCCAAAAAAACATAGTAATTGCATAACAATAATTAGTAGCATTTTGAATCAGTAGCATTCCATTTAGTTGTCACAACTAGCCTTAAGAAACCCCCATTAATGTCACTTAGGCCCATTTCTTCAATACATTTATGTAATTCTTTTTTTTTTTTTAATCAGCAATAAAGAATAATATAAATGGGAATACTTGGGGTATTCCAACCCATGTACAAAAAGCCTAGTTCTTAGCCAAAGTTTGTACATAAACAACAATACAAAAAATAAAGCAACAACATAACCCATGTCAATTATATAAGGCACGACATCTCCACAAAGGTATGTTGGTTCCTTGCTCCTCCCCACCAACATCTGAGGTTGAATCACACTCAGCAACATGTGCTCTAATCCAAAATAGAATCCACCATAAAAGAGAAGGGAGATTGTTAACCGTCAATGCATTGATTTCAAACATTCATATACATCAAAACACCAATCAGAATAAGAGAAGTTTGATTTTGGGAATTTATAAGTTACCCATGCCCACCCCTTTACTTGTGCCATAGCAAAAATTTCAATAGGATCTACCACAGCACTATTAAAAATAATCCTATTTCTATGATTCCAGATTCCCCAAATAATGGATATCCACATACATTTCCAAACACAATTACCCACATAACTTAGGTCCATAAAGCCAAACTGTTCAAAATGTTGAGTAGCATTATCACAATGTACAAAAGCTCTACCAACCCACACATCAGTCATACACCACACTTTAGAAGCTACTTTGCATATAAAGAAAAGATGATTTACTGTTTCTAGCTCAATTCCACACATGACACACATTCCCCCACCAGTCTGAATTCCTCTATGTAATAAATTATCATAGGTTGCAATTTTCCCAGTTAGAACACGCCAAGCAAAATAGTGTGCTGATGGGAGAGCTTTTAACCTCCAAAAGAAATCAAAATTAAAGGAAGGAGAGAGTTGAGGCAACAAGGTATTTTGGCACAAAAGAACATTATAAGCAGAGTTAACAGTGAATGAATTTGAGTTATCACCTAGCCACAACCACTCATCATTTCTATAGGCATCTATTTTAACAGTTTTCAATTCATCCATAAAGGTATTTATAATTTCATATTCCCAGGAGAACCACTCTCTTCTCCATTCTATTTGCCATACCCACTGGTTCACATGCCATATCCCAAATTTATCAACAGATCTATCTTTAAGTACAGAGTTTGAATACAGTCTGGGATATCTGTTTTTAAGGGTATCATTCCCTACCCAACAATCTGTCCAAAACAAAATATTACTCCCTGCACCTACCTTCCACTTTCTATGATTATCAAACCAGGAGTCTGAATTACCTCCACAGAACTTCTTGATATCTCTCCACCACCAAGATTCAGTTTTTTTCACAGCACTGACATCCAACCCTCTCCAAGATCCATATTTAGATTCCAGTACCTGTTTCCAAAGTCCTGATTTTTCACACCCAAGTCTCCACTTCCATTTTCCAAGAAGAGCCAAATTAAATAAATTTATATCCTTAATTCCTAGTCCTCCATCTGATTTGGATTGGCATAGGAGATCCCATTTGGCCCAAGCTATTTTCCTTTTGTCACTTCCCCATCCCCATAAAAAATCTCTTTGTATCTTTGTGATTTCCTTCGCAACTACTTTGGGTATTCTGAAGAGAGACAAGTAATATAGGGGAACAAGTAATATAGGGGAACAGCAGAAATTACAGATTTTAGCAGAACAACTCTTCCAGCAAAAGATAAATGTTTTCCTTTCCAAGATGTAAGCTTGCTTTTTATTTTTAAAATCATGTCTTTCCAAAACACTTTCTTCCTATGATTATCACCCACAGGAACCCCGAGATATTTAAAGGGCACATCCATTTGATTACAATTTAAAATTGCAGAATATCTTAGAATTTCAGTGTTTTGTACACCTATACCTGCAATTTTACTCTTTCTAAAATTCACCTTCAACCCAGATACAAGTTCAAAGCATCTCATAGCACATTTAATTGTTGTGATGTTCTTCACATTATCCTCACAGAAAAATATAGTATCATCCGCAAACTGTAACATACTAACCTCAATCTGATCCTTTCCCACTTTAATCCCATCATAGAGTCTTTTTTGTTGGGCCTCTCTCATAACTCCTGCCAATCCTTCAGCCACAATAAGAAATAATAATGGTGCTAAAGGATCACCCTGTCGTAGACCCTTTGTAGGATGGAATTGCTCAGTAGGGCTGCCATTAACAAGTATGGATATAGATGATGACTCTAAGCAGCCCCTGATCCATTTAATCCATGTATTACCAAAACCCATCCTTTGTAGCATATAAAAAAGAAAACTCCATTCCACAGAGTCGTAAGCTTTCTCAAAATCAGCTTTAACCACGATACACTTACTCTTCTTCTTTCTTACCTCCTCAATAACTTCATTCGCTACAATTATACTATCAAGGATGCCCCTTCCTTGTATGAAGGCCGATTGTTTATGATCAATAATGATATGCATGATTTTCTGCAGCCTTCTAGCTAGAATTTTTGCTATGATTTTGTAAAGGCTGCCGGCTAGGGAGATTGGTCTGTAATCCTCTAATCTAACAGGGTTGGCAATTTTAGGAATAATTGTGATGAAAGAGGCATTACATCCTTTTGGCCATCTCCCCCATTTATGAAAACAACATACAACTTTATATAATTCCATACTTATAGTCTCCCAAAATTCTTTAAAGAAACTGAAATTAAAACCATCTGGTCCAGGACATTTGTTACTATCACAATCCCATACAGCTTGTTTCATTTCTTCCATAGAAATTGTCTTTACCAAAGCCTCATTATCCTCACTACTTATGATCGGAAAGGAAACATTATCTAACAACACATGGACATCTCTTGAACCCGTAAATCTTTCCTTGTAAAATCTTAGAACTTCCACCTTTACCCTTGATGGTTCCTCGCACCACTCATTCCCTATAAGCACCCCATTCAATCTGTTTTTATTTGATCTCCACTTTACAATCTTATGAAAAAATTGTGTATTCAAATCCCCTTCTTGCAGCCATTTAATTCTTGATTTCTGCCTATTAAGCATTTCAATTTTTAAGGAAAGATTTTTCAGATCAGCAATTTGAGATTTCCTTCTTTTCCTTTCATCCTCATTTAGACCATCTTGTTCATCTTTTATATCTAGTCTACTGATTGATTGTTCAATATCAATTGATTTTGTATGCAGTGAACCAAACACCTCCTTATTCCAGATGTTAATATTCTTTTTTAAAGATTTCAGTTTTTCCTTCATTTTCCATATTTCATTTCCTTCTAAAGCTTGATTTTCCCAGCCATTCTTAACACAATCTTTAAAACTCCTATCTGTTTGCCACACATTTAAATATCTAAAAGGTTTTGGTCCCCAATCATGTTGAGATTGTTTTACAATTAAAGCACAATGATCAGAGACCGTTCTATTTAAAGCATATTGTTTACACTGTTGCCAGACATCCATTCATTCCAGAGACATTAATGTTCTATCCAATCTTGATTTAGCCTCCCCTTTTGTTCTATACCAAGTGTATCTCCTACCTATCATAGGTATATCAAATAATTCCATATTTTCAATGAACTCATTAAACTCCTTCATATCTTTTTTATATGATCCTAAAGGTTGACATCCTATTCTTTCGTCTTGTTTTCTCACAGCATTAAAGTCACCAAGCATACACCACATTGTAATATTACTCTGTTCTTTAATTCTTAAGAGATCCTCCCACATAATTCTTTTTTCACTTTGACTACACGCAGAATACACATTTACCACAACGACTAATTGATTTTTATCAAGCATTATTCCTTGAACATAAACAAAGCCATTTCCTAAAAAGTGGTGTTCTAATTTAAAAGCACTATCATCCCAAATTGTAAGAATTCCCCCTGCACTGTTTTCTGCATTTTTATGTATCCAGCTTACATCTAATCTCCCCCACATATTTTGGCATACCTCAGATTTTATATTTTCCATTTTAGTTTCTTGCAAGCATGCAAATTGTATAGATTCCTTTGCTATAATATTTTTTATATATGTACGCTTTTGTTGTGAGCCTAATCCTCTACAATTAAAACATAGCATTCTCATTAGACACCATTTTCATTCCCATCTTTTTTGTTCAGATTACTCTGTTGATCTCTATTTTCCATATAATTTAACTGTTTATAACATCCTCCTCATCCCCAGAATAAGAAAACCCCATTTTCTTTGCAAGATCCCATAAATTTACCGCATCCATAGGACTATTTTTCAACCAAAACATCCTATTGCAATTTCTAATTCCAGAATCAGAGATACGATTAGATGTGTGTTTATTTACTAACCTCTTGGATTTTCTCCTCACCCCTATCCGCGATGCTTGAGACGATTGTTTCTGTATTTTACTGGATTCCCCAATGAGTATATTTGACCGTTGAAGCATAGAGTTGGGGTTGATGTTGGTTTGCTTGATGAGGGACATATGATTCCGCATGAAGCCGGAATTGGGGGTGGATATCACATCCATGCTTCCCTGAAATTCTTTAGCGTCCTTTCCTTTTAGCACATTATCTTCCTTTGCCTCCCCCGTTTGTGTGCGCGTCGCTGCCCCACCAATCATGAGTGCTTCGTCTTCCCTCTCATGCCTTCCGCCGCTAGGGTTGATGGTCTCGTACAAGGGCTGTATAACATGAGGATTAAAGTCAATATTTTTTGCTTCTCCTTCACACTGATGAGCAACGCATTTCTGCTTAGGCCATTCTGGGCAGCCAGATTGAACGAGTGGGTTGTCACCTTCGCCCCCTTCCTCCAACATTTGGACTGAATTCGCTCCTTGAGGCCCATTGCGCATTTGTCTGCTATCACCCTGAGTCGTGGATGAGCCGTGCACGTTAGGTATGACGTGGAGGGCATCATTCTGAAGGGTGCACCTGGGCCAAGCATCTAGCCCATTTTGCAAATTTTTCCCATCTACCTGTTCCCCAAACTGGGCTCGTGACTCACTTAGCCCACATTCTTGGGCCGCACTAGGGCTGACTTGGAGCATGTTCGATTGAGAGCGCCTTATGTAGCCGTTACCATGAGACAGAGAGTCAGGGACCACAGTGTCAGAAAAGCAGCTTTTCAGAACGTCTCGAAGAACGGGTGAATCGTACCTATCCTCCGACATCATCTCCGACGAGATTCCGATGTGGTTGAACTCCGACTTCATATTTTGATTCGTAGGCATCAACTTTTCACTCTCACTTGCATTATCATAATTTGATTCGCATTCCTCATCACCAACGAATGATTCAGACCAAGATACTTCATTCTCCTTCCTTTCATTAGATTTATCACAACAAGTTAAATCTTCTTCAATGCGTATTTGATAAATCGTTTCGTTAATCATCATTCGTTTTGAGGTGCGAGCTTCGGCAACGAAGGGGATGGATACGAGGACGCGTGCGTACTGCAGTTCATCAAAATTCTCAGTGGTTTTATCTACTGCAAGGAGATTTCCAATATTGATTACTACGTTTACGAAAACTGACCATTCCCAAAGATGAAACGGTAACCCCCAAACTCTAACCCAAACCCTCCGCTGTGCAACCCGAACTGAATTGTCCCATGGTGTAATTTCATCAAAGATCTCCTCTAGCCATTCCTTGTTTTCCTTAATCAAATCTTCCACACTAGTATCTCCTTCCGGTGTGAGTAGCATAGCGTTATCACCCAGATATCTTAGGCGAATAAAGTTTGCACCATTCATGAAAAAACTGTTTTTAATATCTTCAATATCTGCTGTTTCATTTAGATATCCAACACAGCTTCTCTTCATCCATTCTTTGTCTTCAACCTTTACTTGCATAATTTGCCCCATCCACTTTTCAGAGGAGATTCTTGTGTGTATACCATTTTTTACGGCCTGAGCGTATGATATTTCTCCTTTTCTCCTCCATACTTTCCTCACTCTCGGTTCCACCTTCTTTGATCCATTTTCATCCCTGCGTTTTTGCTGGCCTCTATCAATTTCCACTCTACCCCCTTTATAGCTTCTTCTATATTTTGGTTTGTTCACATGTAGTTTCATGTTTCCGATCCATATGTTATCCAGTTGATATTCAAGCTTATCTGAATCAGAGATTCCAATAAATCTTACAAACCCAAATCTGTGCCCATATTTATTTGTTCTTCGAGGTATAAAGACCTCCTGCACTTTGCCCCATCTACGAAAAATTTTCCACATCTCATACTCCCCGAAGTTTGTAGGAAAATGGGAGAAGAAGAATGATACAGGATACGATGCCATATGGGTTATGGAGTCTTTACAAGAGCTGAATTATTTTGGTTGCAGACAAGGGTGCTCTCCGGCATTGGAACTCAAAAAGAAGCATTTATGTAATTCTTTCTCTTAACCTCTCCCTTTTCAATATCTTCACATACTTAACACTTTCTCTAATTTTACGACAAATATCATCACTCAATACCTCCAACCCTTACCCTTCTTGAACTATAAGATTCAAGATATGTGCATAAAACCTCATGAAAATATTAACTTCTACATAACAAAACATTATACAAACTAAAAATTTCTTTGAAAATTTTCACCATGTTATCATTAGAAGAGACATAATCCATGTTATCATTAGAAGAGACATAATCCAATGTAAGAGAAAATATTATTCTTTTCTATTCTTAATTCTTAAGTATTTATGACAACTTTTCTAATAGTTTTAACCCAATGGGTAAATTATACAAGTGACATATGTTGAAAGTAACTTACTATTTAATTTCCAATTATGATAAACAAAATGAGCATTCACTAGCAAGTAGTTACAATTTTATATATATATATTACAAGTTAAACATACTTTTTCACAAGTTAGATACACATCCTTTTAGCTTTATTTTTTCACTTAGATACACGACGTAAATAGTTAAAATGATTCTAGTAGTTGGTTTAAAATTATGATTAAAACTTCAATTATCTTTGGAATCTCCCATACTCTATATAGCTAAATAAAATGTCATGCTTAATAATACATCTAGTATGTGCATCTTGTAAACTTAGGAGTTAACTTTCCATTGCTTCCTCAAGTTATATTTATTATCCAACATAACTCCCACATCATGGTACTTAGTTGAAATACTAAACTCTAGAAAAGAGATCTTGAGTAGAGCTTTTTAAAATGCTTTAAAAACTCTTCACAATACGATGATGATCATATGAAATTGGAATTATCATTTAATGGTTAGAAATGTTTCAAAAGGATTTTTGCAAAAAGTTTGAAAAAGATAGTCGATGACAAGTATAAGAGAAATAGACGAGACAATGCAACACCTAGAATTTTATATTGGTTGACCCTAACATTGATTTGTGTTTGATTCTCCTTCACAACTTGTAAAAGGTACAACTAATTAAATCTCGATTAAAATTATTATCATTCCTAGCTTACACTAAGTATACAAAATCATTCCTAGCTATGCTCTTTATATCCCTTAAGATAAAAATCAAGTATTATATTACCATCATCATTGGTATTCTTTTGACAAAACCATATTGATTGATGGAGACTAGACGATTCATGATTGATGGTCTATCCATGTATCAAATAATTTATACCTTAATATTATAAAATACACTACATTTAGAAATATGTTGTCTTAAATGATTGACCCTAAAGTTCATATACATGTACACAAATTTTCATAATCATTACATTTACACATCTCCACCCCTTAGTTAGACAGATATTTTCAAAATGCATAATTCCACATTTGAGAAGTAATGGTCTTGGTTTTCTTAACCTCAACATTTTTTTTCATCCAGATTACTATTACTAGGCATAACAAAACTACACAATTAACAAATGTGTGGTGGGTAACTTTTGTGTTAGTAATACATAATAGAATTCTAATGGCTTATGTAGCTTGTGCTTTAAGATTATAAACATGTTTGATTTCAATAGTATATATCAAAGTCAAACAACTAAGAAAATCAACACACAACAAAATAAACACTTATATATAAACTCATAACATGTATTTAAAATATGAGTACAAGGAGAGTCATATTAAAGGGTGTTTGACTTGAAGACATCAAAGAGGACATAATGACAAGGTTGCTAAGATAAATTACTTGACCACACACCAAGTGAGATTGCGATTCATGATAAGGATTTGGATGGAGGAGGTAATGTAGTAGGGATGATAATGAGATTTCATTAATATCTTAGTAAAAAAAGATAATTAAGAAAAAAGAGAAGTGGTATGGAGAAGAAGAAACTCTTTGTGCATGTGCAACTTAAGAAGAAAAGAGAAAAATGAAATTAGAAACGAGAGTTTCTATTTTTGATATAATTGAAATATTTATAATATATATTTAAGTTTGAACGGGTTATCAAGTTAAATAGATCAGCTAAAAAATTATTTATATTATTTAGGTTGTCTTTTTTAAAGATGTAATAAATTTTGTTTATACATTACTCTGATCAATTTCTTAGTTAAGTCTATTTTGATGATCCTTAATTTAGATAAATTGTATGTAATATATAATAATGAAAACTCATAAAAAAAACAAACTTAATTGTATATTAAACTCAATTGTCTATCAATATAAAAAAAAGAAAAATTATCTTTTAACTACCAAGTTTTTATAAACAATATTATGAGAATTTCACTTTAATAATAAAATATCATAAGTTAACAAGTATAGCAATCAACACTAAATATTATTTAAATTTTAAACTAATGGTATATAATAGGTTGATTGTGAAAATATTATAGCTCAAAAAATTATACTGTTAACTTTTTTTAGTGATATGGATAAGTCTTTATCTATTAATATACATCCATTTTATTTCATTGATCCATGTGTTGCTTAATAAATTAATAATGTATATCTTTATATTTTACTTATTTATATTATTTGGAGTGAGTCAAAGTTGAATGTACAAGTCTCCTTCATAACTAATTAATAACTAATAGCACAATAATGTTGTGACTAAAGGTTTAACATTAACTTAGTCATCTGACTATTACACTAACTACTACAAATAAAACATAAATGTTTTTATAAAAATTAACAAAATTAATGCATATATTAATTTATAATTGAATAATAATATATTAAAGACTTGTATTATCATTGACTATTTAACATTTCACATATATAATTTTTTATGTAAAAGGCTATCCTAAATAGCTTACCTCATCTCAAATAAATACATTGGAACACTGATCCTAAAATTGGTGGATCCCACTCAAAGAATAAGTCTACAGATTGTTTTTCCTCCAATAGTGCATGCATTTACAATGAATTTGACAACACAGTAGTCTTTTAGTTTTTTTGTTTTCGTCAACTAGTCTTCGATATATTTCCTTTATATTTTTATTTTTTATTATACATTAAAATTATTTTAATATTAAATAAAAAATAATAATTGAAAAATTATAATAAATAACTATTTAAAATATTTTTTTTTAGTTTTTAATGAACCTTAAAAAGTCATATCCGAATCATCTTTACAACCGATTATATTTTCTTAAAAGAAATCAATTTGATGTTAAGTTTTGGGTTAAAGAAATGGATAAAGATAAATCACTACAAGAAAATCATGAAATAGAAATCAATTTTAAAGACTAAAAATAATTAGTTGTTATAGTGACTAAATTAGAGACAATTTTAGGGACTAAATAAATTTTGATTTCTAAATTAATTTTTATTATTGTTAAATGATTTTTAAATTGGTATCTAATTTAGAATCCAAATAATTGGTAGTTAAAACATTGGTAGCTAATTAGATACCAATTTATAAACTATTTTACAATAATAGAAACTAATTTAGAAACCAATATTTCTTTTAGTTTCTAAAATGGTCTCTAATTTAGTTACTATTACAACTAATTATTTTGGTATCTAAATATTAGTTTCTATTTGATGATTTTCTTGTAATGAATCTTCAAGTGAAGAAAAATAACATGTCTAAATTTTCAGGAGATCAGACGACTTCTTAAAGTTTGAGTAAAGATAAATGAAAAAACCTTCAAAGTAGTTAAAAAATTAATGGTGCGTGATTATCTCTAATTTTTTGTTACGCTGGGTCAATAAGGTTGGATTATTAGCATTCAGGCTTTGTTTGGATTGAGGAAGGGATTTGTGAGGAGGGGAGGGAGTGGATTAGTGAGGATTGAAGAAGATGTGTGAGGATATGTGAGGTTGTTTGGATTGAGGGATGATGGAGTGAATTTGTGAAGATGGTTTATTGTAAGTTAACAAAATTATCTTTCTTATTAAAAAATATTTAAATAATGAATTATGATTTTTTTTTGTAGGTTTGAATTAATTAAATATTTTTAATATATAATATCCATAATTATTTATATTTTTGTACCGTCCCGTCCTCGGACGTTGACCAAAGTCAAAGTCAAAAGTCAACATATGGTGGACCCCCTCAAGTGACCCAAGGAAGAAAGTCAACGAATTGACCACTTGAGGCGTCGCCAAGGTAGGGCGTTGCCAAGGAGTAGGCATCGCCAGATAAAGGCATCGCCAAGTGTAGGCGTCGCCAAGACGAGGCGTCGCCAAGTTAAGGCATCGACGGTATCACCCCCCGATACCCATGGGTAGGAAAGACCGTGGAGGGGGCGACACCGCGAGAAACCTCAGTACCTCTGGACAGTAATAAAGAGAAGAGAAAGGTGGCCTCAAGGCCATAGTTCTAGTACTAGTAGGGGGTAACCTGACTCACGAAGCACCCACGCCACCGCTGGGAGACCCTGGGACAGATACGACCCATGAGAGGGTCACGCCTAGGGGAGAACCACGTGCATGGTACGAGAGAAAGGTATATACGCTCCCAGGACAACTGATTAGAGGCTGGGGTGCATGAGTTGGCACCCAGAAAATCACCCCCTGCGCAAATGCACTACAAGAAGGGGGGACTTACACGATGGATTATCCCTAAGTTGGGTTACGACGTTGTAAGGCCCTCCACGAAACGTAACGATCAAGTCAGAAGAACACGTGGCAATAAACACTGAAAACATCAAGGCTTTCCTAAAAGTTCGCTAAGGTACGCGTTAATTCAGTTAAGATTCGAACGTTTCAAGGGATATTTTTATACGCTTTCAATGCGCTTTAACGCGCTTTAAATGCGAGAGGTGTATAAAAAGGAGTCTTGGGACGTTTGAAAAGGGATCAAAGTTTTAACCTAATTCTGACAGTTACACAGAGTCACACAAAACCCTAGTTGTTTCACGGCGCACCCACTGTGCGCACAGACAATTAGGGCAACACAACATTAGTTACTCAGTATTTTCGACCACCTTCAGAGCATTCAGTCACGGTGTTCGATACGGAGGTGCGTCACCTTTGATGTTTCTCGCTAGCTGACTTGATCGTCGGAGTGCAAATGGCCGCGAGGGCGCCCCTTTGTTCACTTCTTTTCAGGTACTCACAAACGGAGCAGAACGGAGGTGCCCTAGCTCGTGAGGACAAGCCACGCATAAAGACGACCCAGATCAACCGGCGGGAACAATTTTTAATAAAAAATTAAAAAATATAATATAAAATATTTTGGTGTTAAATTGAAATAAATTTATTAAATACATTAAAATTTATGAAAATAATATTCATTTGTTAATTTATATAACTATATATATTGTTGATATTATAATTTTATTTTATTATTTATAATTATATGTTGTTATTAATAGTATAATTAAATATTTTTTAAATTATAAATAATAAATAAATTTATGGAATATTTAATTTTATATATTAAAATAAAATGCATGCACAAGGGTATTTTGGTAAAATGTAATAATCCTACTAAATCCCCACAAATCTCTTCATTTTGTGAAGAAAGAAAAAAATCCTCCACCCTCTGCCTCCATCCTCTCCCCCACTCTCAAAACCATGGAAACAAACACAAAAAAACACTCCCTCCCTCCTCCCCCCTCCCTCCTCCCACTTGGAAACAAACACACCCTCAATGTTTTTCTTTGTTCCTTTTGAAAGAGAATATTTTTTTTATTAAATTTCAGAAATATTCTGAGAGTTTATTTATTTATTTTTTTCTTGAGTTTCATGTGTTGTCCAAAAATGAGTTTTATAAAAAAATATTATTGTGTATAAGTAGAGTATAGTAACAACATAAATGGTATTTAGTGAGAAAAAGAGGGTTTTTCTTTAAAGCATTAATTTAGGAAATCATTAAGAAATTTTCATCAAAAGTTTCCCTATTCAAAGTTTCTTGAAAGATGAAAATGGACTTCAAAGGGGCACCGACCCCTTTTCCCTTTGTCTCCGAAATGAATTGATGCATGAGTTTGGGCAATGTCCTACATTCATTCATTGCACATGCATCACTTTTTCTTTCCAACATCATGAAAACGGAAAACAAAACTATGCATTGCTCACATTGTTTCTTCACTGCACGAAATGCTGACGAAATCACAAGATTTTCATATTATAATTCTCCTCTAATGTATGAAATTAAAAAATGTCTCAATTTCTTTTGTGCGTCACACAAGCATAAAGCAACCACGTTTAGCACAAAGCTCAATAAAATTAATATACGTTCTGACCTATTTCCGTCATACTATATACATCAGCTGTACATGTACTACACGAATTCTGTAAAAAAAAAAAACTAATTTCTATATTGATTAAACTCATAATTATTTTGGCATATTTTTTTGGTTACATTATGTGTATGAACATAAGTGGCCAAGTCAAGTCTTGACTAGTTTAAGAGGTTAAGATCGAAGGAGCCATTTATCATATAACAGTACAATTTCAAAACCAAAATATGCACAAAGTCTTCACATGCTGTGTGTGAATGTTGAGTGACGCAGAGGCTGACTCTTCTTATTGTATTGGTCCCAGATGCTCTTTACCGTGAGGTTTAATTTGGAAAATGGGGACTTAATCTTTCATTTCACAGACCAGAATTTCTGCCAGTTTGCAACAACAATTTCTGGTCACTGGACACACGTGGAAAACAAACAAGCCCTAACCAATTAGTACACAAGTCAAGTGGATTAGGGAATCATTCCCATTGAGTAACCTCTTTACAAGCACAAAATCAAAACTTGGGAGACAGCAATATTACAGACAAAGAAAAAGTCAAGAAGCAGTATTCTTCTTCCTTTTATCCTTTTTTAGTTTGCTAATTAAATTTATTTCCCTCAGCCCTATCTTTTCAACTTCTCCTCACTTTCCTGGAAACCCTCCCCTTACTTTTATCATAACTCCCCTACTTTGTCAACTTCATTTTTCAATCACATAAACTTCATTTTTCAATCGCAAAGACTTGTTCCGTTGTTGGCACAGTTTTAGCATCATCACTTTGTCTCACTCATGGGAAACTGTCTTCGAAAGCAAGATGATGGTAACAAAACTCAGTACAAGATTCCCACCATCAATAAGCCTCACCAAGGTACACATACGATCATGATCCGGTATATACAAATTGTGTGGGTTTGTGTGTGTAGCTATATAGTTTCTCTTCACCCTTTTGTTTTTTCCAGTATCATAGGTGAAATATAGGATTATTAGTGTGGATTGATGTTGAAACCCACATTAGAAATGAAAGCATTAAGTGATTTAATGCAGGAAGATTAGAGAAAAAGGAAACCACGGAAGGAAGAAATGAAGAAGAGGTGAGAAAACTTATAAACTACACATTGGATGAGTTGAAAAGCACAACAAGAAACTTCAGACCAGACACAGTCTTAGGTGAAGGTGGTTTTGGACGAGTTTTCAAAGGGTGGATTGATAAGAACACGTTCAAACCCTCGAGAGTTGGTGTTGGAATTCCAGTTGCGGTGAAGAAATCTAACCCCGATAGCCTTCAGGGTCTACAAGAATGGAAGGTATGTTCCCTTCTGATTCTTCAAGATTCTTGTCACAGTAATTTCATTTCGTGTTTGTGGTTGCACGCCAAAAGCATAAAGTCTTTTTGCTTTTCATGATCGTGTGTCGATAAGTGATAAGTTATGCGTTTTTAACTTACTGCAACTTCCATTACATGATTTGAATCTATATCAACGTTATTCCTTGATGAATGCTGAGTTAACGTATATAACCGATTCATAACCCACCTCAAACTGAGATTATTTAATTTGGGTGACTTCTATTGTGTCTCCACTTTGTTCCAAAAGTTCGTATTGGACAAAAATTGCCGGTTGGCTTGCCTCCTCGATCGTTAATCTATCACCTTTGAAGAAATTTGAGCAGTTGGCGTGAGATTGAATATTACATTCTTGTTATTGTATAAAAAAAAATGGGTAGAAAACTTGAGAAAAATTAAGAGAGAATCTTGGGAGCAGCTTTCATGTGAACAAAATCTCATACCTAAAGGGTTGGGTATAAACAAAGTTATGCTTTGGTGATGCGATGAATTAAATTTTAATTTCTGTTAAAAAAGTGTTTATATTTAGTGTTTGAGTGTGTTTAAATTAAGAAAAATCGCAGGCATAGTTAATATCAAAAGATATCTTAAAAAAATAATAAAGCTTATCTCGAAGTTGTTTGGATTTTAGCTAAATCTTTCCATTGTAAGAATTGGTCCATGTGTAATAACTAGGACTCCGAATGTGTATATTTTCTTTTACAAGTGTCGGTGTCAAGAATCACGACCCCATATATAAAACTAAGGGCTCACTACGGGCTGCACTATTTTACTACATGCCAAAGAAAACATTAATGTTGAAATTTTCCTAAAAATGCACCAGTTTTCCTAAAACATTAATGTTCAGTTTTTCATAGTTTTAATGAACGTTGATTTTGTAATCCAATAGTGATATTTATAATATTTGGATGCAGAGTGAAGTGCAGTTTTTGGGGAAGCTCTCTCATCCAAACCTAGTTAAACTAATTGGCTACTGCTGGGAGGATAATCAATTCCTGCTGGTATACGAATACATGCAAAAGGGAAGTCTTGAAAGCCACCTGTTCAGAAGTAAGAAATAACACTAAAACATAAACTGTTTGTTTAAATTACTCATCGATGATGATGTTGTTGCAATGTTGCACTTGCAGGAGGTCCAGAACCACTCTCATGGGATATAAGGCTGAAGATAGCAATAGGAGCAGCCAGAGGACTAGCTTTCTTGCATACATCAGAGAAGTCTGTCATCTATCGAGACTTCAAATCCTCCAACATTTTGCTTGATGGGGTGTGTATCTCTCTCCTTATTCAGTCAATAATCACACCCTTTTTCCTCTTTCTCACATCAAATTACTATTTATATTTTTTTCTTCTCTTCCACGCCAATGAGTTAGTTATAAGTGCACTCACTGGTGGCAAAATCCATCATTAACTTAACCTGGTCACATTGTTCTGCTGCGACCATCCATTAGGATTTCAATGCCAAGCTATCAGATTTCGGACTGGCAAAGCTTGGCCCAGTCAACGGTAGATCCCACGTAACCACGCGGGTCATGGGCACCTATGGTTATGCAGCACCTGAATACGTCGCCACAGGTATACCCACTTCAAATAAAATAGTAGTTTTAGATGTTACTCTGTTTCTAAACATGGCATTTGAGAGAGATATGCTAAGGAAAAATGTAAAAATGATAATTTGTTGATGCGAAAATTGCAGGGCACCTGTATGTTAAAAGCGATGTGTACGGATTCGGCGTTGTTCTGCTTGAAATACTAACGGGCAGAGCAGCTCTGGACACAAGCCAACCCTTGGATATGCAGAATTTGGTGCAGTGCAGTATGTCATCTCTGGATGACAAAAAGAGACTGAAAAGGATAATGGACCAAAAAATGGAGGACCAATATTCACTTAGAGCTGCATCTCACGTAGCCCAACTTATCCTCAAATGTTTAGAATCTGACCACAGAAAACGACCCTCCATGGTGGAGGTTTTGGCAACCTTAGAAAAAGCACAAACTATGAAGTACAAACCCAAAGGGAATAAAGCCTCTGCAATTCGTCAAACATCAGAGGTGCATCACTCAAATAACCCACGTCGGTCACCACCACCGCTTCACTACAACAACGATTAGGTTACCAACTCATTCTCCTTCTCACCAACATACACTCTTCCCACCTTTATCCTTTCTAAGCACTTCTATTCATAATGAATTTCGAATCTTGTACCTCTACAATTTTACATTTCACTATATCAGTTATAAAAACTACTACTTTTATTTATTTTTTAATCCCTTTTAGTTCTTGCAAATTTACACTGCACTAAAACAAATTAAAACTTTAGAGATTAAAACAAGTATTGAGGCTAGCTGAGATGTGAAATATACTTAACATAAAATTTTTTATAATTTGATAGTCAAATCCAAAGTTTTTTTTTTACAAGCTCGTGACCTAATACCCACAAAACTCTCCTCCTGCCAAGTTTAATAGTGTATCTAGTCACAACCTTTTGTGCAAGATTTTTAGAACAATTATTTTTAAATAAATAATCTTAATATGCATAAAAAGTTTATGATTAAATCACAGTATAGTTTTTGTTTACACTACTTATCCTGTATGATGAAATTATCAGTAAAATTACACGGTCTGTTTTTATCTTATGGTTAATTACTAATTAACCGAATTTGGTTTAACATTTTCATACATTGTTGAAACTTTTAAAGAAAATCCAGTGTTTCGATTAAATGTGAAGTTTAAAATTACATAATGTTTAGTGCAACTTATTCAAATTTAATTAAAAATGACGAAAATGTTTAAATTTGTTGATAATACTCGAAAATGTTTTGATTATTTTAACTTAATAAATAATAAATTCATCTTTCATCATTTAGGTTTAAAATCAAAGTCAAATAATTTATTTGGTTTTCTTTTATACGTTTGATATTTTTATAAAAAAATGTGTTTAATGTTCCAGGAGTTTCTGGATTATACGAATGACGAATGGGAATTAGCAAATTTATTACGGTGCTGATTGAAGCAATGGAAGTGCATGAAGAAATTTAAATTTGACTTCGTTTTAATATTAGGCCCAACAAAACCAGAAAAAACTTAGACAATTTCTTCTTGCACCATATTAATTCTAACCTGCACTCTATATTTTTCTAAATTTCTAAAATTATCCTTATTCTGAATTTAAAAATTCAGAATAATAAATATAATTCAAAAATAAAAAATACATTCCAGATGAAAAAATCCACGAACACAAAATTAAAAATACATTCCGAATAAAAATTTCTAAAATTCAAAAATATGTATATCTGAAATATTTTCGAATAAAAGGTTTCAAAAGTATTTTTTATTTATACAATTTTTTTATTAAAGGTTATTTTTGTTACTTTAAGAATAATTTTGTCATTTTCAATAATAACAGGTTGACTGATTGATATGGTGACCATTTTCCAAAAACCTAATAAGAAGATCCAAACATGTTTAAAATAGGTTTCTTCTTCCTTCACTCCACAATTTAAAAAAGTTATCATTTTATTATTCTTTAAAGTGACTTTCATACACTATCCATCTTGAAAATTTTCTTCAAAATGCTTTTTGAAATTTCTGAAATTTACAGAATAAGATTTCCATAACACAGAATGAGAATTCTGAAATACAATTTCTAGAACACATTAAAGACATTTCACAACAAGTTTTTTTTCTTTTCTGAAAGAAGATCTCTAAACAAGTTTTACAGAATGTATATAATATATTTCGGAGTAAGTTTTTCAGAAAATGAATTTTTTTCTTCACAAAAGCAGGTTCCTTCTAAATGTCACTTTCTCTTACGTTCCATGTCAGTGTTCCATTATACATAAGAAGGTTCTTTTGTGTGTGTGAACTTCAAATCTGTCAACATAATAATATTACTTGTCAGCTTTCCCAGAGTCGTATTCACATTGCTTCAGTTTCCTTTGTTTGGATAGTTGGTTGGTGAACTTTCCCATGTGTTCATACTAGTGCAAACTTTGAAGGTGATCCAAAACAAACTTGGAAAGACCCTATTTGCATTCAAAAACAAAACTTTGAATTGCTTATATATTAGTTTCTATTATTATTAAATGAAATTCGTATTTAAAGTTGAATGCAGGTTAAGACTCCAACCCAAGTCCTTTCATTGATCAGAGAAGTATTAACCATTTGACTAGACAAGTTATTTGGTCATATTATCATTTTTATTATACTTATTATTATTAATACAATTTATACATATTAATATAATTATTAATAATAATAATAAAATAAATTATATTCATATTATTAATACTAGTGGGCACACAGGCGCTCTCGCGCCTGTGTATCCGCATTTTTTATTTTTTTATTTTTATATAATTAAATACAAAATTTAATCAAATTAAATAATATGTTATTATTTTTGTTAATTTTTTATTACTTATATTTATATTTATATTTAATTAAATATGTTTAAAACAATGTGATTCTTAACTAAAGAAATTGAAGTTATTAATTTAATTATAAAAGAAACTAAACATCTTTATATAAAAAAATAAAATAAAATGTATACATTAGAAAAATAGGAAAAGCAAAATAAGATAAATAAAAGAGATGAAATAAATTAGCAATACACAATTTCAGAATCTCAACATTAGGATTTTTGAAGCATTGAGGAGACGGAAGACCTGGAAGTGGCGGTGATGAAATGTGAAGAAGAACAACAATAGAGTTTCATAATCTCAAAATTAGGATTTTGGAGACATTAACATGTTTTTATATTATTTCTCTCTCAGTTTTCTTATATATCACTCTTTTGCCTAAAAAAAAAGTAACCGTCCATAAATCCACATTTCACCCCTCTCTCTCCACTCTTCCCTAATAAAAGGCACCAATCTCTCCACTTTCCTGCCGAACACATAAAATAAAATTTTAAAATTAAAAATATGCTTATTTAATAAAGAAGAATATCAATTTAAAATAGAAAAGTAATCAATCTCTCCACTATCCTACCAGTTAGGTGATAACAAAAAAATGAAATTAACGTATCAATCTCTCCATTAACTGAGAACAAATAAAATATTTTACTTCCAAATGATACTCACAAAAAAAGTGGATTTTTAAGAATAAAAGATTTTCATCTATGACATCAAAATATATTAATTTTAAAACATTAATAATCAATACCTTTTTAACACCACCTTAATAATCAACACCATTTTCTATAAAATCTCAAACTAACAGCGAATAAAAAAAATTAAAAAAACAAATAATAAACTTGTATCTATTGATTTTTTTTTGGTTAAATTCTTTTTGTTTTAAAAAAAATTAAAATCTACTAACCGTTTCTGTTATTATACAACAATTAAGTATACACATTTTTATATTACAAAAATATTGAACAAAAACAATTTAAAAAATGAATGATCCCACTAAAACTCAGATCAACTCAAAGATAATGGTATTTTTAAAAAGGTTGGTATAGTTGGTGGAGAGGAGAGAGACGTAAATAATAAATTATTATAAAAGAACGAACAAAAAAAATAAAAAGGGAAGAGGAGAGAGAGGCGTAAATAATAAATTATTATAGAAGAACCAACAGAAAGAAAAAAAAGATAGAAAGGGAAGAGAGGAGAGAGAGCACCTTTCAACATAAAAAATATAAAAATAACTACAACTATTCATTATTTAAAATAAATTACTAATCCTAATCAATTCAAGAAAGTCATTACAAAAGGGTTACCTCCATATGGTCTATATGGTACCCCAAGGACTATATCCTACAAAAGAGGCAGAGTTCTTCTCGAATTTGATCAATTGCTTCAATAACCTAAATTCAAACATAGCAAGACAACCACCAATTCATTATATGAACATTTGGAATGTTGTTGCGGTGGGCTGCACACGGAAAATAATTATTGGTGTGATCAGATATCCAACTTCAACTCCCATTACCCTTGTTACAATCTCCATATCAGGTTTTGTGTTTTCTTTAGCAGCAATACTTGCACCACTAAAATCATGTCCCACAAACCACATCTTGAAGGAAGCACTTTTCACCTCTCCTGTACATGTAGGCCATTCTTCATGAAGCAACCAAGGCTGAATATATCAGGAAAATTCAAAACAAACCTCTCACAAATACAAAGATAAAACTGTTATGACAGATACGAATCCCTAACTGCAAGTATTTTTTGGATTTGCAAACAATGTCTTAAAATCTCACCACACCAAAAATAGAAAACAAATAAAAGCTATAATTAAATAAAAAAAACTATAATTCATGGATTTATTTATGCAGAAGCAAACACACACTTATCTGAGTCGAGTTTAATAAGCCTTAGCAAGTCCAGCCTGCACAGGTCATGATGTATTAAACACACGAACTGTAATAAAAAGTTTCATTAGTCTTCATCTTGACTTTGGAGTAAAATTAATCGAGAAATTGAAGGCAAAACCTTGTTAATCACAATGCAAAACGAACTTGCAACGAAGCACAATGTGACTAAGAAAGATGATGAAATCTTCGCGTGACTTGGGGTGCTTGGATTACTCCCTCTTTTTCTTAGACTCCCCTCACGGTTTTCTTTTGGCTTGAAAAAAAATCAAGTTTAAAGGACTAATCGCATGAAACCACATCGACTTCTCGATCTTGTTCTCCTCTAGAAAATCAAAAGCAACATCCACAGAGAGATGAAACAACATCAACAGAGAGAAAATGAGAGTTTACATGATGGAAGGAATAAAAAGGTAAGAAATGAGGAAATGAAAAATCTATTTGAATCAAATTGAAAACTGTTGTGTAAATCAAATGATAAATTGTTCTGTATCAAATCGAGAACTGCTCTCGCTGATTGTTTCGTTCTGCTGATTCAAATTGTTTTGTAAATAAAATGAAAAATCGTTCTGCTGATTTAGGAAGAAAAGCAACAAATAGAAAATTAAATTCAAAACTGTTTACAAAATAACCAAAAACGGTTATTTAGGAGAATTCTCTTTATATTTAACCGTTCTTTTAAAAAATTATATATAAAAAAACAATTACAAAATAATAAAAATAAGAATAAAATAGAAATATAATAAAATATTAATATATAAAATATTAATAAAATGTAACTGATTTTGAAAATAAATCAAACCGCTCATCCACCTCTCTTTTAATTCATAATTGTTCCGCCACATCTCTTCCAATTTAAAACCACTCTTCCACCTCTCTTTCAATTCAAAACCGCCCCTACGTATACCAAATATTGTAGAAAAAATAAGAAATGACACAATGACCATAATACAATAATAAAATTAAATATTAATATAAGGGTAAAATGGGAAAAAAAATAAAGAGCAGTTAAGAGGGGAATCCCCTTTATATATAGGTATAGATTATATTCATATAATATTGTTAATATTATTAATATTGTTAATATTATTAATATTGTTAATATTATTAATATTGTTAATATTATTAATATTGTTAATAATAATAAGTATAATAAAAATTATAATAATACTAAAGAATTTGTTTGGTGTAGTGGTTAAATTTTCTTTGATTGCTGAAGGAACCTGATTTTGAATCCCATTCACGGATCCTTGGCAACAAAAGTTACATATGGAAAAATCCATATGTAATTCGTGTTTTTTTTTTATATTTCATGATTTCTTTTAGTGTATTATCTTAATGATAGTGTTTATAGAAAAATTCCACATGATTTAAATTTTGCAGAAGAAAATTGGTTTGACATTTCTCTTTTTTAAACTTCAAACAATAACTTAACCCCCTGTTTGCTTCCATGGATGTACTGTTCAAGAGGAAAGATGTGACTAGATATCCATGGTTTGGATTAAGGGATGTGTAGGGAAGTGAAGGAGAAGATATACATGTGAACAGTAAATATCCTCTCCCCTCAAAATGAAGAGATGTAGAAGGAAAGTCATGTTAGCATTCCTTATTTCCAAATTTACCCTCATTTGAATGTATCACAATGCTTCATTAAAATGTATTAGTATTTTAAAAAATTTATTGTACAATGTTTAAAATATATATATATATATATATATAATATTTAAAATGAAGAAACAAATCATAATAAATTTTAAGGAAATTTTAAGTTTGTTTATTATTTTATAAAATATTATAAATCAGTGTAAAAAAAATATAGTTAAATAAAATATTTCATTTATATATTAGTGATTAGAGTAGATTGGGTGATACCTATTTTTCAAGTTCTAATCAGATATTTTATTAAATATGGTTGAATTTAGTTTTTTTTAAAGAAAAAAATATACCATATCTAATTAAAATTGAAAATATTACCTGGGTTGGATCATGGTCATCACCAAAAGGTTATACTAAACATTTTTCATTTTATTTTATACTAAATATTTAATTTGTTTAATACAAAAAAATCATTAGAAACTGAAAATATAATTAATATATTTTCACGTATTTTTACATAATTTATTAATAAAAACTACACTTTATTATAAATATTAGTTATTAAATAAATTTAATTAACACAAATATTTAATAAAATAAAATAATAATAATTAATTATTGAACTATATCGGATTATACTACTAATACGTTTTTATCCTTATTTTTTATGAAATCCTTTTCTATGGTTAATTAAGTTATATTTTGGTTATGTTGTATTTTTTAGATTGCTTTATTGTGAAGTTTTTTAATATTAAAAAATAGTAATTTTTTATTTATATAAGATGTGATTTATTTTTTAATTTTATAGTATATGTTTAATATTTAAAGAAATTATTTGAAATTCTGTTTTTATTTTTTTGTTATGTTTATATTAATATATTTCTATATATAGTTATTATGTTTATAAGTTATAATTTATTTTATTATAACTTTTTATGAAAATTTTTTCTATTGTTAATTACGTTATATTTTTGTTGTTGTAGTATTTTTTATTTTTCATTTCTAGAGGGTTTTTAATATTAAAAAATAATATCTTTTTATTTATATAAGATTTGATTTATTTTTCAATTTTATTACTTGAAGTTCTGTTTTTATTTAATTTGTTGAATACATATTTTTTTTTCTAATTATAGTTTTTATATTATACATATTTACATTTAACATATATATTTTTAATTATAATTTTTAAATTTACGAAATGTGTGAAAGTTTTTCATTTCTAAACAAAAACAACTCATTTTATTATTAATTTTTTTAATAGGCAAGGGTTAATCTGTAAAGTAACAATTCACACCTTTAAAAAAAATTAAAATTTCATCATAACCATCACATCACTCACAAACTCCCATAAACTTTTCTCACACATCCACCCTAACATACCTCAATCCAAACACCCTCACTTTCTTCACACTTTCCTCATACATCCTCACACATCCACTCCCTCAAATCCTCACACATCCCCTCCTCAATCCAAAGAGAGCCTAAGTGAGAAACTTAATTATTTGAGTGATTAGGATAACGTTTGAATGACAATGAGAAAATGTTATCACTTAAGTATTAATTGAGTGAGTATAATGACGTTAAAGTGATATATGAAAAACTAATAAAACTAACTAATTAAAAAAAATATCAAAATTAATGACTTCTATTCATTCTAGCATGTTTTTAAGGGGAAATGCAACCTGCTTTTTACATGCCCAACAACATTTTTCATCTACCAATAAATATATGCATTCCCAACACTTAAACAAAAATAATACAACCACTTATTTGAAATCACACTTAATCTAAGAATTGAGTCATCCAAAATGTCAACACACAAATCCAAAGTTACAAAAAATAGTTCAACACAAATTTAAATTCAATTTCTGTTATGTGCTATTTTGCTTGTTTAACAACTCCAAAATAGTAGAAACCTAAGAATAGTGATAAAAAATTGAATGAACTTAAGATATAGTAACTTTATTAATTAACTTATTGTTAGATTATGAGTCTCACTCGATGTTTGGTCATCTATGGGTAGTTTCCTGACCTATGTATAAGGGAGCACAAATCAAGGAATTTCAATTAATTAGCCTAAATCATTCAATTGAGACATAATCATTACTAAAGGAGGAGATGTTACAATTCAATCTATATATACCAAGTTGACCAGAACACTTAGATACAGTGAAACTATAAACAAATTACAAACTACTTAAAAAAAATTAAAAAAAAAACATATAGAAAAAGTTTAGTAAAAATAAATCTAAAAGATAATAATTTAAAAAAAATTAAATGATTAAAACATAACTCCCAATTATAATAACATTTGTCATTCTAAAACCATTTCTTTTAAACCGTTAAAAATCCGATTCTTACACCCAATCTGAATTTTCATCTCATGCATCTGTTACAAACATTCTCGTCAACATATTATAATCATACCTTTTCATTCAAACTTTTCTTCCGAACGTAAAGAGGATTTCAGAAGAAAAAAGAAAGATAGTTAAACTAAATAACAAACATTTGTCAGAATTTATTTTAGGGAAAAACATATTTTTTTTTAAATAATAACCTATGAAGTAAGTTGTTTAATTAGATAAATTATTATTACTTGATATTTTAATGCATAGAGAAAATATATGATTGAAGTAATATATAATTGAATTAAATGATGTGAACATGTTCTAAAAGATGTGTAGTTTTTTAAAATGATCATAATAAAATTAGTCCTCTCCTACTTTAGACCCCTTTTTGAGGACTTCACAGCGGAATCTGCTTTTGGAAGGGCGTGGTTGGTTGTGGTGTGTTGTTGCCTCTGCAGCAGCGTGTGCCGATTTGCATGATCAAGGCGTGTAGGTTTGTTTGAGTTGAGAGACAAAAAAAAAATATAATAACATCATATGAGGAGCAATTATGATGGCTAATGGGTCCTCAAGAAATTTCAACACAAACAAAAGAAAGAACTCAAAAGCATAAATAAAGTGCAACCCCTCACAACACAACACAAACCAATCCCCTTGAAAGAGTGAGTGATGAGTGGGGGCGCAATGCGAAATGATAAGAGTCCCACATCTAGAATCTCACTCTCCTTCCACAATCACTCCCCCTGGCTCCACTCTCACACTCCCATCATTAATCCCACTTACTTACCTCCCCAACTGTTAACTACACCACTCAATCATTTAAATCTCTCCTCCTTCTCTTACAAACTTTTCCATCCTTACTTCTCTCAATACTTTCCTTTGACCAACTCAACTCTCTCTTCTTCCTATATTTCCCACATCCACATTTAATTAAGGATAACTATAATAAATTTACTTCATTATCAGATAAGAAAATAAGTGGATAACTATTTTAGCCAACTTGAGTTTAGTTGGAATCTGGATAAATTCCTTGTGGTCTCCCTTTAAGCATCTTATGAGAATGAGAGGCTCCTCCTGCGATGACACTCCGACACTCAAGTCAATAAGAGCATAAATATAATGAATATAATATAAAATAAGAGCTGGGAGTACTCCTTGTGTTGTGTATTAGATGATGATTAGATCAGATATTAGATGATCTCTTTTCTGTAGAGTATACTCAGGTATAGACTTAATTGTAAACTCTCCACCTTTAGTCATGATTTTGTCTTAATTGAGTCATTAAGGATGATTAAGTCTAATTGATTGAGATTCCTTGACTTGTGTTCCCTCATAATGTTAGATACACAGATCGAAAAACGATCATAAATGACCAACTATCGGGCCAGACCCATGACCTAACAGTAACGAATCATAAGACTTACATAAACTAGAAATAAAGACATTTAAAAAGATATTTAATAATATATATGTAAGTGTGTATAAACTTTATCTTATAAATCAATTTTATAAAATTGAGTTAGTCTTAAAATTTATTTCTTAATATACTATCAGACTCATTTAGAATCTATACTAACAAGAATTTGTTAGGCTTATCATATTACGAGTTATCGTTTAAGTATGAGAGATGTATGTTAAAATTTTACATAAATTAAAAATAATAATATTTAATAATATATAAATGAAATATAAGTTAATTTTAAACAGTTTAAAATAATTTTTTGGTTTTGGATGCATGAGTTTGAGGCATGGAGACATATGGCAAAAGAAAACGATGAAGGTGTGATTGCAAAAGCGGAAAGAAAGGAAGAAGTGTGGGCACGCTGATTAGGTATCCCAGCAGCTAAATTATTCCTCCTATGCTCTTTATTACAACCCACTCCATACTCTTCACCATTTCTCATCATCTCCTTCTATAACACCTTCTATTACAATTCCCTTTTCATCAAATCTAACACTGCACACTACTATTCTAATTTATTTATCTTGATTTTGGAGGGGAATTTGAAGTAACGGTTAGTTCAATGTCCCTCTTCAATAAGGGAATTAAAGTCCATTTTACTTATAATATACAACCGATTCACCCTATCAATGCAACAGAAATCGGAAATGATGATGTTAATAGCCTCAACAATACGAATGAATGATGAGGGATACTATGATTTCACTCAACTTGCCTTTCTGTAAACCCTAATTCTTTCTTTTTGGTCACTTACATCATTTATAACTCTTCTCCTTCATTTATATAACCGTTGAAGTAATATTTAATGGTTGCGTTTTTAAATATCAAATCTACCAACAATGGAAAAAGAAAGTTAAAAATTGATCAATGATATATGGGACAATCACATTTTTTTATACAACCACATTACAACTCACAATATTATTATTTTAATATTTTTTTCATATCATTTAATTACAAATTTATCCTTTACTATATATATTTATTTCTAAACCTATCACATCAGGGTTGTATACAACTCTTTGAGTTGTCACACTATCATTTTCCTTAAAAATTACCAGTATTTTATCGTATGAAACCACACGGATTTCCAAAACCAACCAATCCGAACATGCACGATAAAGAGATCATATACAGACAACTCTATTTTTTTTATACAATCACATTACAACTTTCAATATTATTATTTTAATATTTTTTTATATCATTTAATTATAAATTTACCCTTTACTATATATATATATTTTTAAATCTATCACTTCAGATTATATACAACTCTTTTCCCACGATAATTTCGAAGGACAGAAAAAAAAATATTATTCTCTAATAAAATCACAGCCATGCATAATGTTGTCACAACGTCAATTATCAACACATTCTCAACCCATATCATATCAATTCCAGCAAGCAAATTAATAATATATTTCATCATTGATGTATAAGTCTATGTTTCTTGCGTGAAGTTTTGGGCTAATCAGTTTAGAAATAATTTGTGTGAATGGTATATAACTTAAACATACTCAGTGTTTTATGATTTCAGAATCAATCCTCTCAAAGTAAAACTGTAATTGTTATAGAAACAATAACGCGTCTGTCAAAGATATAAAATAATACGTACACGCTTAAAACATTACTCGAGATAGGCATATACGATGATCAATCTATAAAATATATAAACCTATACAATGGTTAGCTAGGTAAATTTTAATACAATTACTATTAAAAAAGTGAATTTTACCTCTAACTAAACCATTCTCTTACACTAAAACTATTTATGATACAATTTTAAATTTAACTAAATTTTATAAAATTACTGTTGGGTTATGGGTCTGGACCAATCCTTTATTAAGTGTGAAGGAGGGCGATCTAAATGTAGCGGGTGTAGTCCAATCTAACGATCGAGTACAGTTTGAAGTCAGCAGTAGCCTTATCTACCTGCGCATAAGGCTGGGGGCATGTTGGGTTATGGGTCTGGGCCGATCCATCATCACTAAGGCAGAAATTCAATCTACATGAATAATACAATGGAAATACAGGGGATTTGGATTAATTAGCATTAATCAGACAGTAAAGAAAGAATCATAACGACAGACACGAGGTTAAGATTGACTCCATGTATATTAGGTAAAACCTCACAGATAAACAAATCTCAATTTAAGTTAAGAGCCCACTTGTTCTTGACTACCTTAAATATTCTGGTTTAGACCGCCATGTCTAGAACACTACTTTATAAGGTCAAATTTATATTCACTGTTATAATCTTTAATCGAGCTATATTTTTAATAATTTCTAAAATATATTATCCATGTTATTTGTTGATTGATATATATAATATATATTAATCTAGCTAAGAAGACCTAGTTAACCATTTTATAGGTTTGCGTATTTTAACTAACAATGGAATTTTAATTTTTTAATCATATTTATTATAGTTAAAATATTAATTAGTAGAAATAAAAATATTTTTAATAAACCCATATTTTTTTATAATTTATTTATACTTTTAATCACGTTATGTTACAATTTTGAACTTTTAAATTTAATTATTAGACAGATTTTAATATGTTTCAAAATAATTACATCTTACTAAGTTTATTTAAAGAGATTACTCTTTCACAGAGTGACAAAATCAATGATACAATCTTACTAAAACAGAAGCTCGTATTTAATGTTCGACTAAAAGAAAACAACCATATAAAAAAATTATTAACCATTTTAAAAACAAAGTGTGTTTTCTTTATTTTTGTATAACTTAGTTAATATATTATTTTAAAATAAAATAAAAGAGGTCGCTCTCATTTCATAAAAAACATATGGGTAAATGAGGGAAGGATGAAGCATTAAAATCCGCGAACAGGGGAAACAAAAAAGAACTTGTGTTGTGCAATTAATACAGGGAAGTTTGTTTGGTCCCATTGTTGGCTCTTTCTTATCTCTGTTTTACTGTTGGCACCAATTTAAGACAAGTCTTTTTCCTTCACCTACCACACTTCCCACATTCCAACAATCAACAACATTGAATATACAAGTGCCAATGTAATGTGTGTTTTGCCATTTCTGTCTTAATTGTTTCTAACACTATATTTCCCCCCACACAATCTTAATGCATTTCCTCAATTTCATTTCATGTCTCTAATTTAAATAAAGAGAGCATGGATATTAATAATATATCTCTTTAATTAGTTTTTAATTTTGTTTTCATCAACTCTGTTTACATACTTTTAACTAAGATCATGTGCATTTATATAACATTGATATATAACTACATACGTTTGAAAACTTCAAACTCCATCAACGTCAGTATAGATTCTTACTTCCTTCCTTGAACTCATTTAGAAAAAATAAATTCATAGGTTATTAATATATATATATATATAAATAAATAAATAAATAAATAAATGAGATTTCTCTCTTTAACCGTTCTTAATTATTTTTCTATTTTATCCTTATATTAATATTTGATTTGAATTTATTATTATAGACACTGCGTCATTTTTTATTTATTCTAAAATTTTGGTATACATAGAATGACAGTTTTGAATTTAAAGAGAGGTGGAGGGGTGATTTTTTTAGATATTTCGGTCATTTTCTGTTTTTAAAATATTTGTTAAATAACTAATTATTTTTATAATAAATTGAAAACTGTTTAAAAAAATTAATATACTGTCATTAAGTAAAAAAAAAGTTATCAAAGTTTAAAGTTTAAATATGGAGTGTTTGTTAAAATTGAAACAAAACAATTTATTAAATTGAAACAGTTTATTAGATGTTAAAACATCCTATGATGTAAAATAATTTTTTTTCATATCTCTTAAAAGTATAGTTTTTATTTAATTTTTAATATTAAACATAACTATATATAAATGATAAAAATAAAAAAACGGATGCAAAAACGCAATAGCGTTTGTGTTTCCAGTAGTATATATAATATATATAAATTCAATAGCATTTCACATTAGTATCTAAAATACAAGAAATGAAATCAATGACCTACAACACATCATAGTTAAGTCTCAAAAATAACAAACAACTATTTAAACTGAAATTGATTAAATTTAAGATTAAACTTAATTTATATATGTTTCAAGTCCATGACATTATTAAGGTCAAACACTATATTTCAAAAATATTGTCGGTTTTGGTATTACTCGTTTGAAAGTTCAAAACTCATCATTTTTCTAAGTTATGTGAGACTATTATATGTATCTAGACAAGTCCCGATAGTTGAAGTAATTATTAGAGTCAAACACTACATTTGAAATATAACATTTTGCTTTGAAAATTTTAAAATGTTAAGAAAATAATGTGTATTTAAATTACACTTAACCTTGGTTTCTAAGTAATATATGAGACTATTAGGTATATCGAAACACAATATAATAACTAACTACAATTTATTTTTCCAAACTATCTACATATATTAATATTTAATTTTTTATAATAAATCTCAAACAAAATTTAATGTTATAAACAAAATTGTTGAAACAAAATACAAAGCATCAATTAAACAAACATATACTTTGAACATGAATTAAGTGGAATAAGTTCACTTAAAAAATAAAATAGTTATCTTTCATCTAACTCTTCCTTAATTAGTGTAATTTAATCGACATAATCCAGGACTAGAAATTAAAATATTTGTAATAAATTCAACCTAATGTGTATCATTTCTTAATTTTTATTAGTGCCAAAGATATAATTTAGTCCCTATAATTTAAAACAATTTAAAAGTTTTATTCGTACATACTAAAATAATTTAGTTTCTAAAAAATTAAACAATTCAATATATTCGATCGATCTTAGAGGCTAAATCACAACTTTAAACAATTTAAAATTTTACTCTCTCACGACTAACACAATTTAGTTCATAATTTTAAGTGTTTTAAAAAAATGTAAAATTCTACTTTATTTATGAAATCTCTCCAAATTTTAAATATCCACAATGCCTGTTGTTGAAATTCCCAAAATAAATTATGCATTAAAGCTATAACAACAAAATAAAGATAAAGAGCAAGTGGCCCTTTGTCATTTTTTTTTCTGTCTGATGTCAAATCATGTATGTTTATTACAACCATATCTAAAACATTAATTAGATGTTGTTACGCATAAACCATGCTATTTGTTTTAAAAAAGTCGTACAAACAAAGTTACATGAGCGATGTTTGTATATTTAAAGTCAAACAAACACAACGATACATTAATAAATGAATTAAATAACAGTTGTTTATAATTAAAATTTAATAATGAAATTATGTAACACATCTCATATATTTATTGATTTTTTATTTAAATTAAAACAATATTTTAAATATGGATATGTTGGGCTAGTTTGTTACAAATTAAAGAAAGTGATTCTTGTGTAAAATAGTATTGTAATTATTTAAAAAAAAAAAAGCTTCATGTTTGTTTACAATTATAAAAAAATCACTTTTTTTTATACAAATAGTTGATAATTATACGAAGGTAACAAAATAAATTCCATCAATTTTTTATTTTATTTTCCAACTTATCATTATTTTGAAAAATAAAAAAGTGTGAAACTGTAAAAATATCTATTTTGAAATTATACAAAACTGTAGCAAACCACTTCACTTCCAACTTTTTCCATAAATTATTTTGAACATGAACCCACACCTGCTTCAGTTATATGCATGTAGATATTGTTGGACACAATAATTGATTTTAAATGTTGTAACTTTAATATATATATTTATTTCAATGCTAACAAATACTAAAACTGTTAAATTTAGTTAAAAATGCTAGCTGTTTCATATATATAAATTTATCAAGGTACTGTCACTTTTATTATTATCTATTCTATTTACTGAATAGCAATAATATATAAAATAAATATTATATTTTACATTATTATTTTTTTTTATAAAAGTTTTTATGCCGTATGCAACTTTTTTTTACATTATTATTTAATTACAATATATATATATATATATATATATAATAAAATCTGTATATTTAAAACAAGTATCATAAAATTCATATAAAAGTATTTATAATGGATTAACTCTTATACCAACACGTATTAAATTCAATATTTAATAGCATTAAATAACTTATCTAAAAAGCACAGAATCAGTATCAAATATTTTATTCATTGTACATACATTGCAAACATAAATGATAAATATAAATCTAAAAATAAAAAAATAATAATGTCATAAATAAATAGATAATAGAGTGTCGAAGAAACTTAATCCATAATTCAACATTAAGATACACCTGGTCTTAGTCATACATGAGTTGGGCACTCAGTAATCTTATAAATGCGGTTTTTGACTCTCGGTGTGCCACAACCGCAAACGGGTACAAACTCACTCACTCTGTCACTGCGATTCTACACTTTTCTTTCACCCGTTCCAAGAGTTCTTGCGACCGAGCTTCTCCGTTATGGACCTTCGCCTAGTGTTATTCACTTTGCTAGCTCTGTTACAGGCAATTTCTCTCTCTCTCTCTCTCTCTCTTTCTCACACACACCTTTTGCTTCAACTCTCGTTTTTCTTTCCTTCATTCGTTTCGGACTATCTTCAATTGGAATTATGTGCTGAGCTGGTCATCGTTCCTCAGATTCAGAGGATGCAATTCTTGTTTTGTGTATGCGCGTGTGTTTTTTGAATTTCTCTTTATAATTTGTCTGGTTGCCGAGAAAATTTAAAATAGAGATGAAAGAATTCGTTACCAAGAATTTGCTTGAAGATTTCGGAAATGTTGCCGAGTATCAAAAAAACGTTCTGAGTTCTCTAACTCTTTGCTGAAGTACGAAGGAACCACGTTTTTTTTGTTGATCACGGCATGGCCTCTTTCATCACGTGGCTCAGACTGTGTTTACTTACTGGCTTGAACTGTTTTGGAAGTAAGAGCATTGGTTTGGTTGGATAGCTAATTTCTGTGGTTCGTGTTTTGCAGCTCTTTCTAATCTTATCTTCGGTAGAAGCCGACAATTTGTCCACAAGATTTCTTTTGACATCCAATGCCAACACAACGGGGTAATCTTTCTTTATACATGTAACAAAAACTATAACTGTGTCGCTTCAATTCTACAATCCTGTTTGTTTGTGCAGCTACAGTACATAATTTTTATTTTTCGTTTTTTTCGGCAATCTTACAATACATTCGCTGAACGTAGTTACAAGACAGGAGTTGACTGCCCGTGTTTTTCGATCTGAGAAGAAAATTTCATTTCCATATTTTTATACAGGGAAAAACATTTCGAGGATTACTGTGCAATGTATGACATTTGTGGAACGCGCAGTGATGGTAAAGTAGTGAACTGTCCATATGGTTCCCCAGCTGTGAAGGTATTTCTTATGATGCATTTTATTGTCCATCCATTTGCTCTATATCTTTTCCTTTCTAAAAGATTTTTTTTTTCTGAAACTCTTTTTTGCATTTAGATTTTTATTCTGTGATATGATATTTGGTATCGCTCTTTGATTTCTGTTATCTTAAGCATAAAGGTAAAGGTGCTTCACATCTTCTAGTTTGAACTTTTAAAGCTTGAAATTTGTCACGATCTAGTGAACTCTCTGCCTCTGTCTCTTTTCCCCAGCCAGATGATTTGTTCTCATCCAAGATCCAAAGTTTGTGTCCAACAATTACTGGGAACGTTTGTTGTACAGAAGCTCAGTTTGACACATTAAGGACGCAAGTCCAACAGGTCAATCTTCTATCTTTTTTCTTTTTTAATTATAGATGCATGTTCGTCATGGTTTAAGACTTGAGTTTATCTCACAGTCTCTGTCTCTGTTTTCAAAGATTTTTACGGAATTATGGATACTAATATTTTGACTAGTCATAGTTTGCCTTTATACGTGTCTACATCTTTCCAGTTAATATTGCACAAAATTTTGAAATTATGCGCAACGTGCCTTTAACACATTGTACATTATGGCAGGCCATTCCTTTTCTTGTAGGTTGTCCAGCATGCTTAAGAAACTTTTTGAATATTTTTTGTGAGCTGACATGTTCTCCGAACCAGAGTTTATTCATCAATGTGACCTCAGTTGACAATGTAAGATCCAACACATTCCAAGTGTTGTACTTTTGTATGCTCAGTTTTGTTATTTATCATTCTTTTTAACAAGAAATTTATCTTAATTGGTTCAATCCAATTAATTGAGAAAGAGCCTATTTCATGTTGTTGTTCTTGTATATTATTGTTGTCAGTATTTTTTATGCTAATCATAGTTTTCTACCGTGTTTCCTTTACAATGCAAATGTTTCTAATACACTCCAATTATTACAACTTACAGGTTGATGGTAATTTGACAGTGGGTGGGATTGATTATTTAATAACCGATGTTTATGGTGAAGGGTTATATGAATCATGCAAAGAGGTAAAGTTTGGCACTATGAATTCTCGAGCTCTACAGTTCATTGGTGCTGGTGCTCAAAATTTTAAAGGTATTGTACTTTAAAGTCTAACTAAGTATTGTTTCTCCTCACTCATATCTTGTCTATGATTTTATGTCATATTGTTGAATTATAGAAACATACAAATATGTTACTCTCCTCTTCTAATCTTTTCATGTTTAAGGTTATTGCGCACAGATTAATGCATACTTAATAGATGAAAACAATGACTAAAAAACCCTTATTTAATACAATGTGTCTCAATCATTAGTAATAATGAATTAATACTCCAAATTCCTGTTTTTCTCAACTAATTCCAATAACAATAAATGTGAACTAGTACTAAATTTGCCACCATACTTCTTATTTTTATTTATATAGTATTTCCGACCAAATTGTCCAATTCATGTTTCTCACTATTTTCCCCCCGAAGTGTTGTAAATAGTTATGGTGTGCTCTATGCATTCCACTTTCTTGTAAACATAAGACACATAAATTTATAATAATTCAGAGAGTTTTTAATTGAGAAAACTGAGAAAAAAAATATAAGGGTAAAACATGCAAGAAATGGAAAGGAGGGAATAGTTCTTCTGAAGATGTTAAAGCCTGTCACTGAATTTACTTGTATAATGTGTTTTGTATACTCTGCATGTGGTGTACCAAAGATATTATTGCAATATATGCACAGGACCTCTCCTTAATTATTCTCTTGATCTCTCTGTGTAAACTGGCATGCATTGATGCATTAGAGTTATTGGTTTGTGATTCTTTGTTATTTTTTGTATCTCTAACATACATGCAATGGTGGAAACAAACTTTGCATCTTACTTGTTGTAGTGTACATTTGTTTTTGTTTTTTGTTATATTTTATTTTCAAAGTGACCTTGCAGGATCTTCCTCTTGAACATAATTTGATACCCTCGTATAGTCTTGTCTATGCAGAAAAAAACTTTTATGACTATCATTATGGTAATTTGTGACATGTGATACTAGCAACATAAAGGTTCTTTTTGATAGGGAATTAGTTGTGTAAAATTATTTTTTAGTTCATTGCTTGAGAGTTTGATGCTTATACTCAGATTACTTTTGCCAGATTGGTTTGCGTTTATTGGTAGAAAAGCAGTCCCCCGCGGTCTTGGTTCACCATATGCAATTACATTCAGGTCAAGTGCAACTGAGTCATCTGGCATGAAACCTATGAATGTTTCAACTTATTCATGTGGTGATATTTCTCTTGGCTGTTCTTGTGGTGACTGTCCTTCCTCTTCAGTATGCTCCATTTCATCTTCAACTACCACCAATAAGAAGGATTCATGCTCCGTGAAAGTTGGGACTTTAATCGTAAGGGAGCATATTATAATTTTTATGATATTTACCAGATGTATTAGCTTGCTGTGCATAATGATGAATGAATTGTGGTTTGTGGAGGCTACTGTGTATTATTAACTAACATGGTTTTTAACCTTTGGCATCTGCAGGTTAAGTGTGTTGACTTGATTTTGGCAGTCTTATACATTATACTGATTTGTGTATTCTTGGGTTGGGGATTGTATCATCGGATTAGAGAAAGAAAACCTACATACAGAACTAAATCAGTGTCTACTGTCATTAGTGATGGTGCACTATATACTCGTAACAGAGAGAAGGATGAGAACCTCCCAATGCAGATTCATGTTAGTATGCTATTTCTTAATCTTAGCATGTTTGTCTTCCTTTTTTTATAACTTAAAAGGATAAGTTTTGCTTCTTTTCCTTATGCATGTTTCTCCAATTCTAACTTTGTTTTAACCGATGTTGATTATAAGATGATGGAAGATGCCCAAGAAAACAGAAATAAAGTCCAGCTCTCTGCTGTGCAGGGATATATGGCAAACTTTTACAGGTACTTTCTATGCTTCAACATATATCATTTGATGTAGAGTGTCATCTGACCTCACTTTTGCAAATAGGAAATATGGATTGTATGTAGCTAGACATCCGATTATGGTGTTGGCTGCATCCGTGGTTATAGTTCTTCTCCTCTGTGTTGGTCTAATCCAGTTCAAGGTTGAGACACGACCTGAGAAGGTAAATATAACGTAGTTGCTACTCTTTTGTTTAAAATGCTGTCTCATTTTGTTATCTTTCTGAACAAGCTTTTTCTGTTGGGTTTTGTTAAATGATACAACTGCAATTGATTTCCATATTTAGTGAATGAATCTTTTCACCTCACTTCTGAAGCTTATAAGCAACTAGCTGTCTCAGGTTAAAAAAACACTGTTTTTTATTTATTGATTTTCAGTGCTATTTGTACATGTAGCAGAACTCTTTTGCTGGTCTTTTTTGTCTTGTTGGCTCAACTTGAGTTTCCACTATCGTTTTTGGTTGAAATTTTTTCTAGTAAGAGTATCAAGAAATCTGATGACTGATTGCAATTTTTAATTCAAATGGAAATTGGGGGGAGGGGGGTCATTGAAAAGTTGTTTTGCTTGAGCATAAAGAAGAAAACTGAACCATTAAAATTTTGAAGTCTGGTGTAATAAAAAATATATATAGGCTGGAAAGAAGTAGCTTTAACATACTATTATCATGTGTTGTGGTTTACTGTCTGATTTTTTTTTTTTATCTTCTTGATATATTTCTTTACATTACTCGGATTTGGAAAAATAACTCCTTCACTTTTTAGCTGTGGGTAGGACCTGGAAGCAAAGCAGCCCAAGAGAAGCAGTTTTTTGACACTCATCTTGCTCCATTTTACAGAATTGAACAGGTTCTTGTTTTGACCCCCTTTACATTATCAGTATAATATGCAACAACTCCTCCTTGTGAATGTTTTGCTAATTTTATTTTATAGTTACTTTTTTTTTCTCTTATGGAAAAAAATATGTATATTTCTAACTTATTTGGCTTTTAGATTCCTTACATGCATTTTCAGAGGATGGCCTGTACCAAAAGGCAAGCTTGTTTATCAGTACAATATGCAACAACTCCACCCTGTGAAAGTTTTGCTAATTTTATTTTATTCAGTTAATTCTTTGCTTCTCTCATGAAAAAAGAAAGATGTGTATTTCTTATTTATTTTGCTTTCAACTTCCTTACATGCATTTTCAGTGAATAACATTTACTGAAAGACAAACTTGTTGTAAGGAAACAAAAACTCCTTTTTCTCTATTAAAGCTTTACCCTACACGCATTCTTTATCAAAGGGCATGAGGTGATGAAACTGTATAATAGTATAATTGTAATCCGCTCTTAAGAGCTTTGTCATTTTTCCTTTTATAGCTTAATGTTGATATCAATTTCATCTTCCCAATAATAAGTCAACACTAGTCTGCATTCTGCAACACGAGCCAATTTGAAATAATCTTCAGGCTAGACTTTTGCTAATTTATCTTAATGAATGACAGCCACTTGCCACTTTTTGTTTACAGCTCATACTGGCAACAGTTCCAGATCGTGTGAATAGTACGTCACCAAGAATTGTGTCAGAGGACAACATTAGGTTTCTTTTTGAAATACAGAAAAAGGTATGTGTTCCATCTTATAGTACTGCTGAAATATTTTGATCATTATGTTGCATTGAGGGATTTGCTTTCAGGTTGATGCAATTCGTGCTAATTATTCTGGCTCGATGGTATCTCTGCAAGACATCTGTATGAAGCCCCTAGACAAAGATTGTGCCACTCAAAGTGTACTGCAGGTATAATTATTGATTTTCAGCCACAGAACTATAATGTTTCATAATTTTTGTGGTAATCAATTTTGCATTTTAAAATTTATGAATAGCATTTTTCTCCCTCCTTATTGACAGTACTTCAAAATGGATCCCAAAAATTTTGATGATTACGGGGGAGTTGAGCATCTCAATTACTGTTTCGAGGTACCAAATGTTAACTTTACATCTTCAAGTTGGTTGTAGCTTTAGATATTCTTAATTCTACTGTTTGTTTTGTGTGTTCACTTGAAAGACCTCCTGCTGTATACCATTAAATTCAGCAGTCGTTTTCAGTACGCTTTAATTTCTTGCGTAGAGCAATTAGAGAAGTAGAACCATGACAACTACTGGGAATACCTTCTTGGTGCATTGTACTAAATTTTAATGTCACACAGGAAAATCAGTGGTTGATAAACTTGTTGCTGTGAATGTCATTTAAAATCCTGTTGAATGTTATGAAATTTTTTCTCTCTGGAATTTGGGGGAAGTGGATGGTCATGATTGGATAACTTGTACTTCATTTTACACTACATATTGCATCAGATCTCTCTGAAGTTTCAGACTAATAACAAGGGAAAGACCTTTCTGTCTGATATGAATAATAATAAGTGGTATTTTTTTCGTTCTTGCAATCTAGAAGATTTATCCTTGATTCATATAGTAATGGTGATGTGTAAATATTATGGATTTGACTCCTCTAAAGTGACTTTACACGATAAAAGTATATTTATACGATTGATTAGAATATTATTTGTTGAGATTATGATAAAATAGAAGTATCACAAAGTTCGAAATTATTAAATCTCAATCCTTGATTTTCTGATCAATGATTATAAATGCACTATTATCTAAAATTGACTTCCTTGTTTTAGAGGAGTCAAGTCTGTATAATATAATTTCAAAATAGCCTAATTATTTTCTAATGTTGTGTTCGTTCAGCATTATTCCTCAGCAGACCAATGTATGAGTGCATTTAAAGCTCCTCTTGATCCAAGCACTGTATTAGGAGGCTTTTCTGGAAATGACTATTCTGGGGTACTCTCTCTTTTCTTCTATGTTGTGAATGACTGGGATTCTGTTGAGCATATGATAACTATAATATGATTTATTCAAGACAGGCATCTGCATTCGTTGTAACTTATCCGGTCAATAATGCTGTTGATAACGAAGGTAATGGAACAAGAAAGGCAGTTGCTTGGGAGAAGACCTTTATTCAGCTGGTGAAGGTTAGTATCCTGTATATGGGCTGCAGTTAGGCACCACTAGTCCCACCTAGTTAGTCAAACAGTCAACTGTATATTTTAAAGCTTTGGTTGCCAATTTGCATCAGCAGAAAATAACTGCTTTAGGTTGCTGCAATTTCATCCATTCCTAGGAAATACTTTATCAGGGTGTGATTCCCAATGAGTATTAGTGTTCGCACTTGTAGTTTAGTTGACACATTCCATAACTGGGTCCAAAGTCTTCCTTTGTGGAAAGTACAAAGGTGCATTAAATGTTTTAGTAATCTGCTTGTTTGTCCTTTGTGATGTTATATGGTCATGTATAACGGGATCAGGCCATTACTATTTCACTCATCCTAGTTTTCCTGATTTCCTGCATCTATGGTGTCCTTTATGATAGGATGAACTGTTACCAATGGTACAATCAAGAAATTTGACACTGGCTTTTTCATCTGAAAGCTCTGTTGAAGAAGAGTTGAAAAGAGAAAGTACTGCAGATGCTATTACTATATTGGTAATATTATGCTTTCTATTGTTGACACATGCTTGTCCTAAGTACTTGAATTTTTCTTTTGCGTGAGGCCTGATTATGGATTTATCTGAACAAGTTCCATGTCATGTATTTCCAAATTAATATTTTCTTTTCGTAGGTTTAATTTGTCTAATTTCTGTTGTACCTTATTTTATTGCAGGTCAGCTATCTTGTGATGTTTGCTTATATATCACTTACGTTAGGGGATACACTGCACCCTTCATTTTTCTATATTTCTTCAAAGGTGCTGTCTCAACCACAACATCAAACCATCTTTCCTCCCCCTTCTATTTTTTTTATTTTTTTGTCTTTATCTTTCCTCCTCCCTAATCCTTCATTAGTATTTACTTATGGAAAATTATTTCTGATTTTAATATCTATTGAATAATTTTTTATTACAGGTGTTACTTGGTCTTTCTGGAGTCATTCTTGTTATGTTGTCTGTCCTTGGGTCGGTTGGATTTTTTAGTGTGCTTGGTGTAAAATCTACTCTGATCATCATGGAAGTTATCCCTTTTCTTGTCCTAGCTGTAAGTTTTGTTTTGCTTACAAAGTTATGAAATGATAGCTATTAATGAAATATATATTTGTAATTATTTTTGTAGTTTATGGTATTTGCGTTGCTTTGTCATTATTTTTTAGAAGTTATTATTTATCTGCTCATAATTAGATCTGTTTGATTTAGCTGGATATGATAGTTTAAATGATTCGTGTGTCATTTGATTTTCATTAACAAAAGCCTATAGAGTATTTTCCTTGATTAATTGATGTTATCAAGAATGTAACTGCTAACTTTCAGTTTAAGTTTAAGCAAGTTTCATGATGTTGAAAGGAATTTCTTTTTGTATAATATGAGTAGAAAACGAGGAATCAAACTACAAGTTGACAACATAGTGAGGCTTCCTTAATGTTTAGAGACAGAATTTGAAGTAAAGTGCATATTGTTGGATTTAGAACATGAGACAAATTCACCATATAGAATGCTACCAAGAATTATCTTTATGAGTACAAAGATAATTAATCATGCTCTCTTTTCCTATAATATATGATTCTTTTGTTCAAGCCAAATAAACAACATTAATGAAACTCAGACTTTTCTTCAAATGATTGTTTTCCTGTCTATTCCAACGTGTCATTTGATTGGCTACAGTGCATTTGTGTCATCATTTAAGTTATAGAAATGGATGTGTTCTAGCAGAACAATATATTACCCAGTGTCAGGATCTGTTAAATCCGGATATTATATTACAATTTACCAACTTTTTTGTTTACCATTCTTCACTTCCTGTTTTTCTTTTTGAATCTCTTAGGTTGGGGTGGATAATATGTGTATACTAGTTCATGCTGTAAAAAGACAACCACTGGAGTTGCCCTTAGAAGGACGAGTAAGCAATGCACTTATTGAAGTTGGACCATCAATAACATTGGCCAGTGTTTCAGAGGTTTTAGCATTTGCAGTTGGGAGTTTTATTTCCATGCCTGCAATCCGTGTGTTTTCCATGTTTGCTGGTAAGTTTTTATCCTCTTTTGAAATCTATACCTTTTCTACTGTCACAGTTCTTTCTTTCGTGTCTAATGCTAATCCTTAGCTTCCCTTCTCACTTTCATTCACAGCATTGGCTGTTCTTTTGGACTTTCTCCTGCAAGTTACTGCTTTTGTAGCTTTGATAGTTCTTGACTCTTTGCGAGCAGAGGATAAGAGGGTTGATTGTTTTCCATGCATAAAAGTACGTGCAGACCCTGATATAGGTATAACTAAAATTTTAATCTAAGATGACTTCTATGTTTTATCACTGCATATTTTTATTTTATCGTAAGCTTTCCCACTTTCCTGTTTGATAACTATATCTTTGGATGAACAATACGGTACTCTACTTTTCAAAAATTGGAAGTTTTGGTCAATTTCATTGAAGTTTGTGTTTTTCATAACTTATCAGGAATTGGACAAAGAAAACCTGGCTTATTGACTCGATATATGAAGGTAATTATCATTATCTTTGTCAGCAATAATGTTTGGTGATACTTGTGAGGGGACTAAGCATATCTGACATTGTTTTCGTGAAGTACATTTATAGGATTTACTTTTAATCTAGCTATAATAATAAATTGTACAACCATATTAAGAGAGTAATTGGTATGCTAACATCCTTTCTTGGGATTCAAATGTGATCGACATACATTTTATTATGCTGAATTAATCTTTTAGTCCTTGAACTGTTTGAAATTTTTTAATTAGGTTACCTTCATAGTTTGTAATTAGGTCCCTGAACTTATAAATAATTTTTAATGGCTCTGTAGCTAACTTTCTGTTAAGGTTTTTGGTAATTACTAGGACCTGATTGAAAATTCTCAAATAGTTCAAGAACTTAATAATTAAACTAGTGAATTGGTCTTTAAAATATTTAAGATTTTTAGTTAGGTCCCTTGTACTTAATGAAACCATAGCTACTAACTAGGAACCCGATTAGGAATGTTTTGTAAGTATGGGGTTCTAAATTAAAATATTAAATATAAAATGATTAAAAATATAAGGACCTATTTAAAAATTTCTGAACAGTTTAGGGACTACTATACTAATTTGACATTTTAAACATTTTGGTAATCTTGTAGAATGAAAGACTGTAAATCTTGTCAAAATTGAGTTTATTTAGTCATTTTTAGCGTTTTTACACGTCTTTTGAATTCAATGACAATTAGTTAACTTAGTTTCTTATCCTGCTTGTTCATTTTCTCTTTCAGGAGGTTCATGCTCCCATTCTGAGTATTTGGGGTGTAAAAATAGTTGTCATTGCTATTTTTGTGGGATTTACTTTTGCTAGTATTGTAAGTATTTGTATATGTTTCTACAGTTTTTGAAATTAGTTAAACTATACATCTGTGCTTCTAATGTATTGCTTTCTTTTTCTTATGCCTCCCTTTTATTTTATCTATATCTGAACTACAAAGGCATTGAGCACTAGAGTTGAACCTGGTTTAGAGCAAGAGATTGTTCTTCCTCGAGATTCATATCTTCAGGTTTAAAGTTTGCCTCAGACTTCATGTTTCCTTTGAATTTTTATCTACGTGCATGTGTTCCAATCCAATAGTATATTTATCTTTCTGCAGGGTTATTTCAGTAATGTTTCAGAATATCTCAGAATTGGACCTCCTTTGTATTTTGTTGTGAAAAACTATAATTACAGGTAATCTGGACCTATCTTGTTTTGTTCTCCATCCACTGTTGTGCATAGAAAATTAATATTTGCAGAGTTTGTTAATTTGCAGGGAGGCAAGTGGTAGGATTATTAATGCATGGTTATTTTGTATATGTTCGCACCCTTTAGTTTTAGTTGTACTACCAATATAGATAACTGCCAGTCTTGGCCCAAACTTACTAATGGATAAATTTCTTAAATCATGATATAATGTAATGTTATGCTTTCAAGTTCTGCATCTAGTCATATTATAGACTATTTGTCATCTTCTAATCTATTGTTTAATGCTTTATTTTTGTAATATTTATTTCTTGCTTATAGGCTTTATACATGAATAATAAAAAAACTACTGTTACCATATCATGAATCATAGAAATTTGTGCTTTTCTAAATTCATCTCTTCCTTGGTTACGAGGTGGTATTGATCACAAGTTGTTTTCCCCAACAATGGTTTTATGAATAGAGATTTGCTATTAGTATTTCAACAACTTAAGTTGAATTTATGTGAATATATCACTGGATGAGGAATGCAGATGCTTACCCTTGCTAAGTATGTCTGATGTTAAGGATGATTTGTTCTAATACTATTTTCCTCAACTCAGCTCAGAATCACCACAAACGAATCAGCTTTGCTCCATTAGCCGATGCAATTCAGACTCTCTTTTAAATGAGGTATAAACCTGTAGCAGATGGCTTATGTGACTCTGATCATTCTGCATATTTGACTTATTTGCTCCATATGTGTGTGGGTGTTTATGTAACCATGCTTTTGGTTGTTAGCACCACATTTGTTATTACAAATCCATCATTTCTTAATGAGGCCTTTTGCAGTTATTTTTGCCTGTAATGAGTGGCTAGGCCATGCTATCCATCTACTTGTTTGCCAATTTAATTGTTGATCTTTTCCTACATGTGATAACTTGGATACTCCCTGTAATGGATGATGTCTCCTTACCTTGTAGATTGCTAAAGCGGCCCTAGTTCCAGACACAAGTTATATTGCCAAGCCAGCTGCCTCGTGGCTTGATGATTTTCTAGTGTGGGTATCTCCAGAAGCATTTGGGTGCTGCAGGAAGTTTACAAATGGGAGTTATTGCCCTCCTGATGATCAGGTCAGGTGCACATGATAGTAAGCTAGTGATTAATGTGTAAAATCTTAATTCTTTTATAATATATGTTTTCTTGTACTTTGTGTTAGGATTGCTATGAAAATGTTCACGATGAATTAATAGATAACTTGTCTTGATCAGAGGGAATGTACTCACTAGTGCATGAAGATTAATTATTTACTCAATGTGCTAGAGTTTAATTTCTTGCTAAGAATACTTTTAAATGAAAAATTAATATTTGCAAAGAAATGGTGCTAGGTTAAAAAAAAAAATCTGCACAAAAGATTGAGATAAAAGATGTAGATTGAGGATAATTTTTTTTCTAAAGCAGTCAAAGCATACAATAACTTTATTGTAGCTGACAGGTTTTTTTTTTTCTTCTTTCTAGCCTCCTTGCTGTGCTCCTGGGGACAGCTCCTGTGATTCAGTTGGAACATGTAAAGATTGCACAACGGTAACTGAACATATGTTTTTTAACCTCTTTATTTTTTTTCTGTTGAATACCTTACTTTTTCTGTTCTGAGACCTTACTACAGCACTTTGTAAACTGTGCAGTGTTTCCGTCACTCAGATCTCCAGAATGATCGGCCATCTACAACTCAATTTAGGGAGAAACTGCCATGGTTCCTTAGTTCTCTGCCATCTGCTGATTGTGCAAAAGGTGGTCATGGAGCATACACCAGCAGTGTTGAACTGAAAGGTTCATTGATTTAAAGAAACTTTATTCACTTTTTAAGTCTGGTTCAAATTCTGTTCTGAAGTCCTGAAGTCTGAATCAGTATAATGTGTAATATGACATGAATTATTTGACTGTTTTGGTTGTCAGGCTACAACAATAGCATTATTCCAGCCTCATCATTTCGTACATATCATACCCCACTTAACAAGCAGGTTTTATTTCTATGTTACTTGTTCTATAATTAGTTATTTACATCTGTATCAAAGGATTCCATGTTTAACTGTAAATCTGTTTCAGATTGACTACGTTAATTCTATGAGGGCTGCTCGAGAGTTCAGTTCAAGAGTTTCTGATTCTTTAAAGGTAATGTTACCATCTGAATAAAATATTTTTGGCCATTTACATAATGTAGAAACTGAAGATATTACAATTAGATTGAACTAAAGTGTCAAGTGGCAGATTTAGATCCTTACCACATTTTCTATATCCAAACTAACATTCCTTTTCTGATGCAGATTGAGATCTTTCCATATTCAGTGTTTTATATGTTTTTTGAGCAATACCTTCATATATGGAAGACTGCACTGGTCAACCTTGCTATAGCTATTGGTTAGTATTGAGACTTGAGTGGCATTCTCAAAGTGGTCTGATCAGAATTCTGTGCATGTATATTATTGTGCATTGTCGTTGCTGTACATTGTTACTGACTGTAATTTATTTATTATGCATGTTGATATTTAGCCTATAAAACATTATCTTAATCATACAATGATATAACAGGTGCAGTTTTTATCGTGTGCTTGGTTATCACGGGCAGGTGAGCATGAATTTATTTTTGCAAAATGGTTTAAACTGTTTTTTACTTTTAACTTCCTGAATTAGATAGAGGTACCAAAGTTCTTGTTTAATGAATTAATCAAATATTGGTTTTATCCTCTTTTGTTTTCAACTTTTATGCAGTTTATGGAGTTCATCAATCATTTTGTTAATCTTGGCAATGGTTGTCGTTGATCTTATGGTATTTTACCTTTGTTTTAACTGCTATTTTATTTTTCACTTTCATGCTAATTGACAAGTGATATAGTTATTTTTCATACCAGCATTTATGCTGGTGCTTGATATCTGGAATTTTGAATCACCTAGTTATTTTGTTTAATTACAAGATTATGCTTTGTAGGGAGTGATGACTATTCTGAATATCCAGTTGAATGCCCTCTCGGTGGTCAACCTTGTTATGTCAGTCGGCATTGCTGTTGAGTTTTGTGTGCATATGACTCATTCTTTCACTGTTAGTATTACTTACTCAGCTTTCCCTTTTACATTGCACGCTTGATGCACCTATACCTATGTCATCATCTAAAAATTTAAATCTATAATTTCTTCCCTTGATTTCATTGGAATTTGAGTGAGAAATAATTTTGTAACTCATCATTCTCTGTTTTATATATTTTTGTCCCTTCCCCTCTAGTCTTCCCTTAAAACTTGATCTCATAATTGTAGGTGGTAGAAGGATAAAAGTGCTTATATGACTACTGTAATTTTTAAGTAATAATAGTATTAGTAAAAGCTGTGAATTCTGTAATACTGAGCTACATGTCATTATCATGTTTTCTATGAACTAGTTTTTATCAGTTTCACAGGACCAAATCTTGTTATTTCAGGTAGCAAGTGGAGACAGAGATCAACGTGCCAAGGAAGCTTTGAGTACAATGGGTGCTTCAGTGTTCAGGTGATTTGGTGCTAGGTTTTTTAGAATTGCTCAATTTCTTGAATTGCACGCATGCATGCGTACAATGAAGTCGTCATTCTTCACCCTCTGTCCTTCAGTGTAATTAGTGAAGGAAATAAATCAAATAATGAACATATTCTTAATCTAGACTTATGGGATGCAGTGATCCTTTTTACAAAATCGTGCATAGTTTATTCCTTCCAGTTTGCTTCTCAACATATTTGAATGATAAACTTGTGCTGTTTGCAACACCAATTTCACGGTGATTGTGCTACGTCAGCATCTGCATCCACATATTGTTCTTAAATTCATGTGCTGTATTTTTATTTTCTGCCCAAGATTTACTTCTTCATGCGATTGCAGTGGCATCACTCTAACAAAGCTGGTTGGAGTTATTGTTCTTTGCTTCTCAAGAACAGAAGTATTTGTGGTATTATGAATTTATGGCCTGACTGTTATATTTTCTATTACTTTTCTTTTTGTGTATGTTATATTTGCAAAACTAACTTTTTCATTTTGCAGATTTATTACTTTCGGATGTACTTGTCGTTGGTGCTGCTTGGTTTCTTGCACGGACTTGTCTTTTTGCCGGTCAGTGATGTATTCTTGATTCGTCCTTTTTTCAATTATTGTCTTCTCAATTTGTCCTGTTTACTAATAGTGAAAGGATACCGACGCCTGAAGTGATTCGTTCTTTTTTAATTTAGTGTTTATAGTCTTATTCAGGTGCTTGTGATTTATAAAATTCTAAAGCATGGAGCTTTATCACTACTTAGTTATTGTCCTTTACTTCTCTAAAATGCAACGAGTGCTCTATACGATCTCAATCCATTTTGTTAAGGACCAATTGTTTATTCTTGATGGACGCCAAGCGCTAGGTGTGAAATTAACAACCAAAAAACGTTCCACAACTCATAAGATACTTGTACCTAAAAAAATAACAGTTAACATTTCTGTCAGAAAATCGATGCCAAGGTGCCCAGCTATACTGAATTCCCAGGATTTCATTAAATTTATCTCATAATATTTGAACTTCATTCTAGATACTGGAAATATATTTTTATGCCTTTCTTCCCCTTGTGCTGCAGGTGGTATTAAGCATCTTTGGTCCACCTTCAAGATGTTCAATCACTGAGCAAGGGGAAAATCGTTCATCAACATCTTCACAGCAGTAAAATGATGGGTTGCCCGCTAGCAATGCAGAAGCATCTGTAAAGTACAGAATTTTATAGGCGAAACAGAAGACAGGAAATACACCAATTTTGACATATCCCCACCCTAACTTGTGTATCATTATTACTTTGTACCTATTTAATAATATCTTGTATGTCAGGTAATATGAAAGTTTGTGGAAAACCAAATTAAAGTGTTAATTTAATATATAGGTCATAGTTTTATTAACTTTTTAGTTGAGTGTCTATATATGTATTTTTTTCTTAGAAGTATTTTTAGTTTAAATTTTTTGAATTAAATCTTTACAGTTATAATTTTTTATAATCTAGTATTTGCAAAGTTAACACCACTCATACACAGTTCAGTGTTGAAGTGTGGTGTTTTTAATGTCTTTCTTGAGCTTCTTGCTTGATATAATGTTGAAGTTTCCAGTGATGATGGGAATAAGAAAAATTCTTGTCTCAGATTTTTTACATACAAAATGTTAATTAAAGTTATTAAGATAATATTTAGAAGAATAGTTCTATGAGGGATATATATATATATATATATATATATATATTATTTTATTTTATTTTTATCTTAAAAAGTTGTGATTTTAAAAACAAATTTCTCATTATATGAGTTATGTAGCACCAACACTGACACAAATACACATTAATACTTTAAAATGTGCATAAATATGTTTTAAATATTATATATTATATAATTATGAATTATATGTTTTAATTTTTTTTTGAAAAAAAAGATGTTTTTCATAGATTCAAAAGAATTTGTTCCTTATTTTTATAATCTTAATAAAAAATTATACATACAATAAATTTAAATTTTTAAAAAATTAATGTTTTTTTTTTTTTAAATTATGTTAGAACCATGTTAGAATTGTTGGAAATTTAACAAATATTTTTTTGAATTAGATACTTCATCAATATGTATCGTACGAGTGTCGGTATCCGATACATATGTTTAATACGGACACACCATTTAAGAGAAATATCTGAACCCTATATATTATGACATAATGTAATTTAAAAAAAAATGGTTTTCAAAATATGAATAAATCTGAGTATATATTTGTGTTTATAGTTTATTTTTCTCACACTTCTTATTTAGTTTGTCTATTATATTTAAGGATTGATTAGCAATCTCACCATTCAAAATTAATTTCTGATTTGATATATCTATTACATTAGTTAAACTTGAAGTTCAATTCGAATTGCAAGCCATTTGACTCAGAAGAAAATTAATTTCAACATCATTTTTAAGTGAGAATGACTTTAGATCAGATTATTTGAAGAAAAGTTTAGGAACGTCAACTATTAGATTGTCTATGTCTATCATTTACTAAATGTACTGTTTAGTGATGTATAGATAGTAAATAGTGCAATGTTTTTAATGAGTTTCCCTTAACGTTGAGTTTCTCTTAATGTTTTTAATGAGTTTATCTTGTATGTCATATCTGTGGAGAGATGAAAGATAGTCATGTCATAAAAATTAAGAATTGAATTATGGCTACCAAGTTTGATATTAGGAAGTTATTTAGAGACAACAAAATTTGGATTATAAAGGACAAGATAAAAGTCACACCTTGACACCTTGATACAATAAGGTTGTGCTTAATCAACAAAGAATGGGATTAATATGATCATAAAGTCGAAAATATTACAGGGAAGTTACAAAACTATTGTAACAATGTGGATGAAAGTCGAGTCATTGTTAATAAAAATTAAGATAATAAAAATAAGAACACTGATGGAGACAACTATCAAACTTTAACAAGGTTTTCGATGATTGTGAGGATAATGAAATGAATCTTGATGATGAATGTAAAATTTTACTTCTTAACGTGTTGCCTAAAATGTTTGAGCATTTTATTGTTAAGGAAGAAATATACAATTACTTTTGAGAAGGTTCAAACCTTATAATTAAATAGCTTCAAAAATTTCTAGAGTCTAAGATAGATCATAACCGGATGAACTTGACTCTTAAAGAATAAGAAAAGAGAAACAAGGTGGAAGAAGTCTAAGCAATCATGAGACAATAAGTCTAAGTGCTACACTTGACACATGAGATATCACTACATGTAGAAAATAAATAAAGAGAGAAGAAATTCTCATTTTTCATGAGAGTATAGAGATGTTGTAGTTATATCTAATAGTTACAAGTTAAAAGTGATATTGGTGATGGTATATTTCAAACACACCAAAGAAGAGTTAAAGTCACGAAATGAAGTTCGCAAGTGTGTTCTTTAAATGAATTATTTGAGACCTTAAAGTAAAAGAAGAAGGTGTATTTCTTTTTTGGAAGTAATCAAGCTTTGGATCCCGATATATTGACATGCACATAACACACATTTGACGCTGCAAACGTGGCAACGCTTCTGATTCACCCTCAACTAAAGCCACTGACGTTGAACAGTTCATAAATGAAAGAAACAAGAAGCAGCGACGGCACAACAAAGACGTTTACGGGTTCTACGACGTTTGTTCTACTCCTTTTTCTCTCTCCTTCCGACGACATTGGTTTTTCCTTTTGTTCGAAACACTATTACACTACACATTTTCCCTCGTATACTCAAATTGTCCTCAGTGCCACATCACTCCCATCACAATTACTATAAACCCCACTGCCACATCATCAACTAATGTCATGTAAGCGACATCAAGTCTGTCTTAGTGGACAGAGGGTGTTAACAAAACATTTTCTTAAAGCTTTTTAAGGTATAAGACATGCGACTTGAAAATGTTTGACAATTAAGAGATGTTGAAAACTTAATTTTTTTTTTGTTAATGGACATGTTTGATCTTCTATGTCTAACAACCAAGATTAAATTAATGAATAATGTTGATACTTTAACATTCTTATTTTCTCACACTTACACTTTGACAACCAATAATATTATTATTTAATTTTAAAATTTTATTTATATTTATTTTTGTTAGTTGAATATAATATTCTAAAGGGGTTCTAAAGTAGAAACGAGAGGGAAAAAAAGTGAATGTGAAGCCATTATTATTGTTCTTAATAACTCAGCTTTAAAAAATGTTGTATATAATGGTGTATATGGGAAAAAGATGTAAGATAAAGTTTTGATATCTTAGACTGGGACATGTAATTGAGAGAGGTTTTGTGCAGTTAGAGAAGAACCTATTTGATTGATAGTGATAGTTTTCAGAAACTGGAACCTTCAAGACCGAATAATTAGCATGAATTGCATCAAACTGACAAGAGCGCCTTCAATGCAAGATAAAACAGAAACCTAATGTTTTTTTTGGGCACATACTATTCACATTATCTGTGTGAACAGTATGAGCTGCAACTTTTTTATTTATATATTTGTGTTTGATGTTTGTAATTAAATAAAAAGTTCTAAACTCTATGGAAAGGTGAACAAAATTTATTGAAACATTTATCTAAGCAACTTTTTTTTAATCGTGGTTTTTCTCCTTAATTTATCATGTATTTCACTATTAGAAAAATAACATTTTAATTACAACTTTTTACAACTAACCAACTCCCGTGAAATTTAGCCTCAGATTAGACATGTTGCTTATTATTATCCTTTACAAATTAATTTTCCTCTCTTTATCTTAAGTTAGAATTATGAAAACATTACATTATTGAATCATAAAAATAGAAACTCAGATTTTGGGCCTTCTAGTTACACTAGTATACTCACAATGCACATGCAAGGAATAAATATAAGCATGCTCAATATAAGTATAGAAATGAAAGTTTCTCTTTCAAACTAAATAAATGAGCTATAGGCTAATCCCATTAAAATAAAATTCACGTTAGTTAATACAAATAATAGGCTATAATCAATTATGTTTCCATCCTAATTGATTAAGAAATCAATTGTAATTAATTATAAAAACAATGTTACTTTATTATAAATCGTACCTTAATTAATTACAACTACATCTAACAATCTTTAGTGATTGAAATTCATAAACATAACCACATCCAACAAAGCTAGGTCCATGCCTTTGTTACTTTTAATAATTTTCTAAAGCATAATCGATAATCGATCATATACTTATAATCAATTAAGCAATTTTTCATAATCGATTATGAACTAATACTCATCCTTCCACATACAATTTTTAGGATTCACCAACTTCAATTATTCATGTACATGAAAATATCACTATCTAAGGTCATAAATGTAAATCAACCTTTCAACTCAAACTTTCCACACTGATCTTCAAGATTTAGAGGAGATGCTTCTTAACTCCTCCTCTCCTTTCTTTTCATGCAAATCATCATAAATAATGTCTACCAAACATAACTACTAACTGCTCTTTTTCAGCTTTCAAATTCACTTCTCCCTTCAAATCCATTTCAACACTTCAATTACCCATTTAAACAAAGTGTTGAAGTCATTTAATAACACTAAAAAAAGCTTTCAATTGACATTTAAAAAACGTTGTATACATAATTTTCGTATAAACTGTCGTTTATAAATGTCACAATATACGTGTGTGACATTTTCTCAAACCGTCATATAACTAATCGCCACAAAGTTTAATATGACGATCTTACACTACCCGTCGCAACACCTATCACTTTACTTTGTTTAGGGCGACAGTTTTTATATGTAAGTAATGTCAGTCATAACTACAAAAATTTAATTAATTGAAAATGATTTCAACATCATTATATAGGGTATAATGTGCCGTTTTTAGTTGTCAGTATTATAATAAAATTGTAAAAATAATGTTAGGTTCAACTGACGTAATTTTAATTATAAATAAATAGAATTTAGCCACCACTTTTTTATAATCTGGTTTGCATAATTAAACTAAACATAATATGTTTTCATAATAAAAAAATAAAATACTATATAAAGTTATAAGCATTCATTCATTGTATTGAAAATTAAAACACAAATGATTGTTCAAAATTTGATACATAGTTTAAAATTAAAACACACATAATTATTCAAAAATTAATACATAATTTAAAATTAAAACACACATTGTTCATCCTTAATAAGTTTTGCTTCCAACACTTGATCTTATTACTTGATTAGGTGATGGAGCACCACTTCCAACATGTGATCCCTGAAAAAAATAAAACATAATTTGAAATAAAATATATTTCAAAATAATGGATAACCATAAATGCAAGTTAATTTGCAAAAGTTTTTTCATCTAACTTATCTAACTTTTCTTAAGTTTGTATTTTTATCACTCATGAGTGTTTTATAAAGAAGGTTATCCAAACATGTTCCTCATAAAAAAGTACTACTTAGTCCAAAAATAATTGAAAGCTTCATAAAATAATAAACAATTTTTACAATTTATTATACCAAGTCTAAAATAATTAATATTCATTTACCCGTAACCAAGCAACATCAACTACACCATGAATTCCAGTAGTTTCATTAAATTGCCAAGAAAATCACATAATGATAATAAAGTGTTGGATATCCACGTCGACTAGAGATATTGTATATAAGTGGGTGTAAACCTCAACTTTATGAACCGATTTTATGAGATTGAATTAAACTTAAAGTGTAATATAAAATAAGATCTTTAAATTTTGTTTAGCAACAAAGCATAAGTTAGAAATCCATTAAAAATCCAATTTTAATATGATTGGCTGTAAACCTTAATATTAAACTGACTTTGAAATTCCAAAAGCTGATAAAATGTACAATATTCAATTACCACATTGTAATGTCTCCTTAATGTGTTAAAAAATCTATAAATGCTTTATTCTCAAGTAAAGTCAGAACTAATATGTTAAGATTGGTGAGAAAATTAGAGTTTAATATTCACCACATAATACCAGAAGTTATGCAATTTTGGTATCTCGTTTCGGATCATCTTGGTACAAAATGAGAGCAAAAATGAGTGAAGTAAAGAAACAGATGGGGTAGACATACAAGAAAATAAAACTTAAACTTGGACAAGGATATATATGGCCAAAACTCATCTAAGTGATTTGGGTATGTAAAAGGAATATCAATGAAGGCTCTGGTGAATAGCATAGTGGATCAAATGAAAGATATTACAACTAAAATTGGTAGGTAAAAGTACTACGAAAACAATAGGAAAAACCATGAAGAACTTGTGCTAAATTGTTTTACTAAAATTTGATCTTTAAAAGAGTCTGATGGCCTTATTAACTAATATATCATCCATAATATTATTCAATAATTATTCTTTGATCAACATTCAATTTAAGATAATAATAGTTTTGTAAACTATTTGATTTTTTCTATTATTTCCCTAAACTAAAAAAATGTCACTGGATCCTTGTAAAAGAATTGTGTGTCTACATTTTAAAACTATAATAGATTGTCTTTTTTATTGGTCATAAACTAAATTCGGGAATCTAATTTGAAATTTTTTACAAGATCAAGAGCTAAATTTTACAATTGGTTTTAGTTTTATATATGAAGTAATTGAAAATTTTCAAATAGTTTAGCTCCCTACTGTCTAATGAAATAATATGAAGTGAACTATCAAAATTTCTAGTTAATTCGCAAAAATTACAACAAAACTAATAAAATACATGTAAGTACCAGTATTGTATTCATGAGCTCCTTGGCCCTGTACTTATCCACCAACTCCTTCCCTTTTTTGAAATTGAATAGACATCAATCTACATTAAATATACTTTTTCACAATTAAAAACCGTCTTACATTAAAGGAGAGAGAGCAACATCAATCTGATGGAAGAGCCCCGACACCAATCCATTGAAAGGTCACCAAAATGTCAAATTGAGACAACCACTAGAGTTATAGTCAAAGAGAGGTCAAGAGGACGCATTCTAAATGCCATAAACTCTAGTGTAGATTAGATTTTAATTTTTTGCCAAAATTAGCATAGGAACTTTATTTGTAATTTTTCTTAGAAGTAATTTTGGCACTTAAAACACCAACCTAGGTAAATTAGAGTTTCTAAAAACCTTTAAAATTACCTAGGCCGGTCTAGGAAGCCCATGGAGGGGGTGAGAATACAAACTAGACACACCCCTCCCCATATGCTCATTTAGGCTCCACTTTTGGGAAGGAATTCATTTCAATTTCCCTCCACTTTCTTTAGAATTTCCAGCCCTCTAAACACTATAAATTGAGGTGCTTGGCTCATGTATTTACAAGATTAATTTGAGTAATGAAATGTTGCCAAAATGTGTCATTCTTACTCCCTTGCCTAAAATCTCTTAAGATTTAGGTCTCTAATCTTCAAACATTTCACCTACAAAGAGAGTTGGCCGAACCTCTCTCACTCTCCTACTCTTCATGCACCTCCAAGGCTACCACAACTCTTAGGAGAGCCTTGTTCCACCAACAATCCATTGAAACTTCCACAAAACCACCACAAAAACCGCAATATCAAGAGCTCAAAGTCATTACAATCTCTCTCAAATTAAGAAAAAAAAATCAGAAGCAAACAATATGAATAATAAAAAATGAGATTCTTACAAAAATTTTACATCAAGTAAGGATTAGTTTGTCTTCCTAGTTCTTGATCTTGGTATTGGATTTACACGGTAGGAACATTCAAGAGTCAATGGTTCAATGAATGCAAATTGAATTTTTTTTTATTTATAGGGAAATATCCAGAAGCATATTACAACTACTATTACCTATCTTTTTCATGAATGTTTATTTACGAGACTCCTTCAAATTTTGATCATGAACCATATGCATCGGATGATTCCTACCTTCTCCCTCTTTGCAACGTTGTAGTAATTTTTTAATACATTGTTTTAAAGGAACTGTTAACTGAACAATTGTTATACAAATCACAATCATAAAACTGTGGGAATCGAAATAAAGTGTTGTACCATCTAGACTAATTTTCCATTATCTAGGACTTTTTTCAATAATAAAACAATTAAAAAAATACAATAACTGTATTGATTTATGTTCTTTTCCTGCAACATTTGGTCTTTTGCTTTATCTTTTGCCAAATTGAATGTCCAAGTTTGACATCAAGAAATTGAAAGTTATGTATATTAATGGGAAAATGCGAAATTAAATGTAACTGGTGATTAAATTAGTGTGCTTCCCACAAGAAACGGAGGATCCACAAACACCAGTCCAACATTTGGCAATACAATTTTCTATGTTGTGCGCATCCATAAGAACCCTAAAACAGTGAAACAAGAGTTTAGGAGTGTGAGAAGCATAATACGAAGAAGGAATCATGGAGCATGTTGGTGGAATGAGAAATTGAATCACACCTATGGTAGTAGTCGGTGGATGCAGCGGAGAAAAGGGTGATTGTTCTCGCTGGTTGACTCAACTGCCGTTGAGTTCAAAGGCAAATGGTGGCTCCTCCTATCTCCTGGTGGTTTCCGCTCTTTCCTTGGGTAGCTGAGAGTGGCTCCGTTGAAACAGAGGGGGCCCTAAGCCCTACCTGTTGGTTGCATTTGCACTCCGACGATTAAGTTAGTACTGGGCTAAGAAACAGTAAAGTATGTAAAGCAGTTTTTCAGTCTTAGAAACGACGTACCTCTGTCTGGGGTTCTTACCACCTTTTATATAGGTTGTATATAGGTCAACTCCTTATCCCACGAGGATATTTCCTTTAGTAGAATTAGGGTTACTGGTGAGACATCCTGTGACGCGTTGCACAAGCTTAGCGCAGCCGCGACACAAGACTTACCTCTTCTGGAGTGCAAAATCTTTAACAGTATGGCCGCCAGGGTACCAACACATGTACCAGCGCCGCAGGACCATCTGTTTTATGGGTGTCCTAAGTATTCATGTGTCATGCATGCAGTCTACCCTTGGAAACCCTAACCCTAACGAACCTTAGCGCCTCAAAGGGTTATTTACTTGTGTTAGACCTGAACGTACTATACACACCACATGCATGAACCCGCTCGTGACTTAAGTCCTTCTTTTGTATGAATAATAACTCATTATTATGTTTGGGGTCCACCTACGTGGCCCATTAATGTGACCGGACCACCGAGGTCCACTGTGACGTCTAATGTCGATCTTTGCAGTCGATATCCGAGACAAAAAAAAAAGATTGGAATAGAGAAGCGAGAGTTCAAAGAAAAATTCAAAGAAAGAAACAGGGATTCAAAGCTTTCAGAGATTTTATTTGGAAAATAAATTTAGCTTTTCATTTTTAGAATTTACGAAAAAATTACGGAGGTAATGAAAACGTGGGCGAGAGAAAAAATATAATCTATCTATAAAAATATAAACGTCATTTTTTTAATAAAAAGTACGATAGTTATAAAAAATATTGTATTACAAAATAATTATAACAATTTTTAATAACCGTGTATTAAAATTATCATTATTTTAGTGTGACGACCCCTTATAATAATTTAATAAAATTTTAAATTAAAAATAATAATATTAAGTTTTTTGATGTTGAGTGTGTATATTTCTTGTTTGCAGTGTCAAATATCTGCCCTCTTTAATAAGTTATTTTATACAGGCTAAAGCTTTAATAGAGAATTAAAAAGTTTTTGTTTCCATACTATAAGTTTGACTTTTGGTAGATGTTATTGTCTGAAAGCTAAAGGCAAAATAAATTAGAAATATAAACACCGTTTTTTTCTTAACAGAAGAAAATAAGTAACCGAGTGAAATAAAATTAACAAGTAATTTAGAAACTTAGCATTTCTGGATTTAATAAAAAGTCAGAGATTGGAAAATTGAATGTAATAATATGCTCTTTGTATTAATTGAAAAACTGACTTGTGTATCATAATATAATCAAAGGTATTAAGATTAAATAAAAATTGAAAAGAACAAAACAAAATGAGAAGATGAGAACACAACGACCACAGGTTTTAAAAAATTTATTCATTCGTGAAAATTAAAATAAAAATAAATAATAACCTTTTGTATTACACACAATAAAAGATATATAAAATTAGATATATTATTTTTTATTTTATATATATATTTTCATAATACAGTTAATGTATATACTTTGTTTTTTATCATCCTTTTCCACTTGAGCCTGTGACGGAAAAAAAAATACGAGTAGACTTTAATCGCTAATACAACATAAATATATATTACATTAATAAAATAAGAAAACAATTGAGACATGACAGCACTGGTACGGTAGTCACCAACTACGAATTTGTAAGTGATATATGCATTCATAAATAAAAAATTAATAAATATTTAACGTATATAACATTTGCACGTCACCTTTAATGAAGCACTACGATTAGACATATTGAACACTTTAATTTAATTAATTCTCACTTTACACTTATTTAACGTGTTATGTTATAGTATTAAGAGCCTTAAGTAAAACAAAACGAGTGACTTCATTTTTGGAGTTTTTTATTTTTATATCGAATTACACTAAATTTTGAATATAGTTACATGTTCATATATTCAAAAACCTATATAAACTATTGTATATTTGTTCTTTTGAGAGATTGCAAAATTATTTCTAATTCATAATTTGAAGTGTACGAGTTGTCCATGATATATTATATTTGATGATTAATTTGTATATTTCATCATTTATTTTAAAATGTATAACTCTTCTTTAAAAACTAAGAGTGAATCCAAAACAAAATAAATTTGATTTAATTTTAAATCTATGGAATCGAATGATAAAAGGTAAAATAAAAATTAACGGATTAAATATTTTTACTCTCAAAACCGATTTAATACAATTCATTCATGAATACCGCGAATGAAAATATAAGGTGATTGACATGAATTATATGCTTTTGCTTTGACTAATAAATCTCTTAAAGGTACTCGTTAAATAAATAACTTAACAAATTTTGTATATATATATTGTCTTAAAAGGTATTTGTTAGAATTGTAATTCTTATTCATTTATTTTCTTTCTTTTCATGTATTTTAATTTTATCAAAATCGCTTAGAAAAATTAGAAGAGATTCACACAGCTGAAGTATACATAAGTCATTCTTATTTTTTTCTTGTCATGAAATTAAACTTTTAAAAAATGTTCCATTTAATATCTTATATTTTTGAATCATGAAAACTAACCCTGGTTGGTATTTGTGAACATCTTATGCATATGTCATTGTTGCAACTTTATTAAACTGAAAGTTGTTAGTGCATGATAACAGATAATAGACAATCTTAGTGGAAATGTGATGGAGACAAATAATGGAAACGACAACTACAGTACATGATTGCTGCGTTGGATTCAACATTGGACGAATCTCTATGAGGTTTCGGTTAAATAAAGGACCATTTAGGCACCAAAATATCAAAATTTTATTTGCCTTCCAATTATTTCATCACAACAAATCCAAAACTCAACAAGTACGATACCCTTTAACAAGTACTGCGACAACTACATTCACAATTTTCTATTGTGTAATCGAGAATTCAGCATTGTTTTAGTGTGTCTGTTATCATTCTTCCACTTTCCAATGGAATCAAACATGAAAGAAAGAAAGAAAGAAAAAAAACATTAGATTGGTGTTTGACATTCCTTTAAACATAAATCCATTAGTCAACTCTAACTGGAACAACTCAATGAGAATTAAGTATGACATATCAGAATCTGCTTATTGATTAGAGAGCACAAGGAAGTTTATCCTTACATTCTGCAAAAATAATAAAAAACAATTCACAAAAAAAAAGAACTATGTACTTTCTAAGACTGATTCACATGCATCATGAAAAAGGATCTTATGATTTACAATCAATCTGTTATCTAAATTCTAAAGAACTTCTCATACTATGAGTAGAAGTTTGTAGGCTTAGTTTGATGGTGCCACTTTCAGAAGATTGACAAACATCAATGCATTCCTCTAAGTCAGCATCACAAGTGAGTAGTACCCACTCACAGTCATCATCCAAGTATTTCACATCAAACTTCTTCATGTCACTCACGTTAAATCTCCCACCAATTTCCTGCAGAAGATCTTCATAGCCCCAGTTCTTGGGCATCCGAAACCGAGTTTTCTCATCACCATATGTGACTTTCACTCTGTGAGCATCCACCTTGCTACTTGTTTTCAACAAGGGTCGTTGATACTGATTTTTTGGGTGCTCACCAAGTGTTTCCTGGCTTAGTGATCTTGGCAAGAGCTTTGCTTTATCCTGATTCAGGCTTTTAAGCTCTGCTTCGCTTCTGATCCTCTTCAACGCAACAACAGCAGAATCTTCACCAGCCGTGGTGGAATCTTTCTTACCGGCAATGTTAGTTGTGTGAAGCTGCTGTAGCTCTGACATGCTGGAGTAGGAATGGCTGGAAATGGAACTCTGACCGCAGGATGAAGAGGGAGATTTTGACGTGCCTTCTGGACTCAATGCACCAGGATCTGGCTGCGTGCTTATTGAGTTTGGATTATCAGTTTGATTGAAAGTTGAGAACAGTGTGGTTCCTGATAAGTTTGGAGAAGCTAGGTCTGGGAAGTTTGAATAGAAGGAATCGATTTGAAATGCCCCAGAGGCACCTTGAACCGAGTCAATCACAAGTTGAAGTTTCTGTAAGGAGTGACCAACCTTTTTTATCTTTCGGGATGGCCAACGCTTTATCCCGTGTTGCCGGCAGATCCTTTTCAAGGTTGTAGTACACACTGCAAAATGTTTAAAGATGAAGCATGCTTATGTTGAAATGAAAGAGATTACTAATATATATGCACACAAAATCACTACCATATATGAATGTAATCGCAGCTTTTTTCTCTTTTTGCCATATAGGAAAACCTAATAAAAATTACTAATATAACATAATCTGTCAGAGAACTGTCAAACTTAGAGCCAATTTAGATAAACTTTTCATCAAGCACATGTGAAGTAAGTGAAACGAATGAAACTGCTGTCAAAAATTAAAATCAACATATACGCTAGCTTCCTTAGAGAAGCTCCCTTGCTACTTTCTTCGCGAGTACCTATAAACTTAGAGAAGCGTTTTGTAATTGAAAAGTTACCAAGAAGCTAGAAAATAATATAAATATGCCATAGTATTGTGTAAGAAGAGCTACTTCCCGATTTAGAACGGAAAACAACAGGGATATAAGGTTTCATTCTATGTTTGGTGCCTTTTTTAAGAATAAAACAGTACAAGGCATGAGGTTGAAAACGTGGTTTGTCTTGGTTCTACTAGAAAGGGTGGAATGGAACAAAGTAGTATAGTATAGAACGTTTCAGTTCTATTCTGTTCAATCTGCATGGCAAACAGAACCTAGTGTTTGCACACCAACAGTAAAAGAAAGATGCTGATGTACAAGACTTACCACCGATATTCTTTGCAGCGTCTTTTAGGCTTCCAGCAAAATATTGTCTAAGAACTTGCAAAGTGATAGTTTTCTCTGCTTTGGCCCGTCTTCTGTCTCCCATTTTACTCATTCCCACACTTGATAAGTTACCCTCAACAGAAGTAGAACTCTCCCTGACACAGTCAAGGTTTCCTTTTAAAATAGGACTTTTTTGTTGCCGCATTGGGTCAGAGAACTTTCTACCAGTTGTTTCACTTAATTTTTCTTCAGTATCCAACGAGGCAACCGTCCCTTTGTGTTGAAGTTCCTCACAAATTGCAGTCCTATCAAATCCACTATCTGCTAGGGATATCCCTTCATCAATTGACAACTTAGCTTCCACCAATTCTTTATCACTTATAACCCGCAAGCTGCGACAAACCCTTTGTATGATGATGGACAATGATGTAAGCATTTTTCTCTGCTCTTCACTGTCATTGCAATCAACCGGCAAGAAGAACTCTAAAACAAAGTCATCTGTGCTGTTGTAGATGCTTCGGAGGCGTATGGCAACAGCAGCACGCAATCCAAACAACCTCGCATGATGAGACAGTGGATAGTCTTTCTTGCTTAAGGAAGTTATGTCATCTGAGAAACATGGTTGGTTGGTCATAAAAGCTCCCCCAGCAACACCTTCACCCTTCAACAAGTGATGCTCGGTGCAAGACTCGTGAAAAGACCTGATTTTGGGATCACCAACATAGCAAGCATGCTCTGCAGGAGATATACAAAATAGATAATTATCTTCAGAGTGCCGGCACCCCTCTTTGCCTTGTTGAACACATGGAATCCAAGTTTGAGCTAAAGGTAATTTATGCATTTCACATGCAGATCTCAACACCTGTTGAATCTCAGGTAGTACAGCTTCGTAGGACCTGTTGCATGCCTGCTAAAACAATAAACAGTTGTCACAACGAGAATTGCAAACTAAAGTTCATTAAAAATCCTTCCTGAGTTGGCTTTTCATTTACCTTCACATTCTGAATACTTAATTGTTTTGAGCTTCTAAGATCAACAGCCTGCAGGTTAACGACATTTCTCCAATCATCAAACTGGTGTAAATGACTTTTGACGAGTTTTATATATTGGGCATGTTACGTGTTAACCACAAGCATCTATACTCAAATATGTAAAAATAAAGCAATTCAATCACAACTCACAAGTGTAAAAAGTGGAAAACATCAGATAAGCATGAAAATATGGGTTCACAACACAAGGCCATGCCATGTTTTGTAAAATCCTGGGGGTACCAGGGACAAAAGGGACATACCGAGAAAACTTGTTGAGTATTTTTATCCCTTGAGAATCAGCAAATGTATGTTCAAAGCAACCTAAGATAAAATCTCAGAATTCCAAAACCTTGGTTCAACTTTTCCAGGGATATTTACCCACACACTGCTATATTCTAAAAACAACAGAACAGAAAAATTCATGGAAAATAGGAAAGGAGAAAGAAAAACCTCAAGTGCTTTGCAAACACTCTCAAGTTCAGGACCATAGTTGATCTGCTGAGTAGTCATCACGACCTCAATAACTCCCAAGCACATCTTGCTCCCTTGCTCAAAGATTGGAACCGCTAGTGACCCACTCACATCATACTCTTGAGCATGGTCAAGTCGCGGGTACTCGTCACTCCTAAAGAATCTAACATCAGGAGTCCACTCAGGAACCTTGTCCCTAAACACTCTACCGGGCAATCCTAGCACCAATTCCTTGGAGTCACCCTCCTCTGCTGGCACCAACTCCTTGACCTCACCCTCCTCAGCAGAAAACTCATACCTCACAGAGATTTCGCGGTACTTTGCAAGGTTCATAGACCTTGAATCGAGTGAGAACAGAATATCATTAGCTGCGAGAATCGGCCTACCCCCTCTATGAACCGGCACCCATATCTGTATAAGCATATTTTTGTTCCTATTGTAGTCTTTGATCCTCATGAGGGCCCTTACCAGCTTCTCCATTATGGAAGGTCCAGGTGCTGGACTAGGTGTGGGTGCAAACCTCCATCTTCTGACCCCATCAGATGCTCCTTCAATTGAAATAGTTTCAGGCTGAAACTGTTGACCACCACCGCCACCTCCACGAGCAGCAACAACATTGTTGTTGTGGCCTTCTTCTTGTGTCCCGAAAGCAGCACCCTGGGATTCATTGTGGTTGGTCTCCAAGGCAGGCCAGGAGAATGAAGGGTCAAAGAGGGGATTGGAATAGGAAGGACTTTGCAGCAAGAAGTCAGATCCATCAACAGAGGCTTCGAACCAGCACCCATCGTAGAAAAGCTCACCCATGTAGTCAAAATCCATTGAAGTTGTTGTTCCATCAGGTGGTGAAGCTTCCATCATGGTAGCAGATGATGATGTCACATCACCATCTCTCATCATGGGTGGCTGCTTCAACAAAAACAACTTCCTCCCAGAACAACACAAGTCTCACCTCTCAAACAGATCTCAAAATTCTTGTCTCGTCAAAAGTGAACAATCCAGGATTGGATTGCATAATATCTGTCTTCACTCCTCAAACCTTGTCCTCTGCCCAAAGTTGTCGATAGTGGCAGTTAGAGCAGATTACACATATATGTTTATACATCTATCTTGCCAACGAATAATATGGGAGGAATCAGACATAGAACGACAAACAATGATGTTTTCTTTTCTACTGGATATCTGAACAGAGTCAAAATAACAGAAGTGGTGATTTTGCAGAACCAATCCAAATTTTTTACACCCTCATAGAAATAGAATATATACCCCGTCGAAATCCATGATCAAAAAGGAGGGAGCGAAAAAGAAGGAAGTTGGACCATAAGAACGGTACAAGTGCTCGGAAAGATTCTCTCCCAACAACACTACACTTTGCTGAAAATGATAAACAAGATTCCACCTCTTGTGAACAAAGCCAAGCTTGTTCAAAGAGGAAAACAGCAGAACAAAACTTGGTGAAGTAAAGCTGAGAAGGAGAAAGGGAATTTGAATAACTGGACATGTAAAGATTCTTGAAGATACCCAACTTGCGTTTTCATTTATTATTATTTTTATTTTCTTGTTTGCAGTTTGCACACTCCACTGTTAACTGTTTACTATAATGTCCCCCACCCTAGCCCATGCTATTGCTTGCTAACCCCAAAATAGTAATAAAAAAAGACCCAAAAAAGGAAGTTGAACAGAGCAGGTAGTAAAGTAGTAGAATTTTTAAAGAGAAAAGATGGTAGTGGTGAAAATGAATGAGTGGGAGGGCACCCCAGCAGAAGTGAAGAAGGAAAGGGTTAGTCTTGGAGAAGTAGCAGTAGCAAGCATTTGTATAGTAGTAGGTTAGTAGAATGAGCCACACAAAGGTGATGATTCCAACCAAAGGGGGAGAAGATACTGATGCAGACTCCTACCCCACTTCTTTCTTTCTAGCTTTGGAACTCTCGTTCTCCCGGTAAAGTCAAACCACAACCCCAACCAAACTATGCTCAAACTAAAAAGTAATCTTGAGATAAATTCTAGGGAAGAGGAAGTAACCTTCAATAATGTAAATTATTTCATTCAATTTTAACTGTTTAATACCAGAAAATCTATTTTGCAGAGAGGCTTGTAAATGTCTACCAATCAGGTAGTGGAAGTTTGTATAGAATTATCAAACACTTGTCAACCCAATTTTTCTTGAGCAAATTCTAGCACTCTGCTTTCATGCAATTAGCATTATTTTTTGTCATTGTGATACTAAAATAAGGTGTATTTGGTGGAATCAGAATCCTTGGGAGTGGGTAAAAGAAGTGTGGATGTTGCTCTTCCCACATTTGCCACGATCTCTGCAATTTGGCGATTCCTTTTCCATTTTTTTCTTTTGATTGTTTCGTCAGAAAGCCCCACAAATCTATTAAAATGCTAATTAGAAAATAAATAATTGTGGCTCACGCTCGTATGGGACCCGTGGGGTTTTGTTTTTTGACTTTACTTTAGGGAAGATGACCTCAACTCCTCTTCTGCTCTTGCTTTCGTATATTATTCGTTCTACCACTGCATATACAAACACTGACGTTTTACTTTTCTCTATTATCAACATTAATTACATTTTTTTATTACCATTTCACCACTGCCACGTTATATTACTTTTTTATTAATACTCTTCATCACTTCCTACTTTCTACAAAATATCAACATATCATTTATTAATCAATGTAGTTCTATAATTTATACCAACTTGGTTAATATTATATATCAATAATTTCATTTTTCTCTTTTATTTCAAATGTAATATAAATCCTAATAAAATCTTAAAATTTATTATTTATATGTTAATAAGAGTTGTATTAAAGTCTATATAATATCATCGTTGTTAAATTTCATATGTATTATTTTATTTTACTAATTTCAGTGTTAAAGAATATTTTAAAATTTCTTCATCTTATACATACCTGTGACTTTGTTTTAGAACAACACAACAAATATGAAATCTGTTAAAATAAAATTATGATGTCATATTAAAATATAAATTTTAACTTTAATTCGATTTTATAAAATAAATTTTTACATCTAATTATATTCTAGAAAATGTTTTTACTTTTAATCAATATAGGATTTTGAATATTATTAATAACAATTGGACACGAAAACTTACACTTTGAACTTTTTATAACTACACCATTTTTTTTAGTTCAAAAAAATTTAAAATATATAGAATATATACCTATTTATATAATAGTTATAATTTTTTTAAATAAATTTTTTTATGTTAAATATTATAACATTTAAACACATATCAAATAACAACAATTATTAAATAAACCTATTTTAGAGATAAACCAGATACTTTTATCTTACATCTCTTATATCATAATTTTAAATTCTTCTATTTTTTAAAAATATTTTTTCCTCTGTTCTTACAATTTGTTTCTCTTAACAGTAGTCTGTTAAACATGTAAATAGTCTACATATTGATAGTAAAAAAAAGTATTACCTTATTTTATCACAAATCATCATTATAAAAAATTACTAACTTTTACTCATTACTTAATTACTGTCATTTGTAATCAAATGATGATCTAAAATAATTTACACTAGCATAGAAATTTACCAATTCATTAATCAATATGAAAGTTGACACTAATAATGTATTAAAACACATGAACCGAATAACCTATTTAAACGACTTAATTATAACAAAACAAGCGAGAGTCATGCATTTAATGTTACAAAGAAAATTGTATCATTTTACTCAATGTTTCTGTTTTAAAATTTATTTTTTAACTTTTTTTTTTGTATTAATTACCTGAAAGATTAAGTCATAGAGTTTAACTCGAAAAAGAATACTAGACTCATATTACATATACATATGTCCTGGTTGGACACCAGATCGAAGACACAAATTAATAATATAACATAATAAATACGTGGCAAGAAAGCGGTTATAAATGGCGTTGAATAAGTCAAGGACATGCTATGATATGAAAGATACTCCCACGACATCAAAAAATCACTACACACAACTTAGTAACCACTACACACGAGTTAACCAACTATCTAACCCACGCAGGAAGAGGCCCAAGTCAACTTATAATTAAGACTTCTGAAGGAGGAAAATGTACGTTTTTTGAGACCCTAAGAGAATCAACTAGTCACTAGCACTGACTTGAGCGTCAGAGTGCAATCGCAAGTATCCCGCCGACTGACGGAACGCGCGCGAGAGAGAAGAAAGTTTGAAGGATTCAAAGACTGCAAACACGCCAGTGAATTGTGTATCGAGTGGATCAATATTACTCAGGCCTCGTTATCCACACAGGTACAACATATAAGGGAAATTTAAATATTTATGTATTTAGCATAAATATATATATATATATATATATATATATATATATATATAAAATTATGTCAGGTACATCGAATGAGTAAAAAACTTGAAAAATAATCGCTTCGTTCTAAATATCTGTCAATTTAAAATTCTGCACAAGGATTAGGAAACATAACATTTGTCATAAACTCTATAAAGAATATGGAATTGAATTTCTCTTTTCTAGAACTGTGTGTTCTTGATGGCTTTTTCTTGAAAAGAAGAAAATATATTAATTTTTTATGCTATTATTTAACTCTCTGAATAAAGTGTAGAGAAAGAAAGACAAAGTTTAGAAAATTATGAAGATTCCCTTGATGTTGTCAAAAGATAATTAATCTAAAATGACAATTATTTATTTAAGCTAAACCAAAATTCACAAGGCTTGTTTCTGTAACTACCAGAGTGTAGAATAGAGGTAAAATTCAAGATCACTACGATGTAAGTCTAAATTGGTTAGATGATTAACTTTGTTAAAATTGTGATTTAATTATATTTTTTTCATCAGTTTGAATTATGCGTCAATCAATTTGGATTAAAATTTTTAAGTTAATTAAGTTTCTCTATTTTCAAAATAAAGCAAATTTGGTCTTCTATCAACTGTACTCTGCTTAAAATCAATAAATTTTCATTTTTTATCTGAACATTTTAATACTTATGATGAATTTGTGATATGATATACAATTTAAAGAATTTGAAATTATTATTTTTGAATAAATTTGTAAAATTTGAGATTGAGATTTAAAAGGTGTGAAAATTTGATAATTTTACTTTAATTAAAATTTGATGTTTTGATAATTAATTTTGAATGAAAAAAAAATGCGCAAACGATTTTTTGTTTCAATCTTTAAAGCTGTTTAATTTCAATAAAAGAGTCAATAAAATTAGTTTTTTTGGTATAAATTACGAAAAACTTGATACCTTTTAATTTGACATTTTTATTTTGAATCGTATAGGATCATTCTATTTTACTGCAAGTCAAGCCTAATTTAAAAAAGAAAATACTTAATTAATTAACTAAAAATAAATAAATAACTAAAGTCACTGGTAAACTAATTATGAAAGTTAATCATCTTATTTCGTTTGATTTCATCGTTAACAAATCATAACTAAAAATTTCCCACTATGAATGACGTGAGAGAGCATGGACCGAGTCACGCTCATGCATTATAAATCGTAAGAAACTTGAAAGAAAGAAAAATGTTTGATTTGCAGATTATGACGTGTGATGATGAGAATTTCTTCTAATTTTATTACCAGATGTACAAAGATCTCAACTTTTGGTATGAATCTTGAATTTTCCACTGAATCATCAGAAACTAGTAGTAGTATTTTTAAGGATTACGTATTACTATTATAAGTCATGTTTTATTGACAGAAGTTACACATGTCGGAGTGAAACCGACATTAATGGTTGTTTATTGCAGTTTAAGTCATGCTAAAATAACAAATACTTAGTAAATTTCAATATAATTCAAAAGTTTGTTTAAAAATGTTTTTTGCGTCACAATATAAAAAAAAATGAGATTGGTAATGGATTTGAAATGTTGCAGGGCATAACTCCCCCATACCTGTATGGAAACGAGATCATAGTGAAGATTTGATATTCTCAATAATCATAAGAATCGGATTCTTACATCTTTATATAATTTGAGCAAAATTGAAGGGAAGGGAAATAAGAGTGGTCCATTTTGAAGTTGAGCATATATAAATATATTTATTAAGAAATTGGTATGAAGAGTGGGTTTGCGTTTAGGAGTGAAAATGGGAGATTCCCAATGAAATAATTTAAAGATTAGGGTTTAAAATAGGGAAATGGGAATAAGAATCCATGGGCACCAAGTGTTTTTTTATTGGTTTGACGAGAAAGAGATCCGAAGAAGAAGAAGGGTGAGATCCACTATCCACCACAAAATCGGACAATGACAATATTCGTTCTCATACGGCAACCCAACCGAATCCTCAAAATGAAAACCAATGTCCCTTTCTCTGTGCTGTAAACATGACGTTCAAATAATTATCTATTTCATTTCATTTCTACCAACAATATTAATATTAGTCTTATTATTAATTGTAGGGTTTGGTTTGGATGTATACGGCATCCAGTGTATCATGTAATGTAGTGTACAATGTTATTGCTGTTTTTGCTATTGCTGCATGCTAGCCAACATCATGGGACTATTCACCAAGAATAAACATTTAATATGAGTTCTCTTTTTTACTTATGGTTAATAAAAAATATTTATGATTTGTGAGTTTTTCAAATTTTACGAACCTATTATTTAGATTTTGTATGATTTAGAGAGAGGAAATATTAATTTTAAATTATTTAAAAATGTTTTTGCAAGTTAATTTGATTGTCAGTAAACTTCTGCAAGCGAACTTAGACTTCGTCTGCCTTGTGGTGGAACTCGTGATTTTCTTAATGTTCGGATGTTGTTCCTGTTAAGATAGAGGGCGCATTAACGATCGATCACACTCCGACGATCAAGTCAGTAAGAGCTCACAAAAGCAACTATAATTCTCAATGTAGTGTGTAAAATAGTGTACCTTCACCTAACGTTTCAACCCTTTTTTATAACCACACACACAACAATTGCACTTGAGACAAGTAAATATTAACTGAAAATAAGCACATTATCTTATATCTCTAACAGAAAACCACTTGTCACGTGCACCAATGACCTTTAGGTGTTAAACTACAAGTCATATTCTGTTATACATACACCTCCCTATCTTTTTAGGGTTAGCAACATCTATCAACATGTATTTTACATGCAGCAAACATTTACGTGCAACAAATAAAATGTTTTTTTTTATATTTTATCTTATATCTTTATAAAATATCTCTTTATATTTTATCTTTAAGCACATATAACTTGAATATCATATCATTAGAAAATTAGGCTCAAACAGACTCAACACCACTACCTTAAATCCAGGTCCATGGCCGAACTGACTTCTATCCTACCCGAAAACCGAGTAGTAGTTGGTCTAAAATCGAGGACTGAGCTCCTGCCCAATAAAAAAAATATAAAATAAATAGATTTATATTTTAGAAGTCTGATTCATCTTTCATTTGTTCTTTTCCAAAAAAATAGTTATTTTTTAAAATTTTATCCAAAATATATATATTTATATGCTTATCTCACCCTTGTTATCGATCCTAGGCACACGAGCGACACCTATATAATATTTCTTAGTCTGATGATTCTTAGCAAAAATACTACACAGAATGTTCATGACATCGGTGCTTAAAAATTGTTATAATTATGTGAAAATCGTTTCTTACGTATTTAGATTTGACTTCATTCGAGTTTTGTATAGAAAACATATGAAATAAAGAAAAGAAAATTTGCCTGTATTGGTTGAACGACGTAAATTATTATAAAGTTTTTTAATATACGTTCAACTATTTTAAATAATAAAAAAGAGTGTGGCGTGATAACTGGCCTTGTACCTTAAAATTTTTAATATTTTTACTTAATTAGTCGAATTTGTTGAGGTTGTTGTGATGATGATGAAGGAGAAGTGTTGATAACTAGAATGGGAAGAGAAGCCAAGTTGCAGGAGACGCCAAATTGGGCACTTATGGTGGTGGTGTTGTTTTCCAACATCCATTGTAACGACGTCGTTGATAAGATCATTGCTCCTGCCTATCAAAACAGAACCATATGATCCTGATAATGCAACCAAGTTGGTGGCATTATGCGACTAAGACATGTTCCTTTTTTGTTTTAGAAGGTGCTCAAAGACACAATAGGCCCATCTAAAAGTTCACTCAGGCCCATTAGTGGACCCTAAGGTTCTCCCTATCATGTTGCTAAACAGCGACAGCTGTTCCTCTAGGATTGGAGCAAACAAATAATGAAAATAGACACTTCGAATATTCCTAATTCCTTCTCTACACTTTCTACTTTCTTTGCTTTTTTTGCCACTGAAAATAAATAGGAAGTTTGTAAGTACTTTTAATTAATGTCAAGAAATTAAAAAATTCATAATTTGAATAATTATTCGAGTGTTTTTATATTAAAATTTGAATGATATGCATATCTTTAAAACATTTTTTGTAAATTATAAAAAAAAACTAGAGGGATATTTTCTAAATTAAATAAAATTCAATAAAAAAAAGTTATATGAAGTAAGATATATAATTTTTATGTTTCAATTTTATATAATACATGTTATTTTATTTAAGCGTATAACGTTTTTTTTCTCTCTCAAACTCTGTAGTAAGTTTTGAACGTAATGAATTTGGTATGTCTGATGAGAGAAAAAAAACAGCAGTGATAAAATTAAAAAGAAAATTGTAATAACTTTCTCTCCTTTACATATAGACATATTTAATTTCAATTCCATATTAATAATTATTCAAAACTTTATCGATTTAAAATAAATATCTTAAATTTTAATTTTACTGCAATTTCTTTTTAAAATGTATTATTTTTAAGAATTGACCCCAACAATTTTAATTTTGATTTAATTCTTCTTAAAGTTATTTTTTTAAGGAAAAATTATCCCCTACACATTTAAAAACTTTACTCAGTTAAAATTTATTTGTAAAATTAAATAAACCTTTTCTTTTTTTTCTAAATTATTATTTTAATTTATAAAAAGTGAGAAAAGTAATAAATTATACACATTTAACGTAAGTAAATTAACTTGAATCTATTGATAAGTTTTAAATATTAATTAAGAAAAAAATTAAAGTTTAGAATGTCTATTTATATAGTGATGTCTAACAGCTTTTATTTTAAAAAAAATGTCTATTTGTAAAAGAGGTAAAGTTGAGTGAAGTTAAATGTTTTCCCCAATATATAGCAACGCAATAAAAGTAAATAGACTGAGGATATATTACATAAAAAATTTAAAAGAAATTTTTTATTTATTAATAACTTTAAATATTATTGATGTATTTGTGTCTTTTTTTTAATTGTTATTTACAATTATATGGTAAAATTAAACATATCCAGCTAAACTCATGTCGTTGTTAATTAGATTTGATTAAAAAACGAAAAGTATAAACTTAAAACGAAATATTTTATATAAACAAATAAGGAATTTAATCCAAACCATATTGTATACTTCTAAAGAGTATGTGTTGATACTGTATTGCTTTTACATTCTTTATTCTTCAAGCACAAATGGTTTACATATAATAAATTAGTTGACTTTGTGATAATTATTTAAAAATTTATGCTAATTATGTTCATTAGTTAATAACAAAATAATTTATATTTATAACAAATCCATGTGAAAAATGATTAAAATATCGTTAACTCAAAGTTAAAAATTAAATCCCACACAATGGTACATATACTCATGTTCTCTTCGCCTTTTGTGTGCTCTGCCAAGGGGTTCTCAATTTTAGAATTGTTAATAAATAATTTCATAATACATATTTCGTAACTTTAATTCTACACTTATAGGGCACATGATTAAGAATAATTAATTTTTGGATTCTCTAATCCAAAATAATAATAATGATGTGCTTCTATAAGATCATTCAATAAGATGTATTATATATAATATATAATTACGAATTATACAATTTAAAATATAATTATTTTTCAAGAAGATATGGTTAGTAGAAAAAAAAGCAATTATATTTTAGATTATCCTAAAATACTCTTGGATGGTTTAAACAATCTAGAATACTTTATCTTGAAGTGATTATTTAAAATTACAAATACATATATTCTTAAATTGTTTTTTGACACTTCCAAAAAATGGGAAATCGTTGGCAAAGATAGAAGGAACAACAAAAAGCAAAGAGATATGAAGGTATGGAGGTGAAAGGTTGTGTGAATAGTGAATGAACAAGTTGAGTTTACCTTTAACTTTTATTTAAGGCTATTTTAGTTATTTTCATCCTCTTTGAGGTGAATATAGAAATTATAGAGGCGCATAAAGAAAGAAAGTGCTGCCATGTTAACCCAAAGACTCTTTCTTCCTACACCTCCATACCTTCTTGTGTCACCCCCATACTAAATATGAAAATACCATTTTATCCTTTTTTTTCACCCCCTTGAATCTGAAATAATAAGCCTATGGATTATGTAATCCGGATAAATTTTGGATTACATAATCCGGAAGTCAATTTCATATTTAGAAAAGACTTCTGGATTATAAAATCCGAAAGCTAATAACACATATGAAAAAAAGACTTCCGAATTACATAATCTGGAAACTAATCTTATGTATAAAAAAGACTTCTGGATTATGTAATCCGGAAGCTAATCACAAAAGACTTTCGGATTACATAATCCAGAAGCTAATTCTGAATCTAGAAAAAGACTTCCGGATTATGTAATCCAGAATATTGAAAAGGGTATTTTTGGAATAAGAAAAATTTATGGGGGTGGCACAAGAAGGTATGGAGGTGCAGGAAGAAGCAGCCTAACCCAAATTTGTAGGCCTACCAACGTTCATAAGCCCATTAGCTTTAATTCAAACGAGGCAACGAAAGTTTGACTCTTTCTTCCTACACCTCCATATTTTCTTGTGTCACCCCATACTAAATGTGAAAATATCATTTTATCCTTTTTTGTGCCACCCCTTGGATTTGAAATAAGTCTATGGATTATGTAATCCAGAAGCTAATCACACATCTGAAAAAAAGGCTTCCGAATTACATAATCCAGAAGTTAATCTTATGTATAGAAAAGACTTTCAGATTATGTAATCCAGAAGCTAATCACAAAAGGCTTATGGATTACATAATCCAAAAACTAATTCTGGATTTAAAAAAAAACTTCCGGATTATGTAATCAATAATATTAAAAAGGATATTTTTGAAATAAAAAAACTTATGGGATAGCACAAGAAGATATGGAAGTGCTGGAAGAAGCAACCAGAAAGTTTATATATTTTTTATTCTTAAGAAAAAACTACACAACTTATTTTTTCGAAGCAAGTACATAACATCATTACAAGAAAAATACTGCATGGAAAAACACACTCATATCTCTCTCATCTGATACAAAATTAGAGATTTTGGTTATTTATTAAAAAATTTGTATTTAAAAGCTTCTTCTAAGAAAATATTGGAATAATCAGATGTTATATTGTTTAGAGCATCTTTAATAACACCTGTTTAACCGCATTGCATGAGTTTTTAATAATAAAATATAATGTAAGTGTATTAACTATAATTTGGATCGTTTGAAATTTTTAAGAGAATTCCTTGTATAAACAATATTTTTAAGGATTGTTTAGCATTTGCACGTGTTAATTTGTAATGAAATATAAGTGAAGAAAATCTTACTTTTGTCAAACCTATATATAAAAGAATCTTTAATAGAAAATGGTTATAAGAGTTATTTAAAATAATTTTTTATTTAAATTGGAATAGACTTCCACAGTGGGGCTTTAAATTTATGTTTTAACTTCAATTGAAACGCTGCATTTCAAGTTTTGAAAGAAAAAATTGGAGAGATGGGAGTTATTGCTTAGAAAACGAGGGAAATGTAAAAGAAAAATAAGAAACATGAGCTCATATGAGTTAGTACAACGGAAGATTTGTTCTCATGACCATTGATATCGTGGGAGTGCTTATACCAAGTTGAATTGCATGATAGAGCTTAAATGAACGGAAATAACATATAGAACTGTAACATATGAGATTGAGAATAAAAAAGATATTACACTTGCACCAGAGTCTAACTAACATACTAATAATCTAACAATGCCATAACTTTTGTAATGATGTGTTTAGATTCGCCGATGAAGTGACAGCACAGATGTAAGAAAATTTTATTTGGATCAACATGTTTTTGGAGAAAAATATGCAAGGAAGAAAGTTATATAAATTTTTCTTTCCTCTCACCTATGCAAAGATTCCCTGGGTACATTATCTCTTATCTCTAGTCTCAAAGGTTTGTAGCACTTGCTTACTCAGCTATGGGGATATACAAAGATTATGAGAGATATCCACATAGAACATGAGTGTTTTGCATTTATACTCTTAAAATATAATATAACTTTACAACAGTATATGAAAAAATATTGGTCATTTCATAAATATAACTATTACAATTATTTATTTCTTTAATAACTTTATCGAAATTTGTAAGTAATGTGATATTAGAAAAGAATTTAAAAATGATTTTTAAAGTGGAAAATGTAAGTTTATAAATTTATTCTTGATATTAAAATGTAAATATATCGTTTTTTCAAATCCATTTCACTTGTTGCATTCCATTGTCATTCCCCATCTTCGGCAAATGTAACATCGCGACGGACAATCAGCTTCTTTGTCATTGGATTGTACAGTTTGTATCCTTCATGCTTATATCCAATGAAAATGGTCTTCACTACCTTATCATCCAACTTTGATCTTGCTGCCTTGGGGACATGAGCATAAGTAATTGACCCAAATACCTTCAAGTGTTGAACATTGGGTTTGAATCCACTCCATGCCTTAATCGGAGTTGTGTTAGGAACACTCCAAGTGGGTGATCTGTTTATCAAATATATCGCACATGTTACAGCCTCAACCCAAAAATTATTTGGCATACCTTTCGCTTTAAGTATGCTCCTCGCCATGTTATGTTATGGTGTGTATGGACATGTTATGTTATGGTGCAACCCAAGTTCTTCACAGTGCTTCTTGAACTCATTAGACTTGTACTCACCCCATCCATCACTACGCACCATCTTAATTAGTCTGCCACTCTATCTTTCAACAAATGCTTTAAATATTTTAAAGCAGTGAAATACCTCATCCTTGCTTTTCAATAGATAAATCCAGATTTTTCTTGAAAAATCATCAATAAAGGTTACTTATTGCCTCTAATTAATGATATGTTCATTGGGTCATAAACATCTGTATGAACAAGCTCCAAAGGAATTTCGCACGCCAAGACTCTTTAACAAATGGTATCCTGTGATTCTTTCCAAAAATGAAAGACTCACACAATTGATCAGGGTGGCGAATATGGGGTAAGTCATTCTCTAAATTTCGTTTGGAGAGATTTTCGAAATTCTGAAAATTTAAGTGCCCAAACCATAAATGTCATAACCACGATTCATTATTCACTATTGCATTCAAGAACTTGAAATCACCCATATTAAAATCTAATGGAAACATGCACTTTTTTGATAAAAAGGTTTTAAGAATCAAACTACCTTCTTTATCAAAAATTGAGAATTGATTTTCAACTATGTGCATCACGTAACCCTTTTCGGCCAACTGTCCCATACTCAACAAATTACTTTTCATATCAGGTACATAGAAAACATCATAGATATACTTGTGATCACCATTCTTCAATGTGATAAGAATTCACCCTTTTTCCAGTCACTAAAACGAACCTGCAAACAGCTCCTTCTGACCACACATATGATTTGTGCAACCTGTATCCAAATACCAAGTCTGATTATTTGGAGTTTCATTTGTTGTGGCTACCATTAGTACTGCATGATCATTTTCATCTTATTCATGATTACGGTCTTCTTGAGCACAATTGGCAGCATAATTATCACCTTTTGATATGCACTCATTTGCTTAATGGTCGCGCTTATAGCAGTTATAACATTCCATATTTGATTTATTATGCATGCCCTTACGTCCTCCGCGACCACGTCCTCCGTGTCAAGAGTTATTTGAACTCGAATTGTGATCGAAACCAGTGCTATTTTGCTTAACACCTCCATGGTTTTGGCCACCACGTCCTTTGTTGGAATAGCTACCACTGTGTCCCCGTCCTCTGCCTCGTGAACTACCGTGTTTATGATAGGAACTACCAATTGAAGCTTGTGCTTGTAACCTGTTCAATTGGTTTTTCAATCTTACTATGCGCTCGTAGAGAACCGGACAATAACCTTACTATTATTGTTGAAAGGTCATTGGCCTCTTCAATTGCGGCAACATGTTCAAATCTGGGAGTTAAAAACCTCAAAATCTTCTCCACCTTTGCCTGCTCTGAATGTGTTTCACCATTGGTCTTCATCTTGATTTGTCAAGCAAAGAATTCTATTTATATAGACATCAACAGTCTCTGTGGTTTCCATCTGCAACAGTTCATATTGGCGTCTTAAAGTTTGAAGACGCACCCTCTTGATCTTGTCATCACCTTTATAATTGGTTGACAAAACGGTTCAAGCCTCATTTGCAGTTGTTGCTCTTTCTATCTGCTCAAACGTCTTGTCATTCATCCCTTGATGGATGAGATACAAATCCTTCTTTTCCTTCTTCTTTTGGTCACGAAGCGCTACTCGTTGCGCCTCAATTGCATTAGCAGCTAATGCAGACACTCCACTTTCAATGACATCCCATAACTCATGATAATCAAACAAAACTCTCATCTGCACGCACCAATGATTGTAATTTTTTCCATCAAGAATAGGGACTGATAATTGGGTAGACAATTCACATCAATTGCTTTGTGTCCTTTTGGAAGATCAGTAAGTTGCCATGTATTGTTTTTCTCAATCGCAGCCTTTTGTCTTTTGGGGTGTTGAATGACATCTGCAAGTCTCACGAGTTTTGAATCTACAAGAAAAGCAAAGTGAACCAATTCTCCATTGTCATCAACTCATCATCAAGATTTACTTCGTAATCTTGAAGGTGTATAAGATTAAAGCGAAAGCAAATGGTAAGATTGATAAATACAAAGCAAGGTTAGTGGCAAAGGGATTCGAGCAAAGAGAAGGCTATGATTATGAAGAAATATTTTCTCCTATAGCTTGAATGGAAACAATGAGATTAATCATTGCTTTAACTACACAAAGGAAATAGAAAATTCACCAAATTAACGTCAAGTTTGCGTTTTTAAACGACCCACTTGATGAAGAGGTTTATGTAAAGTAGTCGTCGAATTTCATACAATCTGGCAAAGAGGAGAAGGTGTACAAACTAACTAAGGCTTTATGTGATCTTAAACAGGCACCAAGAACTTGGAACAAAAGGATTGATTCATTTCTTCATGCCACTGGATTTAAAAAATGTGCATAAGATCATGGTCTTGATGTAAAGACTAATGATTATGGAGATTTGTTAATTTTATGTCTTTATGTTGATGATGTAATTTTTACAAGAAGTAATCTCAAAATGATTAACTTCAAGCATATCATGATGAAGGAATTTGAAATGACTGATCTTAATCTTATGTCCTACTTTTTGGGAATTGAACATCCAAGGAGACGATGAAATTTTCATTCATCAGAAGTAATTTACTGTTGAGTTTTTAAAGAAGTTTAAGATGGAGGATTCAAACTCAGTTAAGACTCCAATTGAAACTAGAATTAAACTTACAAAGGAAGGTGACGAGCGAACTATATATGCAACATACTTTAAGCAGATTGTTGTAGATATCTCACGTGTACTAGACCCGACATATGTTATGTTGTAGAATTGGTCAGTTGATACATGAAGCACCTCGACAAGTTCATTTACAAGTTGTAAAGAGAGTTATACGTTACATCAAAGGTACTAAAATACTTTTGGTTTATTTTACCCTTTATTTAAAAAGATTGAGATCGTTGGATACTCAAACAATGATTGGGTGGAGATTCAGACGAGAGGAAGAACACAAGTAGTCATTGTTTTATGATCGAAAAGACTGTTTGCTTGTGATCATCAAAGAAACAGTATTATCTACTTGCGAAGCTGAGTATGTAGCAACAACAAATGTTTGTCAATCAGTTTGGCTCAACAATATCATGACTCAAATTGATTTTAATCTAGATGTTCCAATCAAGATTTATGTGGACAATGTCTCTGCAATTAATCTTGCAAAGAATCCGGTTTTTCATCAAAGAAGTAAACACGTTGATATTCGATATCACTTCCTGCAAGACCAAGTTGGGAAGAACATGATCAAATTAGAATACTACAGATCAGAAGATCAGATTGCTGATATTCTCACTAAGTCATTAAAGATCAATGCTTTTATCAAGTTAAGAGATATATTGAGCATGAAGGTTGTTTCAAATTAGAATTAAGAAAGGATGTTGGTTGTTAATTTATATTTTATTAAAATTTGAATTAGTCTTAAATTGTTTACAATAGTGCTTAATGATCTAGTGGTATTGAAAGTGTTTACAGGATTGTTAGTAGTGGTATTGAAAGTGTTTACAGGATTGTTAGTATTGAAAGTGTTTACAGGATTGTTAGTAGTGGTATTGAAAGTGTTTACAGGATTGTTAGTAGTGGTATTGAAAGTGTTTACAGGATTGTTAGTATTGTATTAGTGGTTAGTTATTGCTCATAGTTATAATTTTATTTATTTATATATATATATATATATATATATATATATTTTCTTTTTATTTTTTTTTATTTTTTGGTTGAATTAAATCAAATAAAATACATCAGTTCTCTTATTTCTTATTTTGTTCAATTAGATTCTACAACTTTTATAACTATTATTCCTTCGATCAGTTTCTCCAAGAGATTGTAGAAACTAAAGCCATACATGTTAAATGATAGGAAGAATGGAAGTTCAAATCAACACAAGCCACCCTACAAATTCATGTTGACATTATGTTATTGGTCGATTTTCATTTTGATTTTTGAACAAACCCGAAAAACAATAATATGAAGCAGCTTCATTGGACCCATTGCGTTTCTAATCTAAATTTCCAGCCGATCATGTCAGACTATCTCTAACAATTGAATCATATGTGCTTAGATGTATATATGGTAATAAAAGTTTAGAATAATTTCAAATTATCGTTACTGTTTTTATTTAATACTTTCTTAATAGAATAACAAGGAGGAACACATAGTCCACAACAATAGCAGGGAAACATGCCGATAAGGTAAATAAATACTAACACACAAACGGCATCGAGATAGCTCAACGAGTTGCATGCATGGAATCCAATGAGTTATACAACATAATAATGCAAGAAAAGGATTAGTCCTTCCAAAGGTTTCAAAATGACATCCTTATGGTACTCTTTACACGACCGCAACTCTCGCAATCATTCTGGGGTTGGCAACAACATTAAATGTTTGGCCTCATGTTCAGATGAGATGCTATCTTTTGGCCAAGAGAACGGTCAGCCTGCATGACAATTCCAAGAAAAGAACATCATGTGAGCAAACCATACCCAGTACTGATAAATTAACATGCCTAAAATCTAAATCTCATTATCTCACCTGAGACCAGTATGATATCCAGACGCTGCGGATTTCATGGGTGACACGTGGGTCAGATAAAGCATCAACCCATCGGCGGATAAATCTATCTTGCCTGCACAGAAGAGAAAACCCGACATCAGACATCACCAAACATATTTCCTATTGAACATATCACATATTTCCTATTGAACATATCAGTAGTTTATAACAGGAACCTGTCAGGTGCCCAAGATCGGAATCTCTCTCCAGCCTGCTTGAAGTTGTTCTCCTTCTCAATTCCACACTGCATTAAGGAGTAGAGCTGTTCATACATTCTTGCACTAACTAATATCGGCAGCATTTCAATAGTTTTGACCAGAGCTATTTATTGTTTTTCAAAATCTTGTCATTTGTTTATAGAGCATTAATCTCTTCTATCCAAAAGCAATGTGTGATTTGTTTCTTCTACAATGAAGAAACATTTAACAATGCTATGGGTCCACTTATTTGTTTCCTTTCTCGTCGGATCAATTTTATATATTTGCTCAGCAACAGTATTTTGTCTAACAGATTAGAATAGAAAAGCATATCAAAGGAATACACGTTTTGACTAATGCTTTGAAGTTTGAATTTTCAGAAATTTTTATTAGAATTATAAAATGTGTAATTTGGTTTCTTAGAAAAACAAAAACTGAAAGGAACTACGCAATCAAAACCGAAACCCATGGCAGGTGGATTCCTTTGCTAACAGATGCTCCACATTTGCATTACCCAATTGATAAAATCTAACCTTTTCACGCCTTCCAGAGCAGATAGCAGGAGGTATGGGGAAACTTTCTGCATGACGAACAGAATCATACCTCGAAGGGAAGTAATTGACCTATAAATTGGCAAGGTTTAGTCCCAAGAAAAAAAAATGTAATAATAACTACAGAATTGATAGCAATATCACCCAATCAGAATGTGCGTGAATTAACAGCAATAATGTAGTTAACAAGGCAACCGGCTTCTCATGCAGGAAACAAATAAGAAAATATAAGAATTAAAACCTTAAGTTACCTCCTCATCCCTGTGGATGAAATTCATGAAACCTTCATGGTGATTGTTGTGGTGAGCACACTTGGGAGCATTGGCAGGAAGTTGCAGATAGTTTGGTCCAAGCCTGTGCCTCTGTGAATCGGCATAAGAGAATATCCTGGTTTGAAGCATCTTATCATCTGAGTAATATACACCAGGAACCACTATGGCAGGGCAAAATGCAAGTTGCTCATTCTCGGCGAAGAAGTTATCTATGTTCTTATTCAGGACCAAGCGACCAACAGGCTGCAAGGGTATAATGTCCTCGGGCCAAGTTTTGGTTACATCAAGAGGGTCAAAGTCAAATTTGTCTTCGTGTGCAGGATCTATTGTCTGAATGAACAGTTTCCACTCAGGATAGTTACCAGCAGCAATGGAATCATGAAGGTCTTGAGTAGCATGGCTATGGTTGGCTCCTCCCACCTTAATGGCCTCTTCCTCCAATAGACACTTCACACCACTCACGGTCTTCCAGTGAAATTTCACATACACTGCTTTCCCAGCCTTGCTGATCAAGGTATATGTGTTAACTCCAAAACCATCCATATGCCTGTAATCTTGTGGAACACCCAAATCATCAAATAAAAAGGAGAACATGTGAAGGCTTTCCGGAAAGTGAGAGAAGAAGTCAAGGATCCTCCAATTCTCCTGGATGTGGTTTTTAGGGTTGGGTTTAAGAGCATGGACCATATCTGGAAACTTCATGCCATCGCGTACAAAGAAGACGGGAAGGTTGTTTCCAACAAGATCGAAGTTACCCTGTTTCACAAGGAAAAATTTGGAATAATGTACAATACCAAAGTACTACTACTGCCATATTTCCTTCTTTCTAAAACTTTATGGCTTTTCAAATACTCAACTAGCACCCTCAGTTACAGTGAAGATTTCTTTACAGGTTAAACTAAATATTTGATTCTTCTAGTTGTCTCTGTACAAGAAAGTTGAGTTTAAGCTATACAAGGAGCTTAGTTTTAAACAGGTTATTTTTCACCAACTGCAGCTGAAATGTTTTGGAAAAAATTTCATAAACATGTTCTAAAACATGCAATACGTTCATTAATCAATACCTCTCTGGTGTAAAATTTCACAGCAAAACCTCGAGGGTCCCTCAAAGTTTCAGGGCTACCACGCTCATGGATGACAGTTGAAAAACGGACAATTACTGGTGTCTGAACTCCAGGAGCTCGAAGGAAATCTGCACATGTCAGGTGAGAAACGTCATGTGTGACCTCAAAGAAACCCTTTGCACTAGCTCCCCTGGCATGGACAACACGTTCTGGGATCCGTTCCCTGTCAAAGTTTGCAAGCTTTTCCACAAGATGATAATCCTCCAGGAGAATTGGACCTGCCAAAATGGATAAAATAACATAAATTTCCTCTTTTCTGATTAAATAATATTCATCCGAATTCAATCCAGCTATTCAACAGTGTGACAAACACATAATAAGCCACCATCCAATTGGCACCCTCGCAAAAGTATAGGAAAAGAAAAAACTGGAATTGACCGCCATATTCCTCCGCAAATAAAAGACTCATAATATTTTTCCACGTAACTGTAACTACCATGTTGCAACATAGATAAGTGAAATCAAAGATTAAACTACACTTAGACATATACAATCTCTATGATAGAAATAGGGCAAAGAATGAATACATGCTAGTACGATTCTATTTCGATAAACTTTTTCATGAATCCTAATAAGGAAAAAAATATGAAGGAAAACTAAAGAAGTTTCTCCCACAAAACTCAAATTAACTTATGCATAAAATAAAATCAACTCTTGGAGAAACTAAATGATAGCACTTTTACAAATTAGTTAATGTATAAACTAATCTAAGCCAAAAAAAAAATCTCTTTTTTCGGGGAAAAAAGGATTTTAGCCTACTTTTGTTAAACATGATTAACATCCCAATATTTTCAAAAATTGATGAATTTAGTCCTACATAGAGTTTAATTCCTCCGTTCTAAAATTCATCATTTTTCTAAAGTTAGGAGAATCTAAATTCAATTTTTTTTTAAAGTTCGAAGACCAGATAGAAACGTACATGGACCTTGATCGCGTTCAACGGAATATTCAAGAACTAAAAACAATATTTTTCCTTTTTCCACCCATACATGCTTATTGAAAAGTTTTTTCTGAACATGGCTTAGATGTTGCATTCTGAATATTCAGTGAACTGTAATTACCAAGGGTAGTAACTAACTACAAAAACCAGAGTCAGCTATAGTCTACACATAGTCAGTCACATGGTCCACATGTCCTGCACTAATAGACCTTACAAAGCACAATAAAGCCCACAAAATTATATTATTTAAGAGGATTCTACTTCGCTGGCATCAAAACAAGGGAAAGTTTAACAATTTTAGCAAACAAGAAATCACTCAAATGCGTGATTATGCAACAATTTCAGCTAGGATCGATACCTCTAGCTCCAACAGTTAAAGAGGAGTTGTTGTTATAAACAGGAGCACCAGAATTTGTAGTCCAGAAGGGAGAATTGAAAGCGCTGGATGGCCGGTGCTGCATCACAAAAAACACCAGTAAGCAAACAAAGTCTAATAATCGATTCACACAACAGTAGTTGCTCCACGAAGCTCAAATTTCAAAGAGATCACAAGTTTTAATTAACAATAAAAAATTGAACACGTTGAGATAAAAGAAACGGAGAAAACGAAGAAGATTTGGAGAGTTTACTAATGGTGGAATCGGAAAACATTAGGCAATAAAAGAAGAGAACAGTGAATAGCAATACCTTGTAGGGATCCATGGTAACGGATGAGAGTGAGAGACGAAAGAAGAGGATGAGAATGAGATTAGGAGAATGGCAACGCTATTTCATTTCGTGTGGCAATCGCGAGTCTTACCGCCTTATAAAGACTCTATTTGTTTTTCTTTTTCTTTTCCAAAATTTCATTTTTATTTACATTTTTTGTATAGATATAACGTTATTTTCATTGAATTTCTCGAGACACAATATATATAAATTAAAGATACTACTTTTAATAAAAAATATTAAAAAATTTATTGAAGATCCCAACAAAAATTTAAGATATTTCATTTATTATAAATTAGCAAAAATATAGGTAAAATTATGTTGTATTCGTATTTTTTTATACTCAATTTTCATAATGATAGAAATTAAATATACATAAAAAAAATGATTTTTGATGAACTGAAAATGAAAAATAAAAAATAATATGTAAAAAAAATATAAATTGATTAAACAATTTTTTTTTCTTTTTTAAGTTGTTTTTCTTTTTTCATTGATAGTTTTGGAATCTGAAAGTGTAATAATGTTCATGTTAAAGCTAAGATTGACTTGATAGTAGATACAAGAGAATAATGGTTTTACCAAAATATATAGTTGCTTGAAATGGGGTGAAGAGAGTGATTGAAAATGAAAGTTATTTTATTTTATACGTGAGATTTTATGTAGAACGTGTGAGAGTATGTTGTCTCTTTCTTCCTATTGTTGCCTTTAAATAAAGAATTGAGGAAAGAATGAGGATTTAGTTTGCCTATAAAAATTCTACATTAATATTAAATTAAAAAATAATTATTTTTTAAGTAATTTATATGAAATAACAAAATAATTCACTGTAATAATAAAATGAGATATATTAATAAAATGAGATATATTAAATAAGAGTAAAATTAAAAGAAACTTGTGTGCAGAAAAAAGCTAACAAAGATATAGATGTAGGCCAACCTCGTTATACAAACCAAAATTTTATGAATCTAATTTAGGCTTAAAAATTTACTTACTACAAACAATATCTGAAATAACTTTTTCTTAATTTAAACTTTTTATTTACTTTAGATTAATTAATATCTTTTTATAGAATGTGTCTCATAAGGTATATTATTATAGTTTATTTTCTCTCCTCTACATCAATATCAATATATATAATTATTTTAAAAAATAATTAATAATAAAAAATTTAAGTGGAATATCTTTTGAAAGTTTAACATTTTTTTTTGGAAAGTTTAATATATTTTTCTCACAAATTTATCCTGATTTAGTCATATTTTCTTCACTTAATTATACATATATATCAAAATTATTTTTGACAAATGAAATGTAAAATTCGCTAAAAATTTCGATATACCTAAATTTCATCCCAACACAATGTTGGTATTAAAATTTTCACCAATCTTATATTAGTAGACATAATTTTGATGCTTCAATTTCTTATTCTCCAAAATTATTCAGTTATTACTGAACAGCAAAAATTATACCCAAGGTTAAGATATTTCAACTGTGAGAGCCTATGAAAAATAATTTTATTGTCACTATTTTTATAAATAAAAAATAATTAATTACTATAATAATTATATTAGAGACTATTTTAGTGATTAAAAAGAATTAATTTTAAAATTAGTTTATATTATTGTTATAGTTTCTAAATTGGTATATAAGTAGTTATCAAAGTTCTAACTACAAATTATTTAAATTCTAAATTTGGTAACAAAAGTTTTGGTTTCTAATTATATATCAATTTAAAAATCATTTAACAATAATAGAAACTAATTTAAAAATTAATTTTTTTAATTTATAAAATAGTCTATAATTATGTAATTATAACGTCTAATTACTTTTTATTTTAAAAATTAATTTTTATTTTATAAATTTTTTCTATTAATTATTTAAAAAAGTATATGGTAATTTATCTTAAGATTCATTTAAAGAATTAATAGTATTTTTCTTTAATGAATTTGGAAATTGAACTGGTGGTATGAAGTTAATGTAACCTAAACCGAGGACAAAGAACAATCAATTTCATATAATTAAAGTATACTTATCATCTCGTTAATTTATTAATCTAAAATAAAATAAAGTATTCATATTAATAGTAAATCATTACACTTGTGGATATTTTATAATATGTATCCACGTGATTATCATTATCATTATATACAAAATTTCATAAATTTTCTCATTTTCATAATTAATTTTTTATTTCTAATTAAATATTTAAAATTGTTAAAGATCTTACACAAATTATATATAAAAACTTTTTAATAGTAGGTACAAAATTTATTTTAAAAATATTTTATAAAATTGAATTAAATTTAAAAATTAATTTTTAAAATGATATTTGATTAAAATTTATCTTATTCATAATTAGATTATTTATCAAATCATCCATTAATATATAATCTAACGTATAAATTTATATTCTTATAATATATAAACTTCACTTTAAAAATAATTAATTTTATAAAATTAAATTAAATTTAAAATTGACTTTCTAACAAAAATAAATATAAAAAATAATGAAAATTCTTTTTGTTTCTAATTTTCACTATGAATTGTCTGCATATATCATGTTCATAACAGTATTAAAGTGTGAAGTGTAGGATGATAATGATGAAAAATGGATTATATCAAGGGGTGACGAAAAATTAGAGTTTAATAATATTTGATGTCCATTTTTATTTCACTTTTTGCTTAAAATGGAATCCGTAGGCGAATCTGGAATAACTGGGCGATATTTGATGGGATGTAGGAAGTGAGGACCACAAATATTATTATTAATGGATTACTACGTAATAATGCGTAATATTTTATGGTGAGAATAAGGAGCTATAGATAAGAGTTGGATTAAGTTGAGAAAAAATGATTAAAATATTTGAGAACGTCCTTCACTCTAGCTTCCTTATCTTTCTTTTGGCCTTTTCTTTTGAGTTTAGGCTTAGCAATACGTGAGATGGTGACATCCACCATTCCTAACATCCCACGCTACCCAATCTTCTCCAAACATCCCCTTAAATTAAATTCAAACATAAATACGTTCTTACAATTTTCGAACCTACAAGTAATTATAAATACTTGTATTATTTTTTTTATAGTATTTTTAATATTTTTTATGCCAAGCTGTTCAAGTAATATTATTAAAATTAGGTAAATTCTTTGGGTATTTTCATTTTTTATCTTTATATTTTTTTTTAATTCCACAATATTTTTTTGAGTATGGTGAAGAGTGTGGTGTTTTATTTATTTATTTTTAATTAGTGGTGATTATTTGTGATGACTAGTGATGAACTTTGATGATTAAAATACGTTTTGTGATATTTTTAATAATAACGGACGTGTTTTTTATTCACTTATTGTATAATTAAAAAATTACAAAATCTATAAAAAACAGGATGTAAAACTGAATTATAAAACTAGAAAAAACACTATCTTCATACTGTAGAATAAACTTTTAGTTCCAAAGTTCACAATTTGTTTCATATTACAATAAAAATCAACTTCATAAAACCATCAATAGTTTAGGAATAATTATTTTTTTAATAGGATTTTTAAATATCACCTAAAGAAAAAAATTTAACTAAAAAAACTCAAATCCTAAAAAAAATGTGGATAAATCATGTCAGATGATAAAATTGTCCTATCTATTACTAGAGTAAAAAAGAGCAAAAGTATTGTAACTAAAAAGAAAGTAAAAAAATACAAAATATAAAAATTATTTAAAAATATAAAATTATGTTTCATTTAATTTTTTTTGAAAAACTTAAAACCGACTTTTTATAATTAATAATTAATATGATTTATACGAAGTTTCATAAGAGATATTAAGCGGAGGTAGAATTTGTCTTAAAATTAATATACTGTCTGTTTTTAAGGGCATATAAATTATTTTAAGTCTCAGGATATGAATTATTATGGATATTAATTATTAGGTGTACAGGAAGATTTCGTTTGATGACGTCAATATTTTTCTTTTTTATTATTTGTTTTCCAACTTATCTCATTAAAATGAATAATGAAATAGTGTAATTTTTGTGGGTGGGATTTTATTCAAAACTTATAACTGCATAAATCAGAGATCCATCACTGTCCTTAGACGCACCAAAGGGGCAATTTTTGTTTTTGGGGTGCATGTGTTTTTTTTGGGTACAAATTTCGAGCCCGTCCTTGCAATTTTCTAAAGAAAATATTCGAATTGAATCTTTATGCATTATTAACAATAACAAAAAATGTACACTATTAATCACACACAAAAAAAACATGTTAAATGTGACTGTAGTTATTTTTAATAAAAATCAACAAATTTATTATGTGTTTATCTTTTATTGATTAATAATATAAAAATCATTTATAATATTAATGAAATCATTAATTAAATAATCAAACTAATTAAAGTGAAATATTAAGGAAATCAGATAACTAACTGATAATTAATGAAAATATGTGTGCGTAGTGTTTTGGTTTTCTAAAATCTAATTTATTGTTACGTAAGTATACAAATTTCTAACATTCCTTTTAATTAGCCTAGTATCACCATTCTTCTTTTGGTCTTTCACTTTCAATGTTTTTATTCCCTATTTTTTTTAAAGTAAATGTAACATGCTCATTTTTAAACTAAAATTGTACCTGAGTGGATGATGGGACCTAGGTAATACCTCTCTATTGGATACACAATTCGCTGATGTGTTAGTACCGGTCGGGTACTTACGATTGCACTCCGACGCTCAAGTCAGTGCTAATATATTTGGTGTGTTCTCCTAGGATATCAAAAACGTATTTTTTCTCCCTTTAGGAGTCCTATTTTATAGGTTGACTTTGATCTCCACTTATGTGGGCTAGATAACCAGTTCATCAAAACGTATCTAGTGATTTTCTGAAATCATGAGAGTGTATCTCTCAGTTACATTGAGATATTTACCCAAATATCTTTAAGTATGTCTTTTGACTTATTCATGTCTTAAGAATTCAACCCATCCATAAATATTAAACATTAACCTTTCGACTAAAAACCTCGATCTATTGACAGAAAAAAACTGAGTTAAATTTATACAGTTTATCTTATATATAGATTGTTTGAGAAATTAGTGATCGAGTTATGATAAAAAACACAATTCTAATTTGATTTATCATGATATTATGAAAAAAGTATTATGACTTGCATTTCTTCTTCACATTTTAATTGTTATCTTTATTTCTACATGTTTTTGTACTATGTAACCGCTAGTTAAATATTCGTACATCATAAACTTGTAAAACAAATCCCAAATGTGTTTTAAAAAAGTAAATAATACACAACACAATAACTACTGATTAAATATTTTTTTTTACTGTGAATACATTCTTGTTAAATTACATATTACATGCACAAACTTTTTTTTATTAAACAAACATACTAAATTTATCTTTAAGTTTGACTTGAGTAAAAAATGATCCCAAATTGGTCGTTGTCTTGTCATGAATTTTTGCGAAACTAGACAAAATTGAATTGTGTGTTTGGTCTGCATCTGCAAATGAAGGACAAAACGTTAATAGAGTGTAAGTGGTTGAGATAAAGCCATGTACATTGCTAACTCACCTTGAGTTCTATTATCTTCACTGGAAACAACATTATGAAGAAGGCAACAACTTAGTCTATTAACGTAAGCACACATGTTGTTCTATTTTATAATTGAGAATATATATATTTTTTAAATTCATTTTGGATTATAGAATAGTAAGGTATTTTCAATTCATAAACACCTTCTGAATTCTATAATTCAGAGTTTTTGGGATAACTTATTTTGAAAAAAAATCAATAAAAAAATATTTTTAATATATTAAGAAGTATGGGGTGCCACAAGAAGAAACCATGAAGGTGCAAGAAGAAAAACCAAACCCACAAAGACGGAGATTCAAAAGGGGCAGTTTCTTCCTGCACCCCTACATTTTTCTTCCTGCACCCCCATAATTTTGTAAATTCCAAAACTAACCCCCACAATTTCTGGATTTGGGAGTGTGTTACGGATTCATCAATCCGGAAGTGAATTGCATTCCGGATGAGGGGGTGTTCCGGAAGCAAAGTTTGCATAAATTATTGATTTTCAGATTGCTAAATCTGGAAGCCTAATTTCTATTATGGATTGGTGGATCCATAATGATTTTTTTCAATTATGAATTTTTGAATCCGGAATGCATATTTTGAATTACGGATTGGCGGATAGAGAATTTTTTTTCAATTATGGATGTTTTGCATTTTTTATTTTGGATTAACACTATCATTCATGTACTAGCGGAAGCATCAATCCTAAAGATTACCGGATGCGCCAATTCGAAAATTTACTGGATTTCATAATCCATAATAAAAAAAGTACAATTTATATACGAACAGTTTTGTCTTTACGCAACCTTGTGGGGGTGCAGGAAGAAATTGCCTTCAAAAGGTCTAAGATTTACTTTGGTTCAAAACCTCTTTAGTTCAGTGTAGTTACTCTTTTTATCTTTCAGACGCAAACTTTATAATTGAACACTAGTCAATGAATTTATAACGCCTAGCACCATGTAAAACCAACTTAGTTAAATCACTTTGTCGAATAGAAAAATTACTTAATTGTATTATTATATTGTATAATTTTATTTTTTTTAAATCCCACATTTTTGTTGTTGTTTAAAATTGAAAATAAATACTTATACATGTAAATATTTTTTTTATAAATTATCTAATATTTATATCAATTATTTGAAAGAATATAAAATGTTGAAGGGCGAAAACTGTTAATATATTTAATTTTCTATTTTAAATTATTGAGCTTTGTTTGTTTGATCCAACTTTCCTTTTCTGTTTCAGCTAGGTCTTAATCTTTTTCTTATATATACACCATGTATTTTACTCTCTAATATACAAGTGAATAAAAGTTTCTTTTATATTTATTTTCTCTACAATTAGGGTTCATCAAAACCTCTCTTTCTTCATTACGATTACGTGCGATTACGTACGCTACATTAAAGCATCACATCAGACAAGGAATATTCATCTTCATTTACTGTAATATGGTATAAGAGCTCTTCGAATGAAGAGTTCTGCTGCGCTTCTCTCTGATTTTTATTTCCCTCTTTGTTGTTCTTGGTTATTTTATTTTTTTCTGTTCTCTTTCAAAATCTTGATTGGTTTTAAAAATCTTTTAGGCAATGTTTAATGAAAACCCTAGTCTTCATAGTCTTAATAGTAGTCACACTATTACATGCAATTTTTGTGGTAAATATGGTCATACTGAGGCGGTTTGTTTTCGCAAAGTGGGTTTTCCTTCTGGTAATGTTAAAACCTCAAAGTTTTCTTTTACTACAAAAGTCTGCACTTTTTGTAATCGTCTTGGCCACACTGTTGACACCTGTTATAAAAAGCATGGGTTCCCTCCTGGCTACAAATTCACCAATGGGACATCCCAAGCCAATAATATGATTACTACTGACACTTTTTCTGAGCTTTTTCTTAAAGAACAGGATGTAAAGGGGATTCAACTTACATCACAACAGTGCCAATTCCTTACCAACATTTTGCGTCAGCAAAACCTTGAGGATCCTGCCCCTCACACTCAAATTAATCAAGTCGGCACCATCTCTACGGATGAAATCCCCAATACTGAGCATTCTTCAACAGGTAAGTTTCTCTCTTCACTATCTTCTATAAAAGAATCTTGGATTATTGATTCTGGTGCCACTGATCATGTTTGTCACAATTTGAACGTTTTTACTACTTATACTAAAATTAAACCTGTCTTAATTAGTCTTCCAAATGGCCAAACTGTTTATGCCACATATTTTGGTTTAGTACGTTTTTCTGATAAGTTTTATTTGTCTGATGTGTTATACGTGCCTCGTTTTCAATTAAACTTAATATCTGTTTCTAAACTCACACACCAACTTAAATGCACTTTAACTTTCACTTCAACCCACTGCATTATACAAGACAATCTCACCCAAGAGAGGATTGGTACAGTTAAAGCCAGCGCTGGCTTGTACCTTGTCACTACCTTGCCTGCTTCTAGTCGTTCTAAACCGCATTGTTTTGCTCATTTTATTAATTGTAATATCACAAACAAAACACTATGGCATTATAGACTAGGACACCCTTCACATGAAAGATTACATGTCTTAAGCAAACAATACTCTTTTATTACGGTTGATACTCATCATGTATGTGACACTTGTAGTCGTGCAAAACAGAGAAAACTTCCTTTCACTTTAAGTAATACTGTTACCTCTGCTATTTTTGATCTTGTACACTTTGATATTTGGGGACCATGTTCCATAATTTCCATGCAAGGTTTTCGTTATTTCTTGACTATTGTTGATGATTACTCGCGTTATACTTGGGTTATTCTGCTGCATAACAAATCTGAAGTGCGTCAACACATCATTAACTTCACTGTTTTCGTTCAAAATCATTTCAAAACTAATATCAAAACGATTCGTACTGACAATGGTGTTGAGTTTGCTATGTCAAATTTTTATGCTTCAAAGGGAATTATACATCAAAAATCTTGTGTTGAAACACCACAACAAAATGACATTGTAGAACGTAAACATCAACACATACTAAATGTAACCCGGGCTTTACTTTTTCAAGCAAATCTTCCTCCCATTTTTTGGGAATTTGCTGTAAATCATGTTGTTTTCTTAATAAATGCAATTCCTACTCCATTACTTGATAACATCACTCCTCATGAAAAGTTTTTTGGAAAACCATATGACATTTCCTTTCTAAAAGTGTTTGGTTGTCTCTGTTATGCTAGTACCATTACTGCACATAGGAAAAAATTAGATGATAGATCTATCAAAGGTATTTTTCTTGGCTTCCCGCAAAATACAAAAGGTTATATTATCTTAAATTTAAAGTTTCATAGCATAGAGATATCAAGACATGTAATCTTTCATGAAAACCACTTTCCATATAAATTGGACAGTGGCTTGCCTAAGGACCCTAACACTTTATATCTCCCTATTTCTAATGCATATAATTCTGCTTTTGATTTTTTTTCTGATACTGCACCTCCTGTCGAGCCATGTGCCTCTACTCCTGCACCCAATACTGTTCCTCCACCAGCCTCATTATCCTATGATCTTCCAACAAATAGTGCCTCTGCTCCTGCATCCAACATTGCACCTCCATCAGAATTATCACCGCCTGCATCTTCAGGAAGCATCTCACCCCAATTTCCAAGAAGATCAGCTCGTCCTCACCGACAACCTGCCTATCTTGCAGATTTCCACACTGCAACCAACACTGTAAGTAGTAGATATCCTATTCATAATTACTTGTCTTACAATTCCTTATCTTCCAATTTTAGAAATGTTATTTCCTCTATCAATTCTCATCCTGAACCTCGGACAAATAACGAAGCCTCCAAACATGCTTCTTGGCAATCTGCCATGCAAGATGAACTTCAAGCTCTTGCTGCTAACAATACTTGGCAACTTACCCCTCTCCCTCCAGGAAAGAAAACTATTGGTTGTAAATGGGTATATAAAATCAAATACCATTCTGATGGCACTATTGAGCGCCACAAAGCTAGAGTTGTTGCCAAAGGGTTTACCCAACTTGAAGGACTTGATTTCTTAGACACTTTTGCACCTGTTGCTAAACTCACTACCCTCCGCCTTCTGCTTGCTATTGCCACTACCAAAAATTGGATTTTAAAACAACTTGATGTCAATAATGCATTTCTTCATGGTGATCTCCATGAAGAGATATACATGACCCCCCCACCTGGCCTCTCTCTTCCTTCTCCCCAGCATGTTTGCAAGCTTCAACGATCTTTGTATGGCCTTCGTCAAGCTGGTCACCAATGGTACGCCAAACTTTTTACTTTTCTTTTATCAAATAATTACTTTATTTCTATTGCTGATCACTCTCTTTTTCTTAAATATAATAATGATAAACTCACTGTTATTCTTGTTTATGTTGATGACTTGCTCTTAACTGGTGATGACACGGAGGAAATCAATACAATTACTGCATCCCTTCACCATCACTTCAAGATAAAAAATTTAGGTAATCTCACTTACTTTTTGGGACTGGAAATTGCTCGCAACAGTACTGGTCTTCATTTAAGTCAACGCAAGTATACTCTTGATCTCCTTCAAGAAACTGGCATGCTTGACTCTGCACCTGTGGCCACTCCTATGACTCACACCACCCGTCTCTCTCCCGACCAAGGCTCACCTCTCGATGCTGATGCCACTTCTCAATACAGAAGACTCCTTGGACGTCTAATTTACTTAACCAACACGCGACCAGACATCACCTTCGCTGTCCACAATTTAAGCCAATTCATATCTGCACCCACAACTCATCATCAGCAAGTTGTCTCACGTCTTTTGCGTTACCTCAATGGCACCCCTGGTGAAGGACTATATTTTTCTCACACTAGTTCACTTCACCTTTGTGGTTTTAGTGACTCTGACTGGGCAACATGTCCTACCACACGCAAATCTGTCACTGGATATTCCATCTACTTAGGAGACTCCCTAATATCATGGAAATCAAAGAAGCAGTCAACTATCTCCCGCAACTCCTCTGAAGCCGAGTATAGAGCCCTTGCCACCACCACATGTGAGTTACAATGGTTGTCTTACCTCCTTCAGGATTTACATCTTCCTCTCTCCCAGCCTGCAACCCTGTACTGTGACAACAAATCTGCCCTTCAAATAGCTTCCAATCAAGTTTTTCATGAACGAACCAAGCATATCGAAATTGATTGCCACCTAGTTCGTGAAAAACTTAACTCTGATCTCCTCAAACTACTGCCCATTACTTCTGCAATGCAAGTTGCTGACATATTCACCAAGCCCCTTGCTTCCGCACAATTCTCTACTCTCAAATCCAAGCTGGGCCTGATAAATATCTACTCCCCAGCTTGAGGGGGTGTTAATATATTTAATTTTCTATTTTAAATTATTGGGCTTTGTTTGTTTGACCCAACTTTCCTTTTCTGTTTCAGCTAGGTCTTAATCTTTTTCTTATATATACACCATGTATTTTACTCTCTAATATACAAGTGAATAAAAGTTTCTTTTATATTTATTTTTCTCTACAATTAGGGTTCATCAAAACCTCTATTTCTTCATTACGATTACGTGCGATTACGTACGCTACATTAAAGCATCACATCAGACAAGGAATATTCATCTTCATTTACTGTAATAAAAACTTACAACAATCTCATTATTATTCTGAAATAAAATAAAATATAAAATTTTAATATATACATATATTGTGTATGTTAAATATTTGTCAATTTTTTTTAATGTTATCTTTAAAATTATCTTGAAGATATACAAATGCTTGACAGACACGTGATGAATTACCATTACCCATAAAGACAAACTAATTATTTTAAAATAATAATAATTACTGATTTACAAGAATAATCAAACATATTCATTGATTTTCAAACAGTATAAAATACTTTTAAAAAATATATTAAATCTAGACAATCAATATTTTTTGTGTATTTATTATGTTTTACAATCATATTCTCTTTGGTATAAATGTCATCAAACAATTCCAATGCAACAAAATGACTATCTACACATTTTATTGAGTACAGATGTGAATAAATTATCATAATCTCTCACAACTTGCAAAAGTATTTATAACTGGAGTGATCCCTAGTAATGTACCTGTGTGGATGACTAGACTTAAGTAATGCTGATCCACTTGATACATAATTAATTGTCGTGTCGGTAGTTTTTGAATTTTTTAAAGTTCTTCTTCTCCTACGCGTGTGCTCCGCCGGTTGGTGCCCTAAATCTCTCACAACTTGCACTCCGACGCTCAAGTCAGTACTAGTGATTAGTCTGTTCTCTTAGGATATGAAAATCATACATTTTCCCCCTTCAGAAGTCTTCTTATTTATAGGTTGATTTGGACCTCTCCTCACGTGAGCCAGATAATCAGTTCACTAAGACGTGTGTAGTGATCTCCTTATATCACGGGAGTGTCTTTCGCAATGTGTCATTGACACTCATCTAACGTTAGTTGTAATTGCTTTATTGCCACGTATTTATTACGTTATATTATTAATTAATGTCTTCGGTCGTCCGGTTCGACCGATATCATTAATATATTACTGAATCTCCTAACTTAATACTCATTATATCATAACAACATTAAATAAATGTCATCATAAAAAAAAACTAATAAACAAGTATAACACCGTTTGAAATAATTCAATACATCATGTATCATTTCAAAAGCCACTTAAAAGAAGTTAAATCAAGTTCTTAAATGTTATTATAAAAAAAGAGAGTAGAGGAACTACTCCTTGAATAATATTGTTAAGTAAGAGAGAGTTAGCATTTGCTTTTTTTTTTTTCTCAAACAGTGCACTCATTGCTTGAGTGATGAAACTTATTGTTTAAGTGTTTCTCTCACGATTTTGAGACAGTCTTCAAAGTAGATGAATCATTGATATGATTTATTTTTCGCTCTAATAATGAATTGTCATTTTGAACGAAAAAAATAGTCGTTTAAGTAACAAAATTATTTGTCTAAGTGATATTTATAAGGGTTTTGAGCAATATCTCACTCATAGGGTACAAAATTAAATTTATCTCATTCTCACTTATCACTTACATGAAAAAATACAAAAATATGACTAAATTTTGACTTCTATATTATTTGGAAAGCCAATTCAACTTTTGAACAATATGCAACATCAATAACTAAAAAAATAAAAATAAAAAATAAACCAAAACCACTTATTTTAATTCGAAACATTTTGTATCAATTATAGTCCACAGTTAATATTGTCTCAATTGATTTCAAATTTTCAGAATGATCATTAAAATATAGAAAATTATATTCAAAAGCAATTTTTATACTTCAAGATCATAGTTTAACCAAATTTCAACATATACACATTCATCACCACGGTAAACATCTAGTTCACATAATAATATACCATTTAAATTTTATCCCATTTCATTTGTATCAAAAACCCAACAAAATGTTAGTTCCCCTATATATACAAGTTAAAATATTTCAAGAGTTAAACAATTAAGTTTCAAATATAAGTCTATCATCCAAACAAAATTTCAACAAATTCAAACTATAAATCATTCAAAAGTTGTTGTAAGCAAAACCAAAGGAACTTAAATTCAGATTTGATCATGAATACTAGTTTAAATTAAAATCATGGCATAACACAGTTATTTATATTAAGGGATTTTTGTTATAATTGTTTTTCGTTGTACATAAATTTATTCCTATTCTATTCTTATATCAATATTTCATTTTATTATTTTATTTTGGTTATTTCATTATTTTATAATTACTTAAATTTAAAACTAAAAAAATGAGTTAATATAAATTTGAAAGAAATGATTTGAAAGAGGTGCACTAATTTATTTGAAAATAATGAGTCAAATAAAACTTTGAATTGAGAAGTGATTTGATGGGCAAAACTCTCTCAAATAGGTAGAAAGACATCGTACACAAAGAAAACTTTGAGAGAAGTGTGAGAAAAAGAGACTAAAACTGAAAAAATAACAAAAAAGAAACATAAAAAATGAATGTAAACCACAAAAAAAAGGTTCTTTTTTCATTTTTGACAATGTAAAGATATTTCTTATTGAAAATATCATTATAATTTATTTTGTTCTGATCAATCAATAATTTTGTTTGTTTAATTGTTAATGCTCCTCATCTTTATTTATTTTATTATGCCTTTTCATTTCCGTACAACTGGAGGCGGAAGAGGAAGAAGATAGAAAATCAAAATATCTCAAACTGTTACTTGAGTACAAATCATTCAGATTTTTGCACACGTAAAGCGTTATCTTGATGTCATTGTTGATATGGTAGGAAGGAGAAATGCGTTTCGAATACCCCATTGTTGCGAAGAAAAAAAAAAGATATTAGAAAATAGATATTTTCTTAGGATTTGTTATTTGTAGTTTCTCATTTTATTCTTATTCTTATTTTTTTTATTATTATATTCTTTTTTTAGTTTTATATTAATAATAAATCAAAATTAGTGATTTAATATAATTATGTTCATTGTGTTATAAATTTAAATTTATTTAATATATTTTGTACTATAATTTTATATTATTAAAATTATATGTTGAAACTCAGATGAGAGAAATTTTTTCTATCTTATTTTTTCTTAAAGATACAAATAAGATAAAAAACATATATAATAATAATAATAGTAAAAATGCGGATACAAGAAGCAATATGTTTTTGCTAGTTATATATTATATATAATAAGAATGACCAATTAAATACACTCATATAATTTATTTATTTATATATAATAAGATTATTTCTTTGTATTTTCTAAAATAGTGACCACTTAATTCATTCACACATATTATTTTTTGTATTTTATTTTTAAAATTGCATGCTCGTTTATATTTTATTTATTTATGTATAGTTCGAAATATAAGAAAAATTGAATGAAATATAAAAAAAACATGTTTATTTTATTTTATTTACATCAATAAAAAATTATATCAATGATTTTGACATCCAACATAAGCTGTCTTACATACCACCTATCTCACAACAAAGTTCACTACAAATAGCATTCGTCTTGCCTGGTGCAGAAGCGTTTGCCTTACTAAAATTATGATGTAGTGATTATTTTCAAAATATCTATCAATTTAGAATAAAATTATATATTTATGAATAATTTAATAATTATTAAAATAATAAAATTTAAAATTTTAAAAATTATTAAAACATAAATTATTTAAAATTAATTTGTAATATGAATTTTGAACTCATTTATATAATATAAAATAAAATGAGTCAATGTGAGATTCGAGTACACTGTGTAAAATTAGAAAAAAATAGTTTCTCGGTGGTCTTACAAAGAAGGGTGAAAAAAGAAAACCAAAGCTTGAATTGAGCTCACATTTTGCTGTTGAAACTGAAAATGGTTGTAGAAAGCAAGATTGGGAAAGCGAAGTGGGTAGAGGTGATGGAATATTGTGTGAAGCAGTTATTCAAAGAAATGAAAGAGGCTAAGGCAGAGGCCAAATCTTTCTCTGTTTATTGTTTTCAATTACTGGTTTTGGTTTTGCTTCCAATTCGTGTCTTCTTTTTGTTGGCACCTAAATTGAAATAACCGTTTTTAAGCTTTATTTTTTTCACTATACTGCTTATTAATCAATGAAGAGAATGACCCAAGAATCAATTTCTAAGTTTTCAGGTCTCCATCAAATTTCATGTTCTACATACATCATTGCAGCAATTAGTATTGAATATCATAGATTAAAACATATTTCGATAAATATGTTTATAGTTTTTTTATTCTATTTACATTTATGCTAAAACTTGGGCTATAATCATGGAAATAATTAAAACTTTATTAACTTTACTGTTATTATTTTCTTGACGATCATGATTACATGTATCTTGGAAGAAGAAAGAGAACGCATGAAAAACAAACAGATGGAAACTCTTGCACCGTTGCTTGCTTGGTTCTTCACGTGGGGAAGGATATGCTTTCCTTTCATCTGTTTCTTATTTGTAATCTAGCTATGAAAAGACGGTTAAGATTAATAATTCATGCCCAAGTGGGTCCCTCACCATTGCTATTTAAACAATCAAACCACCTTCTCTTCTTCCATACTCTTCGTTTCACCATGTTCACGGACATTGCTTGAAGCTCAAGTCGAACTTCGCTTACTTGATCGAAGACCGTGTTTGGATCTCGGGGAGATGTTTAACTGTCTGTGCCTTAATCCGTTCATTTCCGTCTCTTCAACCATTGCCTGCACCATTCACGTAATTCACTATCTTCAACTTTTTCTTATGCTGCTTTCTTGTTTCTATTCTCTACAAATTTTATGTGGTTTTCTTGGCACTGTTTTGATTTCAAGCAAACCTGCATTTTGGTTCCTTTTTAATTTGTTTTCTTATCCTTAGTGGAAAAACCTTAACCCTAGATTTCTCAGGTTCCTTCTAGAATTTATAGTCTGAAGAAGTAAGTAATCAGTGAAGTACTTATTTTAGTTCAATTCTATTTTTATAGTATGAGTAAGAGGTTTTTGAGCACCGAATCATGATTACCTCAAGCACTACCTTGTGTTTATCAAAATCTAATGTGAATGATAGCTTTCCATACTCTCTCTGGGCAGACTGTGAGAAGCAGGCAGCATCTTGCACCACAAAAGTCAGTTGATCTTGCTGTTGGCTATCGGAATCCACTTGGATATGGGTTCGGATCTGGATTGAGAAGATCACTGCACGAGATGGTATATTTGACCATGTTTCATGTCTCTTATTTCAAAAGTTAAACAATTAGGGTCAATGTTTCCTGAGAAACTTTAGAATTGTCTGTTGCTTTTATGAGAATCAATTTGCTTCTGGAATATAGTTCGGTATGTTTGGTACTGTGGCGGCCAGTTCCTAATTGTAATTATGGATAAAGACGAACATATTAAAGGTAACAACTAACAAATTCAACGTGTTTTACAGCGTGCTAAACTCTTTTCCTTTTTTCTATTTGTCACTTCGAGATAGAAGTGAATGATCAAAGTGAATTAAGTAGAATGACATTGAACATTTAGACTGAAGTCTGGCGGATTTGCCACATTTGTTTAGAAATGAAAGTTTCTATGTCTTTTATACGCATATGCTGCATGTGGATAAGTTGTCTCGGTGTGTTTTCCTACAACTAGGTCAGCTCTCGTTTCAAGGGTGTAGCTGTTATGACAGATGACAAATCAACAATATCATCCACTGAGGAATACTTAGAAAACATTGGCATCTTTTCTATTGATCCGTCCCTAAAGCCATATAAAGATCACTTCAAATATAGACTGAAGAGATATGTAGAGCAGAAAAAGCTTATTGAAGAATATGAAGGAGGTCTTGAGGAATTTGCCAAAGGTGGTTATGATTCTCGGCATTGTTTCATGTTTGTTTTTCTTTTCTATACATTTGCTGTGCATGCAAAATAATATAGCTGCTAAGTACACTACTAATGTTTATCCATGTCTTGTATCATAACTGTGTTTCAACTGGATTGATTTCTTTTTAAAGGCCTCACTGATTTGATAGATTGATTCTATCGACAGCTTTATAATGTTTGCGTTTCTTTTTCACTTCCCTTTTCTTCTCAGGTTATTTGAAATTTGGATTTAACAGAGAAGAAGGTGGAATTGTGTACCGTGAGTGGGCACCTGCTGCTCAGTAAGTTATATATTTGTCAAGTATGTGTCATTGTTTTATTTAATAATTTTTTCAGATTTTACATTTCTTCCAATGCAGGGAAGCACAAATTATTGGAGACTTTAATGGATGGGATGGTTCAAACCACCAGATGGAAAAAGATCAGTTTGGTGTCTGGAGTATTAAGATCCCTGATGTTGATGGAAATCCAGCTATACCACACAGTTCAAGAGTGAAGTTTAGATTCCGCCATGGGGATGGAGTTTGGGTTGATCGCATCCCTGCTTGGATAAAATATGCCACTGTTGATCCAACCAGATTTGCAGCCCCATATGATGGTGTCTACTGGGATCCACCCCTTTCAGAGAGGTCACATTATTCACCTGTTGAATATCTTTGGACTTTTTTCTTTAATAAAAATTAAGCATTGCATCGGAAGGATCAATACTAAAAGGGACTTTGGTATATGCCACAGATTAACTGAATTTAAAATTGTGTAAATAATTTCTTACAGTTTTAGAGAGTCAATTTTTTTTATAGCATTCAATTGAATTATAATTAATTAAAGGTTTGGATCCAAATGAACGTGGTTATTTTAGTTGCATTATAAATAAAGTCTCATCTGAGGCATAAATGAATCTAGATGTACTGTGATATATGATTTATTATAAAATAAAATATAATTTGTTTTTAGTAATGAATGCTACCAAAATCCCATCAACTGTCATTATTTGAAATTGTCACTTCAAATCGTGGGTTGATAAAAAAAAAATACTGATTTCAAATGCGAGTTTTAATAGAATCCATGGATGAATCAACAGATTTCCACCTTTTTTATATTCCATATACGCTAGCATGTTTCATTCCTCTTTTCTGTCTGGTCATTAAAGAAAAAAAACATTTGTTTGTTTGGTGTATAGCTTGCAACAGAATGAGGAAAATGTCTGTTGGATTTAAAAGTTGTAGATTGTTCAATTGGATCGAATGATCCTACCATTCCTTTATATATATATATATATATATATATATTTGTTATTTATATTTTCCTCACACTTAACTCGGTAATGTTCAAACAGAATTATGTTCATTTATGTTCATTTGTTCACTTTCTTTTCTGTTCTGCAGATATCAGTTTAAATATCCACGTCCACCGAAGCCAAAGGCCCCGCGGATATATGAGGCTCATGTGGGGATGAGTAGCTCTGAACCTCGCATAAACTCTTACCGGGAATTTGCAGATGAGATTTTGCCCCGTATTCGAGCAAATAACTATAACACAGTCCAGCTGATGGCCGGGATGGAACATTCTTATTATGCATCATTTGGATATCATGTGACAAACTTTTATGCTGTGAGCAGTAGATCTGGAACTCCTGAAGATCTTAAATATCTGATAGATAAGGCCCATAGCCTAGGTTTGCAGGTTTTGATGGATGTTATACACAGTCATGCTAGTAATAATATTACTGATGGACTCAATGGCTTTGATGTTGGCCAAACTTCGCAAGATTCTTACTTCCATACTGGAGATAGAGGTTATCATAAGTTGTGGGACAGTAGACTCTTTAACTATGCTAACTGGGAAGTTCTTCGTTTCCTTTTATCTAATTTAAGGTGGTGGCTTGAGGAGTTTGAATTTGATGGATTTCGATTTGATGGAATAACATCAATGCTGTATCATCACCATGGAATCAACATTGCTTTTACAGGGGATTATAATGAATATTTTAGTGAAGCAACAGATGTGGATGCTGTTGTCTATCTGATGCTGGCTAATTGTCTGATCCACAGTATTTTGCCTGATGCAACTGTAATTGCTGAAGATGTTTCTGGCATGCCTGGAATTGGTCATCAAGTTTCTGGTGGTGGAATTGGTTTTGACTATCGTCTAGCCATGGCTATCCCTGATAAATGGATTGATTACTTGAAGAACAAGAATGAGTACTCATGGTCAATGAAGGAAATCTCTTGGAGTTTAACAAATAGGAGATACACTGAGAAATGTGTTTCCTATGCTGAGAGCCATGACCAGGTATGAGCTCTGCTACTGTATGTTCAGTGTTACCTTTGTAATGGAAATACTAAAAGAATTTATGCAAAATTAAATTTGTGAACAGAAAAATGATGGAAACTGGAGGGACACAATCATTAATTTATATATTTCATTGTTTTTAACTCCACTACTACCAATGTTCTATGATTTTTGCCTTGGGCAGGCCATCGTTGGGGATAAGACTGTTGCATTTCTCCTGATGGATGAAGAAATGTATTCTGGCATGTCTTGCTTGGTTGATGCTTCTCCTATTGTTGAGCGAGGGATTGCTCTTCAGAAGGTTGTTTACCTGATCATTAAGATTACTGCAGTACATCATTTATGTAGAAATTAAATTGCAAAGATGCTAATGCAATACATAATTATTTTTGTTTTATAATTTCATTGGAGTTTTTGTTATCTCAATCCTTTCAGATGATACACTTCATAACCATGGCATTGGGTGGAGAGGGCTACCTTAATTTCATGGGCAATGAGGTGTGTGTACTGCTTCACTCTTCTTCCTCCAAAACTGTTGTTCACTGTTTTATTATGGTGCAGCTATAATGAATGGTTTTTACCTATATCACGCATTAGCATTTTTTTAAGTTATATTCATGAGGCCTTTTTTAGTTTGGCCATCCGGAGTGGATTGATTTCCCAAGAGAAGGCAATGGATGGAGTTATGAGAAGTGCAGGCGACAGTGGAATCTGGTGGATACAGATCACTTGAGATACAAGGTAATAATATATTGATTTATTTATTTGTGTAGTGGTAGTTTTTTATGGGGTCAGCGGTGGGTACTCATATGAATTCACCGAACACAGCATTGCCATATCTCTTTTGTGGCTTCATTTCTCAGACTTCTTTGAAAGTTTTATTAATTTTAACATCATTGGAATCCTTGAATTGTTGTTATCCTAGGATGAAGGAAGTATATCTTTTAAACATTAATGTCTTTGAATATGCCTGAGTACCAAACCATTTATTCAAATTATTAAAATTGTAAAAACCCTAATACATTTGGTTAAAGCAAATGATGAAAATATAAATCTGTAAGATACAAGGGTTTTATTGTTTGCATATTTTCATGTATGATTTTAGTATATATGATAAAAAAATGGTGTGAACAGATACGAGTAACATTTAATTTCTCATCAATTTCGGAATTCATGAATTAGAATTTATTGTTACAATTGGAGTATCTGTGTTAGTTTTGTTTAAACGATATGCTTGGGCTTAGGCATGGTTATTTCAGATCTTCATTTTCTCAGAATAATGTGGTAAAAAGTTGGGCACTGTCATTGAGCATATTTTGGTGAGGTGCAGGAGGGAACTGTGTGATTTTATCATGTGGAGCCCTCTTTTTCCTTTCTGCAGACCTCTGTTTATTCTCTTTTCTTCTACATATTTGTTACTTATCCAACATATCTGTTATGATTTTGTTTTTGAAAATTGTGCAGTTCATGAATGCATTTGACAGGGCAATGAACTTGCTTGATGATAAATTTTCATTTCTCAAATCAACAAAACAAATAGTGAGCAGCGCACATGATGAAGACAAGGTGAATATGCCCCCAATGATTCTACTATACTCATTCATAATTTGATATTTTTTGCCACTTGCTGCTATTCAATTAAGAGACTTTCCTTATATCATGATTGATCAAAATAAAACTGCTTCCAAGTTTCAAGAAAGTAATATAGGTGTTGTGTTGGGAACATAACGTGAACAAGGTATTCCTCAAACATGTGTGATCGAAGAACATTGTCTACTCTAAGACTTCGTTTGCTATTTTATAATTAACTGCCTAATAATTTTTACCTTTATAGGTTATAGTCTTTGAGCGAGGAGATCTGATATTTGTATTCAATTTTCATCCAGAGAATACATATGAAGGGTATGCAACCTATGTTCAATTTTCCTTTGTGTTTTAAGAGATTTTAATTGCAACAGGTTGTGTGTGCTTCGTTTCTTGTATGGGAGATTTATAAATTTTACTGTAGTAATAATTGTTAACCAGAAATGGAAATGACTACTGAAACTATGACCATGCAGGTATAAAGTTGGATGTGACTTGCCTGGAAAATATAGAGTTGCATTGGATAGTGATGCTTGGAAATTTGGAGGTCATGGAAGAGTAAGGAACTCTAATCTCTTTGGCGGTAAACATGAGTATATATAAACTATGGTCAGTCCAAGGAGAATGCCACCCTGTCATTCCCAAAATTGTTTTAAAATTACAGTAGATCTTCCTTTAAGTTTTTATTTTTAATAAAAATATCAACCAGTAAAACTTTATTTTACTTCCCACACCTTCTCTATTATGCTTGAGTCTCATGGTTTATTAGCCAAGTCGCACTTCTGAATAGCAATGATGTGTGGATGGGGTTGGAGAATAACTATAAGGTGTTCTGATTCCTTGAAAGTGGTATTGAAGTACAAAATGGCTGAGAGGTGAGGAGAGTTGAATGGGAGGGTCAGTTGAGATGAGACACGATACATGGCACATGGCACAGGGCTGTGATTTTTAGAGTTCAATTCAATTGCTGTTATTTGATGGTTATGAATATACCTTTCTTAATTTTTTTAGATTGATCATTTCCTATTATAGGTGGGGCACGGTGTAGACCACTTCACGTCTCCAGAAGGCATACCAGGAGTCCCTGAAACAAATTTTAATAATCGCCCTAATTCATTCAAGGTCCTCTCCCCTGCTCGTACTTGCGTGGTATGCATATGGTTCTCTATTGTTTTTAATTGTCCTCCTTTATCTGGTTTATTTGCACAATGAATTTTTGTTTCTTTTTCCCATTAAATACCTATGATAACTATAATAGTTTGCATTACTAATTTATTGGGACTGGAAATTGAAAATAATAAGATGAATAAGAAATGAAGAATCTCTATCTGTGATGTGAGTGATTGATTTTTTTATGTTCCCAGATTAAGTTTGAGCTGCTGCCATGTAAGGTTTTCTTTTGCTCTTTTCTTAAAATGCCAATTGCTAATTCAATTTGAAAATCTCCATAGGTATACTATAGAGTGGATGAAAACCAAGAAGGCAGCAATGACAGTTTGGTTGGGCTAGAAGACACTTTTGCTGCAGCAGATGTAGCAAAAATTCCTGATAAATCTGCTTCTATAGAGAGTGAATATAGCAATAATTTGGATGGGGTGAAAGAGACATCAACTTCAGCCCAAATTTCTGTGGAAAGTGAAGTTATCAATTTGGATAAGGTGGGAATAGTGGCAGCTTCTTTGGATAGGGAAATTTAATCGAGGGGGAAATTAGGGTTTTACTGGCTTCCTGAGCATGGAATTCAGTGAACTGCAATTAAGCAGGTCTTTGGAGGTTATAAATAAACTTGATATGAATTTTGTACAATGTTTGGTCTTCCAATCATGTATATTATCTAGAAGATGTAGAGATATGATAATCTTTCTCAACTGTAAATATTAGCAATAAACAAAAAGGTTGGCAGCTCGAAAAAGGCCGTGAAAGAGAAAAACAAAAATAATCCATTTTCGCACTAAACCGAACTAAATTGAACTGAATTAAAGTGATTTTGACAACATTCAAAATCTTAAAGAAAGATTTAAAGAAAAAAGATATAGTTCTTGGAATTTTGAAAATTTGACCTGAAACTATTGATCATTGTTTACTGAGGATCAATTTGTTTTGAAGTAATTCACACTAACAGAGAGAAATTATGCCCCAACAAAAAAAAAATCATCCAACCAATAATGGATGTATAATATCATATAATTTATCATACGTGAATCTGAAGAAGATGATCTCAAATAACTGTATTGCTTATTTGGAGGTAAAATTTAACAAAATGAGAGAACAAGATACAACCTTGAACATCAAATTAACTGAAGTTCTCTCCTCCAAAAAAGAAATAAAACCTTCAGTTTTAAATCCTTCTTGCTCTTGTTCCCATTTTCTTCTCCCCAGCCATAATAGACTTGTCAGATTTTGTGGCGAGAGGAGGTTTTTTGTTTTCCTTAGTCATGCTTCTGAGCATGTACCTTGGTGTTTCACTCACCCCGGCAGAGTAAGCAGCAGAAATAGATTTTCTCAAACTTCCATTCTTTCTCACACTATTCTTCTTTCCAGATTCCACTGAAACTCCAAGAACGCGGATTGGTTTAACCTTACCTTCATCCACCACAGTTACACTTCTCTTTCTCATAAGCCTCTCGTTCCTTCTAGCAGAATACTCGTCGTAGAATTTCCCCCTCTCAAAGAGAACACCTGATCTCACACCGCAAGAATTGCCACCCGCCTCCATATTCGCGTGACTGACTTCGTCGCCGACCATCTTCGCCAGGGCCCGTAACTCGCACGAGATTGTGCGGTACTCCGGTCGCATATTCGGAGAGAGAGTAGGCTTCTGAGATTTGGTCAAAGAACCTGCTTCAAATCAAACACACACAAAAAGGTAAATAAAAGGAGAAAGGAAATAAAATATTGAGGGCTTAAAGAAGAAAAACCTGGTGGAGTTTGAAGAGAGAAAGAGTCTGATGAGTGGACAGCATGAGGCGGTCGAAGACGTAACGGAGATCTGGGCAATGGAGGCTTCCTCATGGTCGAAGCTGAATACATGATTGTTGAATCAAAGAGTACCTTCTGATGTATTGTCTCTCCCTTTTATTATTTTATTCATCAGGAGAATAGGTTTAAATTGAAACACATGTAGGAGCCTCTACAACGGTCATATTTTGGATCCCACGGTTCACACACATTCTTTATTTCAAACATTGAATCTTCTTTCTATTTATTGTTGTTGTTATTATTATTAAATTATTAATTAATGCTTTTGATTTATTTTATTATTTGTTTCTCTTTCTTTCTTATTGGTCTTGGACAGTAAACACACTGTACCTAAGTTCTGATAGTTTTGTTTTTCTGTTAAATAATTTTATTATACATAGAGACTGAAATTTAGTTTGACTATTTTATATTGCACATTTTTTAATATTTTGTGTGCTCTTATTTGCATTTGATTAACAAGTCATTTTCTACTATTGTTCTGAGCATTTCATCTAGCATTTATTTTCTTTATCTTTTAAGTTCACAATAAGTTGCTCTATTTAAAGAAAAATATTTGGATAAGTTTTGATTCCCTATATCATTTTGTGTAAATGAATGAAAAGATTTTCTTGACGTCACAATTCAAATAGTTTAGGGAATAAGTTTTTGAAGATGTCCACACACCGGAGCATATATTTTTGTTAACATTGTTGTATGCTTGATTAATCTTGTGTTATAGGATCATAATAATTTATAGGTTTATTGCAAGAAATATAAAAAAAAAATTGTGAGATTTATAGTTATGTTATAAAAAAGGATGAGATGAAGCAAACCGTGGTTTCAATTATTGAGAAAATACAAGTTTATGTAAATAATAACAAATTAAAAAAAGAAAAAAAAAGAGGAAGATTGTCATTTGTATCATGAACATGTGTTTGAATTAAAAGATGAAAGTGAAAAAAAAAACATGTGAAGTTTACCTCCAAAAGAAATAAGATAAAGTTGTTATGTTATATTATTGTTTTATGGGTTGTTATCATCATGTGAAGTATTGTAGTTGGGAAGAATGTAGGGGGTGGAACAAGGGAAGGACATAGAGACTAAATTATGTTTATTGTAGTTATAAGGTATATGTGTAATGAATGTAATATATGTAATTAATGTTATTGAAATAATTGAAAAGAGATAATATACCTTAATGAAATTGTAGTGTGAAATTATTTTTCCAACATGTAATATTTTTTCTATGTAATATCAAAGTCTTTCTTAAAAAAAAAATTCACAATTTATTTTCTGTTTTGACTGAAGAAGTAAAGGTAGACACTTCTATTAACAAAAATAAAATAATAGTGATGACCCAAATAAATTTATTTATATAAATATTAATTAAAATAATTAATTTATAAATTATTATTTCAATAATTTATGATTAAGATTAATAGAAGTGAATAAATATATCCAGATCAATTCACTATTCAGGGTTTCAATAGGGTTTCATTTTCAATTGTTGTTATACAAAATAATCAATTTATCAATATAATGTCTCACATCACACCCATTTATACCAAAACTAGTAAAATTCTAACTTATTTTGCTAAATTTAATCACCTTGTTCACACTAATTAACCAAATTTTTAAATAACCCTTACTTGATCTGCAATTTATTTGTCTCTTTCACACCAACTAACCAGAATTATACAAGATTCTAAATGTGAAAACTAATAGAAACAAATAACACAACTTTAATTAATAATAATATAAAATGTCAAAATACACCACATCAAAACATAAATGGATCACATCAAAGGAGGAAGAAATATCAAATGAAAACAGACACCAAAGAAAAACAAAAATGCCTAACAAGCAACAAACATTACCTATTGCACTTCAAAAACTGATTCCTACATTAACTTAACTTTCCTTTTATGTAAAACATAACCTTTTTCTAACATCCAAAGAATATTTTTCTATTATAAACAGAACTACATATTTACCTTTTAAAGCACCTTTTTAGCATACTATGTTTTTTCTAAAATATTTTATCTTTTAAATATTTTTCAACATCAAATTGAAGCTTCTATTCTTAAATACATAGAAAATATGTATTTAATTACTGCAATAATATATACTTATGTGAAAACCTAAATTCTAAAAAGAATGACAGCTTCCTTAGTTGCGGCATCGTTTAACAGAAATTGGTTAACAATAGAGATAATTTTTTTTAATAAAATTTTTAGCCATTAGAAATTAAAATAAATACATCAATATTTTATGGTACTGAAAATTTAATTAAGCATTTTCTAATGACAATGTATGTTGCGTTTGAAACTAATTTTTAAAAGCTGATGTACAATTTTATTGATACAAAGCTTATGTCTTTACTCGTTTTCTATTAGAAATGTACTCAATTGAACATGAGATTTCATTCATCAATTTACTTTTTATGTATTTATTTATTTATTTTACATGAAAATAAAACTACTAATTACATTAATTTAATAATATAAAATTTAATCGCAACAAAAAATTAATAATATGAAATATATGTGATTATTAGTTAGGGTAACTCCAGTGCATCTTTTCTCATTTTTCCCATTTCTTTGGCCTAATAATGCATAAATTATTCATTTTGTTGTTCAAATGGCACTATTATTAGAAAATACAAATATATAAATGAGTGTGTGAGGTGACCTACCAACAATGATCAATCGAGACCATTGAACATGGAAAAAAGCCACATAACTCATTTCTTTTAAAAAAGTGAAGTTAGAAGATAATTTTATACTGGAGAAATAATCGCTTAGTGGCAGAGACACACTAGAGAGTTGATAAGTTAATTATTAATTAATAACAATATATAACAAATCAAATATCACATTAAGATGGAAATTTTGAAATGAAATTTATTTTTTGTTGTTGTGGATCTTGCCATGGCTCTTTCAGTTTTTCTTCTGCTCTCAATCAGCATCTGTTTCCTCGTTTTTTTCCAAGATCTTCTTCTCTCTGTTAACGCGCAATCATTCAATCTTACTCAAAATTCAGTTACGCCGATAAACTACGATCTCTACCATTCCAGGTAACTCGTGCTATTACCCGATCTACCTTTTTCAGCTTCCATAGGTTCCAATTGCGCCTGTTTTTAATTTCGTGATTGAATTGGAAATTAGCAGTCTGATTTTTGTTTTCATTGCTTGTTTTGTTTTAGTAGTGCAGATCACGTGTTATTCCACCTTTAAAATTAGGAATTAGGTTCCTTTTTTTTTTTGTGAATGAATCTGAAGGACGCTTTTAATATGTGGTAGTTTTCCTTGCGTATTGCACTTGTTTTTTTTTTTGTGTTTGGCGAGGAATTGACAAATTATATTTGATTTTGCAAACGTGTATGCTCTTAAAGCAAATTAACATTAAAATTCAGTATAAGATTTTTGATCCAAAGCAAAAGTTACCTGCAGTTACTCCAACTCAATGAAGTTTAGACTCAAAATGATTCCTTAAAGGGGAATCAAACCTGCAAATATTTATTTTAATTCTTGTTAACTGGTACTTTTAGATGATCTAGAGTCAATCTGAACATGTTTCTTATTAGATTTTAGATTTTAGGTACTTACTTTCTCAATTATTAGGCTCTTATTGTGCTTATGAATTACTGTTTGCTGGTGAAGCAATGTTTTTGAAGCTATTTGGCCAGCTCATTTGATTTTATGAAATTGTTTATTTGTTTGCTGAAACCTTTTGTGGGATTCTGCAGTGGCAATTTGATGGGGGAGATCAGGGCCTTGGTCCACCGTCACCCGAATAAACTCACTGTGGGTCATTTATGGTTATCTAGAGCGCCTATTGCGTGTCTCAGTTTTCTAGTATGCATAATTCATGTATTTGATGTTTCTAACTAGATGGAGACATTTAAAGCTGCAAACAAAGGCTATGGTTCTGAGATTACTGTGGTTACTTTTGGCAAGGAAAATGAAGAGAGTAATAAGAGGTCAAAGATTCGGATTCTACTTGTAAGTTTTTTACATTCATTTGTCTTAATGGTAAAAATTTCATGTGACAAGTGATTTAATATTGTAAACGATTGAATGCAAGACGTTAGATTTTTTTTTTCAATCGTTCAAAGGGGGGAATTAAGATATAATATAATTACGACTGGATGTGTTCACATGGAGAAAGCTATAATTTGGCATGTAGTGGATAGTTATCTCAAATTGGTTATTCTGGTGTTTTTGACAGATGATTCCTTGTCTTCCAGAGTTTTGGGCAGCATGGAAGGGAGCTGATTACCACAGAACTTGCTTTAAGGATTTTGTCTATCTTAAGTGAAGAAAAACTTCTACCCAGCATGGATCATGCTTCCTTAGACAGTGTACTTGACAAGCTTGTCATAAAGGTTAGTTGAAATTTCTAGCATAAGTAACTGATGGTAATTATGAAATTCATCATTCCATCCGAGGAAATTGACTTTGATTATCAGTATGCCAGTAAAGTTTCTGAACACTTTATGAAGTATTAAATATCTTTCCCAGTTGTTTCGCACTTTGTACTATCCAGGCATACTGCGTTACATTTCAATATTTAATTTTCAGCTAGGCAGAATCATTATAATTTTTAGGTATCTTCCATCCATATTTTGATGTTTTATACTTAGAGATAGTTAGTTATGGATTAAAGAAGTAGGAGTTATTCTATGTTTGTTACAATTATAAAATCCGTTTTTTTTAAAAAAAGTTTATTTTTATAAGAAGCTATTCAAAGTAGTTTTTTCTTTTAACCATATCTTGTAATCTTTTCTATAAAGTTGAAACAAATGCAAGAAAAACATTTAACAGTGTTTTTAAGAAATTTAGAATATCTTTAGTTATATCTTGAAGTTAGTTTATGAGAGAAATTCAGATGTGTTAGTAGATAAAGTAAAAGGAGAGATATAGTATAAATATAATGCTGGCACCTATTTATTTTCAGGTGGTTCCAATGGAAAACCTGAATGGCCGCAAAGTTGTTGAAGCTGGAGATCTCTGTGAGAGAAGAAACGGTATGGCATTTCTCCTTTATAACCTTTATGTATAATAATTGACTCGCTTTGAAAAAGCCTGAGTTTGTGTTATGTAATGCGCAGGTAGGGGAGTTGATCTCAATCGAAATTGGAGTGTAGATTGGGGCAAAAAGGAGAAGGTTCATTTTGCGTCTTCAATATCTTAGTTCATTATATAAAATATTGTTATTGGTTCTTTTCTTGTTTCCATTATGGACTTGTGGAGTATAGTGCATGCTGTGGCATTGAAAGAGGGGCTCATTTTTGGTTGTCTGCCTGTCAATCTATGCACTGATCACTTTCTTCTCCAGAAATATATCATATGTTTAATATTTTTGAAGCGTCTTTTTTTTTTTTTCATTTTTATTGTTCTCAAATCCATAGGACTATGATCCATATGAGGAGAATCCTGGAATTGCTCCATTCAGCGAGCCTGAAAGTCAAATTATGCGGAAACTTGCCATATCTTTTGAACCACATCTATGGGTAAATGTGCACTCGGGAATGGAGGTAGGTTTAGTTCATTTTTCACCTGTCTCTAAAAACAAAATGATTGTTTCCTTAGATTTCTTATCCATATCTGTGCTTTTAATTCAAAATCTGCGTTATATAACCCTGTCAGGAATTCTATTGGTATTATGCATCAATTTCTTTACTTTCTTTCTTTTATTTCATGGCTCAAATATATAAATCTACTGATCCTAATTCTTATTCAGTGCTTAGAAAACCCTTGTAGCTTACACGCCACTGTGCTTTTTTACAACCTCATGTTCATTACAATTGTATCTTTCTAATGCTTTGAGTTTTTCAAGAATTAACCAGTTTGAGCTAACATGAAAAAGTAGCTCTATAGATGTACAAAGCAAGTCTCTGGCTCAAAAGGGACAACTGAAATCTCTTTGACTTGATAGTAGTTCCAACTTTATTTTTTATTGTCTCAGTCCCAGCACAAGCCTATCTGCATATGCGAAGGGAAGACAATGTACAATCATCCTCTGCCGTGCCTTTGAAAAGCGAGGAACCTTTGCCACTGGAATATTCTAGTTTTTTTTTCTCACTCCCCATGCAAGCTTCAAATTTGATCCTTCATCTAGGGAATCACGTGCACTAGTACTCTTGTACTATTCCTCTTCTTTAGCAAACTATTTTCTTGAAAACCTTCTCATTTTTTGAAGCATGAAGTTTCAATAAACAGGAATCAAGGTTAAGCTTAAGGATCCGTGGAGATTTGTCATATTTTTCTACAGCCAAAAGTTGTGATGGAAAGTCTTGATATTCTCTTTTGCCTAACCTTAATTATAGACAACCCACCAAGATGCACCAACTCAGTTCCAAAAGTCTTGATACATTATAGACAGTACGTTACTTTGACTGCTTTCTTCTGCTCATTGGGTTAATGACTAACATGGGCAGATCCATGGGGTACATGCCCCAACTCAGTTCCAAATTTCTGTAATACTAACATATTGGTAGATTGTTATTTAAGCCTCACTGTCTTTAAAACTTTTCCCCCATCATGTTAATGTCTTGCCCCACTACCCCAAATTTCTGGGCCTTGTCACCAGCTCGTAATTGTATCATTTACTACAATTGTTTTGGTTGGTATTATTGCTGCTTTTACATTATTTGACTTTGATAGTATATTTACTTATATGGGCAAAAGTGTAGGTACATTATTTGTAATTTAGTTTACATGATAAAGAACCAATATATCACTTCATATGACACTTTTTATTATCCTTTTTCCTCCCCTCTGTACCTGTAGGCTCTTTTTATGCCTTACGATCATAAAAACACAACACCAGATGGATTGCCATTGAAACGGATGAAAGCGTTGCTTGAAGAAGTAAACCATCTTCATTGCCAAGAGCGCTGCATGATTGGGTCTGGAGGAGGTTCAGTCGGGTCCGTTGATTTTTATCTGAATTTGATTTGGACTGTTGCAAATTTTTGCAAGGCAATTGTTTGTATTTTATGTATCTGTTTTCTTCTGTTAACTATCTTTGTTGGAAAATAAGTGCACCTTTGTGTCCAGAACTGACTTCTGGTAGAAGTTGTTTTCTTCTGCCATCTGTTCCTGGTTCACAAGTGATGTCCATTTTCGGGTTTTTTATGAACAGAGGAGAAAATTGACCATTGCAGTTTTAAAAGTTTAAATTGTAAATTTCGAAAGTACAAAGTACACAGTCTGTACAATACCTCAAATTTACGGGTGTTGAGGTCGTCAAATGTCATTCCTTCCTCAGTTTTGAACTTGCTTATCCAGGTATTTTGCACACGGGACAGCAACTGATTTCATGTATGACGTTGTAGGGGTACCGATGGCTTTCACCTTTGAGGTTTGTCTGCCGAATTCCTTCCCTTTTTTTTCTGTTGGACTTTTCACCTTTGAGATTAGGTGGTGTCCTTATCTCTTATTGTATTGACTGGCAGATATATGGAGATGGAACAGCTTCGTCAAGAGACTGTTTCAAAATGTTCAATCCCACCGAACCTGCTGCCTACAATGTATGTTACTTTGACTAAGAAATGATCACTCTTTTCCTTCGAAGTGTTTTCTGTTCCTTTAATCGAGTTATTCTAAAATAAATGAATAGATGAATAAAATAAATATGTTTAATTTACAATTAAGGTGAGGGAGAGAATGACCTAAAAGGCTGACTAGCAGCTATAAAGTTCATGTACATTTTACCCTCCAGATCTCACTAGGTGGGAGAACAATTATGATGAGGGAGAGAACATCTTGAAAAAGTGGGACAACAATGATTCTAATATTTTATATTGTCATTTTCAGAGAGTTCTCAGTGAATGGTCTGCGACATTCTTTACAATTTTCAAATTGGTGCCGCACCAGCTCGGTGCAAAAGCGTCTATTTTGAAACTGGAAAAGTTGGTATCTATAGATGAATATCTAGACGGGTATTTGATGGAGAGGAGAAATAGATATGGAAAGAAGATGGAGGTGCTTGAGCTTGGAATGCAAGAAATAAGAACATATTTTAGGCTATTTTTATTATCTTCAGTGTTATTATTGTTCATGTTCTGTTCTAGAATTTCAAAAAGCAAGTGTAGACCAATTGTTTCTGCTATTCCTCTCTAAAGTTAGGTCGTAGGTTAAATTGTATATCCAATTTTGAGAAAAAAAAATTGTAAGTTCAATTGTTGTCTGTAATACTATGTAATGCGAGCCTTTACTTTCAGGCTGTATAATCTAATTCTTTATTGCGCCAAACTCATGGACTAATCAGTTTTGTTATACACGAATGTAAGGTGTGTTTGTTTTACTTGAATTTGTATCTTTGTCTTGTGGCTTAATGGCACACTTCATTATTTAACTATTGTCATTTTACAATCATCCAAGATTTTATTTATTTTTTAATTCTTATCTAAATTTTACAATTTTTATATATTTTACCTGTCTTTGAAATTTCTAAGAGAGTGACGACATGTTATAGAAAGTTTAAAAAAAATTCAACTAGTTTTGAAAAACTTGATTTCGTTTTGTTTTCAAGTTTTTTTTAAACAAATCACTATTCTGTTGAAAATTTAATAGATTATTAAAATATCAAAAAATTGAAAAGTTTGATGATAAAAAATTCATGGAAAAGGGACTTAATTAATGAAATTCACAAAAATAATAATATTGAAATAGTAAAACATACAATTAAATCTTATATTGGGTTACAAACGCACAGATAGTATATTTGGTAAACCGTCGAAATAAAAAAAAAGCGTGAAAGATTGAAATACTTGTTTCACAGTTTTATTCTAAGGAATGTGTGAAACTTAATTTGCATTGTTAGGAACAAATATCCAGACATGCTAGGAGTGAGGTTATTGATATGTAAATTAAATATATTTATTCATCAAATTTCCCATGAAGAAATTGCAAGAGTACAGGTGGGAATGTTAATGAGACACATACCCACTCACAATCTTCCCATTTTCTTAATTAGAATTAAGTGAAATCTCACATTTATGAACATGAAATATGCATTTTAACATATAATTTTTACTTACATCAGTGTATGATACATAAATCCCAAAGATTGATATACATTGGTACAACATTATCGAAGCCACCAATTTTTTATGCGTTCCATGTGATTTCCAGAAATTCATTTCTGTTTCAGGCACTGTTGGAGCGTCCATATTCAGAATGATACTGCCCAATCACACCTGCTGTGAAGAGGTAATGCTAGTCTAGAATAGGACTTGTGATTTTATTATTACATTAACCTGAAAGATTAGAATATTCATCATAATTTGAGCTTTCCAAGTAAACACAGTAAAACAAATATAACAGACTCATTGCATAAATGTATCAACATACAACAACCACTAAGCATTAATAAGAGCCAATTTCAGACCAATTTTACACATAATGCCGACCAATTTCATGGTTTGGAACCAAATCCATAATGCAGTTACTAAGAATATATTAATTTCAAAATCAAAATTAAAGTCCCGTGACATGAAAATTTAAGCCTAGGCTGCAAGTTAGCTAGCACTAACCTTCAGAATTATAACCAAGGTGAGGAAATTTGATTTTGTTTTGTCTTTATGAAAGTATGTGCTTAATTTAACTATGATTTCAGTGTCTGCTTCATATATCTAAGTGCAGACCGCAGCATTGCTCTAGCTTTTCTATCCGGAGTGCACCCAGATGTGACCATTTCTTCATACACGCCTGGAACCTGAAACCAAATTTTGCAGCTTAGTTTGTGTGAGAATTAAGTCACAAATAAACTAATAAACAGGATAAACATTTCTCTCCAAAGTTGCTATTATTTTTCTTCATCACACTATCATCCATGTTAGGGATAATGTGGAACATAATGGAACTTAATCTCCCCAAAACATGGCAAAGTAACCAAGAGCCAAGTTAATTTATATGTTGAAATCATGTTATTTACATTGATTTATTAATTCATCTAAGTATAGGGACTGCAAACCAACACAGAAGAGAACTACAGTAAAATATCAACTTCCCATTCTAACAATATACTATGGACAAAATATATCTATGATAATTTTCTTTGAAGAACATGGACAGCAAAACTAATGTTATAATGTTATGTACCTTTTGGAACTTTTCACAACGAATCAGAGCTTTCATAAGTGTGGTATAAGTAACCACATCAGGTTCAATGTTCTGCAGTTAATATGAACAAATAAATCAGTACTTGACCAAAGACACAAGTCAAAGACCATATAAAAGGGTATAGCCATAAAGGAAGAAAAAAATAAAAAGAATGTTAGAAAAGCATACATTTTCTTTCATGTATTGCAGCACAGCAAAGGCTTCAGCATCCCTTCTATCTTCACCAAATGCATTAATTAATGAGTTAAGAGCTAAAAGACTGGGTGTCAGACCCTCAGTTGTCATCAACCTGAATGAGTTTACTGCCAGTTCAGACAAACCCTGCAAAATTTTAGCCAAATATTTACCAAATTCATTTCTTAACCAATCCATTCATTAAATATGAAATTGTGGACAAACATATGGTGCACTTTCAGGCTGCTCTCTTTTCCCACAGTTAGTGCTTTATGCTTTTCAATGGAAGAAGAATAAATAACCACTGAATTTCAGAACGGAAAAATACAATTGATGGCTGTCAGCGCACCACAATTTAACATCAGTTTTTCTGAAGAAAAAAAAACTATCAATGCAAAGTTACTAGGTTCAAAAGAGGTTTCATGGTTTCAATTGAGTGATTTTGACACAGTACAAAACAGAGAGCCGGGATAAGACAAATGAAATTTTAGCCTCCACTCAAGGAAAAGGTAGCCTAATGAAAGATTAATATTGACGTCAAAGCTAGTAAGGTGCAAACAGTTCAACTTAAATCAGTTCATAAACGACACAATCAGCATATAGGTGTAAACATCACAGACCAGCAAATATTAGATTAGCAAGCATTAAATTACTTGCAATGACAGTTATAGATAGACTCCGCAGAATAATGTACATACCTTTTGTGCATAGGCATTGATTAGAGCATTATACATGGCTGAAGTAGGCTTGAACCCCGTGGATTTCAAGACATCCAAACACTCGATCGCATCACTAAATCTCCCTGACTTTCCATACACATCAACCAGAGTTGTATAAGTTATTGAATTGGGTAGCAATCCCTGACACTGCATCTTGCTCAAAAACTCACTCACTTGTTCCCACCTCTGCTGCTCCCCCATACAGTTAATCATAATATTATACGTAGTTATGCAAGGCGAGAATCCCCTCTGCTGCATTTCCTGGAACAATTCCTCAGCCTTATCATGGCGCCCCGACTTACAATGAGAATCGATCAGCGTGTTCCAAGTAACAGTATCCGGCTGAATCCCCTCCAACAACATCCTCTCAAACGTTGCCATTGCATGATCAAGACGATTATACTTTCCAAACGTATCAATCATCACATTGTAAAAATGCCTATCAGGCTTCACACCACTGCTCTTCATATCCTTTAGAACTTGAAAAGATTTCTGCCACTCTCCTTTGTCGCGATAACCCGCCAAAATTCTACTATAAACAAACGAATTGGGTTGCACATTGCTGGCTTCCATCTCCTTCAACACAATCCTCGCACTCTCCCACCTCCCAGCGTGAGCATAGGCGTCAACCAACAAACTATAAGTTTGCTCATCAGGCATAACACCAGCTTTCTCCATTTCAGAGACAACAAACTCTGCATCTTTAAGCGAACCCGTTTTCACGTAACCTTTAAGCAAAGCATTGTAAGCTCTAGTTCTCGGTTCCAACCCATTCTCTCTAATCTCCTCAAACAACGCTTCAGCCTCTTGCGTCCTTCCCGAATTCCCAAGCGCCAAGATAACCGCAGCAAGCGTCGAAGGTTTAGGGTTCAAACCGTTGCTCTGAGCCATGGCCAGAAAACGCAAGGCGCGTGTTGGATCACCAGCTTTCGAGAACCCCAAGATGATGTCGTTCATCAGGTGGCCGTCCATTTCGATTTTGTCGCTCTCAATCTCCGAGTAGAGCTTCTGCAGAATAGGAGAGTCCACGCGGTTGGAGCGCGTCAGGTACTGAATGATGGAGCTGTAGTTCACGAAGTCCGGTTGGTAACCGTCGCGCCGCATTTTGGACATCAGGTTGAGGGCTTTCTCAATGTCGCCGTTTCGCGCGCACGCGCCGATGAGAGCGTTGTAGGTGAGGGGGGTGAGGGTTTGGCGCTGGGAGAGTAAGAAGGCTTCGTAGAGTTTTTCGGTGCGGCCGAGAGCGTTGATTAGGATGGAGTAGAGGAGCTCGTAGGAGAAGCAGAGGTTGTGTTTCTGCAGCCATGAAACGACGCCGTATGCGATGTTGATGGAGGACGAGGAAGCGCAGAGGGATTTGAGAAGCGCGTGCCAGAGTGGGGCCGGGACGGCGCGGTAGGACTCTGCGAGCTGGAACTCGATTGAGTTGAGGGACGTCGGAGGTGCCGACTCCGAGTCCGAGTTGGGGTCCGAGTCGGAGAGGAAGTGGAGGAGGGGAGTGAAGTCGTAGCGACGGCTGTGGAAGGAGAGGACGTCGTCAGGGCCTTCTTCCAGGATTATTGGTTTCGGGGAAGAGAATGTTATGGAATTTGCGGCAGAGTGCGGCGGCGGGAGGGCATGGTGGTGGTGGTGGTGGCGGTGGCTGTGGGTGGGGAAGTGGGTGACGTGGAGGGAAGGGAATGGCGCTGTTAGTTGTGGTGGCAAAACCAACATGTTATCATGAAGCTTGTTGCTCCTCTCAAGGCCGAAGCTTCTTTATCACCAAAGTTTGCATTGCGAAACCTTTTAACTCAATCAACCAAACACACGTCAAAGATAAGGTTAGCCTTCCTTTATGCAGTGCAAAATAACAATAATATATAATAATGATGATAATAATAAAAATTTAATGAAAATCAACCATACTCAATTACTATTATCACCTAAATCAATGTGTTGATTTTTACAACAATGTAAAATGATTATTATGTTATCAACAACATAATTTTATAATTTTTAATAACAATTATCTTCAAAGTTTTTTTTAATATTAATTTTTATTGTCTAATGTTTCTAATTGATTCGGATACTTTAAAAAAGTTTATATATGGATACAAATTATTTTTTATAATTATTATTTTAAAATAAAATTTGTGTTTATTTTTATTGATTAGCAATATAATTTTTGTATATATATATATTAATAATGGCAATTAAATTAAATTCTCAAAAATAAAAATAATTAGGAATTATTGGTATAAAATTAAAGTATAATATAATAAAAATATTTTAAATATATATTTTATGAAATAACTGTTATATCCAAAACATATAATTTAGTTGACATGTTGAGTTTTGAATTTTTGAAAAACACAACAAAAATACTTTAAATATGAATAATTTTCAAACCAAATATTAATCTCAGAACCTATTTTGTGAAAAATACTTAAAATTCCTTAAAAAATAAAAAGGTTCGAATTACAATAATTTTTAAAAATAATCACAGAAAAAATCATAGTTGTTATTATTATCATTAGTATTAGTAGTATGGGTATTATCATTATTATTAATTAATTTAATCAGCAATCAAATAGAGAAAATGGTTTTAACTGTATCACTCTAATGGGCTTTGCTCCCAACGGGGTTTATATAAGTAGTTTTTGGTCCCTTACGTACTTTTGTTTGCTAAACCCCCCTGCGGCTTATTTGCTCAGGAAATAGGGTTTTGGTTGCAACTGGGATCGATAAGAGGACGCAGTGGTGAAAGAGACCGGTGCGTGCGACCACAATGGGAGGGTCCAGAGTTCAAGTCAATAAGCCTCATAAGTCCCGTTTCTCTTCCAAGTCTTCTCGCAATCTTCATAAAACCTCTGTCAAGGGTTTGTATTTCATATCTACGCCGTTCATTTGTTTTCTCTTTTGCTTTGCCTCTTTCTTATTGTTTGATTTTTCGGTTGGGTTCTTCAGACAGACTTGCAATCGCAAAAGCAGAGCGCAATGTTGGCAAAGGAGCGCGTACAGCTCGAATTCAGAGAAGTAAAACGGTATTTGTCACTGTTTCTTTGTTCCTACTGTCCCTTGTGCGTTTCGTTTTCGTTTTCAGAGTAGCTGATTAGGAAATTTACAGTTACGTGATCAGAAAAGGGCTGCAGTCTTGAAAGAGAAAAGAGAACTGAGTGGGTCGAGAAGTCCTCCTCGAGTCATAGTGAGTTAATCATGGCTTTTTTTGTTGAACTGAATCAGACTTTTGTTTTTTTGGATTCTAATTTTGTTTATCTTTTGTTCCTCGCAGGTTCTCTTTGCCCTCTGTGCTTCTGTGGATTTAGAATCACTTGCTGATGATCTCTTGTCATTATTATCTAAAGATACTTGCGTAGTGCTGCCAGGAACCGTTGCTTCTTCTGAATATAAGACAAGAATAACGGTATATTAGATTGCTGCATTTTTCCTTCTGAGCACAGGACAAGAATTAATTAATATGTTTACGGATGTTTATACAGAGTAACGATAGGTTTACACTGGTACAACACATACCATTCTTACAACTGTTGAATTGGCACTATCCGTTACTTTGAATGTTCGTGTTAAATCCTACGAAAACTGAAATACAAGACGAATATAATCCAGTGGTCCTTATTTTCATATACTTCAGTGGTTCTTATATCGGAGTACAATGCTGCTGCTTTGGCATGTGTCATTGCAATCACTGAGTGATGAATTTAATGAAAACTTATATAGATACAACATGGATTGAGTTAACAGTTAAAAAAGAAAACTTCATATTTAACATTGATTTTTTTTTTTCTGATATGCAATTACGAAGATGGACATTTTTTTGATTGTTGTATGTTGTATATAAACCTGCATCAGGTGAATTGGAAAATAAGCACAAAAATTTAAATTTATGCATATATTGAATATATATTTGATGATTCTTTCTGTCTAAAGCCAAAATGATAGGATTTTATAAAATTGACTAAAACTAAATGTTTTACATACATTTCAGGTATTGAAAGCACCACATGGTGATCTATTATCATGCATGGAAATGGCTAAGGTATTATTGTTTGTATGTGCTCTGTTACATGAGTTTAAGTTTAAAAGGTGCTGAAATGTGGTGCTTGATTAGCATTGGACATTTATGTTGTAGGTTGCTGATCTAATGGTTTTTGTGGCCTCGGCAAAGTCTTTGTGTGAAGAAACTGATTCCTACTACATTGACTCATTTGGAAATCAATGCCTTTCTGTATTTAGATCTCTTGGTTTACCAAGCACTGCTGTGTTTATCCGTGTATGTTATAATGGATCCTTTTTTTTTTAACTCGTTAACTAATTCACAAGCTTACTATCATTTCACTGACAATGAGTTTAAGATATTTATTATGAAAATTCATTTTATGCATTCAGGATTTACCTTCTGATCTTAAACAAAGGAATGAACTGAAGAAGATATGCACATCTAGTCTTGCCTCAGAATTTCCTGAGGATTGTAAATTTTATCCTGCTGATACAAAGGATGAGCTACATAAGGTTATTTCACCCATTGTTAGCTGACAATTCTGATTGTATCTTCTGTACTTTTCATATAAAATGTAATCCCAGTCCGATAGTCTAAGCGTAAACTTTTCCATTCTTTAATAATGCAGTTCTTGTGGCTCTTTAAAGAGCAAAGGATTAAAGTTCCTCATTGGAGAACTCAACGACCATACCTTTTGGCTCAAAAGGTTTGAATTTATGCTAATTGAACGTCTGTGTTTGTTTCAAGGTTTTGTTCAATTATTCTTGGGAACTTTAAACTTGTGAATATAACATTCCCATGTTTGATACATGATGTTAAAAAAAAATCCTGGGCATAATTTGAATCCAAGGAAATTTCTGTTCATATGTTTTGCTTGTGATTTATTCCTATGATGATGGATGCATATGTTAGTTTCTGATCATAACCTTCGGAGAATTACACCATTATTACATATAGCTGTTGTAGTTGTAGAGCCCATGGCCTTAAAACCCCACGCTAGAATTCCATTGTGGGTCTCGAGTCCCATACTGCAATTAGATCTCAACATCCCTCCACACTGCACATTCTTCTGCCCACTAGGGCTGGCAGTGCAATAGCTCATTTTGTGTTAACATCACCAGCTTGCCTCATATTTGAAGTCGAGAGACATGTGGATGACATCATTTGGAGAATCTCAACACAAAATAGGTTAGGATTGTGGATAGTTGAATGATGAAAGGGAAGCTTATGGCTCACAATGGGTGTGTTGTGTGTGATTTTCTTCAGCACATGTGAGTGAAATTAAATTCCCACATTGAGTAGGTACTTATTGAGTGTAAGATGCTGCTTTTGTTATAAATAAATAGTACATTGTGAGGTATTATTTATTGGTTGCCACTAGTTTTATCGGTTGCCAATTTAGGTGGTTAATTTATCGTACTGTTTTATGGTTACATTCTATTGAGCATCAGTTTCTGCTCCAACTAATTGAACTAGCCAGTCTGACCCTGTTTTGATAACTACGTTCCTAAGAATATCATTCCATAAAATGTAGCCATTTGCCCAAGCCAAATACCTACCGAGATTAATGATGTAGTTTGATCATGTTTGCAATTTTGTGGCATTAAACAAACCTGAAGGTTGTATTTTATAGACAGTAAGTTAATGAGAAATTTCTAGTCAATTTTTTTTCTTGAGCCCTTGTGTAATTTGATCTAGATGTTGATTGGTGCTATTGATTTGCATACTTTTTTTATTGACATTATCATGGTTCCACCCTAAATTATAGGTTGGTGCAGTATACGAGGGCAACTCTGAAAAATGCACCCTGTTTCTCACTGGTTACCTTCGTTCTCGTAGCCTCTCAGTCAATCAACTGGTAATGGTCAAGTTTGCGGTTTTGGTATTGTAGTTGCATTGATTTTTTAGTTGTCTTACACTTTTTTGCCAGGTTCATGTTTCAGGTGCAGGAGATTTCCAATTGTCTAAAATTGAACTATTAAAAGATCCTTGTCCTTTGAACTCAAGGAAAAATCAGGATCTAATGGATGCAGATGAAATGCATGATACAGAGGTATATACTTTGGCAGTTTTACACTATTTTATAAATAAACCCAGAGCAGTCTTGGAGTTGATAAAGGAATAGGAGTTAGGTTTTGTGATTGAATTGGAATTTACACACATGCACCATATCCTAAGTCAGTAGATTAGAGGTCAATGCTTTACAAAATGTCAAAAAAATATAATTCCATATCCTAAGTCAGTAGATTTAGAGGTCAATGCTTTGTCCATAAACATGATTCACAATAGAACATAATAGCATTGTGTGATCCACCATGAATCCCTCCTAGTGGCAAAAGGCTTGGCTGTTTAGTTTGTACTGCTACATTAAGCTACTGTTTTCCCATATGCGAGATAAACCAAACACGCTAAATCATATAAATATAAATTAATGTTGAATTTTGATTATGTTTCTAACGGTCTGTGTATATATATATATATATATATATATATATATATATATATATATATATATATATATATATATATATATATGATAGTCCCACATCTAGTAAGCAAAAGGGATTTTGTAAATTTGTTTACCTTTGATTGATATTCAGTACTCAAAGTATACAGTGTTGGTCAATGATAAATAAGCACATCTCTCCCCTTCTTTTGAATTGACTTATATATTTTAATACGTGCTGCTTAGGAAGCATTAGGACATTGTCATCTTTGAATTTATTAACCCTTTAATTAACCATTTATTTATTTGTATTTACCTTTTTTCCTGCCTTTTCCCCTCTAATATTTCAGGTCATTGGTTCTCTTGTGCCTGATCCTCTTAACCATGAAGCTTTAATTATCGAGAATATACCTGATCCTCTTGCTGGAGAACAGGTAGATAATGAAATATCGCCTCTTTAATTGTTCATTTGTTTCTTGAGCTTCTGTATGCTTCAGTCTTTCCTTAGCACCTTCTATTTAAATGTTAGTGTTTTTTTTATCCTTAATCGCTTTCAAGTACCATTTCTTAGCCAAGACAGTCCTCTGTGTCCAAGTTTTTTTATAATTGGGTTCATTATTTGAACATTTCATGTTAATTTATTTCTTTTAATTATTGGGTATGCCATCATTCCTTGTTACCAGACATGGCCAACTGAGGCTGAAATTGCTAAGGCTGATGAAGATCAAAAGAAAAAGAAGACAAGGAAGAGGAGTCTTCCTCGGGGCACTTCAGAGTATCAGGTCTGAAATTTTCTTTTCCATCTATTTTTTATTTTTTGTTGTTTCTCTTCATATTTTTTGGGGGCTTATGAAATATTTGGTTAAAAGAATAGAAATGATAGATATCTGGCTTTTATTTTGATGTTCAATTTTTTAGGCTGCATGGATCGTTGATGATTCTGAAGAGTCAGATTGTGATGATGAAGATGATGAGGGTATGGTGTTAGATGAAGGGGAAGATGGATTTCCTGGTCAAGAGGAAAATAAGTATTCAGAATTTGATGGTGATGATGCATCTCTTAGATTTGGAGATTCTGAGGAAGAAACTGACAATGATTCAGTGATGATGGTGAGCTTGTATAAAACATACATTAGTTAAATGTGGTCCTCATTGGACAGTCTCTGGTCCTCCTCCCCCCAATGATGTGGATGGATTCTAATCTATATCACCAATGCATGATTGTTTTTCTGTTACATTACAGGAAGTAGATAACTTAACCAGGGAAAAGATACAAGATGAACTCAAGGAACTTAAAGAAGCACATGCAGCAGATGAAGGTGCGTTTTTTTCCTTTTTCTATTCTTATTAATATTCAATTGTCACATTTGCTTCTTTTAGAGACCATGAATTTTTGGTATGGCCTGCATCTAAAGTTTATCTAAATTAGGTTGTGTAATTCCTACGAATTTTATTTCATTGAGAAATTTGCTAGAGATGTCAGAATATGGATAATTTGGAGTTGTATTACTGATATTATGATACTATTTCTAGTTGTGTTGCTTTTAATTTGTTTGTTTTCTTGTTCCAGAGTTTCCGGATGAAGTGGATACACCAGTGGATGTTCCTGCTAGGAAGCGGTTTGCAAAATACAGGGGACTCAAGTCCTTTAGGACTTCTTCATGGGATCCTAAAGTATGTGTCTTTTGGAGATCCTTTATAGTAAGTCATTGTCTCTAACCTCCCAAAATAAATTCTGACATTTCTAATTTTATCAGGAGTCTCTACCCCAAGATTATGCCAAAATTTTTGAATTCGATAATTTTAAAAGAACACAAAAACATGCTCTTGCAAAAGCTCTAGAATTGGATCAAGAAAATTGCGAGCACTGTATTCCAGTTGGCTCATATGCTAGGCTGCAAATCAAGGAAGTGCCCAGTGCTGTTGCTTCAAAGTTATGTTTACTTTCAAAGAGAATGCCAGTTACAGCATGTGGCCTGTTGAAACACGAGTCCAAAGTATCTGTCCTTCATTTCAGGTGTTTTTTCACTTTATCATTTTACTATTTTCAATGTCTGTTTGTTTAAGTGGCCTTATTACAAGTTGTGGTCGATTCTGAGCATTCAAAAGATTTCATGAACTGAAGTGACTTTTGCTGTGTAGTGTGAAGAAACATGAAACATATGATGCACCCATTAAATCCAAGGAAGAGTTAATTTTTCATGTTGGTTTTAGGCAATTTGTTGGCAGGTATGGTCTTCAATTTGAAGGACTTTTTGGTATATGTAGTAGATCTCTTCAGGCTAAAATATTTTGGAAATTGCAACTTTTTTGCAGGCCAGTTTTTTCTAGTGAGTTCATTAATACTGACAAGAACAAGATGGAGAGGTTTCTCCATGCTGGGCGTTTTTCAGTGGCTTCAATATATGCACCAATTTCTTTAACTCCTCTTCCTTCAATAATCCTAAAGATATCTGGAGAGAATGCTGCACCTGTAGTGGCTGCTGTTGGCTCGCTGAAAACTGTTGATACAGATAGGATAATTCTTAAACGAGTTATTTTGACAGGGTATGGATATATATTTTTGTCTAGACCCACCTTACGAAAACCTTGCATGTTGCCTATATTTTTTTATTGTTTTTTTTACATCTTTGCAATTTCGATTCTGATTAAGAAATTTCAGGGTTGTATTATGATCGTTTTTGAAAATTGATGATTGAGTTCATGTTTTCTTATTTTATGATTTTAAACATTTTGTGGTGCAGTTACCCCCAAAGAGTGTCGAAACGTAAAGCTTCTGTGAGACACATGTTTTATAATCCAGAGGATGTTAAATGGTTTAAGGTGAAAATAACCCAGCATCTGGATTCTTTAAATTTTAGTTGGACAGTAATGAGGTTTGCTCCCTCAAAATTGGTATCTATTGTTTCCCTGATTAGTTTTTTAATGTGGCTGGTGATTGCAGCCTATTGAGCTTTATACCAAACGTGGCCTCCGAGGGCGAATTAAAGAACCCGTTGGTACCCATGGTAAGTTGGTTATACTAGAAATATTTACCATAAATCTTACTATTAACATTCTGGCTGTTAATATTTGAGGGAGAATACAGATTATATGCTTCCTGGTCAAAGATGTTCCTGTGCATTCCATGATTCTTATAGCGACCCTTTCTTTGGAAAAACTCTTGATAGGATTTTGATATGCCACCAACGTGATTTTATCCTGTCTGGTAAGGAATATTGATGGCATTCTTATCTTGATATTTTGATGCGCAGGAACAATGAAGTGCCTTCTCAACGGGGTTCTTGAACAGCGTGATACTGTATGTATGAATTTATTCAAACGTGCATACCCGAAGTGGCCAACCCATTATTTTCCTCTATCTGAATAATGATGGGACGGCCGTTGAATTCTGTTTCCGCCGGTCAAGGAATTCAGAAGTGTATATTTGATTGGGAATGAAGCTTTGGTTCAGATTTGACTTCCTCGTATGGGGGATGCAGTTTTGTGACAATTTATTTTCCTTTTTCTCCACCGCCAATGAGAGATCAGACATTTGTAATTTTCTTTTGTATTTGCATACAAAAATGCCCAAATTTGTTAATTATTTTACTCTATACTGAATTTCTCCTTCATTTGTGCCCGAAGCGTCCTACACATATTATTGGCATGCTTGTATCTGTTGCTAGATTTTGAATTTTTTTACCAAACTTTTCTTATAAAAGAAATGATTCCAATCACACAACTTATTCACCAAACCTAATGTTCAATTTAAAATACAAATGTTCACCTACTTTTCCCTTGTGTGACAGGAAATCCCCAATTCCCTTGCTTTTTGTACTCTTTGATTAATAAAAATTATGTATAATGATTTGTTTGTATTTGGTGTAAATATAAATATTATTTGAATACCATACCAATACTTCTTTATTTTGATTGAGATATTAATATACCATGCCTTATCGTCGTGTAATGAAAAATGTTATTCTTATTATTGTTATATAAAGTTATTATCTCGTGGTATGAACATGGGTAATGATTTTAGTCTGAGATTCTGTACGTTTTTTTATCTGTGATACTTAAGAACATACTTCTAGTCTTCTGTGATTTATATAACGTTCTATAAAGAAAAATAGATTAGGTGTTTTTGAGGATTACAAAGTACTGCATTTCAAACAGAAACAAAAACACTGATTACATATTTTACAGCAAAAGAACATTTTAATATATATTTATTTGCAATTTAGGTAATACTTTGCATGTAAAAAATAATTACTCCATGTCGTATGCTTAACAATAACATTAGATTTATGTCTCCATATAAATATTCAAATGATATAAAATATCAAATATATACACACAAGCATAAACAATTTTCACCGGCCTTTTTTGATAAATTAAAATAAATATATATTTAAAACTTTAAACAATATAAAAATGGTTAGGCAAAAATATAAGCATGCTATTAATCCAGGTTAAATAGCTGACCGAGCCGATTCTTTCACGTCTTTGAAGACACACTAACCTCTTTAATATTAAAAAATGAAAATGCTGAAAATGAACCAAGATTACTGCTGCCTTTAAAAAGAATCACCAGGGTTCAGACAGTCAAAGAAGTAACATAAAAATGGAGGCATAGCACATCTTGAGGAAACCAACTTTGATATCGTTGTTCGTATAATTGCCAATACAAGTTTCATAGTACCCAGAACAAAAAAGTTTTTCATCAGATATATTAAATAATATATTAGGAGACCAATCATTCAAGGCCGCTGAAAAATGCAGACTTGTCTTTTAGGTCGTGGCCATTAAGCCAATCAACAAAAAAAGTGCAAAATCTGATTAGGCCACTTAGAACTTGCGTACATTAGAACTTGGATGACCTACTTTATTAAAGATTGCTTAAACATTTTCACCTGGCGGCAATTCAGCCAGCTTTGGAGGAGTGCCAAGTACTCTTTCCATGTCAAAACGAACTTCAATATTGCGAATGCTGTACCCAACCACCATCAACCAATAAAGCAGCTTAGCAAGTTCAGCTGCACTAGTCTCGGTCACGCTAGTCTGCAAAATCAGAATTAAACTAAACTCTCCAATGATATTGTTCACTTCCTCATAATACTCACCCGGAGAACATAAATCAATTTGAAAAAATCTAGTTTTTGGTTGCCTCGGTTTATACAAATAAAACCACTACCAATTTACATAGTATCACATGACAAAGTTCAATTATTCAAGTCATAACTCAAAAAGGTAAAACGCCCTTATTTAAAGTAATAAACAATTTATGATCAAGAAAACAAGGATTAGGGAAGCAGCTATCATATGTGCTTTTTTAGCAACTTTCCATCCAAGTAATAATAAGACTTCAATTTTATGGAACCAAACAAAATAGAGTCCATCTTCCATGCTAACACTTAAGACACACCCTAAAAATGAGTTATTCCCACAATTAAAGCGTTCAAATATTAACCCAGATAATGATGGTGAGTTAGGAAAAATGTATGAATTAAACTAAACTATTGTAAAACTAAACTAAACTTCAAAGTGGGTTGAGTGAACTAAATTGAATTGTATAATAATTTAAATGAATTGAACTGAAGTAAATCACGGTTTGAGCGAACTAAACTATATGAATAGTTTGAATTATAGTTTGAATTATCATAGTAGACATCCTATTTTGAAACATATTTTCCAATATTATAAGTTAAAATTCAGTTTAGTTCAAGCAGATTTATTTAAAAGCAATTCAATTTTAATAACCAAATTAATAGAACAACTATGTTTTCTTTTAAGCAATTCAACTCAGTTCCGTATCAATTTGGTTCAGTTTTTTTAACAGACCTAAGTACAGTAAATGTAATTTGAAAATGTTAGACCAGTTTTGGAAGATCACAAGGGAACAAAGTTTAAATTAATGATGAATATAGAAAGAAAACAAAGGAGATCAAAATAATGAATAAGCAAACCTTCATTTGGCTAGGATCTGAAGCAGCCAGCAGACGCTTTATAAATGTATTCATCGCAAACACTACATCCTCACCAGCACTACTAGTTAACTCCTACAAAATGAAATGAAGGGTAATTATGGCAAATAGTTGACATAGAGAAACAGAGAAATACTTATATTGGTTAAGTGGAATAATCTGACGGGAGTGTCAACAGAAACAGAAGTAAATATCACAATCTACCTATGCAAGTAAATCTACAACAGTGGAGGTGGGTTTATCATTCTCATGATTATATCAACATCAAACCAATACCTAGTTCTGAAAAAAATGCAATACCAGACTTGCCATACTGATTCGACAATAGTAAATCATATAAATCTAAATAAAAGCTACAGTAGTTACAGTACAGATCAATTTGTGAAAACTTATACTAAGCAAACAGCAAAAAACAGCTGGATGAAGGAAAATATATTGACCAATGAAAAGTTGAGTCAACCTTCAAATTTCGAGGCTCAAGAGATTTTAGGTATTCTAACAGTTCATTTTGTGCATTGCTAGATTGTCTTCCAACTTGTCGATTCAGCTCCTCAATCTCCGCTTCGAGTAATTCAATGTACTTTTTAGCATCTACTTTCTCAGGCCCAGAAACATTATTCCACCGAATAACTTCACCTGAAACATTTTTTTGTGTGCCAGGTGCATAATCTGGCACATCCTGCAACATTTTAAGAGCATAAATTACAGAAATTACAAACTAAGTTATTATTTGAATTTGTTTGGTGCAATACTAATGTGGTGCCTAAAGGAAACACTATGGTCATTTAGTAATCAAAGCAACTAACGCTTTCACACAAGCCAAGAATTTAGTCATGGTTTTTCCTTCAAGAATTGTATTATGTAATTCAGTGTGCAGTTGATTTGCGCTAGCTTGCATATGTGCATCAAAATGTTAATGCAGTTTCTCCCAAAGTTCCCAAGAAAGAACACAACCAATGATTTGTGTGAGCATACTACTTGTTAAAGTGGATTGAAGTCACAAGACGAGTAACTGATCGTCTTGTTCCCATGCAAGATATGAAGGATAAACAGATCCAGATTCTTGATCTTCATGATAAACAAAACACAAGGGTAGTTGAGGATTAACCAAAAATGAATGAAGACATGACCTTTAATGACAAGTTCAATTTGTTGCCTCCAAAGCAGAAAATTATATTAATTGAGTTTCTCTATAATGGACTGAGAAGGGGTGAGTGGTGACACTATCCGGTGGAGACGGGTTTATTTGCAGAGGGGACGGTGATGGATGTGAAGAATCCATTGTGACCAAAGAACCAAGATCTAATGCTCTTGATACCCAATAACAAGCTTTTAGTCCACACTAGATTAAATTAAAGAAAGTCCTTTGCAATTTTTTTTTCTCTAAGCTGAACTGGAGTATAAATAGGAAAGCTAATAAGGATAGGAAATTACTTGACCAAAAGTCCAAATAAATAAATCTTCTGTCCACCAAATAGAGTATAATACATCCTTCCAATTATCCAAACACTTAAATATCTTTTGAATCACAGACAGAATGCTAAAAAAGAGAAGAAAGAGACATAGTGTCACCTTTTTATCTTGCACGTCTGGCAGGGCAACAACTTGTTCCAAACTTTCTTGCAACTCCAAACGGTATTGTGCATTCCTGAACATGTATCCAGTCATTATGACACTGTACATGAGCTGTGCAAGGTTTTCAGCTACCTAATAAATAGCCAAATGATTCCACTGAGACACGTAAGATGCAAGCGACAAAATAAAATAAAAAAGGAAGAACTGCAATTCAATCCAGCAGCATGGCTCAACAGTGCTTTGCAATTGGACTATTTTGTGCTTAAAACATGTTTCTTCTTCCAACGCCAGAATATTTTCAAATTAATTCAGACAAATTACTTTGCGGGAAGAATTTATAAAACGCTCTGAAATTGGGGCTAACAATACAAATAATAAATATTAATAATTAATAAACAAGGGAAATAAAAATGGCAGCAATGGTGAAATAAGTATACTTTTAAATTGCTTTACAAAATTTCAAAAATAAATATGACTACATTAATAAAGGGGGATAGTCATTGCAAATACAAAATTCAGGGACAAGTAAACCAAACAAAGCAAGGTCTCCCACTCTATACAAACGTTTCATCAAAGAAACCTACAAGTTGACTATCCAGCCAAATACAACCATCGCAGCTTGCAAAATTGCTCATTAAAAATGATAGATAAAGTTAAGCAAGAGGAGAAAAAGAAACTCATTGCATCTTACAGTGGTAATTGTTACAGCAAAAAATTGAGGGGGCAGTGTTCCGATCATATTTGTCACTGTTTGGCGCATTGCATCCACAACCTAATCACCAACAGAAGTTTCATTCTCATTAAGAGGGTATGGCGAGAGAGAAAAAAACAGTCATTTTACAGCCATGTTCATAGCAAGACAACACTATACCTGTTGAGGCGCTCTTTTCACAAACAATTCCATAAATTCTGGCTGCACGTTCTTAACATATTCCAGCAAAATTTCTCTCCTGTCCTTTGACTGGTGAATGCAAAACATTAAATCAATACTCGGATAACTTATCACACAAAAGTAGTTACTTATTTACAGAAAAAAAAGTTGACAACAGATCCTATTTTAATTTCATATCCATCAAAATAACCACTTGGGCTAGGGCACATAATGCTGAAGAAACTGAAGATTCCATGGGAGAGTTTAAAAGATTAGATATATTCATTCAATGATACAGGATCACACTAACCTATTGTAAGAGGTTTTCATTCATAATTCATAAATTACTTTTTCTATAAAAATAATAAAATATACCCTAGCACTTTTATTAATTAAAAAAGAAGTAAGAAGAAGAACATGAAGAATAAGGAGAAGCAGTACCAAAGTGCCATTAGGGGGTTTGGGGTCGCCAGCACTGGCCGGGTTAGAAGCGTCATTGTTGGAGGAATCATACGCTTCAACTTTCAGACCAAACCTTCCTCTGTGCTTTAAATTTCTGGGAAAGCTAATTGATGAGAGAGAACGAGATGAGAAGGAGGCGAGAGAAATTGAAGAGGAGGAAGTAGAACTTGAAAAGGAATAAGAAGAAGAAGAAGAAGAAGAAATAAATTGAGGTACGAAGAAGGGTTTCACTGTGAAGGAATACATGACTAATTATTAAATAATTTGTTTTTGGTATCACAGAGAGAGCAAGGTTTCAGAGTAGGCCTTGCAACTGTGGAGTGCCATTTTTCTGCTTCCTCATTCCCAGGGATGAGGTTCACACGTGACTTTGCACCTGCCACGTACCAATACCTGTACTGTAATACTATTTTAATTTACTTTAATTAACCAATTAACTAAAACTAATGACACTTCTTTTATCAGCTTAATATCAATATTTTTAATTATATTACTTTTGTTCAGAATTAATTTGATTAAAACAATGTCCACGTTCAATTTAATTTGATCAAACCAAGATTTTTTGTTAACACATGGGGAATATAAGAAATAACACTAATACAATTTCCTTCGACATAAACACTAAAATTTATTAAAAAAAACGCTTTAGAACGCGATTACAATGATAAAATTATTTATTTAAAATAGAATCTTAATTCTTTATTTAAACATTTCTATTGCAAAACAAATTACTTTCCATTGCAAGTTGATAACCTTAGTATTTACTTTTATGAATTGAAATAAACTTACGACCTTAAGTTATTAAAATAAAAATATATTTTTCTATTTTAAAAATTATTATAACAAATCTTATAAAACTCTTATATTAAAGTACACGATAAAAAGAATTTAAAAATTTGTCTAAAACCTATAAAAGTTTAAGACATAGTAAAATCATCTTTACAATGAAAATAGCCTCACATTATATTTAAAAATCTTTATTTTAATATTTAATAACCATCCTTTTGTCAATATAATAACTATTTTTATTAGTAATCGGGTTTAAATAAAAAACAACGTAACTGTTAGTTAACATTTGGGCTAAGCTAATATGTACATGTGTTTAAAATGTTATTGTATTTATTAGTTTGTTTTTTTTCTTCATAATAATAAAAACTAATCTATTTGTTATTTAGTTTTTAATGAGATTAAAGGAAATAAACAAGACTACATAAAAGTTAGGGACTACTACCAAACAAAAGCAAATATCATAGGATACTAAAGAGTTTAATAATGATATTAGACAAGCCTTTCAAAGAGAAAATGTAAGATACAGAAAATATATAGTTTAATATTAGAGGAATTTCCTTCTTACGAGATATAACTTTAAGACATTATATTATTAAGTTTATTGTTGAACACAACTCTTAATTACTATGCAACGAAGTAGTAAAAGGATGTAAATGTTAAAAATTGAAATCTAAGTTTCAAGTTTCACCTTCAATATGAGAATTATATGTATATATACAATTTTTTGAGTTTGAAAATAATATTTTAATTTTTTTAAATGAATTTATTTATATGAAATTTTAAAATTCAAAAGCATTTCCAAAGTGACTATAAATTTTGAATTTTATAATTTGGAATGAAAAGTATACTTTCAAATTCTATAATTTAGAACTAATTTTTTCGATTCAAAATATAAAGTTGATTTTTGAATTCTACGATTCAAAAATATTTTTAGGATTCAAAATTTGGAAATCAACTGTATTTTACAATTCAAAATATTGATTACAAGATAAGATGGTGGAGGATGTATAGACTAAGGCTTTAAGGAAAAAAATGACTTTTATAAAAAAGTATGGAGTTGTAAGAAGAAATTATGGAGGTGAAAAAGAAATTGTCACATTTCCTTTGATGTTAGGATTAATGATGTCCTGGTGTTCCTTTTGTTGTAACATGTCCATTCTACAAAGGCTTACATATTCCTTTAGAGGCTGATTCTCCCTGCACCCGATCATTTTGAACTGACACCCAATTGCAGATAGGAAAAGACTAAACTATCCTTAATGAATTTGAAATTACCTTAAGTGAGAGATGTTGAACCAAGTGGTGTTCAAGCTTTGAAGAATCCAAACCCTTTGAAGGATGTTGAAGCCTTTGTTGTGCTTGGTGTTGCTGTGCTGGTTTAGTATAGTTCTGGGGTAGTTTGAGTATTGTAATCCACCCCTTGATCGAATCTAAAGCATAAGCATCTCAATCTTTGTGAAAGTAAAATGTTTTCAAACTATGTTAAAACAACCGATTGTTTTGTCGAAACAACCAATTGTTTATACTTATATGTTTTGAGAAAAAGATTGAAAACTGTTTTTAAAATGGTTGAACTGTTAAGAACCAAAACAACCGATTGATTCGAAGAAACAACCGATTGTTTGTTTTGGGATCATAACAGAAAAACTGTTTTATCTTTGACTGAGCATTAAATGATTTATCTGATTACGCTTCAGTCATTAAATGTTTTGACCAATCTTTTAATGCAATTTAAGAGTTTGTTAAGATTTGATAACAAACTACATCTTTGAATAAATTCAGAAAAACAGATTTGACAAATAATCTTTGACAAGTTTTTGCTAAGAGTTTTTGAGTTTTTCAAAGAGCTGAGATTGCTGAAAGTTTGTGATTGATCAAAGTTGTGGAATAGGATTCTGCTTGTATTGATTTCATATTATCTTCTGTAACAAGTTTAATCCTTGTACTTTGTGAAACAAGTTTCGTTTCTGTGTTTGCTGAGATTGGTTGTGTGTTCTTGAGGGGATTAAGATCAGCAATCTTGGTGTTGGTGTGTTGGCCAAGAAGAGTGTGTCTTGAGGTGTTCAAGATCATTCTCTTGGTTGTTGTGTAAGTAATCAAGTTGTGATTGCTTAGTGGATTTCCTCAGGGTTTTTGAGAAGACTGGATGTAGCTCTGGATTTGGAGTGAACCAGTATAAACATATGTGTGAAATCTCTCTATCCTTAACTTTTTAAATTCAGCTTTGTTTGTTGTTTGCTGGTATAAACAACCGATTGTTTCTGTGAAACAACTGATTGTTTTTCTGGTTGTGCTGTTTTGTTTGCTGTTTTTGGTAAACTGAATTTCTTATCAATTGTTTCCTGAGATAAATCCATTCTTGTTTTAAAAGTTTGCGAAAATCTTCTTTAAACAATTCACCATCCCTCTAGTTTAAAGCCATCCATTCTAACAATTGGGATCAAGAGCTTGGTTCTTGAAAGTTATTCAAGTTGATCCTAAAAACTTTTTTAATGGCTGATAGACTACCTTTTGGGGAAGGTGCTTCAATTAACAGACCACCTCTATTTTGTGGTTTGAACTACCAATTTTTGAAAGTAAGAATGAAAATATTTATGGAATCACTTGACAAAGGAATTTGGGATGCAATTGAAAATGGTCCTTTTGTCCCAAAGTTTGAAAAAGATGGATCTGTTATTGAGAAGTCATGGTCTCAATGGACTGATGCAGAAAGCAAAAAGACCAAATTTGATTGCATTGCCAAAAATATTATAACCTCTGCTTTAAATTCTGATGAGTTTTTCAGGGTCTCGCAATGCAAATCATCAAAAGAAATGTGGGACACCTTGGAAGTCACTCATGAAGGAACATATGAGGTAAAGAGAGCTAGAAAGCATGCTCTAATCCAAGAGTATAAGATGTTTAGAATGCTTAAAGGAGAAACAATTGCTGAGGTGCAGAAAAGATTCACGCACATCATCAATCACCTTATGAGCCTTGACAAGACCTTTGATAAAAAAGAGCTGAACATCAAGATCTTGAAATGTCTTGATAGAGCATGGCAACCAAAGGTAACTGTTATTTCCGAATCTAAAGATCTAACATCATTAAGTGTTGCTTCTTTGTTTGGAAAGCTTAGGGAACATGAGTTAGAGATGAATAGACTCAATGTTCAAGAGAGTGAAGATAAGCACACAAGGAGCATAACCTTAAAAGCATCCAAGCACAAAGGGAAACAAGATTCCAGTGATGAGGAAAACCTTAGCTTGCTGTCAAGAAAGTTCAGCAAATTCCTAAAGAGAAACCGCAACAAAGACAACAACAAAGATAGGTATGGAAACAAGAAATCCAATGATTTTAATTCCAATAACTATACTTGTTTTGGTTGTGGTGAGCAAGGTCATATAAAGGCAGATTGTTCAAACAAAAGCAAGGAGAAAAAGCCAGTAATAAGGAAAAGAAAGGCAAGACAAAAAGGGCCTACATAGCTTGGGATGAAAATGAGATATCATCATCAAGTTCTTCATCAAGTGAAGATGAGAAAGCAAACATTTGCTTAGTTGCTGAAAATGATGATGAATCTTGCAGATCAAGTGAGGTAAGTTCATGTGCTTCCTTAAATGAACAAAATTACAGTGAATTACTTAAAGCTTTTCAAGAAACACATGATGAAGCTAATAGATTGGTTCTTTCAAACAACCGATTGAAAGATCTTAACAGTTGGCTTGAAAAGATAGTTAAATCACTTGAAGAAGATCTGGAAAAAGCAAAAAGTGATTTTGAAAAATTAGAAATACATTTCAAAAACTCTTCTTGCAAGTGTAATGCTCTTATTTGTGAAAATTGTGAAAACCTTGAAAAGAAAGTGCACTATCTTGTAAGTACTGTGGATAAGCTTTCTAAAGGAAAGTCTAACTTTGAGAATGTCTTGGCATCTCAAAACTGTGTTTTTAGAAGGGCTAGTTTAGGCTTTAATCCACAAAACAAACAAGATAAGTTTTCAAAAAGTTTTTCAAGAAAGCCAGAAAAAAACCGATTGTTAAGACGAAACAACCGGTTGTTACATGCTTTTACTGCATGAAGAAAGGCCACTCTGTTAGGTTCTGCAAAATAAGGAAATATTCTGTTCCAAGAGGTTTTATGAAGTGGATTCCTGAGGGATGTGAAGTTTCTAACTGCAAAGAAAAGCCAAAAGGACCCAAATTTGTAAGGGGACCAAATCTTGTTGCTTGAAATCTTTTTATGCAGGAAAACTAAAGAAAAAGGAGGGACTGAGTCATCTGATCAAGTTCTTGAAGAAAAAGACAGTCATTGAAGCTGAATCAATGCTATGCAAAAGACCTCAACAATGAAAAGAGGCTTCTTGATCATAAAGCACATGGCTCATGGAAGATTTAACATAAGGATAAGACTTTCCTTTATTTGTTCTTAATTTGTGTTATAAAAGTCCTCTCTCTTGGTTAAAAATCTTTTTAATACGCTTAGTATCATCTTCTTTGAACTCTTTCTGCTCATGGTTAAAATTCTAAAACAGTTTTAACTGTTGCAGAAAAACAATCGATTGTTTCTTCGAAACAACCGATTGTTTTGATTCTGACAACACTGTGAATAAATCTTTTTAATTGCTATTTTGAATTTCTATCCGTTGCAGATCAATTCAAAGAGAGAATCTTGGTCAAAGAATCTGTGTTGAAAGCTGATCATGTTCAGAGAGAAGTTACAACAGTCATAAAGAAAAATATTCCAAAATCTTGGAAATTCAAGAGCCTTAATGACTAGTCAAAGATCACATGTGAAGACCATGTGATTCTCAGCTTTTTCTGACATTTTCTGTGCAGAGCAGAGTCAAGTCCTCTCTCTCTGAAAATCAGGTACCCACTAAATAAAATTGAATGCTAATTGATTCTTTTTCTGCTATAAAATCTGGTGCAGCTGATCTCTTCCACAAGAACAACCAATTGCAACATCTCTTGCAAAAACCTGTGAAGAGAGCTCTTCTCTGTTTTCTTCTCTGCCATCATGGAATCAACTCTACCCACCTCAAAAAGAGTCAAATCCAGGGCTGTAAGATCTGGAGGAAGGCTAGAAGGCTGGTTTTCTGGAGACAATTGATGGAAGAGGGCCAAGCACAACTTCACAAGAAAGACAAAAGCCAAGACATGAGCATCCAAAGCCAAACCAAGAGCGTCTAGGGCTAAGGGAGGAGCGTCTAGGCCAATGAAAGGAGCGTCTAGGACCAAATTGCTAAGCCCATGGCCAAGCGAATCCATGCAAATTTGTTTATGCTACATGAAGTGATGGAAGAGGCCCAAGCACAAGCTCACATGCAAGCCCACCAAAGGGTAGATTTGGGCCAACCATATAGTTATGGCCAAGAGGATCCAAGAAGACGTTCTTTTACATGTTCAAATGCCATAAACTCTAGTGTAGAGTAGACTTTAATTTCTTGTCAAAATTAGCATAGGAACTTTATTTGTAATTTTCTTAGAATTAATTTTGGCACCTAAAACACCAACCTAGGTAAACTTAGAGTTTCTAAAAAAACCTCTAAATTTACCAAGCCCGGTCTAGAAAGCCCATGGAGGGGGTGAGCATAAAAACTAGACACACCCCTCCCCATGTGCTCATTTGTGCACCCATGTGCCATGTGCACCCATGTGCTTCACATTTACATTTCATTTGGCTAGCATTAGGGTTGCATTATGGTCCTCCTTAGCCTATAAAAGGAGGAGCCTACACCTTGTATTTTCAAGTTTATTGTGAGTAAAGTTATGCTGCCAATTTGTGCTCAACTTTGCTTCTCCCTAGAATCCTAGGCTCTAAACTTCAATTCCTTCATCTTTTCCCTTGAGTTGGCCGAACCACTCAATACCCATACTTATCATGCACCCACAAGATCAACACCACTCTTAGGAGGATCTTGCTCACTCTCATTCATTGCTTCCGCCCCATACTCTACATTGATTCAAGAAGAACTTCATGAAAATGCCATCATGAAGGCCCATTAGGGGTAGCTTAGTATTAGTTGTGTAAATAGCATAAACTTGATTCCATGAGACTTGACCTAGATTTGCTAAAGATTTGGTCACTTTCTAGAAGGATTCTCCACATGGCCATGTGCTCCATGTGATGTAAATTTGCATTTCATTTTGATTAGCATTAGGGTTGCATTATGGTCCTCTTTAGCCTATAAAAAGAGGAGCCTACACCTTGTATTTTTCAAGTTTATTGTGAGTAAAGTTATGCTGCCAATTTGTGCCAAGCTTTGCTTCTCCCTAGAATTCTAGGCTCTAAACTTCACATCCTTCACCTTTCCTTAGGCTGGCCGAACCTCCCAATGTTCATACATACCATGCACCTTAGAGATCAACATCACTCTTAGGAGGATCTTGCACACACACATCCATAGCTTCCGCACCATCTCTTACATGATTCAAGAAGAACTTCATGAATTTTGCCATCATTTGGTATCATGAGCTTAGGTTCTTCAAGATGAGTTGCTCTTGGTCTTTTCATTTTTAGTTCTTCTTTATTTCATGTTATTCATCTTATTTCCATAATTGTCTTGCTGTTTTTTTTTTTTTTACATTTTAATTTGTTTTGGTGTGCTATTTGGAAGATCCAACCGGTGCACTTTGTTCAATTGATCTTGAACAATTCTTGTGCAAACTGTGATAGGATTCCATACACCTTTGAGTTGCTGTTTTCTTTTAGGTTTTTGAGTCTTTATTGCACTTTTAATTTGGTTCATATTATGCTTTTGAGTCTTTAATTTCTGAATCCATATATGTTTTGTCAAGTCATGTTCATCCACAATGTCAACAATTCTTAGTAGTCCTTTATTTGGCTTGATTGTTTCTTGATTTTGGGTATCTTTAATTGCTTTGAATCTGCTGTTCTTTGATCTTTTGGTGCCTTTTTAATTTTAGTTTGAGTTCTTATTTGTGTTTAGATCCTACACAAATTCTATTTCACAAATTCCATTGTGTTTAAATTTTTGTATCTTGCTGTTTTTTGTTTTCAGTTTCCAGAATCCCCTGTTTCACATTTTCTGTGCTGGCTGTTTTGTTCCAGAAAAATATTTTCACTCATAGGAAAATTTTGATTCTCTGGAATATGCAAGTTTGAATTGTTATAGAAAAGAAAAAAAAAGAATTAGCTCAAAAGAGTCAACAGAAAAAAAATGATAAATATTTTAAAATCAGTGTGCAAAATTGAAAAATTTATTAAAAAACAATGGTTCATGCGTTTTGAGTGATTCCAACGCCATATTTTAGCTAAGATCTTGAATATCTTGCATATCAAATTTCAGAATCAAATCTAAAAAGCACAGCTCAGCATAAATTGAGGAAAAACACGTTTCTGGCCCACAACAATTTTCCAGTGGTGCTGTTTTTTATTTTGTAATCTAATTCTAGTGTTATTCTTAGGATTCTTTTGTGTGCCTACCTTTATTTGAGTACCTTTATTTGCTTGTCTAAAATTCTTGGACCTCTTTCTAGTTGTCACAATCTAACTCCATTTGTGTGGTACTGTTTTCTTCAATTAATTTGTTTCTTGCTTTTATTCTTTGACCTCTAAATTTGGTGCTGGAATTTATTCTCTTTTGGTGCTTGATTAAGTGGAAATTTGACTTGGGTAAGGTCTAGTCTTCTTGATAGGTGCTGGAATTGGAGAATTAGGACCTTCATTCTATGGGGAACAAGGACAAAGGCAGAATCAAACACTTTCCCAAAACACCACAAACACTTGGAAGGCCCAACAAGCAAAGACCACCAAGGAAGTGCCAATAGCAAAAAGAGGATCAACAAAGGGAGTTTTCTTAATTTCTTTGCAACTTAGTTTGTGTTAATTACTTCTTAATTACGTACTTAGACGGTGAGTGTGTCTTCAAGGGCTCAAAGTGTCCAAGAAGCCTCACCTAGGGCCGACTAGTGTAGAGTTTTTAATTAGCAAATTGTTAATTGTCTTTAATTGTTTTCCTTGCTTAATTAGCTACGCTTTTCATTTGTGTTGCCTTGTATAAGCTTTGTTAATTTGTCTTGCTTGGTTAATTAGCTAGTTGCATTGCTTTCTTGCATCAAAATTTTGATTTCTCCAACTTAATTGTGTTTTAAGTGATTTATTAAGAGAAAGTTTTGTGTGAAGCATTAAGGGATAGTCTTTGGCTAAGGCAAGGCTTGGTACTTAAGTAGTCCACTGTGACTCACCTCCCTTACCTGGAAGACTACCTTCTTTGACTTCCCTAAATTTTCTCAAGGTAAAATACTTGTATACACAAAGTTTTAGTCATGTCTTCTTCTTTTCATTCTAAAAAGCCTATTGGAAGTGAATTAAAATCTTTAAAAACTCTTTTGAAAGAAGTTTCACAAACTGTGCAATCAATTGCATATAGACAATTGGAGAGTGAGACTAAACTTAATGTATTGACTAAAGCAAAGGATGAGAAGTCTCACATTTTAAAAAAATTACCTTCTCATGCATCTATCTCTAAAGATCATGATTCTTTTGGGGAGGGAAGCCTTAGAATAAATGATTATTATCAAGCACCCCCTAGAAGACATAGAAGAGATAGAAAAGAACAAGAAAACCCAAGAGAGGTTAGGGTAGACCAACCTCATTCCCATGGAAAAGAAAATATAGAAGCTTGCCTAGATTGGGAAATGAGGGTAGAAAAATTGTTTGCTTCCCATAAAGAAAGAAAGGAAAGAAAAATACAAAAGAAAAGAGAGGAAGTCGAAAGGGAAGCTAAAGAAAAAGAAAAGCATGAGAAGATCCTTGAGGAACAAAAGGCGTGGGAGAAGAGTGTTCCTTCCCACAAGGTCATTCAACAAGACAAAAGATCTAAAAATACCTTTTAAAATATGTGTCTTGTTGAACAACCTCAAAGCCTTACCTTTTGTAAAGGAACACTTGCAAGCCTAAGCAAAAAAGAAGAGTCTTTAAAAGAAGCTTGCATAGATAAAAATGAAATAGATTATTTCTCATATGTGCTAGGATATCACCAAGTGAATGTCAAGTTTTCTATAAGCATCTACAAAAACAAATTTTTATGTGAAGTAGTGTCTAAAGAAACTTGTCATGTCTTATTGAGACAACCATTGCAAAGTGTACAAATTATCATAAACAATGGTTGTAACAACAAGACTATCTTGACACATAAGAGAAAAAGTCTTCAAGAAGGAGAACTCATGGGTCAAATTGGAGTTGATAAAACTCTAGAGCTTTTAAAAGGAAAACTTTTGTCCCCCATGAGAAAAGAGGTTCAAAGACATTACCTTAGGTACAATTCTTGTTTTCAAACTACACCCAAGGCAATGTCTCATGAACTCTATACTCCTTCACCTTTTGCAAATGATCCTTGGGAAGATACAAATTTCATATTAAAACTCCCTAGGACAACAAAAGGTTTTGATTCAATCTTCATGGTTATGGATAAACTCTTCTCTAGAGAAGTGATACATCTTCATGGTTTATCCTCAAGCATAGTGTTGAATAGAGCTCCAAATTTCGCAAACCATGATTTGAGGATTTCCTTTGGAAAACTTGCAACTAAGTTACACACTTTAAATTCTTATCATCCTCAAACGCATGGTCAAAATACATTTGAAAATCTAGCTCTTTCTACTATGCCTAGAATAATCATGAAGTGCACACACAACTCTAGAGATGAGCATACATACGATAAAGTAGTTCACAAAACTACTTATATTTCTACTTTTAAGGTTATATGTGGGCTAAATTATCTTTCTCCTTTTAAGTTGTTACCATCTCCTATAGGATTTATGCCTAAAGAGAAAGTAACCACAAATGCACATTTCAAAATGCATAAGATGATTAGAGAACACATACAACAATCAAAAGAGAAACATTGTCCAAAGTTGCCAAAACCAAAAGAAAAAAAAAATGGCAACATAGTAAAATTGATTTTCAAACTAACACCTATGCTTTATTTGATGATTTCTATAGGTGGACGTTTGATCCAGGAGGACAAGCTTTGGCGAAGCAAGAGGCTGCTATCCGAGATCAAGTCTGTAGATCTGAGGATAGATCTTCTCAAGAAGGAGGAGATGATGGACACCATCCAGCCACACTCATCCCCCTAGTTGTAGAAAAAGCTTTGGATTTGAGGACAAATCCTTTTCAAGAGGGAGGGGATGATGGAAGAGGGCCAAGCACAACTTCACAAGAAAGACAAAAGCCAAGATATGAGCATCCAAAGCCAAACCAAGAGCGTCTAGGGCTAAGGGAGGAGCGTCTAGGCCAAAGGGGAGGAGCGTCTAGCTCAAGGTGGAGAGCGTCTAGGCCAATGAAAGGAGCGTCTAGGACCAAATTGCTAAGCCCATGGCCAAGCGAATCCATGCAGATTTGTTTATGCTACATGAAGGCCCATTAGGGGTAGCTTAGTATTAGTTGTGGTGTAAATAACATAAACTTGATTCCATGAGACTTGACCTAGATTTGCTAAAGATTTGGTCACTTTCTAGAAGGATTCTCCACATGGCCATGTGCTCCATGTGATGTAAATTTGCATTTCATTTTGATTAGCATTAGGGTTGCATTATGGTCCTCTTTAGCCTATAAAAAGAGGAGCCTACACCTTGTATTTTCAAGTTTATTGTTAGTAAAATTATGCTGCCAATTTGTGCCAAGCTTTGCTTCTCCCTAGAATTTTAGGCTCTAAACTTCACATCCTTCACCTTTCCTTGGGCTGGCCGAACCTCCCAATGTTCATACATACCTTGCACCTTCAAGATCAACATCACTCTTAGAAGGATCTTGCACACACACATCCATAGCTTCCGCACCATCTCTTACATGATTCAAGAAGAACTTCATGAATTTTGCCATCAACAATGATCTTATTGAGAAGTGTAGGTATGAAACAAGTATCAAGAAGATAAACAACCCCAAGGTTGTATGCTTTGATTGGCTAAAAAGTCAAAAGCTTGATAATGTGAGAAGGCTGCTCAAGGATCAATCTCTCAGAAAGTTCCTGGAGATGAAGGGAAATATATATCCAGATTTGGTGAGGGTGTTCTACACAAACCTAAAGTTTGAGGGAAACAATCTAGTTTCTCATGTGAAAGGTGTAGAAATGGAGATAACTCATGAAGTATGGACTGATGTTGCTGGTCTCAAGTTCTCTTGGCTTAGAATCAACAAAGGAAATCTTGGAGTAGTGGAGGATTTTAACAAAATCCAATACTACAAGAGTTGCTTGAAGAATCAACATGCTCAAGTGAGAACATGCTCGGTTGGAGGTCTAAAGCTTGATGAAAGATTGCTTGCTCTCATTGTGACTTGGATTCTAACTCCAAGGGGGAGTAATCATTTTGTTCTTACTGAGGAAGATCTGGTATATATCTTCTACATCATGAAGAAGATCAAAATCAATTGGATTCACATCATCAAAGAGCACATGCAAAAAGCTATGAGGTTAAGTGACTATCACTATCCATATGTTGTTTTAGTATCTAAATTTCTACTCTATTTTGAAGTGAACCTTGAAGATGAAACTTCTGAGTTGGTTAAGTCAACTCAAGAGTTGAACAATGGATCACTCAGCAAGATGGGTTTTACCAAAGTAGGTGGAAAATGGATTAGTAAGGATGGTGATCTTGGTGCTTCATCAAGTGGTGCTGCTGATCTTGAACAAGATGAACCTGCTGATATGGATGTTCAACATGAAGATCCACTTGAAGATTATCAAGATGCTGGACCAAGTGCTGGAGCTGGAAATCAAGAAGAAAGGATGTAAACCATGTCTCCTTTTGAAAGACTAATGATGAATAAACTTGATAGCTTCGCTGAAAATCAAGGGAGCCTTCATGATCTTTGTGTTCGTAATTTCCAGAGGATTGACACCAGGTTTGACAACATGGATGCAAGATTCATGACTCTAGATGAACAGATTGAAGCTGTCCATAACCAAATCTTTGATCTTTAGTTTGCTGATAATGAAGAATGAAGGAAAAACAACCGATTGGAGCATCTAAACAATCGATTGTTTTTGGTGCTTATATCTGGTTTTTTAAATTTTCTTTCTTTCTGCTGTTGCTGCTTTAATTCTGATGTAATCAAAACAATATCTTGTTTTATCTCTTCTCTTTGTCTATTTGTGAAGACAAATAGGGGGAGATATATGCTGTGTTTAAGTTTCTATTTTTTTTAGTTGTTAAAACAGTTTGGATGAGTAATATTTTTTCTGATATTTAACTCTGAAGTTTATTACTATTTATCTGTGCTAACCAAATATTAGAAGTTTTATGCTTTGTTCAAAACTGTATCTTGGAGGAACTGCTTCAGATTCAATCAGGTACAACACAAGCATCAGGGATTTGTCTTCATCAAATAGGGGGAGATTGTTTAACCAAGTGGTGTTCAAGCTTTGAAGAATCCAAACCCTTTGAAGGATGTTGAAGCCTTTGCTGTGCTTAGTGTTGCTGTGCTGGTTTAGTATAGTTCTGGGGTAGTTTGAGTATTGTAATCCACCCCTTGATCGAATCTAAAGCATAAGCATCTCAATCTTTGTGAAAGTAAAATGTTTTCAAACTATGTTAAAACAACCGATTGTTTTGTCGAAACAACTGATTGTTTATACTTATATGTTTTGAGAAAAAAATTGAAAACTGTTTTTAAAATGGTTGAACTGTTAAGAACCAAAACAACCGATTGATTCGAAGAAACAACCGATTGTTTGTTTTGGGACCATAACAGAAAAACTGTTTTATCTTTGACTGAGCATTAAATGATTTAACTGATTACGCTCCAGTCATTAAATGCTTTGACCAATCTTTTAATGCAATTTAAGAGTTTGTTAAGATTTGATACCAAACTACATCTTTGAATAAATTCAGAAAAACAGATTTGACAATTAATCTTTGACAAGTTTTTGCTAAGAGTTTTTGAGTTTTTCAAAGAGCTGAGATTGCTGAAAGTTTGTGATTGATCAAAGTTGTGGAATAGGATTCTGCTTGTATTGATTTCATATTATCTTTTGTAACAAGTTTAATCCTTGTACTTTGTGAAACAAGTTTCGTTTCTGTGTTTGCTGAGATTGGTTGTGTGTTCTTGAGGGGATCAAGATCAACAATCTTAGTGTTGGTGTGTTGGCCAAGAAGAGTGTGTGTCTTGAGGTGTTCAAGATCATTCTCTTGGTTGTTGTGTAAGTAATCAAGTTGTGATTGCTTAGTGGATTTCCTCAGGGTTTCTGAGAAGACTGGATGTAGCTCTGGATTTGGAGTGAACCAGTATAAACATCTGTGTGAAATCTTTCTATCCTTAACTCTTTAAATTCAGCTTTGTTTGTTGTTTGCTGGTATAAACAACCGATTGTTTCTGTGAAACAACCGATTGTTTTTCTGGTTGTGCTGTTTTGTTTGCTATTTTTGGTAAACTGAATTTCTTATCAATTGTTTCCTGAGATAAATTCATTCTTGTTTTAAAAGTTTGCGAAAATCTTCTTTAAACAATTCACCCCCCCTCCCCCTCTAGTTTAAAGCCATCCATTCTAACAAGAGATTTGCGACCAATGTTGATGGAAGAGGCCCCAACACAAATCCATTGAAAGGCCACCAAAATGTCAAATTGAGGCAACCACTAGAGTTATGGTCAAAGAGGGGTCAAGAGAACGCATTCTACATGTCATAAACTCTAGTGTAGAATAGTTTTTTACATTTTTTGTCAAAAGTAGCATAGTTTAATTCTTTTGTATTTGTGTTGAAACATGTAAAGTGGTACCTAAAATTCTAACCTAAGTTTAATTAGAGTTTCCTACTCCTAATTAAACTTAGGTCCATCCCACATTTAGCCTAAGTGGAGTGTAAGGTTCTAGAACTCCTAACACATGGAAGAATTCTATAACCTACCTCACATGTGCTGAATTTAGAGCCACCTTCCCATGTGCCAACATTTGAATTTCCCTCCAATTCTCTTTTCATATTCAGCCCACTCTTGCTATATATAGAGGAGCTTGGGTCATGTAAATGCAAGATTAATTCATTAGTGAAATGCTGCCAATTTTGTGTCATTCTCACTCTTTGCCTAAAACTTCTTAGGATTAGGCTTTTAATCTTCCGAAACTTTTCACCTTCCAAAGAGAGTTGACCTCACCACTCTCAACTTCCTACTTCTCATGCACCTTCAAGATCACCATCACTCTTAGGAGGATCTTGTTCCACCACCAATCCGTGAAGCTTCCACAAATTCACTCAAAACCCGCAAAGAAGAAGACACAAATCCATCATTTGGTATCATGAGCTATGGTTCATCAAGAGCTAAGTGTCTTCTTGCAATTTTATGTTTGTGTTCTTCTTATTTTCGTGTTGTTCATCACTTGTTCATGTTGTCTTGCTGTTTTTACATTTTTAATTTGATTTAGTTGCTGTTTGAAGCAATTCAATTGGTGCAAAATGTTCAAATTGTTCTTGAGCTTCTTATTTTCATATTTTGTGTAGGAATCTATATGAAATTGTGTTGCTGTTTTGATTTTAGGTTGTTTGAGTCTTGTTTTAAATTTTATTTGGTTCATATGATGTGTCTTGAGTCATTTTAATTTCTGAATCCTATTATGTTTTGTCTAAGTCATGTTTCTCCTAATTTGTCATCAAATCCTTGTAGTGTTGAATTTGTTGATAATTTTGATTTCTTGATTTGATTTGAGTCCAGATTTATATTTTTGTGTTTGATTGATCCTTTGGTGCATTTTTTCTTTTAGTTTGAGTTCATATTTGTATGCTAGTTCCATACAAATTCATATACATCTACTCCATTGTGTTTTTGAAGTTTCGTATTCTGTTTTTAAATTCCAGAATTAGGACTCCTCTATTTTTCAAATTCTGCACTGACTGTTTTTTGTTATGAAATTTTAATACGTTGGAGAAACATTCTGAAAATCTGGATTAATACAGTTTGATGTGTTAGAAAATCAAGAAAAAAAAGAATCAGGTGAAAAGACAAAATAGAGAAAAAATGATAAAAAAAATAAAAAAAAAGAGTGCATTCTGGCGCCAAAATATACGGTAGTTGGACAGTGATTTTTGAAAAAAATTATCACAATTATTTGGTGCATGTTTTTGGTGTGATTCCAACGCCAAAAGTTTGCTAAAACATTGAAACGTTTGTGGTTAAATTTTCATAAGCAAATTCAAAATAGCCAGCTCAGCATAAATATTTTAAGTCACGCTTTTTGAACCTGAATTTTCCAATAGTGTTGTTTTGGTTTTTCAAATCAATTCTAGTGTCTTTCTTTAGGTTTCTTTTGTGTGTCATCCTTTGTTGAGTGCCTATTTTTATTTGCTTGTCCAATATCATTCTGAACTCTTTCTAAGTTGTGTCACATAATTCAAATCCATTTGTTGTGGTACTGTTTTAAAATTTAATTTGTTTCTTGCTTTCTTTTCTTAACCTCTAAATTGTTGGTGGATAAATTCAATTGGTGCTTGTTAAGTGGAATTGACTTTGTCGTGAGTCTAGCTCTACTTAATAGGTACTGTTTTGGAGAATTTAATTGTCTATTCGTAAGAGGTTAAGGCAAGGAGCAACAGCAAAACCAAATACAAATACCAAACACATACACTTTGAAGGACACAACAAAGAAGAGCAACTACAAGCCAAAGGAGTGCATAGTATAGAAAGCTGAAATTTAATTTGTGCAATTCAATTTCTTTGTATTTCTTTGAGTTGTAATTACATTCAACCTTTGTTTAATTAGTGGATTAATCACGTGTAGACGGTGAGTGTGTCTTCAAAGGCTCAAAGTGTCTAGAAGCCTCACCTAGGAAACGTTTAGTTTAAAGCTTTGTAGATTAGCAATCTTTAATTGTGCTTAGCTAGTTTGTTTACGTTAATTACTTGTTTAGCTTTGTTTAATTGCTTTGTTTGTTATTTTCTTTGCATTGTGTTCCTTTGCATAAAATTTGACTTTTCATTCCTCATTGTGGTGGTCTAAGTAATTTACTTAGAAAAGGAATTGTGTGAAGTTTTTGAGGGATAGGTTTTGGCAAGGAAAGACTTGGTACTTAAGAGGTCCTAGTGACTCACCTCTCATTCCTGGAAAGCTACCTTCACTACTTTCCTTTTCTTTCTTGAAGTAAAATACTTTTGAACACAAATCTTTAGCCATGTCAACTCACTCTTCTAAATCTAATGAAAGTGATATAAAGTCCATCAAATCTCTTTTAAAACAATTAGCCAAGGACTTTCAATCATTCTCATATAGACAATTGGAAAATGAGGTACAAATCAAAGAGTTGAAAATGACTAAAGAAAAGGGTGAAAGCTCTCAAAAATCTAAAAAAATATGTTCACATGCATCTAGTTCTCAAAATCATGATTCTTTTGGGAAAGAAAGTCTTAGGATAAATGAATATTATCAACCACCCACTAGGAGAACTAGAAGAGAAAGAAAAGAACAAGAGAGTCCAAGAGAGGTTAGGGTAGATCTACCTCATTTTCATGGAAAAGAAAACGTAAAAGTCTATTTAGATTGGGAAATGAAGGTAGAACAATTATTTTCTTGCCATAGAGTAAGTGAAGAGAGGAAAGTACCCTTAGCCACTCTAAGTTTTCAAGAAGATGCTAGGTCTTGGTGGACACAAAGGGACTAATGTTAGAATTGGCAGAAAATCAGAAATACTCAATCGGGATGAACTGAAGATGTGTATGAGAAGAAAGTTTGTTCTGCTTCCATATGTGAAAAAGAATAAGCTTAGAGAAGAAATGAAAGAGCTTATGGAAAAAGGAAGAAACTTTATAAACCGAGAAAAAGAATATATTATAAGAGAAAAAGAGTTTAAAGAAAAATTTCAAGCTCTTGTAAGAAGGAAAGCTAGAGAAGAGAAAGAAAAGAGAGAAAAAAGTGATGATAGAAAAGGACACTACAAAAACCTCTTTTTTTAAAGTTGAATCAGATATCGATAACATTTTATCTTCTCTAGAAAACCCTTGTGAGGATGTGCTTGTAGAGAAATCTATGTTTGGAGCTGAGCCAGATATAGATATAAATGTTTCCTCCATAGAAAATACAGAAGAATGTTTGACTAAAAAGGAAGAAGAAGAAACCAACAAAGAAGAAGAGTCTTGTATGACACCCCTTGAAAGCATAGCTGAAAAAGAATCCTTAAAGGGGGATTGCAATACTTTAAACTCTTCTTTTCAATTATATAATGATCACTCTTCTTTACAAAAATGTCAAAAACCAAACTTTGTGATGTTGTTGCCTAGCTTGGGCAATATACAATACAAAGTGAACAAAAATATTTTTGAAAGAGGTCTTATGTCATTCTTTAAAAAGAATTTTAAAGATAAAAGGCCTTATTTTTGTTTAGTTTTCTCTTATTTTAATTTTCTTTTAAAAAAGAAATTTATCTTATGTTTGTTTGATGTTTACTGTAGATGGACATTTGATCCACGAGGACGAGTAAGTCAACTCAAGAATAAGGCTGCTATTCGAGATCGACCATGTAGATCTGAGGATAGATCCTCTCGAGAAGGAGGAGATGATGGACACCATCCAGCCACATACATCCCCCTACTAATGACGAGGACGAAGCCTTGGATTTGAGGACAAATCCTTTTCAAGAGGGAGGATGATGGAAGAGGCCCCAACACCAATCTATTGAAAGGCCACCAAAATGTCAAATTGAGGCAACCACTAGAGTTATGGTCAAAGAGGGGTCAAGAGGACGCATTCTACATGTCATAAACTCTAGTGTAGAATAGTTTTTTACATTTTTTGTCAAAAGTAGCATAGTTTAATTCTTTTGTATTTTTGTTGAAACATGTAAAGTGGTACCTAAAATGCTAACCTAAGTTTAATTAGAGTTTCCTACTCCTAATTAAACTTAGGTCCAACCCACATTTAGCCTAAGTGGAGTGTAAGGTTCTAGAACTCCTAGCACATGGAAGAATTCTAGAACCTACCTCACATGTGCTGAATTTAGGAGCCACCTTCCCATGTGCCAACATTTGAATTTCCCTCCAATTCCTTTTTCATATTCAATCCACTCTTGCTATATATAGAGGAGCTTGGGTCATGTAAATGCAAGATTAATTCATTAGTGAAATACTGCCAATTTTGTGCCATTCTCACTTTTTGCCTAAAACTTCTTAGGATTAGGCTTTTAATCTTCCGAAACTTTTCACCTTCCAAAGAGAGTTGGCCTCACCACTCTCAACTTCCTACTTCTCATGCACCTTCAAGATCACCATCACTCTTAGGAGGATCTTGTTCCACCACCAATCCGTGAAGCTTTCGCAAATTCACTCAAAAACCGCAAAGAAGAAGACACAAATCCATCAAACGTAATGCACCCAACCCTATTCTTCTTTGTTTTGGGCATGAACTCGCAGCCGCAACCGTCCTCGTCAGCCACCTTCGTCCCTAATCCGTTAGATTTCGCAGACAAAGCAGCAGCTGCCACGGTCAGCTTCGACTTCGCACGTATCCTCTGAGGCAGTGAAAGTCGGAGAAGGAACCATCGTTAGAGAAGACAAGGTACACTCACATGGCTTCCGAATAATTTTATTCAGAATTTAATTTGTGACTTCTGGATGTTTATATTCGAAATTGATATTTGACTTCTGAATATTTTTATCCGGAATGTGTTGTTGTTCTGCGGATGGGTTTGTCCAGAAGTTTTGTGAAGTAATTCTGGATATTAATATCCGTATTTGTATTAGGTAGTTAGGGCACTTGGCTTCTATGGAATTTTTGATTTGTTCTTTTATACTATTTGTGTTATAATTTTGGATTGAATGTTATTTTTATGAAATGTAAGATGGTGAGGACTAGATGTGGAGGAAGTTCTAATTTGGACCATGTGCGACCAACTACATTAGTGAGAAGAAGACGAGGTGGTCCTAGTACTTCAGTTCCAAATGAACACTTTGAAGATTATATTGAACAAGAAAAAGTTGAAGTTGATGATAAAGACTATCAAGGAGAGCCATTGGATAAGTCCTTACTCATTAATTATGAACATCATGTAGCCAGACAGTTGTGGGATGGTTTGGTAAGTAATGAAAATTAATTTTTTGTATTTGGTATGTATCTATTTATTGATGATATATGTTGATTATTGTAGGATTGTGGTGAGCTGAAGGTCGTTTCACATGGGAGGAAGATAAATAAGTTAGGAGCACCTCATGAGCGCATACAGGCTGTTGTAGAATTGTTTGGCTTAGGTGGTCTGCTTCATGCTAGTTATGAGAATTTAGATCGAGGACTGTTGTGTGCTTTTGTAGAGAGGTGGCATGCAGAGACAAACAACTTTCATTTACCGATTGGGGAGATGACCATCACTCTTGATTATGTGTCAAATTTGTTGCATTTACTCATTGTCGATCATTTTTACACGCAGGAAACCTTAAATGCAGATTCGGTAAAAGATTTATTGGTAAAATCCCTCTGTGTTGACCGTGGAGTTGCATCTGAAGAAACAAGACACTGTCGGCGAGCTCATGTGCGCCTGAGTTGGTTAAGAGATGTGTATGAAGACGCATGCTCAAGGAGGCAGTGGACTCTGGCTACCAGAGCTTACTTACTTCACCTTGTCGGTTGCACTATCTTTGCGGACAAGAGTGCTACATTAGTTAGTGTGTTTTATCTTGGGTTTTTTGTTGATTTGAGGCTTACCAGGGAATGTTCTTGGGCGACAACTGCACTAACTCACATGTATGAGCAACTAGGAGATTGTAGTTATGCAAGCACTAAGCAACTAGCTGGTTATGCGACATTGTTGCAAGGGAGGATTTATGAGCACTTCTCGTCTATAGGGATGAGACGTATGCAAGCACTGTATTCTGAAGACCAACCTCAGTGTAGGATGTATGATGCAAGAAAAGTTACTTCAAATTTTCTTGTTCGATTGCAGTTAGATACATTGATAACAACTTCCATTCGGTTTTGTTCATACAACGAGCATAGGGAAGAACGTCCATTCGAGTGGATTTCCTTATTCTCTAGTTATTTGAGGCTTGGAAATTGGACACAATTGAACATGTCAGAACGTGTTCTGCGTCGGTATGGATATACATAGATCATCCCTCGCAACCCATATGTACTTGGACATGGTCATCCGGATACAAATGAAATGGACCGACATTTCAATGATTAAGTACAGGTCTCAAACAACACAACGACTGCTTCTTCTTTCACCTTCATTTTTGTCCTTTAATAAAAAAAAAACCTTAAAATCCACACACCATTTTCACCATCTTCATTCTTCCATTTTATCTCACTGTGACATCCCCAAGCATTCCCGACACTCCATTTGCAATTGTTCAAGGATTTTTTGTGGTTCTTTACATAGTTTGGGAGCGTTTGACAGTCTATTCGTGGTTTTGTGGTGAAAAAAGTTATTTTTAGTCGAATTTTATTGTTTTTTTGCATTCGTTTGTCACTGATTTAAGTGTCTTTCATTTTTTTAAAAACAATTCGAATTACACGCTCCAGTCCATATCCAAAAACTCATTTTGGATTACATAATCCATAAGGAATTGAATGTGTTTGTACCTTTGAGATTGAGCAATCCGTAATCCATAATAAAATATTGCATTATGGATTAGCTAATCTATAACATATTTTCCAAATTCAAGAACAAGTTATGAATTGTACAATCCATAAGTTACACACACATTTCAATTAATTACAAAATATACAATTCTATCAATGTCCAGATTACACAATACAAGATATAAACTACATCACACTAGAAATTGTAAAAAAACAAAAAACTCACCATAGACCTACACCACCTCAAACTACCATAACCACCACAAACCATTATCAAGTACTTTACAGCTCAATAAATGAGCAATCAACATCATCATCGTCTTCACCAATGTCTCCATGCACCAACAACACCTTGTTCTACAATCAAAATTTCATATATTTTAACTTTTTTATGAAAGAGTGTTTCTAGAATAAAAAAGTTATGGAGGTACCACTAGAAGCAGCCGAGGACAACCCTAAACGACTACACATTGGACTTCTGAATCAACTATTGGCTCATGAAATATTGGGATCCAAATATCCAAAGATACCTTTCACCAAAGTACTAACATGACTTTGATTCATGTTTGGACCTATAAACCCTAAATACGAAACCTTGACAACCCAATTTTCATCACTAAGAATGTTTCATCAACAATTTTAATATACAAAAATGTTTATTTGACAACTGTTTTCCATCCTACAACCCAATAAATATGAATATTTTAATTATTTATAGAAATTTATAATTTTCTTAATTTTGAAAAAAATTTAACATTTAACATTTTGCTTATATTTTCATTAAAAAGATTTTTTTTTTTTTTATTACAAATATTAATATTTATTGTGGTTGTAAGGTGAAGCAAGATTGTCAAAATACCATAACTTTTAATATAATTGATTATATTTCATCAACAACGTACTTATTATTATAAACATGTTCTATATAATTGATCATGTCTTTTATTTATTTTATAATAAAAATAACTATAAATAAAAATAATATTAATAATAAAAATAAATGATAATGATAATAAAAATGTTATTAAGAGTATATACAATAATATAAATAATATATTTATTTCAAAATTAAATATTCTTAAAAAAAATCATTTTTTTTATCATGACATTTTCCTTTTTTCTCTTTTATTACTCACCTGTGCGCTTCTTAATATCTCTAAATTCCCTTATTTTTGTGAGAAAGAAGAACCAATGATTAAAAAACTAGTTTATGTTTAGATGAATAAAAATGGACAAATAAAGTAGAGGGATAAAATTTTTTATTATGTCAAATTTTTAAAATAAATTAAAATTGAACGAAACTTGATCAAATGTACGTCTATTCTCATAAGAACATTCCTTTTGTTCTAAGTTAGGCATATAATATTGAATCAATCTTTTTCTTTATCATATGGAAAATTCAAATAACAGAACATTCCTTTCCCCAATTGGTTGTATTAGAATAAAAAGTACTGTTAGTCTCTTTATTTATGGAAACAAACAGGTACTAAGTATATAAAATAACTTATTTTATTTTAATCTCAAATTATCATTTATAATAAAATAGTTATTTTCTTTTATAAATTATCTCAAAAACCACATTAGCACTAATTTATTAATAAAATATTAACAATGTTATGTGATTAGATAAAAATATAAAAATATTTCAAACTCCTAATACACAACCGTAAAAATTATAACAAAATAATCATTATAGAAGAACTATTGTTATAGATAAAACATAATGGACTAAATTATATATTATTTTATAAATTAAAAAATATTAATATTTAAAATAGTTTTTATTATTAATAAAAATTTATAAATTAAAAATTAGTATATAATATTAACTACTAAATTTTCACTGTCTTAGAATACATTTTCAGTGTTTTGAATATAAACGATTCACTTAATTTTAATTAATCTAGTTACTTTCCATTTCAATTGATTTTTTTTTTTTTGAAGTTTTTTTCTCTCTCACTCATCACACACACCTTCAAATAAAAATTATCATTAAAAATGACATAAATATATATTATTTACTCTCCATGCATAAACTCCTTTACCAAACATAGAATTTTGTGGCAGAAGTCTAACATGTAAAAAGAGTCTTTAAAAAGGTGATTATTAAGAAATGCTACATAAATAGTTTGTTAAAATAATTATTAGAGAATATAAGATTATTGAGGTAGAAAATGCTTAAAAAGAACGCAGTGAGCACTATTCCAGCCTTAATATTTGATGGAAACTAGTTACATATCTTGTTAATTATCCCAACCACTAAACCAGCATGGGAAGTTAGCAACAGATAAAATCTCAAAAAATTGGAGGAAGAAGACAGCAGTGATGCGCGTTTGTTAAAGAAAAGATGAAACAGAAGGACAGCGAAACAATGCACGTGGGAGGGAAATGATGGAAAAATAAGAAATGAGATGAAGAAGGGAAGAATCATAAACCTTGCCTGGTATCGTTTGCAACGAGAGAAAGAAAGAAAGAGTCTGTTGTAACACTATCATATCAAACAAACAGATCTGTTGTCACAACTCAGCACGCCACAGGCATTGACATTATATAGTCGTGTGCGATTCAGAATTAATAATTAATTATTTGTATGAGACGAACATGAAACTGTAATAATTTTGTCAAGTCCGTGCTTCCAATAAGCGCACACACGCACAGAGAGAAAGGTTCAGAGAAATGGCATATCAGCGGCGGCGCCAACACTATTACCAACGATTTCGTCTAGTGATCCCGGTGTTTTCCGCCGTCGCCGCCGCACTACTCGTTCTCTTCGCTCTCCTCTCGTTTTTAGCTCCTTCTCCCGTCGAAACCGATCGTATGCACCGGAGACGCCAACACACTTCGGTATTCTTTCTCTATCGTTAATATCGGTTTCTGATAGTCCAAGGTGATCGCAAATTCCTAATCGTTTTGTTTTGTTTTGTTTTATGTCTGGAATTATTGTTCAGATTAACGTTGAAGCGGATGAGGCGATTGAAAAACCTGCCTTCCGCATTCCGGTTAGGGCTTTTCATTTTCTGGCTTTTATTTGACTTTGCCGTTGGTTTGACGTTTATGTTATTGGATCTTGATTCCGATGCTGATTGGTTTTGTTTTAATTTAATGACAATAATTAGAGTGATGGAGGAAAGTTGGGACGCGATATCTGGACTTCTCGAAATTCGCAGCACTTCCGCGGCTGCAGCAATTCCAGCAACAAGTTTCAAAGTGCGTATCATTGTTGGTTCAGTAGTGTGGAGTGATGCGATGTAAAACTTTTTCGTTTGAAACTTGGATTTGGTTTTAGATGTATGAATGTATGTAATGACCGATAACTATGCTTCCCGTGTGGCAGAAGCTCAAGTGATTACGCATCCGAATCGATATTTGTTGATTGCAACAAGTGGAGGCTTGAATCAGCAAAGAACTGGGGTAATTCTGTGAACTCTTTGAGATTATTATAGTCAAGCAAGGATTTGATATCTGGCTTCCGTTTCTATTTCTAAAGAATTGTGTTTCTGAGTCTGATCTTTTTATTTATATACTTGATAAAAATGTGAAATGAACTTAAAAATGGGGAAAATACTTCTGTTGGATTGGGCCGTAGATTGATGTTGTCAAACGGAATCAACCTGTTCTGCAGTAGTGAGTAATGTGGCATTTTTTTACTAGAGGACTATTTTTGCTTGTCTCTTTCAATATTAAAATCTTGTTGACAATCCTATTATTTGCTTCCAGGGGTGAAATACACATCCCTCATCCTTTTGGATGTACTAGGTTTGGACAAAAATGTCCCCCTTAATTGGTTGCTACAAAGTCTGGAGCATGGAAACCAGTACACCTGTTTTTTTGGTTACAATGCATATTGCGATAACACATCACATTGTATGATAGCTGTTGTTGGAACACAAAATATCTGCATAATCTGCTATTAATGCCAATCCTTCTGTTTCTGCAACTGGCAGATTACAGATGCTGTTGTTGCTGCACGAATTTTGAATGCTACTCTTGTTGTTCCAAAATTGGATCAACGATCTTTCTGGAAAGATTCTAGGTCAGTAACAAAAGGGACACTGATTGCCCTGTGGTTTGATTTGGATATCCAAGTATTGTGAAATGATGACGTACTTTAACTTTTGCAGTAACTTCTCAGAGATCTTTGATGTTGATTGGTTTATATCATCTCTGTCCAAAGATGTCAAGATTATCAAGCAACTTCCCAGTAAGGGTAGGAAACCATTATCTGCATACAATATGCGGGTTCCAAGGAAGTGTAATGAAAGATGTTACATAACTCGTATATTACCTGTACTCCTGAAAAAGCATGTAAGTTTTTTTATCTCCTGGAACTATTACTGGTGCTAATGTGTTGTGCAACTCATTGGATTCTCTCTATGTAGGAAGTTCGTTAATGCATTTAGATCAAGGACTAATTCTATTCTTCGTTTGGTAGATATTATAGTGAGTCTATTTAGATTGGATTAAATGGTTTTATTTAAGTGTAATGAACTCTTCAGCATTGGTCCACCAATCAGATGAATGTCTGAGTCTGATGATTTTACCCCCTAAGTGTGTGATGCCTAATGTATCTTATGAATCAAGCTAGGTTATTGCTCCTCTTTTACCTCGGTTTAATGTCTTATCTAAATCTTTTCTATCAGCTAAGCAATCTTATATTTCTCTGTCTGCAAGATCCAAATCCATTTCCCCCCTCAACTTTGCCAAAAAGAATTCAGTCAGTAAAGATACCATTTGCTTCATTTTGTGGCAGGCTGTCCAGCTTAGCAAGTTTGACTACAGACTTGCCAACAGGTTGGATACAGAATATCAGAAGTTGAGATGTAGAGTTAACTACCATGCTTTAAAATTTACCCACCCAATACTTGCAATGGGTGAAAAATTGGTCCATTGGATGAGGATGAGAAGCAAACATTATATTGCACTGCACCTAAGGTAGTTTGATTGAATTTTGATCTTATTATCTGTATCTGTCGCATTAAATTCACATGTTTTGGTATCAATTATATTTATCAATATGATGACCACCAAAACTCTAGAATATGTAGTCAGTGTTTATACCTATGCGGATAAATCTTATGCAGCTGCATTACATGCATGTAAGTGCATTTACATCCCAAATGGTATTCCTATTGCATACGGTAGACAAGCATATCGCAGAAGTATCCATCAAATTTATTTCCAGAAACATGAAACACTTACCCAAGAATGATCAATTTCATGGAGGACTGCAGTTTGATTGACAGCATTTGCTAGTAATACAATTCAAATTGAGCCAATGAATTGCCATGTTCATTCTTATTAACCCTTTTTGTCTAACAGCCAGTGATTGTCTTTTTTCCTTATCCTTTGTCCTAAAGAGTACCCAGTTTGTTTGAGAAATTCCTAAGTACTCATGCACATGTTCATAATTTTTATTAAGTCCATATCTTGAGCTTATTTGGATTAATTGTACTTATTGATGAAGTTTTTTCGTTCCCTTTTTGGCATAATTTGCAAACGTCTCTATTCCAGCTTGTCGGAACTCCACCAAAGATTGTCCTAGGGAAATCTCTAATGTTGTCAAGCGTTCTTCCAATGCTGAACTCTTTCTCCCATCTTCAGTGGCATGAACAACGTCAAACTTCGCTAGCTCCTCGTCTCGAATCCGACAGGTTGGGCCAAATGATAGAAAAAGGAGTATCAGAGGTTATAATATATTAATTCGAGAACTTAGTGAGCTCAGTGGCTCTACAAGCAAGTCAAAATATACAGAGTCCAAGACTCCTCCTAGAGAGAAGAATACTCTCTTAACAAATTTCTGACAATAATCCAACCTGATTCTCCCCACTCTCCTCTCTGCTATCTTGTCAAATAGTGAATCCTCACTACACGTTCCTCATGCCACCTCACCCCTTCACTAACTAACTCTCTTTCTCTTCACTACTGGGCCCCACTCTCTTTCTCCTAGTGTAGACTTGCCATATTATGGGTCTTTCAATATATTAGCCCCATAAGAATCTACTATTGGGCCTCACTCTCTTTCTCCTAGTGTAGACTTGTCATATTTTGGGTCTTTCAGTATATAGGCCCATAAGCATCTTCTTGATGGCTAGGAGTCCTATCATTGCCTCCCCTTGACACAACAGCCTTGTCCTCAACTACTGTCAGGAAACTGATTGTTCAATAGAGCTTCATCCTCCCAAGTTGTATCCTCTATGCTCCTGCCCTTCTATCTAACCAGCCTAACCAGTTGATCTCCCTGGTGACTATCTCTGACAACTAAAATCACCTCATGCTCTTCAATCTTGTCTAGCTCATCTTCCAACTTGGCTAGCTCATCTACAACATAATCTCCCACAACTTTCTTTAATTGGGAAATATGAAATAAAAAGTAAATTTTGGTTGTTGGTAGCTTATAAGGCACAACCCCAACCTTGTCAATTAAGGGGAATGAGCCAAAAAACCTTGGGGCCAACTTCTGATTAATTCTTCGGGGTACTGTTTGTTGTTGATGAGGCCTTAATTTGAAGAACATCCACCTTCCAACTTCAAATGTGAGACCTTTTTTTTTAGCATACATTTTCATCTACAGTTGAGCCAACAACAAATGATGCTTCAATTGTCTCAAATCCTTGTCTCTATCCCCCAACTCATGTGCTATGGCCTCCACTTGTGTCTGTCAATGCGAAAATGGCATCAAAAGAGGAGGTTTTCACCCAAAAACCGCCTCAAAAGGAGTGGTTCCTATAGATCCATGAAAAATAGTGTTATACCACAACTCATTGACAATGGGAATCTTATCCGGTACACTCACCTTTTTTAATTCCCTGTTGTCTACACACTAATGCCAAGAAGCATCTTTCTTAACCAAAATGACCGAACTGGTGAAAGCACAAGAGATGCGCTTGATGATTGTTGTAGCATCTCATCCACCTGTCTCTCAATGGTAAGCGTAACGATAAGGTGGAACACTCACTGGTCCAACCTCCTTATGCAACTCAATCAAATGAACAATGTCTCGTGATGGTGGTAAACCATCTCACTCTCTAAATACTTCATTGAGTTGTGCCAATAGTAGTTGAATTTCAGCATGTTGCCTCTCAGATAGTAGTTCTTCTTCCTTAGGTTCAAAATTCCTTACATTGCGTCAAACTGTGCAATGATGTTGTTTGTTCTACTATTTGCCTCTTCTCTTTTCTGTGGTAGCGCCTTGGTCTCTAACCCTGTAGTTCCACATGTTCCCCATTCCAACATAAATTGATTGTCACATGTTCCCAGTGAAAGGTTACTTTACGAAACCTCTGTAACCAAACCACCTCATGTCCAGGTTCCCTAAATCCAACACATACGCATCCACCTCAATGTGGAACTCTCCCAATTGAACTTATATGCTCCTGCACTTGCCTTTGGTAGCCACATGATGCCCATCTCCTAGCCTCACCCCCATGGACATACCTTGTTCGATTGCAATTTCAAGAATTGACAACACTTGTGGAGAAATGAAATTGTGGCTTGCGCCGCTATCAATCACGACCAACATCGATACTCCCTTCACTTTGCCCTAATGTTGATAAAAAAATCTTACAAGCTTGATTAGCGTCCATGAACCCAAATAAACTCTTAAATCCACAATCCAAAGTATTCGTCCTTTTCCTCCTTAACTTCAATTGCAATAAGTTCCCCTTCGTTCCTTGTCTCCCAACACCACCAAGCGTAGTTGTTTTTCCGCACATTGATCTAAGGGATGATAGCGCTCTCCACACCTGAAGCACATACCCCTTGCTTTTGGATTCATTAGCTCCAGTAGAGGATGTGCTTAGTAATCACAGAAAGATTGACGTTCTTCATCGCCTCGGTTGCGATTCACTTGAGTGGTGAGAGTTCGAGACTCAGATTGAAAAGAGCTCTCTTTGGGCTAGGTCCCATGCTAGACCCAGTCCCATAAACACCTTTAAGTGAATTTCGGTTTTTGACCTGACCTAGATCCAGATCGACCTTTGTTTAATTTGAGAGTTCAATGAGCTCAGTGGCCCTACAAGCAAGGAAAAAGACACAAAGTCCAAGACTCCTCCCAGAGAGAAGAAAACTCTCCTAACAAATTTTTGACAATAATCCAGCCTGATTCTCCCCACCCTTCTCTCTCCTCAAATAGTGATTCCTCAGTAACGTCCTTCATGCCACCTCACCCTTTCACTAACTAACTCTTCTTCTCTTCACTACATGGCCTCAATCTCTTTCTCCTAGTGTAGACCTGCCATATTTTGGGTATTTCAGTATGTTAGGTCCATAAGCATCTACTGCTGAGCCCCACCCTCTTTCTCCTAGCGTAGACCTGTCATATTCTAGGTCTTTCTATATATTAGGCCCATAAGCATCTTGTTGATGGATAGGAGTCCTATCATAAGACCAGTCAAAAAATCAATTTAACTGATATACATGTACTGCGTTCCTGATAGTGCTCTATCAAGATGTGTGCTGCATTTGTTGTGTCCCTCAAGACCCACACTCATATGCTTGTAACTAGCTGTTTCTGAAAATGAATTCAAAATAATTAAATTGTGTAAAAAGTGTAACACACACACACACACACACACCAGTGACCCATTGATTATGTACCTGTTGCCGTCAAAGAGTGGGTTGAGTTTTTAAAACATTGGCTGATTCTATTTGCACAAGCAGCAATTTCTTTTACTCTTTTACATTTAAGATGCAGTTAATTAGGTAGGATAACAGATGACAATTAAAAAATTTCTACATTGATTGCCATTTTTGCTACAGATTTGAACCTGATATGCTTGCATTTTCTGGATGTGATTATGGAGGAGGGGAGAAGGAGCAGAAAGAACTAGGCGCAATAAGGAGGAGGTGGAAGACATTACATGTAAGTCTCACATGTCAAAAATTTATATATGAACAATAATTTATTGGGAGATACTTAAAATGTAATCAAATCTTATACACTTTTAGGTAGCGTTTTTTTATATGCTTGAGTGGACATCCAAAACCATAGGACTTATCAGGATCTTTTCATAGAATGAATATCATCAATGGCTTTAAACATCTGAACATTTTTTCACCCTGTTCGTGGCAAGATGCTATGGAATTAGAATTTAGTAGATAAATGTTTGGCTGAACTATGTTTACACTTTTGAAAACTGATTTACGGACTGGTTAATAATTTGAGGAATATCGATATGCAGAGAAGCAATCCTGATAGGGCAAGGAGGCAGGGAAGATGCCCATTAACCCCAGAAGAAGTTGGTCTCATGCTAAGAGCACTGGGATATGGTTCTGATGTTCATATTTACGTTGCATCAGGGGAAGTATATGGAGGGGAAAGAACACTGGCCCCTCTCAAAGAATTATTTCCTAATTACCATTCAAAAGAGACCATTGCTACCAAGGAAGAATTACAATCATTTTCTTCATTTTCTTCTCGCATGGCTGCACTTGACTTCATTGTCTGTGATGAAAGTGATGTATTTGTGACCAATAATAATGGAAATATGGCAAAAATATTAGCCGGACGAAGGTATGTTATACTCCATTTACATCTATTTTAATTTCTTTTGTTCACTGATATCTATACAACTAATTATCTCTCTGGGAACTTTTTTGTAGGAGATACTTTGGGCATAAACCAACCATTCGTCCAAATGCTAAAAAACTCTACCGACTGTTCTTGAATAGAAGTAATATGACTTGGGAAGTTTTTGCTTCTAGTGTCCGTAATTTCCAGAGAGGCTTCATGGGGGAGCCAAAGGAGGTTAGACCAGGTAGAGGTGGATTTCATGAGAATCCATCGACCTGCATATGTGAAGATTCCACAGCCAAAGTGGAGAAAATTTCAGGACATCGAAAGCATGGAAAGGATAATACAATGAAGAGAAATGCATCAAATGATGAACCAGATGTCGACAAAGAGTCTGAATGGCCAGAAATGGATGATGATGATGATGATCAGAATGATCTAGCAGATAAGGATACATTCAATGAAACAATTTCGGACTATGATGCTATGAACTTTGAGGATCCTGATTTGGAGGAAATTATATCAGATTAATGATGGTGCCTTGTTCAGTGCTGATGTACCTGTTGACTTATAATGGTTGTTTTTCCTCATCACGTTCCCTTGAGCAGTTGCCGCTCAATTTTACAGCTGCTGATAAAGTCGAAAAATGGAAACATAGAAGGCGATTTTTTCTCAATACTGGCCGAACTGTGGTAAAATGACATCTAAAAAATTTAATCATACGAATCTTCTGCATTTCTAAGGACATAATGACCTCAGTTTGGTGCTGAATTTTGGGAGTGTTTTGGACTTGTACTTGAATATGTAAAAAGGGGATCGGAAGCGAGCAATGGAAGTAGATTTAGAGGACAACCGTTCGACGTATAGATAGCTGCACACAAAATTGAATTGAGTTTGCTAGGAAGTAGGAAATATATGTATATCTCAAGGAAAACCTTTGCAGTTTATAGACTGTACTTAGTGGTTTCTGTTTCTTTGACGTATGATGCAGTCAACATAGTTTTTAGAGGCAACTGGATGCCAACTGTACTTTTTTCGCCTAAAGGGAACTCTTAGCTATCAAAAGTGATGTCCTGATAGGTTAACCGTTTTAAAAACATGGATAAATTCTTTACATAAATGTAGTCACAATGAAAGGTAGATTTTATTTGCATTAATTTGCGTGCGTTGTGTGCGAAAGGAGTATAGAGCTATAGCTGAACCGCTCCCTGTAGGTGGAAGCTTATGCATGCAGGCACAATTGTTATATCTTAACACTGACTCGGCCGACTAAATTTGCCTGATTCGAATCGAAAATCATTAAATATCAAGATGCGTTTAGCATCATTTACCGATTACCGTAGAAAAATTATTCAATAATAATGACGAAAAATCGTCAATTTTAAATAACTTAGGGGAAACCAAAGGGGGGGAAAAGTAAAAGTACAACATGAAAATGGAAAGAATGAATAAAATGATCGATCCAAAGTATGTTTACAAAATGAGTTCCACTCGTTACGATGGAATCTCCCTAAAATTGAAGAAAATGAGTAATGGAGCTTGTAAGTCAGATCATCTTCATTGTGAAGGGGGCAGATCTTGAGGCGAGTCATCATTAGCTTCAGGCGACAGAGGCGAACCAAAGTCTATATTAGGGAAGACCCCAGGAGGCCTCTCCGGAGGCTCAATTGAAAGTAATTGGGTTGAATCACCCACAACATCCGCCCATCCATAATGAGGTTCGGCCCTAAATTTGAGACATTATCAAATTCAAATTAGCAATATGCCTATCCTCATTCATAATGACAAACGTTAATGACATTATCAAACTCGGAATTTTAAGGATTTATTTGATAATTCAAAATATATTCTATTTTTAATGTGTACAAAGCATAGAGTGAACCAGTATTACGTTTCATCCCGATCTAACACGTCTGTCACTGTATTGTAATGCTCGATATTTTGTGGCCATTTTTTTCTTTATAAAAACAGAAAGAATGTGTACTTGTGTGTTACCCAACAAGCACTAGACACATACTTCTATATGGACTAAACCATTTAGATGCATCAAAGGCTTTTTTAGATTAGATAAAGGATGGATATACTGTTTACATTCAGTTTTTCATCTAGTTAGTAGTTGAAAAGAATGTTCTTACTCGTAATAAGTTTCTTCATCTACAACTATATCCCAGCTCTCACCAGTTGTGCTATTTCCATACTTATGGACTTTCCTGTTACAGACGAAAGCAAAACCAGTCACCAATACGGCATATAGAATAAAAAACTGAGGCATGGGATACATATCTATTTAACACTAAGAGCATTTTTAAACTGTTGCCATGAACAAATAATTCAACTAATCAGATGTAAGTAAGCTTTAGATACCATACCCATTTCCAAAGTGTTCTTCTCCCCAGGTTCTTGACCAACCTTGTAACAGAAAACCATGTTAGCAAACATATAAAAGCAGGAGAGAAAGAGAGAAACCCAGCAAACAGTTCGATGCAGCTGCTTTCACTTGAAATATGAACTTATTGGGGGAAAAAAGCTCATCTCCAGAAAGAGAAGACCAATTTCCGGACCCAAGATTTGTTTGAACAAACTTCTTTATAAGCATTTGTAGGAGAAAAAAAATCAGAAGAACTTTTCCACAAACTCAAATAAGTTTATGCGCAAGCTGATTTGTAGAAGTTCTTTCATATAACTTTTCTAAATTTTTATTTTGCACAAGTTAATTTTAACTTACGAAAAAGCTCATTTCACTTTTTTTTTATTTCCTATAACTTATAAGTGCTTCTAGAAAAATTTGTCCAGAGATTAGTTCAACTCTGTAGAATTTAAAAGAAAAAATGCATTACATATCTTACATTCGAAGACAACTATCATGCATGCTTGATTCAAATGGAATGCAACCTTCGTCGATTACATCTTTGGAGCACTATGAGAATCATCAAATGGAATAAAAAGACACCTCCATTTTAACTATTTCAATCATTCTTTTAGTTGCTTTAATAGGTGCAATTTTTGTGGTTCGTCAATAAGAAAGTTTTAGAACTAATAATATAAATCACAAATATGTTATATTTTACCACATTTAATTTTGTTGAATATTTATGATGTTTAGTTACTGAATGGGAAGAATATGAAAGTAGACTTTTCAATAAAATTTTAGTAACAGTAACATACGTTCACTGCTTGGAGATACGTGCCATGTTTCTCCGTGTCTTGAACCTATGCCTTTAAAAAACCTCTCCTCCCACTTGTCCCCCCATTTCGTTCCAAGCTCGGTTTCAGCCCACTTATCTGTCCTGAGGAAGTGTAAGCCAGGAGGAGGAAGCACAAAGAAAATTAAATTTAAAACTCAGAATAATATTTTGATAAACTCATAAATATTTCCCTCCTATCCAAAGAACTCAACAAATTACAATTAGAAAGGAAGAAAAAAAAGGAAAAAGAACAATTAAGACACTGCTGTGCTTCTGGAAAAAGTATATCATAATTCAACTCTTGATAGTATTCATTGACATTAGCATAAGTCAAAATCAATCTTACACCACGAATAATATTTTATAAGATAAAATTTCACAAAATCACCTGCTGGGCTAAAAGTCTGGAAGTACATCATGCAAGTCATGCTAATAAAGTTCATGTTAATTTTCATCCTCTAATATCTTAAAACTAACCATCAATACAAATAATGAAGATATCCACCATTTGATGACATACCTGTAGTCATTTAATGTTTTTAAATTTTAGTGCACAAAATCAATAAAATAAATTGAAGTTTAGATACATCAAATTCTTCTATAGTATGTTATTGAAAATTAAACAATATCATTAAGCATATTTGAATACAAATGAAAACCAACTCTACTCACCAAACCACAGTTATCGCTACAACAAATTAATGAGCTATTTTAAAAAAGTATCTAGTGCAGAGCAACATGAAATTGTAAATGACATTTAAGATGGGAAAATCAGAATCCGTACCATTTGAGAACAGACCCTCTTCCATCATAATGCTCTCCCCACTTTTCCCACCATGATTGTTCATTCAATCTACCATACTTGTGTGCTCCTTTCTCAGTCCAGCCTTTAGCATCATATTTTTCCCACCTAACCAAATTGAACAGACAGACACAGAATATTGGAATGCATTAGACACATCTACAATGCATACAGAAAACCAAACACCCTCCCCCTGGTAAAATACACCACCTTACCATTTCTCATACCATCCAGCATTTTCAGTTCCTGATTTTGCCTGTTTTTGTGCACTCCTTTCTATTCTTGCTATGTTACTGCAAATTTAAACATGCAAGACATTGTGTCCAGAATTCACAGGGTTTACCGAATCACAACAAGCAGAGAAATAAAGTAATGACCTCCATTCATCTTGATGAAGATTTTCCTGCCACGTCTCCCACCAAGAATCCCCCTCAGAATTTCTACCAGATTTCTCCACACCTGCTAGAGCTTATAAAATTAATCAAATTCACTAACAAGTCACAGTATTTATATTTGTTGGTTATCCCATATTATCTATTGGTAGATGTCTGTGCTAGTGAAATTCAAGCAGAGCATAAGTTAAAATCAGGTGTACAATATCTAATTGCAGATCCAATGTCTCACCTCATGTATACTCAAAAAGGGGATAAGCTTTTATACAAAAACAGGTTGATGCAAACAGCAAACATTATCTCTACTCTAGCTAGGTGGTTGCATTGCAACCCCTAACAATGCCTACTTAAGTTTCTAAATATACCATTCTTGTAGTGGTAGATCACCTAACTAAGTATGTGCACTTTGTACATCTCTGTCACTCTTTCATAGCCAAGGAAGTGACAGAAAACTTAATCCAAGAGGTGCTTAGCTTACACGGATTCACCCTTTGACAACTGTTTCTGATTCAGGTAAAGTTTTTCTCAGTAACTTCTGTTTCAATTTCAACAAAAACAAACTAAGTTGAAACTTAGGTCAGCCTGCCTCAATTTGTTGGACAGGTGGGGGCAGTAAACAATCAACGTAAATCTGCACTGCTTGTTGTTGAGAAACCAAAGCAATGGAAGAAAATATTATTAGCATGGGCTGAGTTTTGCTTTATCATCAATTATACGGGCATATAAATCCACTCCCTTCGAAGCATGATATAGAAGAGGTTCACTCCTTTCTAAAAAGGCAAGCAATCACTCAGCGGTAGAAAATATGAACTAGTTGTTGGACAAGACAGATTCAACTGCTAGAGATCTCACATCCACTGGATGTATGACCAAATTGTAGTATATAATGTTGGGTCACCTTACCAAATCATTTTTGTGAAGTTGAGTTAGACTTATAGTTCACTTTCTAAGATGGTATAAGAGTCTATCCTAACTAAGTTTGTTGGGTCTATTGTGTCACTCACTATCGAACTGTTATTGGACCATCTACAATCATCTAGTCTCATGCTTGAGATGTCCAATCCTTTGTGTGAGGGGATGTTTTGAAGATCTTATCCCGACTAGAGATATGACCAAATTATATATCTTACCTTCCCAAGTCGGTTTTGTGAGGTTAAATTAGACTTGAACGCCACTTTCTAAATGCAACTTTGAAGAACTAAGAGAAAACTTACAGAAGGAACAAATTCACATGAGTACAGGCTAATAAACACTAATGTGACGTACATTATCAAACTGGAAATTTGGTTTTTTCTCAAATCATTACCATATCAATAAAATTCTTGGATTATCAATTACAATTGGCATCTATATGTATCAGTGAAAAAATCATTTATTAGGATTTTCACATATCCCTTCTAAAGAAATCAATTGCACCATCAGTCCAGCCACCCCCTTTAGGATAGTCTAGTGATTTTGAATTGCAAGTTAACCCCACTGTTCATTGTAGCTGCTCATAACAATTCTTTTAGGAGAGGTTGAAGTCCTCATTCATTGGAACAACCTACTAGCATGTGAGGACTCTTGGAAATCTTTTTGAGATTGTATAGAATAAATTTCTATTCTATACTTCCACTATTAGGATAAGGTAAATTTATAGGCATGAATATTGCTAAGCCCCCAATTAACAAAATGTACAGTAGAAGGATGAGAACACCAGAAGTGAAGAGACAAGTTCTACCAGAAAAGGTAGCTAAAGTAGTTCGAGGGGAATAATAAGGAAGTAGAAAGGGAATTAGACAATTTTGGAGTTTGGAGTTTAGTTGAGATTGTTGGAGGCAGGGCTCTCGAACACCCTGTGCCTATAAGAAACAATTATTTGCAATCCTCTTGAGGAAACCATTATGCTCAGTGACAGATATTGTCCATAAGATCAATATATCACTCTTACTATCTTTGTTGTGTTAATTGTATATATTAATTTGTTACAAAAAAAGATCGAGGTCGAGTGTAGATGGCAGTAGACATTTGACCAACAGACATGTAGAATCAAGTGCATCAAACTACCTGCAAGCAGTGAGACGGCTTGTTTGGACAAGTTTCTCCAAAAGGACTTTTAACAGAAAAAAGTAAGAAAAACGAATTTGACTTCTTCGTTAGTTAAAATAAGTTTATGCATAAACATTGTAAAAAATCTCAGATAACTTCTCCAAATCTTTATTTTTAACTTGTTAATAGACTAATTTTAACTTATGGAGAAATCAATTCCATTTTTTCTTATTTTTCTCTTTAATAAATCTTTCTAGAGAAGCTCGTCCAAACAAACTCTTAATTTATAAGCAACCTACATAATGACCGTAGTACCTCAGGCTAAGTTTCTAACTGGTTCTAGGCCTATGTCCCCTTCATTCTAATGAGAAAAAGGCCCATTCAACATGGCAAATTCCATTTTCTTTAGAGGTTCATAAGAGCATTTCAATTGTTCACGGGACTCCATCATATATAATTATAGTCTATCGAATAGTTAGTAGAGGTCAAAATGGGTTTTGAAGGAATTGGTGAACCCAGTTTTAAAATGTCATGCCATAGTTACCTTGAAGTCCTCGTCCTCCCAACACCATGTAGACATCTTCTCTCCCCACCAACCATACCCATTCAAGGCCAGATCTCCTACAAGCAACAACATATTGAGCTTCTTCTTGTGATGGAATTTAATTTGAAATAGCACTCAACCCAAACAATCCACCCATATGCGTCATCAATGAATATTAGGATCTCCAGTTTCCTTTCTCCCAGGTCAGACAGTGGAATGGGAGTATCTTTACCGTGTCAAGATGATGAATATAACTTACAAGGTTTCATATAAACTCCTCCTCCATGAACACTTTCCAACTTCAACCCAAATGTGACTGTCGCTGTGTATACTTACTAATGACAATATCATTACAGCAAGAGCTTCTTGATCTCATTCAACTTTCCTTGCACCACATTTGCCTTCATCATAGCTTATGTGAGGACCATCCAAGCTCTCAGAATCGAGAGCTATAATACCAAAATGACAGGAATCAAGGAAAATCTATATTTTATTAAGTGTATAAGACTCAGGTCACCTAATTACAGAGCCTAAAAGAACGTTTATGAGTATAGAACTGAAAATCTTAGCAGTTTGAGAGTGCTTAGACTCCTCTGAAACAAAAGTTCAAACCTATCCCTGCCTGCCTTTCTTTGACACATTTCCTATAATTGACTTCCCTCTCAACTGGATCACATGAGTCCACATTGGGCAGCTATTAGATTATTCTTCCTTCTCATATATACACATTCTTAATAACAGTTGATTCATTGGACCTTTTATAAAGTAAATATCACTTTTACATACATGTACATATAACCATAGACCAACTAAAATTAAATGTTAATAATAATTAATTAACAAAATGAAGTGTTTGAGCAAGGTCCAAAGGTAAGTTTGAAACCCTCAAACTATATATTTTTTACCAGGACAATCATGTACATCTGCCCAGAAGAAGTAATCCTGCACTGGCCCTATAGTACTTCAAAGGATGCTATTTCAAACATAAAGAAAAGAACGTACCTAGCTCCTTATATCCAGTCCAGTCACTCTTCTCCCACCACTGCCAATTAGATCAATAAAACCAATTAAAGGAATCCACCTGAGGTGTGATACAGATAAGACTATGAATACTGTGAATCTAACATTAAAAATGAATCCAACTGGGAAAACATTAATCAGGCTATCATTGAAAGAAAAGTTTTGTTAATATCAACCCTTGGGCTTTTAAGTTAACTAAAGTAGAAAGTTATTACTGACAAAGAAAATACTCATATATTGACAATATAAAAATGCAATAAATGCTTTCTTTTCCAATAAAACAATTCCACTTTTAATTGCTTAAAATCCATCCCTAATGACCGATTTTAACAAAACCAATGAAAACCCAACTTACCATACTCCCAATAAATTCAATTTGAAGTCATACCTGATTCAGCTATAGAAGAATTACATCTAGATTTTAGATTTTATAAATAGTACAGCATTCCCTTGTCAATAAGATGGACGTTTTAACAAAGTTACGTGTTGGCACTAAATATATAGGCTACATAATGAAATAAAATAACAAGCTTCCTCCATATAATATATCTCCTATATTTCCAAAACCAAAATCCCAAAAGTGGTACAGTTCTTACGGGACCTATATACAATGGAAGGAGAAGGAAATTTCTCACAAGTTGTTATTCCACTCTTCGATGACAATAGTTATGATTTATGGACTATAAGAATGCAAACTTGTTTAGAAGGGCAACATTTATGGGAAGTTGTTGGAACATGTATTACTTTGTTGGAAAAACACAAAAGATTTGTCTACAATTACTTTGACAGAAGTGATACATGTCTTACAAGCACAAGAGAAACGAAAATTAATGAGAAGATCCTGTTGTTTAAGGTACTTTGCTTCATACTATCTAAGGTGCTTTCGAATTCAAGAACTACAAAAGGGGCAGATACAAAAACAGTAACACATGTTTTTCCGTCTTGTCCTTACTGCAAGAAAAAAATCATCAACACAACAAGAGTTGATAGAACCAAATGCAAAATGTCACCATTGTGGTCAATTGGGGCATGTAGAAAAAATATGCAAATCCCAACATCTGCATGAAGATGTCAAGATTGTAGAGGACGAATTAGAAGAAGAATTACTTCTTGCAACATCATGTGTTACAACCAACAAATCTACAAAATGTTGGCTAATAAACAGTGCTTGTATAAACCACATGATTCATGATCGAAAACTTTTCAAAAGGCTCAACAAATCTAATATTTCTAAAGTAAGAATTGGGAATGGAGAACAACTTGCTCTGACGGGTAGAAGAACAATTGCAATTAAAATTCCTTCAGGTGTCAAATTGATTTCTTATGTCTTATATGTTCCTGAAATTAATCAAAATTTGTTAAGTGTTGCTCAACTCTTAGAGAAAGGTTATAAGGTGACCTTTGAAAACAAATTTTGTGAGTAAAGATGTAAACAACCTAGAAGTATTTAAAGTTCTTATGAAAGACAAAAGCTTTGGTTTAGATTTGATGAAAGAGGAGTTGACTACAAATGAAGAAGATATAAAAGAAGGATCAAAATCAAAAGAAGATGAACTTCTCTCGGAGAAGTTTGATGTCCAAGAGGAGAAAGTAGACGAACTACATCCTAACATCCATCAAAGGTCCAATGTCACTACCATAGAATCCATAATAGACAAAGAATATGAGGAAGATAGTAGATGAAATACAATCAAGAATGTCAAATTGAATGAATATGCGATCCCATGGAAGAAAGAGAAAGACAAGAATTACAAGCAAAAAGAAGTAGGAAATCAAGCATTAAAAGAAGGAGAATCAAATTTGAATTTGAAATTCAAATAAATTGATATTAAGGCAAGGAGGAATGTTGAGAATATTTGCTTAATATCTTTTTTGCTACATTTGCTCTATATATAGAGTACACGAATAAAATAAAATAACAAGCTCCTCCCTATAACATATCTCTTATATTTCTAAAATATACTTCCAAAACCCAAAATCCCAACACATCCTCTACCACAGTGTGGTGATTTCTTTAAGCAAACAAAAATAAGCAGCAGGTATCAAACATGATTATATGTGATGACTTGCATAAAAGAATTGGAAGATAGCTTTCATTCAAAAGCTTGCATTAACATAACATGCTATCATAGATTTATTGCCATGTTTTATTTTTTATTTTATTTTTAAAAAGTACTTGCACATTCAAATATTAAAATTACAATATACCGTTTCTTTCCATTCTGAGGAACCATCATGAGATTGACCCCCCATTCTTGTCCATCTACATCTATATCCATTTTCACCTAGTTCTTCCCCACTTTCTCGGTACCAGGTACTCCCATCTTCATTTGTGCCGGACTCATTAACATTTTCATTTAACAAGCTGATACCCCAGTCCTTCTCATTTGCTATACCAGTGTCTGTTAGGAATCAGTGAACACAAACAGATATAAATACTTTAGCATGCCATGATTGGCCACTGGAAAACATCTACAGAAGGCCTTCAGTAATGTTTCCAGCAAAACAGTAAGAATATAAATCACATAAAATACCTCTTTTCGGGGGTGTATCCCGTGACTGTGGACCAGAATTTCTCGGGATGCAGCGTGGGAAATATTTTTCCTGCTTCGGAAATGATCTATTGACATCATGGCACAAAGTAGCATAACCATGGAGAAAAAAAATCAATTACAACCGTAGGTTGCATAAAGTATAAACAACAACCAATTAACATTGAAGGATATAATTTCTTCCTCAAGCAAAGTTTCATTTATTTTCAATAACACCATGTGACAACTAGAAATCATAGACAGGGAGGAAAATTGAAAACATGCTTCATCGTTATTGCTTTTAAATGTAGGTCAGAACATTTTCAGCTCCGTGACATTATTAATATCTAGATAAACTCCTTTTCAAACACATAACAATTCAGAAATAATTGACCATTTAAGTGTATATAATGCAATCAACCTTCACAATGTATGTACCTCAACTCAATATTATAAATATTATTTACCCCAGCTGGCCACTTTGCTTACTTAACCTAATTAATCATTCAAGTCTCCAATAAGGTCGATGTATCATAATCCTTAGATACTAAGCTGATGTGCACAAAACCACTCCCCTCCTCTTATCTCATAAAAAACAGAACATGGTACTCACGCGTATCAACAAGTCGTCTGTTGGCCCCCATAATATTAGAAAATATGAAAGAGAATGCCCAGAACGGGATAGAAGTTTTCGTAATTAATTAACTACTTAATGATTCCACATGCAGTGCTGTTATAATACACATTCCACCCACCAGGGAATCACCTCAAGTTACTAATTGAGCCAAAACGGTAGAAGCAGATTATCAGCTATCACCAGTGCATGAATATTACAATCGGTGATAAACTTGTCAGTACATTCGAATCGATAATGCAATCAACTTGTACAAAATGCAGATCCAATATCATGTGAAAAACGCACCTAAACACTGTTATCCTATTTTTCCATTTTTCATCGATAGAAGAGATAAGGTTGTTAAGACCTAAATATAGAAATGAATTTTCAGGCAAGGAACACAACAATGATTTTAATTATAAACGTACGGTGGAGAGGCGAAAGGCATTGCGGCAGGAGAGGCCTGAACCCTCACTCGGTGAATGTGAGGGTTTTTTTTTGTATCGAACCTCCGTTCCTCGTTCTTGTCACCGCCGTTGCCAGGTCCACTCGTTCTGCGAATTGGAGTAACCGAGTCAGAACAGCAGCACCGAATTGAGCCACTTTCGAGTCGAACTCGATCAGCGAAGTCGAAGCAGAGCTTTCTACGCTTGCTCGGAGCTAACTCCAGCACGTGACTCTTGGGAAGCGGAACGACATTGAGCGGCGCTACTCTCAGCTTGAAATCGAACTGCATAGTGGATAAACCTCTAGAACTCGCCGCCATTGATGAATGCCAAATCACATTGACGAATTAGGTAGCGAAGGACAGTGCGGCGAAGCGTGTGAGTGCGCTGTCGCTTTTTGCCGTTTGTGGCGGAATGCTCAGAGAATAGCAATGCGAACGAAATTGGAAGCGGTGGGGTATTTGTTAAGGAAGGATGAAAAGGAACGTGGGAGTGAGTGAGAAGAATCGTTGTTTTGAAGCATTTGATCTGAGATTGAAAACGTGGAATTTGAAGAGAGGTGAGAAGAGGAGCGGAGTGGTGAAGAAAGGAGTAAGAGAGAGATGAGATCAGATCCGGGCTGGACCTTCATCATACTTCGAATCCCAAGATTTACTCCCATATACATATACACGTGAGCACCTGGGTCCCACCAACATTTGTGACCCTTATTCCACTTTGGTCTCGCCACGTGTCACTCTTACAACGGCCGTCTGTATCTTTGTTGGATGAGGAGCACAAAATCAGCTATTCTTTAGACTATTCTTTTCTAAACTATTGAAAATTCAATTTAGAGACGAAGAATGATAAATTATAAAACATTAAAAATTAAGTAGAATAAATGAAAAAATACTTTGACATGATTAGGAATGATTTTATTAATAATCACCAGATAATACTTGAAATTTTTATCCACTAACAGAAGATAAAATATATTTAAATTATGTAATCAAGATAATAAGAATTTCGCTGAATGTTAATAAATATTGAGTCTTGGAAGTATTTTTTTTGTTAGAAGTAATGATATATTTGCCATCCACTTTTTTTTATTTTCTATTTTTTTATAATTAAAAAAAAGTATTCCTTTTGCTAATAATCACATTACTCTAAAAAAACAGGTTATTGATGGTTGTATGATTGTTAAAAAATCATTTTCTTATTTTTGTCCAAATTAAGATTAAAATAGTAATTTATTAAAAATATTGTTTTGAATGGTTCTCGGAAATTGAAGTAAAAAGCTTGTTCTGTTGTTTCCACTGCCTACGTTAATGACATTGCAACATGTAATGATTATAATAAGGTGTTCCTTAGGATGGCAAAGCGCAGTGGCCCGCAAAAATGTGTTACGGTTAGTCCGTCCTGCAAAGTTATTGCGAGCAAGAATTCTCGATCCGCCCGAGTTTACGCGTCAGCCCGCGTTCTTTTTTTTTAAAATTAAATATATTTTTTTTTTACATTTTATTTTTAAAAAATTGTCAAATTAAATTTATATATTTGTTATTATCAAACTTTTTTTTTCTCTTTCTTTTTCAAATATAGTCAAACATCAAAACATTAAACATTAAGATAAATATCAAATATCACTATTCTTCCACTTCCAAAACATTAAAAATACATAATTCAAAAACATTAAACATAAACATTAATTCAAAAACATTAAACATAAACATTTTTGACATTCTTCCATTTCAATAACATTGGATGTCACCTTAGAAGAACTTTCATCCATTTTTTCATAATTATAATTTTCCCCGTCATCTGCATATATTAAAACAATGACAATTTGGGAGCAGCAACTGAGCCCCTGTGAGATGTAAGCGCGATTGTGTTGTGTTTCTTTCTTTAAAATTTTGTGTAAACCTAATTACGTTACCCTGCTGTTACTAAGTGTCAATTTTTTTTTCTTGCGGGTTTGCGGTCAGCCCGCCCCGTCCCGTTACTGGCCCGCGCGGGTTGCGGGCTAATGCGGGATGGGCTAATGCGGGTTAGCGGGCCGGCCCGCACGACCCGCCCCGCTTTGTCATCCTAGTGTTCCTATGCAACCTGTAAAATTGAAGAAAAAAAATTGGAAATTTTATATTAATGAAAACAAATGCAAAAATATGTTATTGTATACAAAAAGATTATATTCTTTAAAAAATATTGCAAGATGTAAGTGAAAAAATACATATAAATGTATATGATATTGTTATCATTCAATTCAATCATTAGTACCCATGAATAATAAATTTATTAGTTTTTATAATAACTAATTTAAAAGTCAGAATAATAATAATAATAAATATTTATTATTGATTGACAGTATAAAATAATTTGTAGTAACATTTCATGACAATTAAACGCATGAACAATTCTCAACTACATATATTGTTGTTGATATGATAATTAATTGAGTTAAATATTGTAAATTGTGACTACGTGAGACTATGTGATTAATATTATGGGTGGTGAAATGATGAATTTGTTAAAACTAATGTATTTGAGTTTAAGTTGAAAATTATAGGATATGGGAATTGTTAAACTCGTAGATTAGTTAATCTGAGTATTTTAAGAGTATTTTTTAATATTATATGTTTGCATATCTTGTTAAGATTAGATAGTATCATTTGAATGAGATAAGGAATTAAAAACAAGTATTTGGTATCCAGTATTCTCATTCAAATAACTAAGAAATCGCAGAGTAATGGACATATTTGTTCCAATGATTATTTAAAACATGAAAAATATCGCATTAATTATATCTAATTGGTATTATGATTGCCAAATGATTAAGAAGTCATTTAAGTAACTATTAAAGTATATGAGTGAAGTTGAAAGCTAAGTGAATTTTATTTTTCTTTAACTTTTGACGTATTTTTTAATTTATTATAAAATAGAACAGATGAAAAAAATAACAGAAATAAAATAAAGGTTATTTATAGAGAAATAATTAAATTTTTGTTCATCTCTATTTTTTTTTATCTATGTTTTATTTTATAATATAATTGATATTTATGTTTTAATCTACTTTGTTGCCTTTATCCTTTATCATTATTGAATGGTCCAAGATTTTGGGAGTAAATTATCACAGGAAAGATCTACCATGGTGAGATGCATCCTGTGTTGAATAGGGAAACCATTAATGATAAGAGTTACTATATGTCACTAATATCTAAATCACAAAGAAAAATATTAGAGGTGAAAAACCTATAAAGACCATAGTACAATGCTTAATATAACACGTGTAAAAAATTATTTTGAATTAAATTTTTAATTGGTTTTGATATTTTCAAAGTATGCAATTTTAGTTCATATTTAAATTTGTAAAAAAAGTTATCCACCTATTACAAGTTAAACAAATATTGCTGTAAATGTAACGGAAAATTGGAGTAGTAATAATATAGATAAAAAAGATGTGAAATGAGTCTCAAATTTTTAATTCTTAGACTTATTAGAACGAATAGTCAAATTAAAAAAAGTTAATTATGTAAATATAAAACATAGTAACATGAATTTAGTGATGAGAAAAAGAGGAGATGAACAAAGTTTGATTATTATTTTTATTAAAGTAAATTAATCATCACCTACATTCTTATATTTAATATTTAATATGTATGATTTTTTTGTTTTATCTTCATTCTTTAAGTAAAAAGTCATTCACATTCATATCTTAATTCACATCTTAATTTTTTTGTCTCATCATCATCTCATCCAATCAAGAAATCTATATACCACACTCGTGCTACTACCCGTCTCTTAGTATTAAATGTCAAAATAATATATATTTTATTTTTTCAAATGTCAATTTTTAAGAAAAAAATTATAATTATATTAAATATAAAATGAGAGGATCAATAAGTTGTGAAATTAAAGACATAAAAAATAATATAAATTTTATATGTTACGTAATAAATGAAATATGTTTTAGTAATACAAGACAGAACATATACAAGGACGAGAATGGATTTTATGAATTCATCATCATCCTCAAACACAATTTAAAAAGATAAATAAAAATTTATCCATACTTATACCCATATCTGAATCTAATTAATGAAAAAAAGTTTCATGAAAGAGACAGAATCATTTAACACCATTAATCTATTAAAAGAAAAAGATCTTTGCTAATTAAGGAGTAGTATATAAGTGTTTAATTAAAACATTAATGGAGAACTTCACTCTCCAGATTATGATTAATGGAAATATATGTTTATATAATTTGATGTTGTTTTTTCTAATATTTTACATAATAAAAATTAGACTGAAATATAAATTTTGATTCCTCTATTTTATTTAATTTGTAATGCGATTAAATTCTCAATTTACATATGTTCCATTTTCTTTATTTTGGTTCAATCTAACTTTAAACTGAATACATTGATTTAAGATTTATAAAAAGAGAATTTAATCAATTAAAATGTAGAAAACACGTGTTAAAAAATAGAAATGAGCAAATTGTGATTTTTTATTAATTGGAGAATCAAGTATATAAAAATTAAAATTACAAATTGATTAAAAAATTGTTGAACATTCATATTAGTGAATCGTCCATCAAATTTGCCATTGACTAATATCGGGGTCTCTTTTGTGATCCAGAGATTTTTCATTAAAAAAAGTATAAGAATTAATAATAGTGGCCATAAAAATAAAACTATTAATAAATAAGTGTTATTAAAGTATTAAGTGAGTGGTGTGACATCCTCTGACTCTGAGAGACTTTGGAAACACGCGAGAATCCAGAAATAGAATGGATAACGTGGGAATAGGGAAATAGAATGGCTCAAAAGTAAATCAAGTATCGATCCTCGTTGGAAAGCAAAAGTCTTCTCACCTTATCCACATCTCAGCCCCAAGTCTTAAGTCTAGTCACTGAAAATTGCTTGCACCTTCACTTCCACCTTTTGTTAAACGTTGCCTTGGCACGTTTCGTTCAATTTCTACGAGGACACGTTGGAGTACATGTTTTGACAGAAATGGTGGATAAGAAGCTGACTCAATCCGAGTGCACGCTGACGTGGTACCAGAAACATGACATAAAACTCATGGTCATTAACCTCTTAACGTGGCTCACGCAAACAAATCATCTAAGAAGTGAAATCACTCTTATTGCACCTTGACGAGGAGACCAAACAATGAGTAACAAAAAGAGCGTAGCCTCAAATGGATAACAGGGCAAGGCAATGCAACTCAACCTTCCTATTATATTCTTCCTCTTTCTCAAGGACCACAATTTAGTCACCCACTTTATATGATTAGGAGAGCCCCCAAAATGACATTAATTAATGGATATGACTGAGTACTCTGCTGAAGTAAATGTTTTCAGCGAACGGAAATAAGATAATCTATCAATTTCCTTGCTAGATTTCCTTTCTCTGATACAATGCCACAATGCCTTGTTGCCAAGACTGAGAAGAGAAAAATCCACATGCTCAAATCTCAAATTAACCACCACATGGACAACAAATGATTTCCAACACGACTATTTTCACGTTGAGCTTTCGCACATAGATAGGTGTCAATAACACCATTCAGTAGCTGTACATTGATCAAAGTAATTACGCCCATATTGTTTAAGATACACCTCCAACGTCCCATCGTCCACGAATCCGTGCTTCAGCCTAATAACCATTATTAATCAGCTAGTTATAAATAGAACCAAAAAGATTATCTTCTTTAAAACATAAAACATATTACAAGATGCAAGTGAAAAAATAAACATAAATGTATATGATATTGTTATCATTCAATTCAATCACTAATATGCATGGATAATAAGTTTATTAGTTTTTACAATAACTAATTTAAAAGTCAGAATAATAATAATAAATATTTATTATTGATTGACAGTATAAAATAATTTGTAGTAACATTTCATGACAACTAAACGTGGCATGGGGCAGCAAAATTAAAACTTCATCTAGCAATTTTCTGTTTCTCGATTACAGTCCATATGTAAAATAATGGAAGAGGTATTACCTTTCCTTAAGAAAAGAACTTACACAAACTTGTAATTCCATAGATTATACAATGACTTCATGAATTACATGACATGGATATGTAATCAAAGAATTAGCTAGAAACATAATCCAGCCTAAAACAATTCAACGTCCAAGGATAAAAAAAATTACAAAAAAAATGTTGATTTCTGAGAGCTATCAACGCTGGAATGCACAAGTAACACTAAACTTGTTCAGCCTCGTCAAACCCACCTACGGTAACATGATGATAAAACATTCGGGCGTTTCAGTCATCTGTTTATCTAAAGATCCCAGAGGCAGGACATTACTGACATACACAAGATGACAAATGATGGCTTCATGGTAATTGGTGCTGAACTTCATTTTTTGGGGATGAAAGACTTCACTGATTCTACGACAACCTGTTTTCAAAACGAAATATCAAATTAATGCGATGATTATTGATAAATGTAGACAAGTCAATCGAATTGTTATCCATGCTTTAAGAAAGTCAACGATTTAGACTGTCATTGTCATTATACCCAACCCAAGGCCTAATAATGACGGATTAAATAATAAAACAGGATATTACACTTTTGTTTATAAATATTTGTTTGTAACTACGTAGTATGATATTTGGGACCATATGCATGCTATTACCGCCCCTACTAGCAGGAAAATTAATTACCCAAAAGATTCAGTCGTTATACCCAAACTCAAGGATTAATAGCGGATCCAATAATAAAACAAGATATTACGCCTTTGTTTATAAATATCAGTTTTTGACTACGTAGTATATTTGGACCATGTGCATGCTATTAGCGCCCCTACTAACAGGAAAATTCATTATCCAATCGAGTATGTAACAGTAAGAAATAAGAAACAGAAATTTATGTTTTCTGCATATCTTTTTCATGAAGGGACTTTATCATCTTCCATTGAGAATAGCCTATATAGATTTACTTGTAGTCTTACCCTGCCATCATAGGATAATGATGCAAATATCCATGGTTCACGAGAACTCCACGTGAGCCCTGTAACATGAATAAAAAAACTGTAAAGGAGAGTCTATTTGCGTGTGTTTGGAATGATATTTTGTGTGTAAGAGCTGAAGACCATGTCAAAATTCACAAAAAGAAGCAGAAACTACAATTATCTATGTTTATTGAATGTGGATCCAATTTGACATGACGTAATTCCAGACAACTATAAAGATCACGGATTAAAAAACTTGAATCTCCTACCATAAATGCTGTCTTCATAATCACTGTATGAATTAAGCAATGGATCAACCCATCGGGCAGATGAATCTACTTGTCTGCTAAAATGAAAGCTCGGATGAATGAAAAAAAAAGTAATCATAAAATAATGTAATATGTAGTAATATCATAAGATAGCAATATGACCTTTCAACTGTTAACTCGTCATGATTCGTTGAGGCAAGCCACAAGTTGACAGTCGAATCCGTACCGCCACTCTGTAACAACCACAATCCATGACAAATAACTAAATGTCCCCTCATGATAATTTAGTATGCAAACCACCCCACCTTTCACCAATAAATGGACACCAGCAAGAGATTTAGAAGCCATTAAAAATGCATGTTTGTAATTTTTTGCACATGTGGGTGTGGGAAAAAAGCTTCTCAAAACCAAGTTCATATATGCAAAGTTGACAGTCGAATCCGTACCGCCACTCTGTAACAACCACAATCCATGACAAATAACTAAATGTCCCCTCATGATAATTTAGTATGCAAACCACCCCACCTTTCACCAATAAATGGACACCAGCAAGAGATTTAGAAGCCATTAAAAATGCATGTTTGTAATTTTTTGCACATGTGGGTGTGGGAAAAAAGCTTCTCAAAACCAAGTTCATATCTAAAATAAGAACTTAAGGGAGTATCCACCCTCAAATTTTAGTCGGTTAAGCTCACCATACACTTCAAAATAAATCAAGGATTGATACACCCTTTACTTTAGAAAAAAGCTCACTTCAGAGGAACCGCATTCCTCTGTGTGAGCATAGAGAGAGGGAGAGAGGGAGAGAGTGAGAAAGAGAGAGAACCAAGATCATTCCATCATACTCTGGATTACACTTGACAGTCCACGCCCTGGAAATACAAATAATACATAGTGCCAATCAGATGTCTGAAAAAATAATATCAAATAATATATTTCATTTTAGACGCAAGTTTTTAATGAAAAAAAAATTGTTTTAAAAGAATGATTGTAACAATATATGGCAAGCACTGAAAATAGAGCAGTTGTTCCCTCTCTGCTTTCTTTTTTGCTTTTTATTTTCTCTCATATTTACACCGCAGGGATGACCGAAAATTAGAACCTTGTTGGGTTCTTAGAGAGAGAATATAGCTAAAATATAAAATCAGCTCTGCGACTATACATGCTAAGTACCAATGAGTATGTCCTGGAAGCTCTTGGATGGGAACTTTGGGTTTTCTTACATCCCAAATATGTATCCCAGACTCATGTTCAGCAGTAACCTGTACAAAACATAGAAATTCAATTTTGCCAAGACGAACAAAAGGTGGTGGATTACAACTATTTCATAAGTTGCTTCTGTAAACTCAACGTGCAATAGACGTGAAAAAGTATTTATACTAGGAAAACAAAAGTTAAAATTGCTATCGAGGATGTGTTTATTTGTATTTGTAATAGAATGCCAACAAAAAACACCGACAGTCCATAAAAAACCACGCAAATTTCAATAAATGTTAATGAACACAAATGAGTGAAGGTATAAACATGTATAATTATAATGAGGAACACAAAATTCAACTCTTACAAGTATGTGCTGCTTCTGAGGATGGTAATCAACACTACATACATGAGAACATTCAACTGAAATACTCTTCCTGTGATTAAAAAATAATCACGTCAGAATATATGAAACTCCTAGGGGTACCAATTCAGACAAAAAGCAAATTGGTTTCAGGGGGAATGTATATTCCTCTCCTAGCACCCCAAATCCTGAACTTCAAACGAAACAAACATTTTACTTAACCAGAAAGAAAAGCCAGAGTTGCAGAAACATTAACTTCCAAAATTAAACAATATTGTATAATTTTTCTGGATGCCAAAGATTATATTAGTGCATAATTCAAGGTTCAAACTAAACTAAACCAGTAAAAAAGTGCAATTACAAAGTCACATTTCTGCTCAATGGGATGGATGGAATATTATCATGTCATAGCTAAAATTAAACCATTAAAAAACAGAATGACGTTATATAAACATTACATACTTCATTGTTCTGACATCCCAAAATTGGAGATACGATTCACAAGTTGCAACAACAGAACTCACATCATGAGGATCCCATGCCCCTCCAGATAACTTGTGCAGCATACCAGCTGAATCTTGTGATTGTACCTGGTGTGGTGTTTGAATGTATTGGAAGGCAGTGGAGGAACTAGTTCAAAATCACAAAAAATATCCTAGCATTTTTACAAATAGTAGGGATCATAATCACAAGGACTATGATTATTTGACTCTGAACTACAGATCTAGAGTCCTAAATTTATGAAACAAAAACATACAATATTAATTTAACACCAACTTCCTATATTTTTTTTGGTGTTTGACTTGTCATGAGACTCGAAGTTAATACAAATGTCAGTTTTTCCATCTCAATTAATCAACTGTCATAAGGGAACAAAATCAAATCTATTATGGGCAATATGATCCACTTTTGAAAAACTTTTATAACGAACTTAGGCTTCACAGATTTGTTTCAGGAAGTCCATTGACCTATATCTTCACTCATCTTCAATCATTCATTTTCTATAATGCCTCTCATTCAAATAACATGATAAGATTCAGTAACAGAAATTAACTGATTAATTGTTAATGCATAACAGATGAAGAAATATAAATTGTAAAATATTTTTCCAATTACTTTCAAAATTTAGATGCCCAGAGACAATAGAGAAACTATCCACTTATTTTTTACACAAGATCAAATGATCTTTCATTGTTTACTTAGCCTAAATCATCGTGAATTCTTCCACCAACCGTTTAGGGTTCATTTCTTTGTTTATTAAAACAAATTATGGTACCTTGAATAATGAAAGCATGTTATTTTGCACCAATATGTGTTACCTTTATGTATAAATGATTTTTTTTTCAATGTGCTTGTGTCACAAAAAATATACAATAACATGAACTTCATACCTGTGCAGTTTTCTTTGAAACATCTAAATTCCACAAGTACATATTTTCCTCATTGATGCTGATCAATTTATCATGCCGTCCAGATGGCCACCAAAGAATACTGTTTGGTGTGAATATTTAGTAAGGAATACAAATCAATGTATCAAATTCAATGGTTTCAGTAAACATGCAGTGAACAGTAAGATTATCAAAGATTACAAATAGGCTTTAATTACACTTTTTATCCCAATATTGAGGCTCCGAAATTTTTAAAGCATTCAAATTCCCCAAATTTTCTAATGGAAAGTTCAGGTTCCTTGTCAATCTAGTGCCCAATTACTTATAGAGATGTTGGAGACATGGCCAACAATTTACATACATTACATGACATTTTACAGGGTAAAGCAACACAATGAACCCACTGGTAGTATTAACCTAGTTATATATATCATTTGATTACACTTAAATGTGTCATCATATATTTTCTGTATATTGGGGATTTAAATAAGTCAGTTAACAGTGAGACCATTAATAAGTCAACACAGTAAAATGTTGTGCCACATGTAAATTATCAGTCACTAACTTCAATTATTAATTGAACAAAATGATAATACTAGGATCTGATTTCTTTAATTAAGCAAATGGAGAAATTGATTGCTTCGAAAATCATCTGAACCAATCAACCAATCCCACGCATTGGTCATGATAGAGGAACCAAACAACAATTAAGCCTAAATAATACAAGCAAATTTTGTAGGATATACCCAAAAGTGCAGTCCAGTACAGTAAACTAAAGAAATCACACCTTGCTTAATATTAGCATCTCACTACTTTCCCACACAAACAGTTTCACAGCACAAAGCACATGATAGAACCCAAACTGTCAAAGTGCGAAAGATAAAACTGAAACATCATTCCATAGTCTAGAACTAACACGCCTGCAAACGGGAATTTCAAACCCACCATTTAATCTTCCCAGAATCAGTGTCAAGGGAAGTAATTCGCTCAAGCTGAGGTGAATTTAACTCGCCATATAACTCAGGTATCTGCCATATAGCTGCTCCATACGTTTCACCTATAAGAACACGGGTAATCATAAATCTTCAAACCAAGAGTGATGCACAAGAAGCACCAGCTACATGTAGAGGTAGCAAAACATTTACAACACGCAAAGCAAAATCCCAAATACGGACAAACATACACAAATAGAAAGTTAGAAGACGAGGTTGATTACCGTTAGAATAGACGGTTGAAAAGATCCGTTGATCAAACGGACAAGAGACGAGGTCCCAGATCTCGTTGGGGTGGGAAAACAATCCCTCGCAGAAGAGTTCGGTTCCATTGGACGAGAGCCGAATCAGATGTACCTACGATGGAACCATTCTATTACTGTCCACACGAATCAAGCGCGGAAATTGAAGCGCAAGAAACGAGAAAATGTGAAGATGTACCTCGTTCTCTTCTTTGAGGCTCAGAGTTCCTGCAAGGAAGCTAGTGTGATCTGTGTCTGCTTTTACATCAGATATACATCTAGCCTGTCATCAGAAACAGAGTATGAGAAATGGAAGAATTAGATCGATGAGGATAACTTGTGAGGGTTTTGCGGGTTGGACCTGATATTTGAGACCGTAACCGATGCCTGAAGAAGCAGCTTGCATTGCGATTTCTTGGACGCAGAATCTTTCTACTACACCACTCCTGCCACACCTCAATGTGGAGTTGCAGGCACACTGTCCCCAGATACCAGAGTTAAAGCCGGGAAATGGTAACACCGTCACACGCCGATGCTGCTTTTTTTTTTCCCTTTCCTGAAACCATGTTTTGGGCCTGTACTCAGGCTTTTCTAGAGGGCAATTGCTTCCTGCACCATATCACTGCATCCGATTTCAGCGGAAAAGACGAAACTGTCCTTAAATTTTTTTTTCGAAATATGTGTTATGGATTTTTTTTTTCCGAAACGAAATTTTATATTACGGATTCTTTTATCCGGAATGGGTTTTTCATTTTTGTTTCCAGAATTTCATTTCCGAAACACAATAATTTTTTTTCTGAAATTTTTTTTCTGAAATGTATTATTTTTCAATTCTGGATTTTTTTGTCCGAAATAGAATTTTAATTTTTATTTCTGAATTTTTATTTCCGAAACTCAATAATCACTTCCAGATTTATTTTTCCAAAATATATTATTTTCAATTCCAAATTTTTATTTCCAGAATTAAGGGCATTTTTGGAAATTAAAAAAATATGTTGGGTGCAGGTTAAAAATATTGGATGTAGGAAGCATTTGCCTTTTTAGAGTTCTAGGGCCAATTCTTCCTGCACTTCCTACACCCAATATTTTTTAACCTACCTCCAACATAATTTTAAAATTCCAAAAATACTTTTTATTTCGGAAATAAAAATCTAAAATTAAAAATAATACATTCCTAAAATAAAAATTCGTAAGAGCATTTTTTGTTCTGGAAACAATAATTAAAAATTTCATTCCGAATAAAAAAATTCGCAATACAAAAAATAATATATTAAGGATATTTTTGCTTTTTCATTTAAATTGGATGCAATTATATGTTGCATGAAGTAATTGCCCAGAATAATTGTAATTTGCACTCAACATCTTTACACAAAATTATTCTGAAATACTCTTTCCAAAACACATATTTTTAATTTTCAAAATGATAAATTTGAAATTTATAATTTTTTTTTAAAAAAAGTATGTTATAAAAATATTCCAAAAATAATAATCTAAAAGTTATTTTAAAAAAAAGGATAAAATGATCTTTCCAAAAATTATGATTCCAATAAGTGATTTGTTGGGTGGTGGTAGAAACACCCCAAATTGATTAGTATTTTCCATAGAACAAGTTTTGCTAATATATATTTCTCAGAAACTATAACATTACTATCATGAATTATTTTAAATAATGTAAATGGTTTTTTTTACAACTTGTTTCGTTATTTTTCTTGAATACATCAAAATATTTTACTATGATAATTATATGTTAATATGGTTAATTTAACATTAAATTAATATATTTATTAAAAATTTGAATGGCAACACTGAATTTTTTTTGAGATGTCAAGAAGTCAATTTTAGAAACACCTAAAGATTATTTTTTTAAAAAACTTTATAAGTAAATATTAAATATAGTTGGTAATTGGGTAGTTGTTAAATTTAGGTTGGGAAACAAACAAACACAACCTACATGTCTTAGCTTAAGCTTTACTCTTATGGTCAATTTATTTATTTGGGCATGTTTATTCTAAATTTACTATTACTATAAAATATTTTATTTATATTTATATTTTTTTAGCAAAGAATTAATGAAATTAAAAGAGGGACACTTTAGGGGTGTCCCAACCCATATACAAGAAACCTTTGATTCTAGACCTTCAGATAGCACATACAAGGCTCTCACCTGCAAAAAAATAGTGCAATTACATATCCTAAATAACTACTAAGAACAAAAGCACACTACCATCAAAGAGCCCAAAAAAATTACACCACACCAAAAGAACAACCAGCAGCAATGTGGTGGCATCAAACTAGATGGAAACAAATACACAATTCATCCCAGCCAAAGTCCATGATTCCCCCAGCAGTGCCTATTGATATTGTGACAGCTCCAGCACGCCAATCTTAAAAGTGCTAAAAGAACATCCTCTCTTCAAAATTTCAGCAAAGGAATTTGAATCTGGTTTGAAGACAACAACTTGAAGTACACAAGGTTCCAACTAGTTGCAGCCCCGTAACAACAACACCTCTGTTAACCCAGCTGCCCATCCTTTGCTACATAAATTTTTCATCTAAGAACCTTGAATTAAAACATCTTCGGGCCACCGCTTACTCTTCCATCTACCTTCCAAGATCTTTGCACACTTTATTCACCCTTTAGAGGATTATAACACTGCACCCCGCCGACTGTACTTGCACCAGTAAAACAAAACAACCTTCCCCATCTCTCAAACTGAACCAAGAAGAACATAAAAACCATAACCTTGACCTTAATTGAAATATGCAATATTTATTACAACATCCAACCACTAATACAAAAATCTTAAAGCTTGTACTGGTACGTGTAAGCTATATGCAACAGGTTATGAAAAAATAAAAAACACCTTTATTCACTTAACTAGTTACCATGTTAATACAGGTTACAGGTGATAGGATCCAATAGGAAAAGGAGAACATAACTCTCTTTTCTTTATGTTTCAACCATACCCATGATTGTACTTGTGCCATGGTAAAAATCTCCTCTGCATCTATCTTTGCTTGGTTAAAGATAACTCTGTTTCTATGCTTCCATATACATCATACTATTGAAAACCAGAGGCTTTTCCATAACCTATTGTCTTCCTTGTTAAAGCACATACAAGAGAATTGTTCATCTCATTGTGGTTCACAGAACAAATTCCCATCCAGCTGAAGCACATGTTCCAAACTTTACATGATTCCCTACATGAAAGGAGAATGTGTGCAATTGTCTCCTATTCCCTTCCACAAAAAAATGCATAAAGTGTCTCCTAAAGACACTCCTCTTTTGTGCAAATTTTGTTTTGTCGCTAACCTATTCGAGAAAGCCCTCCACACATAGAACATGGCTGAGGGCATGACCTTTAAACTCCAAAGAGAACCAAACACTGATACCCCCCCCCCCCCCCAAAACCCATGGTTACCTAACTTATTATAAGCAGCTTTTACCGAAAAAGTATATGATGGAGGGTCGTTCCATAACCTTGAATCTTCTTTATCAGGTTGTAATGACACTTGTGATAATATAGACATAAAATCCTCTACCATAGTTTTTTCCCATTCAAACCACTCTATTCTCCAACTGAATTTCCACTCCCACCCATCTGCGTTCCAACTTCCAAAACAATCAATGGATTTGTCTTTAAGCTCAGAGTTATTATATATTCTTTCATATCTTACTTTGAGTTGTCCATTGGCTATCCATTCATCTTCCCAGAATTTGACCTTCCCCCCTGATCCTACTTTCCAAACCATATTCTGATTGAACCAGTTGTCTCCTTGGTCTGAAATACTAACTTTGAATAAATCTATCCACCACCTAGATGTGAACCTATTTCTTTTCGGTACATAAGAGCTTGACAACCCTCTCGAACCATACTTAGATTCTAAAACCTCCTTCCAAAGTCCATGCTCTGTGGAACCCAGTCTCCATAACCATTTTGCCAAAAGTACCTTATTAAATAACTCTATACGCCTAATACCTAGACCTCCCTCCTCTTTCGCTTTACAAATATTATCTCAGCTAGTCCAAGCAATTTTCCTCCCTTCCGTTCCCCATCCCCACAGGAACTTTCTTTGTAAATTTGTAATCTCCTTGCACACTTCGATTGGTGCTTTAAAAAATGATAGGTAAAAAAGTGGTATAGCGTTGATAACAGATTTTATAAGGCACACTCTTCCCGCAAATGACAGGTTCCTCCCCTTCCATACCGAAAGTTTCTTCCTTATCTTCGCTAACACTGGCTCCCAAAAAGAACACCTAGATGGATTACCACCTATAGTTAAACCTAAAGATGTGAAGGGTATATCCATTAGGCTACAATGAAGTATTTCTGAATACATTTTAACCTCGTATCTATCTACTCCAATTGCGCCTATCTTGCTCTTAAAGAAGTTTACTCTGAGACCCGAGCTTAATTCAAAACATCTTAATATAACCTTAATGCATCTAATATCCTGCACGTTTGGTTCGCACAAAAAAAGGGTATCATCAGCAAATTGGAGTAGATCCACCTCCACCTTTTTATCCCCTATTTTGATGCCAGATAACAAGTTTTTTCTTGTTGCTTGTTTTACTAGCCCAGATAAACCTTGTGCGACAATCAAAAACAAAAATGGTGCCATCGGGTCCCCCTGTCTAAGACCTCTAGTTGGTTTGAATTCTTTTGTTGGGCTACCGTTTACCAAAACCGAGACAGTAGCAGATTCAAGGCATGCTCTAATCCATTGAACATGTTCCTGCCGGTTGACCTAGCGCAAGAGCGTTGCCTCGTCACGTTCTCCCTCACCAGCTTGACACCACGTGCCCTTCAAGTCCACACCACAGATAGCCTCTCTGAGAACCTGAAAAACACAAGGTGGCGCCTCTGCGGCCGGTGGCGCTCCGACGCTCAAGTCAGTGACAAGAACACCCAAAAATTGAGAGAAAAATATACTTTGTAGAACCGTACTAAAGTGCCCTCAACCCAAAGCAATGAGCCGTAATGAAAAACGTCCCTCTGCAAATTTTGTTACGCTTACCTTTATACCTAGGTTTTTTTTTCTCTCCAGGCAGTTACGCTTTGGACGCGTGGCTCGCATCCAACCCTGCACGTGTCATCATCTGGGCTGGGGTAGCAGGTAGTACCCAGCCCTACACGTGTCATCATCTGGGCGGGGATAACTCGAGCGTCACTTCTGTGTAGCATCCAACCCTACACGTGTCGTCATCTGGGCTGGAGCAACAGGTAGCATCCAACCCTACACGCGTCGTCATCTGGGTTGGGGTAACTTGAGCGTCTTTTCTGTGTAGTAACCAGTGGGCGGCTAAGTCTCCTATTCAAGGAGTAATCTAGCACGTAATACATTCTGGAACACCACCTGACAAGGCGAGTATCGGATGCAACAAAGTGCACCATCTCTGTAATATCGCTTGTCGCAAGTGCCACCTTCCTTATCGCTACGCCATGCATGTTCTAGCTGAGGAAACCTTGCCACCAACGAATGTCCACTCTGGGAATCCTGTCGCTGATGAGCAAGTTGTTCCCTTCAACCCACTCGACCTTCACGCCCCATGCTGGCGCAACAATCATCTTACCGAGCTTATACGCTTGAACTTACTCTTCTGAGCCTCCAGCAGCTTTAACTAAGTCTACTGGGAGATCCGACGATGTGCTCCTTGTGGCGATGTCAGACCACCCGATCTTCCATTATCTAATACGTCGATGACACACAAACCCGGCGACAACCGACTATGCTCGCTTCTGAACCATTCACCTTTCTCTTGTCCACGTGTTCTGCTGAGCACGCCCCACATAGTCACGTGCCAGACACGTCATCACACCCGATGACTTGGTCAGTACACAAGCCCCCCAGTCTTGAGTTGCGACTTGTTCAGCGAAAAGACTAAAGGGTTGAATTTTCGGCGACCTACGTGGCCTTGCGCGTTGGCGCTCATACTGTTCACTGATTGGACACTTCACCAACCCCCTTGATCATACGACACGTGGACTCATCAACGACCATTATTCATTGCCGTTTGCGCTTCTCGCAACGTTCGAAACTCTTCGAAACTCTTAAACATTTCGCGCCACTTCACTGTTTCATTATCTTCTTCCTCACTCCAAACTTCCGAAACGCTTCAGCGAACGCTTCGACTCCTTCAATCACCATCTTATTGAACGCTCTTCGGATCATCAAAAGGTAACTTTTTTATCACTCCCACTGATATTTACTGCATTTTAATCGGTTTGCATCATCCATTAACTGTTTGGAGCATACGTTGTGGGATGTTTTTCTTTGCTTCGCTTTTTTCTGCGCTTAGGGTTTCTAACCTTCTCTCTGCGAGCCCCCCTTGTTCTTCTATCTCCTTCTTTTCTGTTGAGTCGCTCTATTTACAAACTCTCATCTCTTCCCCTTTTCGTCTTCTTGCAGCTTTTCTGATGGCTCGCTCCAAAGTTACACCAAACCCTCCTCCATCTCCCCGCAACCCTCCGACGAAAACTCGTAGGGCCAACCCTTCCTCCTCCCGCGACCCCCCAAGGGATCCTAATGTCCCTTCGAGCCAGGTCGTGAGACCTGCGTCTTCTCGACCCAGCCAATCGCAGCCAAACCCACCTCACACCAGCACAGTTGTGAGGTCCCTCCCCGACTACAAGCAACTATACCCTTGGGCCTCTTCAGCTTTGTTGGGTGAGACTTCCTCCATCAACACCGACTGCGACATCCTCCGCCTCCGGAAAGGTGACCAGGATCACCTCTCTTTCAGCAAAGAACACGATGAGAAGGTATCTGTGCGTCCTTGTCCTCCCGGAAAGCCTATTTGCACCGATAACCAAGGGAGCGACGACGTCCCCTTTTGCTTCGTTTACACCACGACGTTCAAGAAGGTCAAACTCCGATTCCCTTTCACCCGCTTCGAGAGGGAGCTCCTAATCGAGCTTGACATTGCCCCCGCCCAGCTTCATCCCAATGGCTGGGCGTTTGTCCGAGCTTACCAGATCATCTGTGCGCACTTGGGACATCCAGCTTCGATGGACGTGTTCCTCTACCTGTTCGAGGTCAAGAACCCGGACGATCGTCTATGGGTTAGCCTCAATGGGGTCGCTGGGAGGTCAATACTCTCCATCTTCCAGCAATCCTATAAGGACTGGAAAGGGAAGTTCGTGCGCGTCTGCTGCAACGACCGAGACCCTACCCTCCTCGACGGATTTCCCTTGTATTAGGTGAACAAGGGAAAGAAAGAGTCCAGCTTCAAGAGGGCTAGGGGGCCAGAAAAGATGGGGGAGCTCGACAGGGACTTATGCAACTTCTGGAAAGGAGTTGCCTCCTCCAACGAGACCTTGCCCACCTCCTCCATCATCTCCTACGAGTTCTTCGAAGGCCAGCTGGATGTCCACATAGGTTTGTCTTTAAGTCCTATCCCTGGCTCGAATTCGCCTAACCTTATTTTTACTTTGGTGCCGCTGTTCTGGTTAACGCATAGTTTTAACTTATTCCATGCATTGACTTACACTGCTTATTTTCCTATGTCTCACCGATTGTTGAATCTCTGTATTGGTTCGTAATTGTTGGCCTCTTTATGCAGATATGATGCTGGGGAAAGATAGGATGGTTGAGCTGCGCTCCATAGCTAAACTCCACAAACTTGCGGCGGGCTCTCAAACCGTCCCCAACTCTGTCGCAGAGATCGCCGCTGCCTAAGGCCAGTCCTCACCAGTTGGTCCGTCCAACGCTGCTGCTCTTCCTGCCCCTGAACGGAAGAAGATTGCCCAAAAGGCTAAGAGGAAAGCCCCCAGAGTCGTGTCGGACGATGAGGCGGATGAGAGCACCGAGGACGGGCTGATCTGCAAACGAAAAAGGGGAGTTACAACAGAACCACCAACTGCCGAGGCCACCCTTCCCAACTATGTCGAGAATCCCCCAGCGCCTCCACTCCTTTTGAGTCCTCTGGGGACGTTCTCGCCTCAAACGCCTCGGCCGCCGAAACTGCGCCTGAGCAGCTTGCTGATACGCAAGCTTCCTCCCAAGCTGCCACAGAACACCCCGCCTCACCGCCTCGCCTCGAGGCTCCCCTCGCCATCCAACCTTGCGAGGGTGGTGGTGAGAACCAACCCTCAGCTCCTCCCTCGACCCCAAGCCTTCCCGCTCCTCTCCAAGAGGCCTTGAAGTCTTTCACCGTGCGTCTGAACGCCATGGTCGACAGGTGCCTTCCCCAAATCGTCGGTGAAGGGCTAAAAGACTCCTTGGACAAATTCGAGCTTGACAACCGCGTCCATCAGGATGTGGCGAGCATCGCGAGAGCCGAAGCTGAAAAAGTCAAGTGCGACATGATGATGCAAGGCTTAGAGTTCTCGCGGGTCGAAAACACTCTCAACAAAGAGCTCCGAAGCTTGCGTAAGGACAAAAAGGAACTGCGCCGGAAACTGCACGATAAGCTTCAGGATGCCGTTGAGTTGGAGAGCAAGCTCGTCCCCCTAAGGGAGAAAATTGCCACGCTGGAGGAGGCCCTAAAAGCCGACGCCAAAAAGATGGCCAATCTGGAGAAGAGGTCGACTGAGAGGGAGACCCTTCTGGGGAAAGTTGAACAAGATCGGGACAAGGCCACCAATGAACTGAGTGAAACTGCTGCCGAGCTCGCCCAAGTTCGCGAGGAGAACAGTGGGTTCAAGACGAAAATCGACGAGCTTCAGCTTGAAGCTGCCCAAGTTCTTATCTCCGGCTTCGGAGCGGCTTTGGAGCAGTTCGCTTGCAAATATCCCGACCTTGACCTCTCCAAGTTCTCGGTGTACAACGAAGTGGTGGATGGCAAGATCAAGCCTTCGACTTAACTGTTGCTCCCACCTGCCACTTCAACTTTACCGCCTTTGAAACTCTCGTATTTAAATTTGACTTGTATGTAATAACTTTCATTTTGCTCAAACTGTTTGATATTCATGTGCATATATATGTATATATATATGGTCTTCTAATTTATCTATTGTGTGATCATTTGGTATGACCGACTGGTTTTTATTCGACCCAATGCACTTCGCACAAATTGGTACTTAATTCTCTGGAGATCACTTTAACTTAAACGAGCGGTTAGTCTGTAACAATAACGTTTAACGCGAAACCACTTACTTGGCAGTAGGGCGTAAGTCGATCTTAGCATCCGAAATCTGTCTCGCCCGATCTGCCAAAGGACAAGCGCACTCTTACGTTATCGCCCAAAACTTCACTGATCCGGCTCTCGCCGTGTGACCCCTTTTCTATTTCGATCTCGAAGCCGTGGGCCTTTTGCGACGCCGTTTTGCTTTAACTGAAAACGTTCCCTGCGGGGCCACCCGGTGACTTCATCTTTGCTCATCTGGAAGGTGAGCTGCCTTTCGGGTCTCCCTCTACCTTCCTGAGTCTTTAACCTGAGATAGCTTAAATCGTTGTCCCCTCATCTGGGGGTAGAGCCGCCTTTCGGATCCTTCTCTACCTCCCTAAGTTTTAGAACAATGATTTAGGTGGTGAGGTGTCCTTTGCGAACCTCCCCCAACCGCCCTTAACCTCTTATTTTTAACTGGTCTTACTAGGTCAATATTGATGTTTCACTTAAGGGGAAAAGCGTCTTCTATCGACCTTCCTTTCCTATTCTTAAGATCATTAACAACCCTGACTTTTCAGTTTCCTCTTGCTTGAACTCACTCGAGGGTGAGAAGGACTTTCTCTGGTGCCTCAACTTGCCCAGGGGCTACATCTCCTCCCCCCCGGATGCACTGAGGGCTTTCAACTTGCCTCAATTTGCTTATGCAAAGAGGTCTTGTAATCTGCTCTTGCCTGTGCTCGCTCAGGGCGAGGAGGACTTTAAATCTTTTCTCGCCTACACCCGCTCGAGGCGAGGAGGTCTTTTTAATCTCTTCTCGCCTACACCCGCTCGAGGCGAGGAGGTCTTAAAAACTTTATCCTATACCTCCGATCGCCAGCCGGCGATGAGGGTTTTAAAACTATGTGCTTTAAAACTTTGCGCTGAATGCATGCGATCTGAATTCGCCGTTGCTTTAAATTACACAAAGGCTTAAAAGTTTCTTTCCGAAAACTTAAAAAGCGATAAGCATGCAAACTTAATAACTTGGAAACTTTGATAAACTTCGAAACCTTTTTTATTGGGTGGCCTCGTTAAAAACCCTCCTTAGGGAAAAAAGAGTGCCCCCTTGAAAAACTGTTCAGACTGAAACATCCTTAACTGTTCAAGATAATTGCTACTTACAATTCTTTAACTGTAATAAAACTTAAGATGGGTGGCGTTCCAAGTGCGAGGAATCGCCCCTCCTTCCAGCATCTCCAAGCGGTAGGCGCCGTTCCCGAGTGCTTCGGTTATTCTGAACGGTCCTGTCCACTTGGGCGACAATTTGTTCTCCATCTCATACTGGTGGGCCTTCCTCATCACCAGGTCGCCATCTCTGAACTGCCTTGGTCTTATTCTAGAGTTGTACTTGCGTTCAACTCTTCTCTTTACTGCTTCAGCCTTCACCCGTGCTTCCTCCCTGACCTCATCCAGCGAATCCAAGTTCATTCTCCTTTCTTCATTCTAGTCTTCCTACACGAAGTTCTGGAATCTCAGCGAGCTTTCCTAGATTTCGACTGGAATCATCGCATCGCATCCATACACTAAGCTAAACGGGGTTTCATTGGTTCCCGATTGCTCAGTGGTGTGATATGCCCACACTATGCGGGGAACTTCTTCAGCCCAAGACCCCTTGGCCTTTTCCAACCTCCTCTTCAAGCCTCTCAGCAGAACCCGATTAGCTGACTCCACTTGCCCATTCGTTTGTTGGTGCTCCACAGAAGCAAACACCTGTTGCGTTCCGATGTCCTCGCACAGCTTCTTCAACAGGTGACTTGCGAACTGAGTCCTATTATCTGATACCAAACGCTTGGGCACACCAAAACGACACACAATATTCTTCCACACGAAACTCTGGATTTTGTGCATGGTGATCTGGGCTACTGGTTCTGCTTCAATCCACTTCGTGAAGTACTCGATCGCCATAACCAAATACTTCATTTGCCTGATCGCCAACGGGAAGGGTCCCAGAATATCGATTCCCCACGTGTGGAACGGCCAGGGGCTGTAGATTGACTTTAACTCTTCTGGGGGCTCCTTGTGCCAATCGGCGTGTTGCTGGCACTGCTTGCAACGCTGGGCATATCTCTTGCAATCTTCCCTCATTGTGGGCCAGTAATAACCTGCACGGACAGTCCTTGTTGCCAGAGCTCGACCCCTGATGTGGCTCCCACAAATCCCTTCATGGAGCTCTGCCATAATTCTCGTGCACTTCTCTCCGTGTACGCATGCAAGAAGAGGGTGTGTAAACCCGAACCTGTACAACTCGCCATCGATGAGGGTAAACTTGCTGGAGTTCTTCTTTATCTTTCTGGCCTCCGTCGAGTCCATTGGGAGCACGCCATCCGCCATGTAGCGCTGGTATGGCGTTATCCATGTATCTGGCTTGTGGATAGCGCAAACTTGCATCGTTTTTACCTCTTCCGCTAGGCACGCTCTGACCCTCGGCGTCCTCAAAGTTTCCTGCACTAGAGATCTATGGCTCCTCGTCGTCCTTTCCATCGACTTGCAAATGTGAAGGACCTGGTGATCCGCGACAAAAGCTCGAGGTGTCTTCAAAGTTTCTTGTATGACGGTCCTCTGCCTGCCCCCCTTGCCCGAACTGGCGAGCTTGGCCAGCAAGTCAGCTCGGGCATTCTGCTCTCTCGGAACGTGTATCACTTCAAACAGAACAAAGGACCTCCTTAACTCTCACACGTACTCCAAGTAGGCTGCCATCTGTGGGTCCTTGGCTTGAAACTCGTCGGTTACCTGCCCAGTGACCAACAACGAGTCACTCTTGGCCATCAGTACCTTTGCTCCCATCTCCTTTGCTAAAAGAATTCCGGCGATCAGGGCCTCATACTCCGCTTGATTGTTGCTTGCTTTAAAGGCGAACCTCAAAGATTGCTCTATCAACACACCGTTGGGTCCCTCCGAAATAACCCCAGCCCCGCTACCCAGCTGGTTAGACGACCCATCCACCGAGAGTACCCAACGAAAATCATCCCCGGCGTTCTATACTGTTTCGGAGGATAGCTCAACCACAAAGTCAGCGAAGACTTGGCCCTTGATCGGTCCCCGAGGCTCATACTTGATATCGAATTCCGACAATTCCACCGCCCATTTCACCATCCTCCCAGCTACATCCAGTTTCTTCAAAACCTTCTGGATGGGTAAGTCAGTCATCACCAACACTGTAAAGCTCTGGAAGTAATGGCGCAGCCTCCTCGCTGAGAACACAACCGCCAGCGCTGCTTTCTCTAAAGCCTGGTATCTCACTTCTGGGCCCTGCAACACCTTGCTAACAAAATAGATGGGTCTCTGGACTTGATCTTGATCCTGGATAAGCACCGCACTTATCGCCTTCTCAGTTATGGCAAAAGATAACCTGAGGGGCGTTGCCACTTGAGGTTTACACAGAACCGGCGGGCTCGCCAAGTACTCTTTAAGCTTGACAAAAGCTTCTTCGCACTCCTTCGTCCAGACGAACCTGTTATTCTGCTTCAAGCATTGGAAGTACGGGTGACCCTTCTCTCCACTGGTGGACACGAATCGAGACAGGGCGACCATCCGACCCGTGAGCTGCTGCACCTCCTTTACAGTGGTAGGACTCCTCATCGCTAGAATGGCGGCACATTTGTCGGGGTTTGCCTCGATTCCCCTCTCCGACAAGAGGAAACCCATAAATTTTCCTGCCTCCACGCCAAAAATACACTTATCAGGATTTAGTTTCAGCTTGTACCTGGCTATTGTGGTGAACAACTCTTCTAGGCCAGTGACGTGCCTGCTCTTTTCTAGGGATGTTACGACCATGTCGTCAACGTACGCTTGCACATTCCTTCCGAGCATAGGGGCGAGTACCTTTCCATTAGCCTCTGGTACGTGGCCCCCGCATTCTTCAGCCTGAAGGGCATCACTTTGTAGCAGTAGCACGACCTTTCTGTCATGAAAGCCGTCTTTTCCTCGTCCATGGGATGCATCTTAATCTGGTTGTATCCTGAGAAGGCATCCAAGAAGCTGAGCAACTTACACCCTGACGCACTGTCTACAATGGCATCTATACTTGGCAAAGGATAAGAATCCTTTGGGCAGGCTTTATTCAAATCCGTGAAGTCAACACACATCCGCCATTTCCCACTGCTCTTCTTGACCAGAACGACGTTAGCGAGCCATTCTGGATATTGGATCTCCCTGATATGGCCTGCTGCCAGGAGTTTCTGCGTCTCGTCCTTGATCGCCTGCCTCTTCTCTTCATTGAACTTTCTCCTTCTTTGGCGAATTGGCCTGACTTGGGGATCCATAGCTAAACGATGGCACAAGAAATCGGGGTCAATTCCCGGCATGTCAGAAGCAGACCAAGCAAATGCATCCAGATGTCTACTTATAACCCGGGCGATTTGGTCTTGTGTCTCGCTGTCTAAGGTTTTCCCCAGTTTAAACGTCTTGCCGCTGATCTTCTTCTCAAGCCATTTCTCCACCGGCTGAGGCCACTTCTCGCTGGCGATCAACGCCCTCGCGATACCTGACTCCCTGGCGGTCTCCGAGCAGCTTCTCTCTTCCTCCACCCGAGCAGCGCTTTCGGACCTCGCCTCAATATCCTCCATTGGCACATCGGGCACATCGCCCTCGACGACCACCTCCAACGCCATAGCCATATCTCGCCGGCTTTCTCGCTCAGGTTCCACACCAGGGGGCGGCGTTGTGGATACGTGGCATACATATCTCTTGTTCTTGAGGCTATTTTCATAGCACTTCTTCACCTCCTTTTGGTCAGAACGGATGGTGATGATCATCCCTTCCATTGATGGTAGCTTGACCTTCATGTGCCTTGTTGAAGGCACAGCTCCTGTCCTATTGAGTGTTGGCCTACCCAACAGGATGTTGTATGCCGACAGAGCGTTTACGACGAGATACCTTATCTTCTCTGTGCGCGAGACCAGACCGTCTGTGAACGTCGTTCTTAACTCAATATACCCCCTAACCTCCACCTGGTCCCCGACGAAACCGTACAGGCAGCCCCCGTATGGCCTTAGCTGGTCGGGGGATAATTGTAACTTCTCAAAAGTCGGCCAAAACATCACATCTGCCGAACTTCCTTGATCGACCAACACTCGATGAACAGTCCTTCCTGCCGTGATGAGCGAGATTACGATAGGGTCATTGTCGTGGGGCACGACATCCCTAAGGTCGTCCTTGGTGAACGTGATGTCCACGTCGGGTGAGTGGTCTTCAAAAACCTCCACTGACATCATAGACCTTGCGTACTTCTTTCGCTGTGATGCGGTGCACCCGCCACCCGAGAACCCACCAGCAATGGTGTGGATCTCGCCGTGGATGGGTACCTCGTGTTGCTGTCCCTCGCCACCCTCCGGTTGGGAGCTCAATGACTGGCCCGCTTGCTTCTCCAGCAAGTAATCCTTCAAGAACCCACATTTGACCAACTCGGCGAGTTGGTACCCCAAAGCCAAACACGAGTTGAGAGAGTGGCCAAAGATCTTGTGGAACTCACACCATGCGTCTGGCTTCGGTCCCAACACCTTGTCTGTTGTTTTCTCAGGCACTTTGAGCCTGGCAGCGATATTTGGGATGGCGATCAGGTCCGCCAACCCCATCACGAATTCATACCTTGGCGGGCGATTAGCCTCTTTGGGCTTCCCCGGCCCCTTCCCCTTACCTTTCTTTGGGTCATAAGGATGGCGCATCCTCTGATCCCTCTTCCCCGCCGCCGCCTCCATCACCCTCTGCGGCTGGATCCTTGTCTAAGTGCGGGGCTTAACTGGGGCCACATTTCCCCTCTTCTCGGAGACTTCGCTCTCAGCGGCGATGTGAGCCACGAAACGTCGCCGGATTTCAGCGAACGTGGCGGGGTGACACCTGATAAGCGACTCACTAAAGGGCCCAGGCAAAACGCCCTTTTTGAAGGCATGTACAAACATCTCTTCATCTCTGCCTGGCAAGTGGACTATTTGCGCTCCGATCCTGTTCAAGAAATCCTTCAGGGACTCCCCCTGGTACTGCCTCACGTCGAACAAATCATAAGACACCAACGGCGGTGCCTTTTTCACTATGTAATGCTCAACGAACATCTTAGAAAACTGCTGAAACGTGGTAATGTGGCCAGTAGGCAAATTGACGAACCAGTCCAGCGCTGTTCCACTGAGTGTGCTCATGAACACCTTACAGTAGACTGCGTCCGACCCCCCCGAGAGCATCATCTGAGTGTGAAACGCCGTGAGATGAGCCTCAGGGTCCTCCACTCCGGTGAAAGACGCCTTCACCGCCATCGTATTTGCAGGGACCACCGAGTCCATGATCTCCTGAGAAAATGGCATGGGAAAGTTACGCGGTGGGGACGGGGTAGCAGATCTGTCCCCAACCGCGCGCTCCTCCCGTTCTTGAAGAGCTTTACACAGCTCTTCATTGATCCTGTTGAGCTCTTCATTCCTAGCTTGTGAAGCCACCAGTGCCTCGTGCATTCTTTCTTGCTCAGAGCGTGAAGCAGCTACGTTCTCCTGCAGCGTCCTCATCATATCCATCACCTGTGTCATAGACACAACATCCTCATCTGTTGACGGCGCGACTGAACTGGACCGCGTTGTCCTCATCCTTTCTCAGCAAGCTCAGCAACTCAAAGAAACTCCGAACGAACAGTAAAACTTCGAAAACCGACTGCGATAACAAGCAGTCGAACAGAAAACACCAAAACTTCAACAAACTCGAACTGTGGTTGGGAATCACCTTTTATACGGCCCCACGGTGGGCGCCAGATGTTCCTGCCGGTTGACCTAGCGCAAGAGCGTTGCCTCGTCACGTTCTCCCTCACCAGCTTGACACCACATGCCCTTCAAGTCCACACCACAGATAGCCTCTTTGAGAACCTGAAAAACACAAGGTGGCGCCTCTGCGGCCGGTGGCGCTTCGACGCTCAAGTCAGTGACAAGAACACCCAAAAACTGAGAGAAAAATATACTCTGCAGAACCGTACTAAAGTGCCCTCAACCCAAAGCAATGAGCCGTAATGAAAAACGTCCCTCTGCAAATTTTGTTACGCTTACCTTTATACCTAGGTTTTTTCTCTCTCTAGGCAGTTACGCTTTGGACGCGTGGCTCGCATCCAACCCTGCACGTGTCATCATCTGGGCTGGGGTAGCAGGTAGTACCCAGCCCTACACGTGTCATCATCTGGGCGGGGATAACTCGAGCGTCACTTCTGTGTGGCATCCAACCCTACGCGTGTCGTCATCTGGGCTGGAGCAACAGGTAGCATCCAACCCTACACGCGTCGTCATCTGGGTTGGGGTAACTTGAGCGTCTTTTCTGTGTAGTAACCAGTCGCGCGGCTAAGTCTCCTATTCAAGGAGTAATCTAGCACGTAATACGTTCTGGAACACCACCTGACAAGGCGAGTATCGGATGCAACAAAGTGCATCATCTCTGTGATATCGCTTGTCGCAAGTGCCACCTTCCTTATCGCTACACCATGCATGTTCTAGCTGAGGAAACCTTGCCACCAACGAATGTCCACTCTGGGAATCCTGTTGCTGATGAGCATGTTGTTCCCTTCAACCCACTCGACCTTCACGCCCCATGCTGGCGCAACAATCATCTTACCGAGCTTATACGCTTGAACTTACTCTTCTGAGCCTCCAACAGCTTTAACTAAGTCTACTGGGAGATCCGGCGATGTGCTCCTTGTGGCGATATCAGACCACCCGATCTTCCATTATCTAATACGTCGATGACAAACAAACCCGGCGACAACCGACTATGCTCGCTTCTGAACCATTCACCTTTCTCTTGTCCACGTGTTCTGCTGAGCCCGCCCCACATAGTCACGTGCCAGACACGTCATCACACCCAATGACTTGGTCGGTACAGAACCCATTTACCGTAAAACCCTAGTCTTCCCAACATGTAATATAAGAACTCCCAACTCACCGAATCGTATGCCTTCTCGAAATCAAGTTTCACAATCAGCCCCCTTTTCTTCCTTCTTTTCAGATCGTCCACTACCTCATTCACAATAAGGGCACTATCTAACAAGCCTCTATTGGACAAAAATGTTGATTGTGATCCATCTATCACTTTCTCAATTACTTTTTTAATCCTGTTAGAAAGCACTTTTGTCAGAATCTTGTAAAAGCAACCAACGAGTGATATAGGTTTGTACTCTTCAAAGGATTGAGGGTTCTCAGACTTTGGGATCAACGTTAAGAATGAAGCATTACATCCCTCCGGAATCTTCCCCTCTCTATGAAAGAATTTTACAGCTCCCAACACGTCCTTTTCTAAAACACTCCAGTTGTTTTTAATGAAATTGAAAGTTACTCCATCAGGGCTAGGACTTTTATGACCATCACAATTCCAAATGGCGTCATTTATTTATTTTTCATCAAACGGATTAATCAAGAGTCTATTATCAGATTCAGATATCTCCTTGAATTCCACATTATCCAGTCTAACCCCAATATCTTCGATGGCCGACATCTTGTTTTTGTAAAACTCTTTAACCATCTCCTTTACCTTATTTGGTTCTTCCACCCAGTTACCAGAGAGATTACAATGTGCTCCTTTTATCTCATTTCTCACCCTCTTCCATTTGATAGAAGCATGAAAGAATTTTGAGTTGGAATCCCCCTATTTAATCCATAGTGCTCTTGACTTTTGTTGTAGTAAAGATTTGTTTCTCTCATTTATTTCCTGTAACTGACTCAAAAGTTCTCTTCTCTCCCTGATTTTATTTTCATCCAAACCATCTGTATCATCTCTCATATCCAACTCTCTTATATTCCTCAAGATGTCAAGTTAATCTTATCAATATGACCAAATATCTCTTTATTCCATCCCTTCAGATCACTTTTTAACATATTCAATTTCTCTTTTAACACAGAGATTTCGTTACCCTGAACCAAGTAACTTTCCCACTTGCTTTTAGTGAAACTTTCAAACTCCTTATTTTCTTGCCATATGTCAAGAAACCTAAAGGGTTTTGGGCCCCAATCAACCACATTTGATTTTAGCACCAATGCACAGTGGTCAAATATTTGTCTATCTATGACATATTGCTTACATCCTGGCCATTGTTGTAACCATTCAAAAGTAATTAAGAATCTGTCGAGCCTGCTTTTTGCTTTACCATTAGGTCTGTACCAAGTATATTTTCTACCAATACAGGGTATATCCACCAATTCCATATTATCAATGAAATTATTAAAACCTTGCAATTCTCTCTTGTTACCATTGGAACTATTTATCCCCCTACGTTCCCTTTCGTGTCTTATGGAGTTGAAATCTCCCAAAATGCACCAAGAGTTACAAGGTTCCCTTTTGCCTAATCTCTAATAAATCTGCCCACATTTGCCTTTTCACTTGCAGATTACAAGAAGAATACACATTTACAATGACAACAAGAATGTTTTTCTCCTTAAAAAACCCCGAGAACAAAATAAACCATCTATTGATGAGGTAATTAGAACACTGGAAAAACTTTTTATGCCAAATAGTAAGAATACTCCCTGACCCATTAGTTGGTTCACTATAACAATAATCAATGTCATTATCTCCCCATAACTGACAACAATTATTTAAACTAAAATTTGTCATTCTTACTTCTTGCAAACACAACATTCTAACATCTTCCTTTCTAATCAATTCCTTAATATACCTCCACTTTACTGGATTCCCAAACCCTCTCACATTTAACGTAAGAATTCTCATTGATGACTCATATTCTCCCCCGCTTCCCTTTGGATTTTCAGAATCCTATCCCTTTTTTCTAATTCTTCTAGGCATACCATCACATTACTCTCAACCCCGCATATAACCCCTAGCTGTTTACCCAATTCCCATACTCTAATCGTTTCTAGACTTCCATGTTTTAACCAGAACAGACGATTACAGTTATTTATTCCCATATCAGAAACAGAATTACTAATTTGGGATAGAACTGATCTTAAATTCTTGCGTTCTTCCCGCTTGCTGTTTTTGCTTGATTCGCCCACCCAAAAGACTCTTCTTTCCATTGTAGCAGATGAATTTATTGTAAACGGTTCATTGCCTTGAATTTTTTGGTTGTCCATATCATTCGCGAACAATTGATACCCCTTATTTGCTGGTTTTTCAAACGGTACATATGTGTCACTTATTATGCTTAAACTCGAACTAGATTGAAATTGGATGTGCGTATGTTTGTTCTTCGTTTCAACTGAATCATGTTGAGAAGGTGATTGGTAGGCCTCCCCTATTTGTGTTACGCATAAAGAATCTTCCACCCTCGAAATTGAAATCGTTGGATCATGCTCCCCTTCCTTCACCACTTTTGCCGACGTCTGTGTGTGTTCCCCCTCCTTCATCACTTTCGCTTTCGCTAACGTCGATGCGTTTTCCCCCACGTTCTCCATTTTCGCCGACGTCGATTCTTCATAGATAGGAACTGCTGCCCCTTGCACTATCATCTTCAACTTACATGGGTGTTTCCCCCTTTTCTCCCCCGTAACCTCGAACGGGTTAATGGTTATCGCGGTGGCCGCACCGTTACCGATATTCATATGACGTGTGGTGCCACTATCACTCCCTTGTTGTCCACCCTGGTCTGTTTTGTGAAGTTCGTAAAAAAATTCTGAGTTAACCGGGCTTCTAGACAACCCATTCCACAGCAACTCCTTCTTACACCCAACTGGGCCAAGTTTTGAAAAAGCCTGCTTTAAATTTTTACTTCTGCACCTCCCTTCTTCCGTTGCATATGTTACTTTGTTCTCCACACATTGGTCCATATCTGAAAGCCCACACCTTTTTTCCACGTCTACCCTACTTAGAGCCGTTGGTGTATCAGACCCTAGGTTTTCCTTTCCTATGACTGATTTGAGAATAGGTGCAGAGATAAGACCTATGGTTCTAGCTATGAGAGATTTACAGCAGCTTAACGGTGCAGCAGGTTCCGATTTCCGACAGCCTTGTACCGCTAGTGGCGGTGCCATACTCACTTCTGCCGTCGATTTCTCCTCGACAACCTTACTTGCTTCTTCAAAATCCCTACTGCCCGATCGCACTGATGCATTAGATGCTATTGAGTCAGCCTCTGTTTCGAAACCTTTAGAGTCTTCGTTCCAATAACATTGACAAAGTTTATAATCTGGAATTGTGCATTCTTCCTCCACTGAAACCTGATACAACACTTCGTTGATTTTCATATAGCAATCTTCGCTTCGCATCCCACTGTAACTCTATAACCTATGAATATAATCAATGTATTAATAATTTCAAACGGCACAATTATATATTCACAATACAATATTTAAATCTAAAAGTTCTCTTTTGTACATCTTTTATACATTTACAGTATATTTTTATTGAATTTAACTTAATTAAAATATTTAAACACATTCTTGAATTTAACTTAATTAAATATTTAATACACAATATAAAAAGCATAATATTTTTTTTTAATTTTGCATTAAATCAATCCATTTAAAAAAAATTAAAAATTAAAAAATTAGAACTTTTAATCAAAAAATAAAGTTGACTTGATATGAGAATCTTAAGATTCTATACCAGTAATTTCTAAATTTTGTCTCATTTGTTAAAATAAAACACAATTATATACTCAATTACTCATATAACACTTTTTACATTTTTATTTTTCCATCTAACACTGTTTTGTTTTTATTTTCCTATCTAACACCTTTTTGTTTTTATTTTTCTATCTAACAGAATTTCAAATATAAAAAAAATTAATAAATTAAAAAAAATTGATAATTTTAATTTTGAATGCATTAATAAAATAAATATTTTTAATGTTTAAAATAGTTAAAAATATAATTAATGAATAAATAAATAAGTTTTTACAAAATAAATAAAAAAAGTAATAAATTAAAAATATTTAGTTTACTTTTTTTTAAGAATGAAGAAAATAAAAAATTCAACCCTACAATAACATAAAAGTTGAATCTATAAACAAAAATTAATATTTATTTTTATTATTATTAATGATGTAATCATGTTAATTTCAAGTTCAAGTAAAAAATACAGGACATAATTATTAAGGGTGGCAAAGTGGGGCGGATTGCGGTAAAAAACGCGGGGCAGGCTAACGTTTTCAACCCGCATAACCCACGGCCCGCGCGGGCCAACAGCGGGGCGGGGCGGGGCGGGGCGGGGCGGGGCGGGGCGGGGCGGGGCGGGGCGGGGCGGGGCGGGGCGGGGCGGACTGGCCAGCTAACCTGCAAAATAAAAATAAAATATAAAAAAATTAATTGACTTGACAATAATGGTCCAATGGAGGAGTGACAACTTTGAGGGAAAAAAATTAGGTTTTCACTCAAAACACAACGCAATTACGCTATTTCAAAAAACACACACAACACACGACACACTCTCCTTTGCAGCGCTGCGCTCGCTCCGCTTACGACTTCGCGTGGCTTCGCCTTCAACTGTTGTGCGCTCCGCTGCTCCACACTGCTATTGCCTCCACTCCTTCTCTATGTTCTAAAAAAAAAATGGGTCGGCCCGCGGGCCAATCCGCATGCGAGGCGGGTCATGAAAATCGGCCCGCATTTTGTATGCGGGGCGGGCCAACGCGGCCCGCATTTTGCGGGCTTATGCGGGGCAGACCGACCCGCTTTGCCACCCCTAATAATTATAAAAAAAAGAAGTTAATTAGTATTAATTAATAATGGACACAAATAATATTGAAGTGTCTACCCTAAATGCAAAATCCTAAAAAAAAACTAATACAAATGTTACACTTAGTGCTTAAAAATGAGAAGAAAAAATATTCAAAAATAAATAAATATAGAAAATAAAAACAAAAAACATTAATAAATAAAGAATGGCAGAAAAAAAATAATAAATAAAAACATAAAAGATATAAAAAAATACAAAATAAAATAAGATAAAGATAAAATATAAAAATAAAATAAAAACAAATAAAAACAAGATAACATAAGAGATATATGCTTTTCAACAATCTTGAGTTGTGTGTACAATCATCAACAACTTCACAAATTTTGTTTATTATCTTTGCTCAATACATTTGCATTTGATTTGATTATGCACTAAGGTGTTAATGGAAGCCAAAACCACCAACTAAGGAATGTTTAAAACTTAAGTTATGTAGTAAGAAAAAAGTGGTTACCTTGGTTCTATTAATTGGACACCTATGTATGGGTTTTAGAACAATTTGGACTCATGCGCAAAATTACTACTAACTCCACCTATTTTGTTTGTTATCTTCACTCAATACATTTGAATTTTATTAGGTGTTGTACTAAGGTGTTAATGAAAGCTAAAACTACCAACTAAGGAATTTTTAAAACTTGACTTATTCTGTAAAAAAATAAGTGGTTACCTTTGTTCAATTATGTGGACATCTACATATAATTTTTTTAACAATCTTGACTTGTGTGCACAATCACCAACAACTGCACAAATTTTGTTTATTATCTTCACTCAATACATTTGTATTTGATTTGGTTATTTACTAAGGTGTTAATAAAAGCCAAAACCACCAACTTAACAATGTTCTAAACTTAAGTTATGAAATAAGTGGTACATGTGTTCTATTAAGTGGACACTTGACATAGTTGCTCCTGTCAAGAGTTGGTGGCCATAAACGTAACACAGGTGACCACTTACACACACACAGGTAACCATTTTGACTGTGAAAATAGGTTTGCATGAAGCTTTGCCTAGGTAACACCTTGGTTAGCCTAAAATGTTGTAATCACGAAATTGGAAGTCATTAAGGAGTAAGGGTGAGTATTTAATGTTGTGGGGGGTGATGCGAAACTAATTCCTAGCTCATTGAAAATAGTTCATCCTGTCAAGAGTTGGTGGCCATAAACATAATATAGGTGACCACTTTACACACACACGGGTAACCACTTTGGTTTTGACAGTAGGTGTGCAGGAACGTGTGCCTGGGTAACAGTGTGGTTAGCTCAAAGGGTTGTAATAACGAAATTGGAAGTGATTGAGGAGTAAGGGTCAGGTTTTAATGTTTTGAGAGTGATGCAAAACTAATTTTTGGCTCATTTGAGACAGTTGATCCTGTGAGCAGTTGGTGGCCATAAACATAACATAGGTGACCAGTTACACACACACATGTAACCAATTTAGCTTTGACAGTAAGAGTGCAGGAACCTGTGCCTCGGTAACACCATTTTTGATGTCGTACTTGACTACGTTAATACATTTGGTTTGTTTATACAACGGTGTTACCCAGGCACAGGTTCTTGCATACCTACTGTCACAGTCAAAGTGGTTACCCGTGTGTATGTAACTGGTCACCTATATTATGTTTATGGCCATCAACTTTCGAAAGGATAAACTGCCTCAAATGAGCGAGAAATTAGTTCTACATCATCCCCAAAACATCAAAAAATCACTCTTACTCATCAATCGCTTTGAATTTTGTCATTACAACCCTTTGGGCTAACCACGTGGTTACCCATGCACAGGTTCCGACAGACCTACTGTCACAACCAAAGTGGTTACCCCGTGTGTGTGTAAGTGGTTACCTGTGTTATGTTTATGGCCACCAAGTCTTGACAGGATCAACTCTCTCAAATGAGCGAGAAATTAGTTCTACATCTCCTCCAAAACATTAAAAACTCACCCTTACTCCTCAATCACTTCCAACTTCGTCATTTCAACCCCTTGGGCTAACCAAGGTGTTACCTAGGCAAAGCTTCCTAGAAACCTACTTTCACAGCCAAAGTGGTTACCCATGTGTGTGTAAGTGGTCACCTGTGTTATGTTTATGGTCACCAACTCTTGACAGGATAAAATGTCTCAAATAAGCCAAAAATTAGTTTTGCATCACCCTTAAAACATTAAAAATTGACCCTTACTCCTTAATCAATTTCAAGTTTGTCATTTCAACGCTTTGTGTAAGGATCTAGAAAATAACCTTGGAGTAGAAGTGATATATTTTAAAAGATACCTGAATATTTTATTATTAAAATGAAAATGACATATAAATAGAAAATTCAGTTATCCAGGTTTCATTTTAAAATAACCACCATCTCTCTAAAAGTTTCCCTTTTCCTTTCTCTCCCTTCTCTCTAAGATTCTGACCTTCTCGTTCATCTGTTTGACGATCAGAGTACGCCATTAGACTCCTGGCAGCAAAGACTACAAGACTGCCCGATCAAAATCCTAAATAGAGTAAGTTCATTTTTGGCTTACTCTTTTAGCTTTAGGGTTAATTAACTCAAGGTCCTAGTTATATAGTTAGATTTTGATTAGGACTCTGTGGTGCAGGTTAATTACCTTTAAGTTTTTGGGTAGATTTGGAGCTCTTAGTGAGTATCAACTAAAGTTCAGGTAAGGAGGGAAGCTAGTCTTATTATTTTCAATAAAACCCTAGGTTAGAAGATTCTGGATGTGGAGGTGACGTGGTCACCAATTCCAATTGTTTTTGCTTGCAGGATTGTCTCTCTTGAAGAGTAAAGTAATATATTGACTGGAATGGTTGATTTTGAATCTGTTATGGGAATAATTTGTTGAAACTGTTTGTGATTGAGAATTGAAAGTGTTTGAATGATAATATAAATGAGTTGAACTATTCTTTTTGAATATTTTGGTTGAATTACTTAAGTGAGATGTTTGATGAGAAGTGGTTGTGTGATTTCAGATGATGATTGATTTAAAGAGCATATATTTGGAATTAATTATGTGTTTTAAGTAAAGTTTGAGATATATTTGGATTGTTTAGAAAGTTTATATATATGAAGTGATTGAGTGGTGCATTGATATGTTAAATGATGTATGTAATGAGGTTAAAGTGTGATCAAGACGTAGTATTTTTAGGAAAGGAAATACCATGTTGAGATTGTTATTAGGGTGTATTGATTTGTGAGTGTCCTGTGAATGAGACGATCCTGACTCTACTGATATAATGGAATCAAATAGATGAAGTTATTCAGTTGGTGAGAGTCGAAGGAGGTCCATTTGGCTGATTCTGAGGTTTGAAAGAACTGATCAGAGCATATCAAATGGATTTACCCTGTCATATGAAGATGATGAGATGATGAGATATTGAGATAATTATGTGCATGGCTGTGTGGGTTTCACAGCAGTAGTATGACAGGTGCAGGTCTCTGGATGCTAATTTCAATACACGAGTCTTCCGGAAGTAGAGTGTCTATGTGTTGTGAGTCAGTAAAAGTCTGACATATGAAAGATGAATTTTATGAATGTAATAGACACTTGATGGTTTGAGAAATCATATGAGAATTGATGAATTATGCTTATTAATTTGAAATTTAAATTATATCAAAACTTTTTATATAGATAGCTTACCCTGTTATTTGTTTGTGTTTGTTTCTTTATCTGTGACGATCGTGTTTTACTTGGGAGCAGATGAGATTTCAGGTGATAGAGCTCCTTAGTGATTGAAAAACTTAGTAATTGAATCTTAGTCAAAATTAGTAATTGAAAAACTCTGTACTTCAATGACCCAATTCCTGTAGCAGACAGGAGTCGTGGAACCCTAATCCTAGTATGGTACTTGAAATGATTGTTCTCACCCTTTCACCAAACTCATTTCTAGAGATGCCTTTAAAAGGCATGTTGGGAGTTTGGGATTGCGAAGGGTTTGATATACTTTCAATAGAAAATGAACTATGTGCTGAAAGGTCGCCAGTGGAATTGCTTCTATTACAAATCCCCAGTACATCTCTCTTTTAGCTATCCAGTGTGTTGTGAGGAAACGGAACCTCAAGCTTTATATGTAAATAAATGGAAAACTCTCACTCACCTAAAGGGAGACAGAAAGCTAACATTATCTGTTTGCTTCCTTAGCTCCTAATTGTCCCTTTATCTTTTTTATTCAATTTTTACTGACAGAATCAGGTTTGATGGGAACTCTCCCAAAATGACCCAAACTCATATTTCCTTCGTTTTCTTTTAAATGCCCGAAATTTCCTGCTGTCCATATCTTTTTCATCCTAAAGTACTCTTTTTTCTTTTTGATAAGTGGGGGGCTAATTCCTATCCTTACACTCAATTATCCTCTTTTTTAATTTTTTAAAAATAAAGATCTACTTATCATAACTATTAAATATGAAGATTCTGTTTTTCATCTTGGAATCCTTGCTATATGAGATATAATAATTGTAATTGCAAAAACATGAATTTTCTACTTAATTGTTATTAAAAACCATTCTTTTTCAGTATATATAATGTATATGTTGTGCATGTAGATTCTCAAAATTTATTAAAACTACTCAAAATTAATAGCATTTATAATCAACTATAAAATTTCATTGGTGTCTTAAACAAAGCACAAAACTAAACATCAACAAAAGAAAAATACAAGCTTCCTAGATTAAATTTTTAGTCATCATCTAATTACATCTTTATACTTCAAATCTGGAAATTTAAATCCCAGAAATATCCCTCCAAAAAAGGTTTAATGTCTTTGTTAGAAGGTAGTTTTTAAATAAACACTAAATGGTGGTTGGTGCTGCCACAACTGCTAAGAAGCCCCTTTAGCGGCAGGGGCTGTTGCTCTCTGCTACACTGCTATAGACTCTATTGTGTGCTATTTAAAACCTGATTTCGATAACTTTTGGCCTTAATGGAGGCCATTTTTCAATTGAGATAGGTTAGTACATTGCCTATGGGACCCTTGTGGAGGGAGATGCATGATATTTGTGTTAAATATCAAATCATTGATATCTCATGCTATCATTCATAATTTGCTTGTTTTGCTAAGTTCTTCTAGATTTAAGTTTCTTATGGTTTTTCCTGTCCTTCCTGCTCCTTAATCTTATTCTTTCAGGTTGGATGTGGTACAGGAATTCTTTCTATATTTTGTGCTCAAGCTGGTGCAAAGCGGGTATGGTCTTTCAAACTAATGTTCATGTCATTTTAGTTAATACAAATGGATTGCTATTATATTTTTTTGGTGATAAAATCTATATTTTGCTTTAAGCCCTCTATTTCTTCATTTTTTTTTATCTCACCTTCTGTTCTATATTTTTAAACAGAGGAAGATCTTATGCACTTTTATCTTTGGGATTAATATTATATATTGCTGTATTCTTGGAACCTTATGCCTTTGTTTAAGCTTTTAATGTACTTGTTTCAAACATTTTTTTTCCATCACAAAAGCATTTGACATGCATGATGTTGTGGAATGTTTGTCTTGCCAGGTGTACGCAATTGATGCCAGTGAGTGACATTGCCCTGCAGGTAATTGTCAAAGATCATAAATTTCATTTGGACCCCACTTAGTTTTCATGTGAGGTTGTAACTAAAAAACACTCAATTTTCTATTTTGTAGAACTATTACAGAAAATGGGCCTTCCTTTTGGATCTTCTTAGATGCATCCATGGCTTTACAAGCCAATTATTCCCTTTTTAGAAATGCAGAAAACTTGAGGCAAGCTATATGTGTATTGGCTTTCATGCTAGATTTAGTTCTAAAGGGCTATATAACCCAATGGATGTGTGATATTATTATCTTATCCTGTGCTTGTTGAAGATAAGAATACAATATTTGGGCTATTGTATCGGTTTTGAGTTCATTTTATGATACAGTGTATGTAATATACTATATATCCATGCAACTATATTTTCGAATCATAATTATGACATACGGTAGAATGAATAGTGCTTGTCTATAGCTGACCAAATAGCAACCTAACCTTTAATTTTAATTGATCCCCTTTCTCTCTGCATCATTTTTCCTGAGGTTGTGAAATATAATATTTTTTTACTAATTTGCCTTTCCTTTAAAAATGAGTGATGGTGTCAATCATCATTATCTGTACTCTTTGAAAGACTGCAAGAATCCTTGTTACGCCTTTTCTGTTTCCTTTACTCATAAAGCATTGTAATACCAGTGGTTCTTAGTGGATTATTATAAACTTTTCTTGGAGGATTGTATTACTTTGCTTAACATTTTGTAATACTAGTGGCTCCTCTTTTTCTGTTTAATTTTTTAATTTTTGGTAGGATGTAGAAAGCAAAGAGTTGAGTTCTTATGATGTTGTTCTATAAGTTTAAAGGTTGAGATTGTGAATAAGTTGTTGCACATTTTTACCTTGAATACTTCGTTTCAATTAGTTACTTTCTTTTGGGAGCAGGCAAATGAGGTTGTGAAAGCCAATAACTTGTCTGATGTTGTTGTTGTATTGCATGGATGAGTCGAGGTAGGCTCCTTTGGCCAATATATGCTTTTTAATTTTTTTCATTAACGCCATACTTTATACCATAGCTTTACCTAGTATACAGTACTCTTCAGTATGTGTAATGTGTTCATGCTGTAGTTATCATTCCCGGATAGCAGAGTGGAGTGGCTGACCCCAAAAGTGGGATTAGTTGATAGGGGGTGAACACTATTATAATATTTTATATGCATACACACACATAAGCTGAAAAACAGAAAAGAAAACAAAAAATCATACACTAATCGTAGTTAGTAGTAACAACTTATAGTACTCAACAAACCTGGATAGTATAAAGTCAATAAAAAAACAAATATAAAACCTAAATTATCAACTTATAGTACTCTGATGAAGAGGTGGATGTTATAATTTCGGAATGGATGGGCTATATGTCTTCAAAATTGTTAGTTGATGAAGGAAATGATTGAGATTTGAATTTGATTAGAAGAAAGACAAGATATGAAAGTGATGGTGAATTATTATAACTGTATTGCTCCAACTGTGGAGCAAGTAAAGCAAATGTCTTACATGCAACTATCTCAAAAGTTTTACGATGCTTTCAAGCAGTGTGGGACTTCCCTCAAATCCCCACTCATTGCTCGCAAACTTCATGCCCAACTCATACTCTCTAGCTTGGACGCTTCCCTTTTCTTACTCAATAATCTATTGCACATGTACTCCAACTGCGCCATGCTAGATGATGCTTTTCGTGTTTTTTGCCAGACCAGTCACGCCAACACCTTTACCTGGAACACCATGCTCCATGCACTCGTCCATTCTGGTCAGATGCAGGAAGCAAAGAACTTGTTCGATGAAATGCCTGTAAGAATGAGAGACTCTGTTTCTTGGACCACAATGATATCTGGTTATTGTCAAAACGGCTTCTCTGCTCATAGCATCAAAACTTTCAAGTCAAAGCTTTGAGAATCTGATCATGAAATTCAAAACTTTGACCCCTTTTCCTATACTTGTACAATGAAGGCTTGTGCTTGCCTTGCCTCCACTCAGTTGGCTCTTCAGTTGCACGCCCATCTCATCAAGTTACATTTAGGAGCCCAAACTTGCATTCATAACTCCCTTGTTGATATGTATATTAAGTGTGGAGCAATCCGTTTGGCTAAGGCTGTTTTCCTTGACATTGAAAGCCCGAGTTTGCTTTGTTGGAACAGTATGATTTATGGATATTCTCAATTATATGGACCCTTTGAAGCTCTCCGAGCGTTCAACCGAATGCCTCAACGTGACAACGTTTCATGGAACACACTGATATCAGTGTTCTCTCAACACGGCCTTGTAGTACGCTGTCTTAGTATGTTCGTGGAGATGTGCAATCTAGGTTTTAGACCCATTTTCATGACTTATGGTAGTGTACTCAGCGCATGTGCCAACATTTCTGATCTACAATGGGGTGCCCATTTGCATGCTCGAATTCTTCGAATGGAACATAGCCTGGATGCATTTTTGGGAAGTGGTCTCATCGACATGTATGCCAAATGTGGATACTTAGGACTGGCTACGCGTGTTTTTGACAGTGCAGGGGAACGTAATCAAGTTTCTTGGACTTGTTTGATTGCTGGGGTGGCACAATTTGGACTTGGCGAAGATGCTTTGGCACTATTTAACCAAATGAGATTGGATTCTGTGGTGTTGGATGATTTCACTCTTGCCACAGTACTTGGGGTTTGTTCGGGTAAGAATTATGCTGCCCCTGGAGAGCTACTTCATGGATATTCAATCAAAAGTGGGATGGAATCCTCTGTTCCTATAGGGAATGCAATCATTACAATGTATGCAAAGTGTGGTGATACTGAGAAAGCTGGCCTTGCATTTATATTGATGCCACTTAGAGATACCATATCATGGACGGCCATGATTAGTGCATTCTCTCAGAACGGAGACATTGACGGGGCACGCCAATGTTTTGATACTATGCCTGAGCGAAACGTCATAACTTGGAATTCCATGTTAAGCACATATTTTCAGCACGGCTTCACGGAAGAAGGGATGAAGGGATGAAATTGTATGTTTGGATGAGAAGGAAAGCAGTCAAACCGGATTGGGTCACTTTTGCAACCTTTATCCGGGCTTGTGCTGACTTGGCAACTGTAAAACTTGGGACACAAGTCATATCTCATGCCATGAAGTTTGGGCTCAGTTCGGATGTTACAGTCGCAAATAGTATTGTCACTATGTATTCAAGATGTGGACAAATCAAAGAAGCACAAAAAGTTTTTGACTCAATACATGTGAAAAACCTGATTTCCTGGAATGCCATGATGGCAGCCTTTGCTCAAAATGGTATAGGCAAGAAAGTAATTGAAACATTTGAGGATATGTTGAGGACAGGATGCAAACCTGACCATATAAGCTATGTTGCTGTTTTATCTGGGTGCAGCCACATGGGGCTTGTAGCTGAAGGGAAACATTATTATGATTCCATGACTCAAATGTTTGGCATTTCTCCAACAAATGAGCACTTTGCTTGTATGGTAGATCTGCAGGGTTACTAGACCAGGCCAAGAATTTAATAGATGGAATGCCTTTTAAGCCAAATGCAACTGTTTGGAGTGCTCTACTAGGAGCGTGCCGAATCCATCATGATTCAAGACTAGCTGAAACTGCCATGAAGAAGTTGATGGAATTAAATGTTGAAGATTCTGGAGGTTATGTCCTTCTAGCAAATATATACGCAGAGTTAGGGGAGTTAGAAAATGTTGCTGATATGAGAAAGTTGATGAAAGTGAAAGGAATTCGGAAGAGTCCAGGTTGTAGCTGGATTGAGGTTGATAACGGGGTACATGTGTTCACTGTAGATGACACTAGTCATCCACAAATAAAGGAGATTTATATAAAACTGGAGGAGATGATGAAGAAAGTAGAAGATACAGGAAGATATGTTGGTGTTGTCTCTTCTGCTCATAGGAGTAAAAAATACCATAGTGAAAAGCTTGCTTTTGCTTTTGGGTTGCTTAGTTTGCCATCTTGGATGCCTATACATGTAATGAAGAATCTTCGTGTTTGCAACGATTGTCACTTGGTAATAAAGTTGTTGTCTTTGGTCACCTCAAGGGAGCTTATAATGAGAGATCGATATCGATTTCATCATTTCAAGGATGGGTTTTGCTCCTGTGGAGACTTTTGGTAGTTGAAGTACACATTATTTTTTTCTTTACCTGCTTCCCCCTCCCATTGCTTTTGTTTTATACCTTTTTCCTTCTCAAAAGCCGGCAACCATTATTTGAAAAGAGTTTGTTCACTATACCAAAATTGTTAACTTTTTTATCTATATTAAATAGCACTTTTGCATATAACTGCTAGCAATTTTGACAGAACAGAAATATATATGCTGCTTAACTTATCTTGTTTGAAAGTTGTGGTTTGAATCAAGACGGAGCTAATTCCATAACTATTAAACTTTCTTTCCATATTGTTTAATCACACATCCCATGTGCTAGTACAAAAGGGTACTGCTTTTCAATATTTTGAATGTGGCGTTTTTTCTCAGTTAGATGTACTCGGTGCCTTATCTCTATATGTTCAAATCTCTTTTAGTGTGTGCTGCTTGTATTTTGAGTTTGATAATGATAGGTTGACCCAACCCAAGATCTGTACACCCAATTTAGACTCATTACCTAGTGGACAAAGGGCAAGTCATCAATTCCAATGAAAGTACAGACAAGAAATTTGATCGTAGGCCAAAAGTTGAATACTCCATAAAACCCCTGTTCAAGCCTTCCTTCTTCTCCATTTCTTTATTGTTGTAGTTGCTGCTATAGAAGTGGTGTCTGTGTTGGTAGGTGCTGTTAAAGAAGTATCATTAATAACAACAGGATTACTAGAATTAATCCCAGCATTGGAGGTACAGTTTTTGAACTTTGAACTGCACATTCTTTCTTTTAATTTCCTCATTTTAGTGACCTTGCCCCTTCTGTCATTTTCATTGCAGAGTTCTTGCCAAACTTACACACACTAGTCCTCACTAACAACAGAATTGTAAACTTGGTAGAGATTGATCCTTTAGCATCCATTCCAAAGCTGCAGTTCCTTAGTCTGCTGGACAACAATATTACAAAGAAACCAAATTATAGGCTTTATGTTATTAACAAACTGAAATCCCTCCGGGTTTTAGATTTCAAGAAAGTGAAAAATAAGGTAATGCTTTTTTTCCCACTAACCGTACTATTTTTATCGGGCTTGTTGTTTGAAATATGAAAGATAGGATCGCAAGGCTTTTGTATCTACCAATGTTATTAAAAAGGAGAACGATTATAGTCAGGTCTATTTCTTATTTCCAATTGCATATGCCCTTCTATTATATTTCATTCTTTTTATGGTTTCTTTAAATTAATAGGAACGGTTGGAAGCCAAAAGCTTGTTTGCCTCGGAAGAAGTTATGGAAGAAATTAAAAGGACACCACCCAAACCATTTTCACCTGCTAAAACTCCAAATGTTTCAGAAGCAGCTGAGGAACAACAGACGCCCAAAGTGGTTGCTCCCACACCTGAGCAAATTACTGCTATCAAGGTACAATGATGATACTTGAACTCGTCATTTTATTTAAGGCCTATCACAGTAGGGCTGAACATGTCACATACCCAACATGCATTCATGCTCAATTCAGATCTATAATGTGTTCTCTCTTTCATCCGTTGATGCACTTTGCTAAATTGTAGATGAGAAGATTCCCTTCTTTCTTCTATCGATATCTTTACAGCAAACCATTGGAAGCTATTCCCAAAGTGCAAAGCAGAGGGACACACTCTGATAACTGCTAAGTTTGGTTACCTGTGGTTTGACGTGTTTCTTCTTTATGCAGGCTGCCATTGTGAATTCTCAGACTCTTGAGGAGGTTGCTAGACTTGAAAAGGTGCTTACTTTTCTAAATTAGACAATCTCTTATTGGATTTTAAATATTTGTTTGTCATACTCTTGCTTAACGTTATATTTAGATTATTGTAAATAATATTGTTAGATATTATTAGATATAATTAGATATTATTTGATATTATGAGATATTATAGATATTGTTAAATATCTCATATTTATGTAATGGGCTTAGCCCATATGTTTCTTTTTCCTATATAAACATAACCCTATGTGTTCAATATACACAAGGGATTTACCCTATTCTTTCTTTTCCTTTAATAAATATGATAGGATAATTTGTAACTAATGACCTGCTAATAGAGGGATGATCTGCAGGAAGACTCTATGAAATGTGTCACATGTCACTAGAGCTTTAGAAACACTGACCCACACTCAGTTTTTTTGTCAACCTTGCTACTTGCTGGCATAGACTATGTAGATTGGATTATTTTCTGAGTGGGGTAGGTTGAATTGGGTTGGCATAAGTTGAGGGTTTTCTTTAGTGGTTTACAGAAAGAGAAGGGTAATTGTTTTTTTATCATTTGGTTTAGAGAGTCTTATTTTTCTGGTTATTTCCTTGATTCATGATATTGTATCTTCAAACTGAAAAAATGTTGATTCGTCCTAATTTAAATTGAGAAGCAGTTGATTGACAGTGTTAAGACATACCATTCTTACACTGATGAATATCTTAAGTATGCTTTTTATTTGAACAACAATATAAGAATACTTATTAATATAGCCCTTAATTTAATATGTTCCAAAATTACATATCATGTTAATTTTAATGTATATAAATGTGATACTTATTAATTTCAACAATGGTGTAAACTAAGAATGGTTTTAACTGTTGTAAACTGATTTTTCCTCATTTAATTATTTAATCTATTATGAAAAAGACTGTAATGATGCTGTACATCTAATCAGTGTACATGATTGCAGGCATTGAAGTCTGGCCAGCTTCCTGCAGATATAAAAGGCTTGAATGATAATATAGTGTTGGGTAATGTTGATGAAAAACCTGAAGATATGATTCATGATGACAGAGGTCAAGCTGATGGTGAATCCAATGATACACAGGAGCAGACAAATACTGATTCTACTTCAATTGAACAGGTATATGTCTACTCTGACGTGTTTATGACTTGTATTCTATATATTTGTTACAGTCGAGACATCATTATTGCTCTCTGATGCATGTTTATTCAGTTTATCCTATAGTTATCTATTTTGTTATACCTATGTCTTCATCAGAACTTTTTTTAGCATATAAGCAGTTGCTGCTCAATGTACTCAATCATTGTTTTATTTTAATAATTTAATTTTAACTAATTGTTAAAATGTATCAAAATGAACTTTTTCTGTGCGATTTACAGAGTCTGCAGATTCTTCCTCGTTTCTAATTCTTTTTACCCAGTTCCTACTGTCTGACTGTGCATCTCTGGTCTCTGGCCACTGTTGTCAGCCACCATGAGATTCTTTAGGCTGTTTCAGACCATCCCCTGATCGAGTCCCCTTTTCTTGCTATTTTTTTTGCCTGGGTCTCCTGTTTGGTTGGTGTTTTAACTTTACATGACATCTTTGCATTGTACCATGCCCTTATTTTAGGCTACGCACTAACTTAGCTGCTGTTTTATATGAACACTAGCATTTGTTGTTTTTTTTCCTGTAGTTGAGACTTTTGGAAATGTGGATAAAGCTCGAGTGTGCCTCAGCTGAATTATATATATATATATATATATATATATATGTGTGTGTGTGTCCATACACACATAGTTATTGACTATATTGGAAAAGATAGGTGTAATCAGTATACAACAGAAAACAACTTTTCTAGCATTCCCCCTCAGGCTGGACACATAAATCACCAAGCTTGGAACACATGAACTGGATCTGAAGTCGCCCAAAGACTTTGTTTAGATGTATGCAATTTGATAATTTGAACCATAGTTATTAAAATTGGTCTGGACTGGATGGTTCAACCAATCCAACTGAGAACAGTCTAGTGTACTGTTACGAACCAAGAAAACGCACTCAAAGATAAATCAAGAACACCAAAATCTACTGAATAATTCTCTGTATTATTGATTCTGCACTTTTCATTCAGAACACCCACAAAGGAAAAAATTATTCCTTTTACACAGGATTTCCCAGTCTACCAAACTGAATACACAAAATGTACCCTTCACTATACCGATTAGTCTTTATTTAAAGACCACTAACCACACTAACCGCTATTAACTACTACTAACCACTACTAACCGCTTCTAACTACTACTAACCGCTTCTAACTACTACTAACCACTTCTAACCGACCTTTATTTTATATTTTTCCTATAATAAACTTTCCAAATCCTATCCTTACTTTGTGTCATAACATTACTCCCCTCCGACAAAACAACCTTGTCCTCAAGGTTGGAACAGTGGAACCTTGGTTCCGTGGCTCATCTTCAACACCATGATCTTTATCTACACTTCCTGAAAGTGTTGTGATATTGTCTATCATAGGGAGGGAACCCATTGGCTACTGCATGCAAATTTAGGTTTGGAGGCTTAGGTGGTGGTGGGAATGAGAGGGGGTTTTGCATAAAAGTCTCTGCACCCAATAAGTTGAAATTCCAAGATTCTGATGTCATTGATGTTCTAGCCACCTTCATTATCAAATATTGATCCCACAATGATTTATTATGCTTATGAAGTAAATCTAAATTTGGGAAAAAATTATGCTTGGCTACATCTCCATCTTCAACTTTCTTACTGGATAGCTCTATAAATGGCCTCTCAAGAAAAAGATCATTACAACACATAGTCTTTACTTTCTTTATTGATGCATCCCATGCCCTTATCATTTCAGTTTCTCTTACAAATCTCACTTCATTTTTTGTTTTTGCTTCGTTGCAGAGGATATGATTCTTCATATCTGAACCTTCTCCCACATCTTGGGTCTTCTTCTCTTTATCATTAACAGAAGATTTCTCTCATCCCTCTGACATTCTGTCCCCTTTCTTGATGTCCTGCAACATTTCTTTTATCTTTAGAATGCTTTCCTTTAGCCCGCTAATGTCTGTCTTTAAGCCGTTAATGTCTGTCTTCATCTCTGCCATTAACCTCCCCTGTTTGCTGGTTACTTTCTCTAAAGCCACGATTCTCTGTTCCGTCCTCACTTTTTTTTGATCTGACAGGTCGAACCAATTTGTTATGAACCAAGAAAACGCACTCAAAGATAAACCAAGAACACCAAAATCTACTGAATAAATCTCTGTATTATTGATTCTGCACTTTTCATTCAGAACACCCACAAAGGAAAAGATTATTCCTTTTACACAGGATTTCCCTCCCTGTCTACCAAACTGAATACACAAAACGTACCCTTCACTAAACTGGTTGGCCTTTATTTAAAGACCACTAACCGCACTAACTGCTATTAACTACTACTAACCGTTACTAACCGCTACTAACTACTACTAACCACTCATAACCGACCTTTATTTTTTATTTTTCCTATAATAAACTTTCCAAATCCTATCCTTACTTTGTGTCCTAACATGTACCTAGAAAAGTGTTGATTTATTTCTCTTCCTTTCCTTCCTGCAAAAAAACTCTAGACAAGCGACTGATTTCCCAAACCAAGCTTTTGTAGACTATTTTGGCCTATCGAGAGACTAAGTTTGTAAACTAGACTTGATCCTTTCAATTACAAACCCAAGATGTTATTCCATGAAAAATCTAATAATCATATCCAATTGATATAGTGGCCAATTGTGAATTGCATCCATAGTGAGAAGGAAGTAGATTGTGCGATGTTGGCTACATCTACAACGTAGAGTATCATTGTAATCAAGACCATGTATCTGACTGAATTTTAGGCAACTGATCTTTAAGACTATCCACCTCACTATTTGGACAAACTGTGATAGGATAGACTCAGAACAACAAATTAAATTACCTCTTCTCGAGAGGAGGTGAAACCAACCCCATGTATTACTCACTTCCACTACAAGAAAATCATCAAATAGAAACCAATTTTTAGAAACCAAAATAATTAGTTGTAATAGTAACTAAATTAGAGACCATTTTAGAAACTAAAACAAAAATTGGTTTCTAAATTAGTTTCTATTATTTTCTATTATTGTTAAATAGTTTCTAAATTGGTCTCTAATTAGCAACCAAGGTTTTAGAGACTAAACTTAGAAACTAAATAATTGGTAGATAAAACATTGGTTGTTAATTAGATACCAATTTAGAAACTATTTAACAATAATAGAAAATAATAGAAACTAATTTAGAAACCAATTTTTGTTTTAGTTTTCAAAATGATCTCTAATTTAGTTACTATTGCAACTAACTATTTTGGTCTCTAAAAATTGGTTTCTATTTCATGATTTTCTTGTAGTGTTCTAGAGAGGAGGTGAAACCAACCCCATGTATTACTACTCATTTCAACAACTTGCATTTCAACTATCATAGGGTGTCATCATCCATGATGATCAAGTGCTTCAAAGATATCTTTTGAAATAGAAATAGAGAACATTGAGGATAGAACGGAGTAATATAGGCTAATGATGATAACTCAAAAAATTATAAATGGGATGGGATTTCAAGTACATTAAATACCTCTAGTAAGAGCCTTAGGCCAACCAATGCTTCCACTTTTTGAGGATTGGTTTTAGGAGTGACAGACGAAGGACATTAAATAGGTTGCAGGTCATGTAATTATGGATCAATTATTTGTATCTTGCTTGGTATGTGATTAGAGGAGGTGAATTGTTGGTTAGATAGTGGTTTTGATTCTCTTCCTAGTTGGACGTCTCCTATAAGATAGAAGTGGAATCTTGCATGGAGAAAGAAAAGGAGTTTCTTCAGAGAAGGTAAAATTAGCATATATTGTCTAGTGTTTGGAGAATAACATTGGTACACATTCTGAAGGTAAGCACGACTTTGCAAAGAGTTTTTGCAAACATGGACACACATCATGGATAAAATAGGTACAACCAAAATCATGGGAATCATGGTACAAGGATTCATTTGGAAAATTGATGCAATGTTGGATTTTTTTTACTAGTGATGAAGGTTGTCTATTTATTCAAAAGCAGCTAACATTGTTTTATGTAAAACATAATGAAACATGGTAAAACTTGCCTACACAAGGTATCCATCAAAATATAAAATATTTGAACTCTATGGACATTATAGAACGTAAAAGTAATAATTTTTGAGCATCATCCACTTTGTGACAAGGAATAAAATGTGACATTTTACTAAAACGATCCACTACCACAAAGATGAAATCATGACCTCTTGCAGTCCTAGGAAGTCCTAAGATGAAATCCATGCTAATATCTTCCTAAGGAGCATTTGCAATCGGTAAAGGGGTATATAGTCCATGAGGCATTGTTTTAGATTTGCTTTTAAATATGAAATACATCTAGAACAATGTCTTTGGACATCCTTTTTCATGTGTGGCCAATAAAATTTTCCTTTTAAAAGATCAAGAGTCTTATCAACTCCAAAATGACCCATGAGACCCCCTTCATGTGATTCTTTTACAAGAAGTTTTCTATGTGTACCTTGGGGAATACAAAGTTTGCTTTCTTTAAAAAGATACCCCTCGGTCACATAGTAACCTTTTTGTGCTCTATGTTCACATTTAGCAAAGATTGATGCAAAGTCTTGATCTTCTTGATAAAGTTCTTTTATGTTGTCAAATCAAAGAATTTGAGCACCAAGTTTTGAAAAGAGCACATGTCTCCTTGAGAGAGCATCTGCCACTATGTTCATGCTTCCCTTCTTGTATTTGATAACATAAGAAAATTGTTCAAGAAATTCCATCCATTTTGCATGCCTTTTATTGAGCTTGTGTTGGCCTTTCAAATATTTTAAAGACTCATGATCACTATGAATAACAAATTCTTTTGAAACAAGATAGTGTTCTCAAGTCTTTAAGGCCCTCACAAGTGCATAGAGCTCTTTGTCATAGGTGAGATAGTTAAGGGTGGTTCCATGAAGTTTTTAACTAAAATAAGCAATTGGATGCCAACCCCCGATGCATCACACTCTATCTCAAAAGTTTTAGCAAAATTTGGTAGAGCTAGAATGAGTGCATTGGTAAGTTGAGCCTTTAGCCTTTGAAAGGCTTGTTCATGCTTTTCATTCCAACGAAATGTAATATCTTTCTTTACAAGCTCATTAGGAGGTGAAGTTATGCTTGAAAAATTTGGCACAAAGCGTCTATAGAAGCTAGCTAAACCATGAAAGCTTCTCACATCACTTACATTTTGTAGAGTTGGTCATTCTTGGATGACTTTGATTTTCTTGGGGTCAACATGTGATGGAGGAGGGCCCAAGCTCACCACACTATGAAAGCCAAGCTTCCAAGACTAAGACCGTCTAGCCATGATGGGAGCGTTTAGCCTAAAAAAGGAGCGTCTAGCCATGATGATGAGCGTCTAGGCCATGAAGAGGAGCGGCTACATAAGGAGCATCTATGAAGAGTCCTAGACCGTCTAGCTTCACATATACATGGGCCAAGCTACGGTTTGTGAAGAGAAGGCTTTGTTACATAAAGACCCATTAGGGGTGCTTAGTAATTAAAGTAGTGTAGAAAGCATATTTGTACATTCTAGAAAGACCATGGAGGGGGTGAGCATAAAAACTAGACACACCCCTCCCCATGTGATGGCATTTTCACGTGTTCTTCTTGAATCAAAGTAGAAAATAAGGTGCGGAAGCAATGGGTGAGATGATCAAGACCCTCCTAGGAGTTGTGTTGGCCTTGTAGGTGCATGATGAGTATGGTGTTTGAGTGGTTCGGCCAGCTCAAGGGAGAAGGTGAAAGGATTGAAGTTTAGAGCCTAGATTTCTAGGAGAAGTAAAGCTTGTGCACAAAAATGACAGCATAACCTTACTCACAATAAACTTGAAAATACAAGGTGTAGACTCCTCCTTTTATAGGCTAAGGAGGACCATAATGCAACCCTAATGCTAGCCAAAAGAAATGTAAATGTGAAGCACATGGCACATGGGTGCACAAATGAGCACATGGGGAGGGGTGTGTCTAGTTTTTATGCTCACCTCCCCCTCCATGGTCTTTCTAGAATGTTCACACAAATATGCTTTCTACACTACTCTAATTACTAAGCACCCCTAATGGGCCTTTATGTAACAATTACAAAGGTCTTCTCTTCCCAAAACCGTAGCTTTGACCCATGTGTATGTGAAGCTAGACGGTCTAGAAGGAATCCTCATCATGGCCTAGACGCTCCTTATGTAGCCGCTCCTCATCATGGCCTAGACGCTCCTTTTTGAGTCTAGACGCTCCTCATCATAGGCTAGACCGTCTAGTCTTGGAGGCTTGGCTTTCATCGTGTGGTGAGCTTGGGCCCTCCTCCATCATCCCCTCCCTCTTGAAAAGGATTTGTCCTCAAATCCAAAGCTTTTTCTTCAACTAGGGGGATGGTTGTGGCTGGATGGTGTCCATCATCTCCTCCTTCGGGAAAAGATCTATCCTCAGATCTACAGACTTGATCTCGGATAGCAACCTTTTGCTTCGCCAAAGCTTGTCCTCCTGGATCAAACGTCCACCTATAGAAATAATCAAATAAGGCATAGGTGTTAGTTTGCAAATTAATTTTACTAGGTTGCCATTTTTGCTTTTCTTTTGGTTTTGGCAACCTTGGACAAAGTTTCTCTTTTAATGGTTGTGTGTGGTCTCTAATCATCTTATGTATTTTAAAAGGTTAATTTGTGGTTACTTTCTCTTTAGGCATAAATCCTATAGAAGATGGTAACAACTTAAAAGGAGAAAGATGATTGAACCCACACATAACTTTAAAAGTAGAAATATAAGTAGTTTTGTGAACTACTTTATGGTATGTTTGCTAACCTCTAGAGTTGTGTGTGCACTTCATGATTATTCTAGGCATAGTAGAAAGAGCTAGATTTTCAAATATATTTTGACCATGCGTTTGAGGATGATAAGAATTTAAAGTGTGCAATTTAGTTGCAAGTTTTCCAAAGGAAATCCTCAAATCATGGTTTGCGAAATTTGGAACTCTATTCAACACTATGCTTGAAGATAAACCATGAAGATGTATCACTTCTCTAGAGAAGAGTTTATCCATAACCATGAAGATTGAATCACAACCTTTTGTTGTCCTAGGGAGTTTTAATAGGAAATTTATATCTTCCCAAGGATCATTTGCAAAAGGTGAAGGAGTATAGAGTTTATGAGACATTGCCTTGAGCATAGTTTGAAAACAAGAATTGTACCTAAGGTAATGTATTTGAACTTCTTTTCTCATGGGGGACAAAAATTTTCCTTTTAAAAGCTCTAGAGTTTTATCTACTCTAATTTGTCCCATGAGTTCTCCTTCATGAAGACTTTTTCTCTTATGTGTAAGGATAGTCTCGTTGTGACAACCATTGTTTATAAGGATTTGTACACTTTGCAATGGTTGTCTCAATAAGACATGACAAGTTTCTTTAGGCACTACTTCACATAAAAAATTGTTTTTGTAGATGCTTATAAAAAACTTGACATTCACTTGGTGATATCCTAGCACATATGAGAAATAATCTATTTCATTTTTATCTATGCAAGCTTCTTTTAAAGACTCTTCTTTTTCACTTAGGCTTGCAAGTGTTCCTTTACAAAAGGTAAGGCTTTGAGGTTGTTCAACAAGACACATATTTTCAAAGGTATTTTTAAATCTTTGGTCTTGTTGAATGACCTTGTGGGAAGGAACACTCTTCTCCCACGCCTTTTGTTCTTCAAGGGTCTTCTCATGCTTTTCTTTTTCTTCTTTTTCTTTAGCTTCCCTTTCGACTTCCCCTCTCTTCTTTTGTGTTTTTCTTTCCTTTCTTTCTTTATGGGAAGCAAACAATTTTTCTACCCTCATTTCCCAATCTACGCATGCTTCTATATTTTCTTTTCCATGGAAATGGGGTTGGTCTACCCTAACCCCTCTTGGGTTTTCTTGTTCTTTTCTATCTCTTCTATGTCTTCTAGGGGGTGCTTGATAATAATCATTTACTCTAATGCTCCCCTCCCCAAAAGAATCATGATCTTTAGAGATATATGCATGAGAAGGTAATTTTTTTAGAATGTGAGACTTCTCATCCTTTGCTTTAGTCAAAACATTAAGTTTAGTCTCACTCTCCAATTGTCTATAAGCAATTGATTGCACAGTTTGTGAAACTTCTTTCAAAAGAGTTTTTAAAGATTTTAATTCACTTCCAATAGACTTTGTAGAATGAGAAGAAGAAGACATGGCTAAAGCTTTGTGTATACAAGTATTTTACCTTGAGAAAACTTAGGAAAGTCAAAGAAGGTAGTTTTCCAGGTAAGGGAGGTGAGTCACAAAGGACTACTTAAATACCAAGCCTTTGCCTTAGCCAAAAACTATCCCTCAATGTCTTCACACAAAACTTTCTCTTAGTAAACCACTTAGAACACAATTAAGTTGAGAAATCAAATTTTCAATGAAAGAAAACAATGCAAGCTACTAATCAACAAAGCTAGTCGGTTTAACACAAACTTAACAAAAACTATCCCTCAATGTCTTCACACAAAACTTTCTCTTAGTAAACCACTTAGAACACAATTAAGTTGAGAAATCAAATTTTCAATGAAAGAAAACAATGCGAGCTACTAATCAACAAAGCTAGTCGGTTTAACACAAACTTAACAAAATAACCATGCAAAGCGTCACTAACTAAGCAAAAGAAAAGGCAAATTACAAACAAGTAACAACTACTAATCAAGAATGCTATACTATTCGGCCCTAGGTGAGACTTCTTGGACACTTTGAGCCCTTGAAGACACACTCACCGTCTAAACGTAATTAACAAGGTAATTAACAATAAACCAAGTTGCAAAGGAAATAAGAGAACTCCCTTTGTTGATCCTCTTTTGGTTAGTGCACTTCCTTGTTGTCTTTACTTGTTGATCTTCCAAGTGTTTGTAGTGTTTTCTCAAGAATGCTTGTTTCGGCTTTGGCTTTGTCTCCTCCTTAGAATGTTGGCTTTAATTCTCCAATTTCCAGCACCTATTCACAAGGGCTAAACCTTAAACCAAGTCAAATTCCATGCACATAAGCACCAAGGGAGAAATTAAATTCCAGCACCCAAAAAGAGAGCTCAAGGAACAAAAGCAAGAAACAAATTTGAAAGAAAACAGTACCACCAAAAGGATTTATAATATGACAACTTAGAAAGAGATTCAAGAAATTAAAGCAAACAATTAAAGGTACTCAAATAAAGGTTGGCACACAAAAAGAATTCCTAAAGAAAAGCACTAGATTAGATGACCAAATAAAAAACAGCACCACTGGAAAATGTTGTGGGCCAGAAAACGTGTTTGTTCCCCGATTTATGCTGATCTGTAATTTTGGAATTTGGCTCTGAAATTTGTTATGCAAGATATTCAGGATCTTATCTAAAATCTGGCTTTGGATTCACTCAAAACGGATGCACCATTTTTTTTTAATAAATTTTACAAAATTGGTGTTCAGTTAGGCCAGCTGGAGCGCTTCAGATTTGCACTCTGATCTTAAAAGATTTATCATTTTTTTTCTGTTGCTTCTTTTGACCTAATTCTTTTTTTTGTCCTTTTTGTAACACTTCAAACTTGCATTTTCCAGAGAATCACAAATTTCCTATGAGTGGAAATATTTTTTTGAAACAAAAACAGCCAGAACAGAGAGATGAAACAGGGGAATTCTGGAAAACTGGAAAAACAGCAAGATAACCAAAATTTAACACAATGGAATTGTAAGAACGGAAATTGTGTAAGAACTAAGACACAATTATGAACTCAAACTAAAAATAAAAAAGGCACCAAAGGATCAAAGAACAGCAGATTCAAACAATTTAAAGAGACCCAAAAGCAAGAAACAATCAAGCCAATAATAGGACTACTAAGAATTGTTGACAAATATGGATTCACATGACTTGACACAACATTTATAGATTCAGAAAATAAAGACTCAAAGCATAAAACGAAGCAAAATTAAGAAAGCAATAAGGACTCAAATTCCTAAAAGAAAACAGCCACTCAATGGTGTAAGGAATCCTATCACAAGCTGCACAGAATTTGTTCAAGATCAATTGAACAATTGTGCTTCGGTTGGATCTTCCATAAGCACACCAAGAACAATTTAAAAAGTAAAAAAACAGCAAGACAAGTATGGAATTTAAATGACAATATGAAGTAAAGAAGAACTGAAAATTTAAAAGACCAAGCTACTCATCTTGAAGAACCAAAAGCTCTGATACCAAATGATGACATTTTCATGTGTTCTTCTTGAATCAAAGTAGAAAATAAGGTGCGGAAGCAATGGGTGAGATGATCAAGACCCTCCTAGGAGTTGTGTTGGCCTTGTAGGTGCATGATGGGTATGGTGTTTGAGTGGTTCGGCCAGCTCAAGGGAGAAGGTGAAAGGATTGAAGTTTAGAGCCTAGATTTCTAGGAGAAGTAAAGCTTGTGCACAAAAATGGCAGCATAACCTTACTCACAATAAACTTGAAAATACAAGGTGTAGGCTCCTCCTTTTATAGGCTAAGGAGGACCATAATGCAATCCTAATGCTAGCCAAATGAAATGTAAATGTGAAGCACATGGGTGCACATGGCACATGGGTGCACAAATGAGCACATGGGGAGGGGTGTGTCTAGTTTTTATGCTCACCCCCCCCCCCCCCCCCTCCATGGTCTTTCTAGAATGTTCACACAAATATGCTTTCTACACTACTCTAATTACTAAGCACCCCTAATGGGCCTTTATGTAACAATTACAAAGGTCTTCTCTTCCCAAAACCGTAGCTTTGACCCATGTGTATGTGAAGCTAGACGGTCTAGAAGGAATCCTCATCATGGCCTAGACGCTCCTTATGTAGCCGCTCCTCATCATGGCCTAGACGCTCCTTATGTAGCCGCTCCTCATCATGGCCTAGACGCTCCTTTTTGAGTCTAGATGCTCCTCATCATAGGCTAGACCGTCTAGTCTTGGAGGCTTGGCTTTCATCGTGTGGTGAGCTTGGGCCCTCCTCCATCACCATGTGCTCATTTGTGCACCCATGTGCCATGTGCACCCATGTGCTTCACATTTACATTTCATTTGGCTAGCATTAGGATTGCATTATGGTCCTCCTTAGCCTATAAAAGGAGGAGCCTACACCTTGTATTTTCAAGTTTATTGTGAGTAAAGTTATGCTGTTAATTTGTGCTCAACTTTGCTTCTCCCTAGAATCCTAGGCTCTAAACTTCAATTCCTTCATCTTTTCCCTTGAGCTGACCGAACCACTCAATACCCACACTTATCATGCACCTACAAGATCAACACCACTCTTAGGAGGATCTTGCTCACTCTCATTCATTGCTTCCGCCCCATACTCTACATTGATTCAAGAAGAACTTCATGAAAATGCCATCATTTGGTATCATGAGCTTTGGTTCTTCAAGATGAGTAGCTCCTTGTCTTTTAAATTTTAGTTCTTCTTTATTTCATATTGTCATTTACTTTCCTTACTTGTCTTTCTGTTTTTTACATTTTAATTTGTTCTTGGTGTGCTTTGTGGACGATCCAACCGAAGCACTCTTGTTCATTTGATCTTGAACAAGTTCTTGTGCAATTTGTGATAGGATTCCATACACCTTTGTGTTGCTATTTTCTTTTAGGCTTTGAGTCTTTATTGCTTTCATTATTTTGGTTAATATTATGCTTTGAGTCTTTAATTTTCTGAATCTATACATGTTTTGTCAAGTCATGTTCATCCATATTGTCAACAATTCATAGTAGTCCTTTTATTTGGCTTAATTGTTTCTTGATTTTGGGTCTTTTTATTTGCTTGAATCTGCTGTTCTTTGCTCCTTTGGTGCCTTTTTAATTTTTAGTTTGAGTTCATATTGTGTTTAGATCCTACACAATTCTATTTCACAAATTTCCATTGTGTCTAAACTTTGGTATCTTGCTGTTTTTGTTTCCAGTTTTCAGATTCCCCTGTTTTCACCTTTTCTGTTTTGGCTGTTTTAATCCAGAAAAATATTTCCACCCATAGGAAAATTTTGATTCTCTGGAAAATGCAAGTTTAAAGTGTTATAGAAAGGACAAAAAAAAGAATTAGGTCAAAAGAAGCAACAGAAAAAAAATGATAAATCTTTTAAGATCAGAGTGCAAATCTGAAGCGCTCCAGCTGGCCTAACCGAACACCAATTTTGCAAAATTTATTAAAAAAAAATGGTGTATCCGTTTTGAGTGAATCCAAAGCCAGATTTTAGATAAGATCCTGAATATCTTGCATAACAAATTTCAGAGCCAAATTCCAAAAATACAGATCAGCATAAATCGGGGAACAAACACGTTTTCTGGCCCACAACATTTTCCAGTGGTGCTGTTTTTTTATTTGGTCATCTAATCTAGTGCTTTTCTTTAGGAATTCTTTTGTGTGCCAACCTTTAATTGAGTACCTTTATTTGTTTGCTTTAATTACTTGATTCTCTTTCTAGTTGTCACAATCTAAATCCTTTTGGTGGTATTGTTTTATTCAATTAAATTTGTTTCTTGCTTTTGTTCTTTGATCTCTAATTTGGGTGCTGGAATTTAATTCTTCTTCGGTGCTTATGTGAATGGGAACTTGATTTGGTTAAAGTTTAGCCCTTTGCTAGGTGCTGGAAATTGGAGGATTAAAGGCCATCATTCTAAGGAGAAGACAAGGTCAAAGCCGAAATAAACATTCTTGAAATAAACACTACAAACACTTGGAAGATCAACAATCAAAGACAACAAGGAAGTGCACAGTTTGTGAAACTTCTTTCAAAAGAGTTTTTAAAGATTTTAATTCACTTCCAATAGACTTTGTAGAATGAGAAGAAGAAGACATGGCTAAAGCTTTGTGTATACAAGTATTTTACCTTGAGAAAACTTAGGAAAGTCAAAGAAGGTAGTTTTCCAGGTAAGGGAGGTGAGTCACAAAGGACTACTTAAATACCAAGCCTTTGCCTTAGCCAAAAACTATCCCTCAATGTCTTCACACAAAACTTTCTCTTAGTAAACCACTTAGAACACAATTAAGTTGAGAAATCAAATTTTCAATGAAAGAAAACAATGCAAGCTACTAATCAACAAAGCTAGTCGGTTTAACACAAACTTAACAAAAACTATCCCTCAATGTCTTCACACAAAACTTTCTCTTAGTAAACCACTTAGAACACAATTAAGTTGAGAAATCAAATTTTCAATGAAAGAAAACAATGCGAGCTACTAATCAACAAAGCTAGTCGGTTTAACACAAACTTAACAAAATAACCATGCAAAGCGTCACTAACTAAGCAAAAGAAAAGGCAAATTACAAACAAGTAACAACTACTAATCAAGAATGCTATACTATTCGGCCCTAGGTGAGACTTCTTGGACACTTTGAGCCCTTGAAGACACACTCACCGTCTAAACGTAATTAACAAGGTAATTAACAATAAACCAAGTTGCAAAGGAAATAAGAGAACTCCCTTTGTTGATCCTCTTTTGGTTAGTGCACTTCCTTGTTGTCTTTACTTGTTGATCTTCCAAGTGTTTGTAGTGTTTTCTCAAGAATGCTTGTTTCGGCTTTGGCTTTGTCTCCTCCTTAGAATGTTGGCTTTAATTCTCCAATTTCCAGCACCTATTCACAAGGGCTAAACCTTAAACCAAGTCAAATTCCATGCACATAAGCACCAAGGGAGAAATTAAATTCCAGCACCCAAAAAGAGAGCTCAAGGAACAAAAGCAAGAAACAAATTTGAAAGAAAACAGTACCACCAAAAGGATTTATAATATGACAACTTAGAAAGAGATTCAAGAAATTAAAGCAAACAATTAAAGGTACTCAAATAAAGGTTGGCACACAAAAAGAATTCCTAAAGAAAAGCACTAGATTAGATGACCAAATAAAAAACAGCACCACTGGAAAATGTTGTGGGCCAGAAAACGTGTTTGTTCCCCGATTTATGCTGATCTGTAATTTTGGAATTTGGCTCTGAAATTTGTTATGCAAGATATTCAGGATCTTATCTAAAATCTGGCTTTGGATTCACTCAAAACGGATGCACCATTTTTTTTTAATAAATTTTACAAAATTGGTGTTCAGTTAGGCCAGCTGGAGCGCTTCAGATTTGCACTCTGATCTTAAAAGATTTATCATTTTTTTTCTGTTGCTTCTTTTGACCTAATTCTTTTTTTTGTCCTTTTTGTAACACTTCAAACTTGCATTTTCCAGAGAATCACAAATTTCCTATGAGTGGAAATATTTTTTTGAAACAAAAACAGCCAGAACAGAGAGATGAAACAGGGGAATTCTGGAAAACTGGAAAAACAGCAAGATAACCAAAATTTAACACAATGGAATTGTAAGAACGGAAATTGTGTAAGAACTAAGACACAATTATGAACTCAAACTAAAAATAAAAAAGGCACCAAAGGATCAAAGAACAGCAGATTCAAACAATTTAAAGAGACCCAAAAGCAAGAAACAATCAAGCCAATAATAGGACTACTAAGAATTGTTGACAAATATGGATTCACATGACTTGACACAACATTTATAGATTCAGAAAATAAAGACTCAAAGCATAAAACGAAGCAAAATTAAGAAAGCAATAAGGACTCAAATTCCTAAAAGAAAACAGCCACTCAATGGTGTAAGGAATCCTATCACAAGCTGCACAGAATTTGTTCAAGATCAATTGAACAATTGTGCTTCGGTTGGATCTTCCATAAGCACACCAAGAACAATTTAAAAAGTAAAAAAACAGCAAGACAAGTATGGAATTTAAATGACAATATGAAGTAAAGAAGAACTGAAAATTTAAAAGACCAAGCTACTCATCTTGAAGAACCAAAAGCTCTGATACCAAATGATGACATTTTCATGTGTTCTTCTTGAATCAAAGTAGAAAATAAGGTGCGGAAGCAATGGGTGAGATGATCAAGACCCTCCTAGGAGTTGTGTTGGCCTTGTAGGTGCATGATGGGTATGGTGTTTGAGTGGTTCGGCCAGCTCAAGGGAGAAGGTGAAAGGATTGAAGTTTAGAGCCTAGATTTCTAGGAGAAGTAAAGCTTGTGCACAAAAATGGCAGCATAACCTTACTCACAATAAACTTGAAAATACAAGGTGTAGGCTCCTCCTTTTATAGGCTAAGGAGGACCATAATGCAATCCTAATGCTAGCCAAATGAAATGTAAATGTGAAGCACATGGGTGCACATGGCACATGGGTGCACAAATGAGCACATGGGGAGGGGTGTGTCTAGTTTTTATGCTCACCCCCCCCTCCATGGTCTTTCTAGAATGTTCACACAAATATGCTTTCTACACTACTCTAATTACTAAGCACCCCTAATGGGCCTTTATGTAACAATTACAAAGGTCTTCTCTTCCCAAAACCGTAGCTTTGACCCATGTGTATGTGAAGCTAGACGGTCTAGAAGGAATCCTCATCATGGCCTAGACGCTCCTTTTTGAGTCTAGACGCTCCTCATCATAGGCTAGACCGTCTAGTCTTGGAGGCTTGGCTTTCATCGTGTGGTGAGCTTGGGCCCTCCTCCATCACCATGTGCTCATTTGTGCACCCATGTGCCATGTGCACCCATGTGCTTCACATTTACATTTCATTTGGCTAGCATTAGGATTGCATTATGGTCCTCCTTAGCCTATAAAAGGAGGAGCCTACACCTTGTATTTTCAAGTTTATTGTGAGTAAAGTTATGCTGTTAATTTGTGCTCAACTTTGCTTCTCCCTAGAATCCTAGGCTCTAAACTTCAATTCCTTCATCTTTTCCCTTGAGCTGGCCGAACCACTCAATACCCACACTTATCATGCACCTACAAGATCAACACCACTCTTAGGAGGATCTTGCTCACTCTCATTCATTGCTTCCGCCCCATACTCTACATTGATTCAAGAAGAACTTCATGAAAATGCCATCATTTGGTATCATGAGCTTTGGTTCTTCAAGATGAGTAGCTCCTTGTCTTTTAAATTTTAGTTCTTCTTTATTTCATATTGTCATTTACTTTCCTTACTTGTCTTTCTGTTTTTTACATTTTAATTTGTTCTTGGTGTGCTTTGTGGACGATCCAACCGAAGCACTCTTGTTCATTTGATCTTGAACAAGTTCTTGTGCAATTTGTGATAGGATTCCATACACCTTTGTGTTGCTATTTTCTTTTAGGCTTTGAGTCTTTATTGCTTTCATTATTTTGGTTAATATTATGCTTTGAGTCTTTAATTTTTTGAATCTATACATGTTTTGTCAAGTCATGTTCATCCATATTTCCAGAGAGTTTCAACAAAGGGAGTTTTCTTAATTTCCTTGCAACTTAATTTGTGTTAATTACCTCTTAATTACGTTTTAGACGGTGAGTGTGTCTTCAAGGGCTCCAAGTGTCCAAGAAGCCTCACCTACGGCCGACTAGTATAGAATTCTTAATTAGCAATTGTTAATTGTTTGTAATTGCCTTTTCTTTTGCTTAGTTAGTAACGCTTTGTATGTGTGGTTGTTTTAAGCTTTGTTAAAACCGTCTAGCTTTGTTAATTAGTTAGCATACATTGTTTTCTTGCATTGAAAAAAAAATTGATTTCTCAACTTAATTGTGTTCTAAGTAGTTTACTAAGAGAAAGCTTTGTGTGAAGACATTGGGGGATAGTTTTTGGCTAAGGCAAAGACTTGGTATTTAAGTAGTCCTTTGTGACTCACCTTCTTTACCTGGAAAACTACCTTCTTTGACTTTCCTAAGTTCTCTCAAGGTAAAAATACTTGTATACACAAAGCTTTAGCCATGTCTTCTTCTTCTCATTCTACAAAGTCTATTGGAAGTGAATTAAAATCTTTAAAAACTCTTTTAAAAGAAGTTTCACAAACTGTGCAATCAATTGCATATAGACAATTGGAGAGTGAGACTAAACTTAATGTTTTGACTAAAGCAAAGGATGAGAAGTCTCACATTCTAAAAAAATTACCTTCTCGTGCATATATCTCTAAAGATCATGATCCTTTTGGGGAGGGAAGCATTAGAGTAAATGATTATTATCAAGCACCCCCTAAAAGACATAGAGGAGATAGAAAAGAACAAGAAAACCCAAGAGAGGTTAGGGTAGAACAACCCCATTTCCATGGAAAAGAAAATATAGAAGCTTGCCTAGATTGGGAAATGAGGGTAGAAAAATTGTTTACTTCCCATAAAGAAAGAAAGGAAAGAAAAATACAAAAGAAGAGAGGGGAAGTCGAAAGGGAAGCTAACGAAAAAGAAGAAAAAAAAAAGCATGAGAAGACCCTTGAAGAACAAAAGGCGTGGGAGAAGAGTGTTCCTTCCCACAAGGTCATTCAACAAGACCAAAGATTTAAAAATACCTTTGAAAATATGTGTCTTGCTGAACAACCTCAAAGCCTTACCTTTTGTAAAGGAACACTTGCAAGCCTAAGTGAAAAAGAAGAGTCTTTAAAAGAAGCTTGCATAGATAAAAATGAAATAGATTATTTCTCATATGTGCTAGGATATCACCAAGTGAATGTCAAGTTTTTTATAAGCATCTAGTAAAACAAATTTTTATGTGAAGTAGGGCCTAAAGAAACTTGTCATGTCTTATTGAGACAACCATTGCAAAGTGTACAAATCCTTATAAACAATGGTTGTCACAACGAGACTATCCTTACACATAAGAGAAAGAGTCTTCATGAAGGAGAACTCATGGGACAAATTAGAGTTGATAAAACTCTAGAGCTTTTAAAAGGAAAACTTTTGTCCCCCATGAGAAAAGAAGTTCAAAGACATTACCTTAGGTACAATTCTTGTTTTCAAACTACACCCAAGGCAATGTCTCATGAACTCTATACTCCTTCACCTTTTGCAAATGATCCTTGGGAAGATATAAATTTCATATTAAAACTCCCTAGGATAACAAAAGGTTGTGATTCAATCTTCATGGTTATGGATAAACTCTTCTCTAGAGAAGTCATACATCTTCATGGTTTATCTTCAAGCATAGTGTTGAATAAAGTTCCAAATTTCGCAAACCATGATTTGAGGATTTCCTTTGGAAAACTTGCAACTAAATTGCACACTTTAAATTCTTGCATGATATTTCTACTTTTAAAGTTATGTGTGGGTTTAATCATCTTTCTCCTTTTAAGTTGTTACCATTTTCTATAGGATTTATGCCTAAAGAGAAAGTAACCACAAATGAACCTTTTAAAATACATAAGATGATTAGAGACCACACACAACCATTAAAAGAGAAACTTTGTCCAAAGGTTGCCAAAACCAAAAGAAAAACAAAAATGGCAACCTAGTAAAATTAATTTGCAAACTAACACCTATGCCTTATTTGATTATTTCTATAGGTGGACGTTTGACCCAGGAGGACAAGCTTTGGTGAAGCAAGAGGCTGGTATCCGAGATCAAGTCTGAAGATCTGAGGATAGATCTTCTCAAAGAAGGAGGAGATGATGGACACCATCCAGCCACAACCATCCCCTAGCCATGAAGAAGAAGAAGCAATGGATTTGAGGACAAATCCTTTTCAAGAGGGAGGGGATGATGGAAGAGGCCCAAGCACAAGCCCACATGCAAGCCCACCAAAGGGTAGATTTGGGCCAACCATAGAGTTATGGCCAAGAGGATCCAAGAAGACGTTCTTTTACATGTTCAAATGCCATAAACTCTAGTGTAGAGTAGACTTTAATTTCTTGTCAAAATTAGCATAGGAACTTTATTTGTAATTTTCTTAGAATTAATTTTGGCACCTAAAACACCAACCTAGGTAAACTTAGAGTTTCTAAAAAAACCTTTAAATTTACCAAGGCCGGTCTAGAAAGCCCATGGAGGGGGTGGGCATAAAAACTAGACACACCCCTCCCCATGTGCTCATTTGTGCACCCATGTGCCATGTGCACCCATGTGTTTCACATTTACATTTCATTTGGATGGCATTAGGGTTGCATTATGGTCCTCCTTAGCCTATAAAAGGAGGAGCCTACACCTTGTATTTTCTAGTTTATTGTGAGTAAAGTTATGCTGCCATTTTGTGCCAAACTTTGCTTCTTCCTAGAATTCTAGGCTCTAAACTTCATCTCCTTCACCTCTCCTTGGGTTGGCCGAACCTCCCTAGCTTCATACATATCATGCACCTTCAAGATCAACACCACTCTTAGGAGGGTCTTGCTCACACACATTCATAGCTTCCGCACCACTTTTCCTTACATGATTCAAGAAGACCTTCATGAAATGCCATCAGTAGGCTCCTCCTTTTATAGGCTAAGGAGGACCATAATGCAACCCTAATGCTAGCCAAATGAAATGCAAATCACCAAGCACATGGCACATGTGCTCATGACCGGCCAAGCTAAAGAGATTCTAGAATGTTCACTCATTTATGCTTTCTACACTACTCTAATTACTAAGCACCCCTAATGGGCCTCCATGTAACTTGCACAAGGCCTTCTCTTCACAACCGTAGCTTGTCCCATGTGTATGTGAAGCTAGACGGTCTAGGACTCTTCCTTGATGCTCCTTATGTAGCCGCTCCTCATCATGGCCTAGACGCTCCTTATCATAGGCTAGACGCTCCTCTTTGAGTCTAGACGCTCCTCATCATAGGCTAGACCGTCTAGCCTTGGAAGCTTGGCTTTCATAGTGTAGTGAGCTTGAGCCCTCCTCCATCAACAACTAGAAAGAGTTCCAAAGAAATATTAGACAAACAAATAAAGGTACTCAAAGAAAGGTAGGCATACAAAATTGATCCTAAGAATAACATTAGAATTGATTTCAAAATCAAAAACAGCACCACTGAAAAATTGTTGTGGGCCAGAGAGCGTGATTTTCCCCGATTTATGCTGAGCTGTCCTTTTAAGATTTGTTTCTGAAAATTTATATGCCAATAATTCTAGATCTTAACTAAATTCTAGCGTTGGTTTCACTCCAAAAGCATGAACCATTTTTTTTAATAAATTTTCTAAAATCAGTGTTCAGTTACGCCAACTGTAGCGCCAGATTTGCACACTGTTTTTATAATATTTATCATTTTTTCCTATTGATTCTTTTGAACTGATTCTTTTTTTCTCTTTTCTGTAACACCTCAATCTTGCATAATCCAGAGGATCAGAAATTTCCTATGTGGGAAAATAATTTTCTTAAGCAAAACAGTCAATACAGAGTTATGTAAAACAAGGGATTCTATAAAATCTGGAAAAAAAACAGCAAGATACCAAAAGAAAAACATAATGGAATTGGTGAAAAGGAATTTGTGTAGATCTAAACAAAAATATGAACTTAAGCTAAAAATAAAAGGATCAAATACACAGCAGATTCAAAACAAACATTTAGACAAAAATCAAGAAACAAATAAGCCAAACAAAGTACTAGTATGATTTGATGACATTTTGGAAAAACATGACTAGACAAAACACATATAGATTCAGAAATTAAAAGACTCAAAGAGCATAAAATGAACCAAATAAAATTGCAATAAGGATTCAAATACCTAAAATAAAAAAAACAGCAACACAAAGTGTATGGAATCCTACCAAAAATTGCACAAGGATTGCTCAAGATCAATTGAACAAGATGCACCGATTGGAATTTCCAAACAGCACACCAACTCAAAGCAAAAATAAAAAAAACAGCAAGACAATATGGAATGTAAAGAATAACACGGATTAAAGAAGAACTCAAAATGAAAATGACCAAGAACTACTCATCTTTGAAGAACCTATGCTCATGATACCAAATGATGGCATTCTCATAGAGCTCTTCTTGGATGTTTGTGAATATGGTGCGGAAGCTATGGTTTGAGATGGACAAGGTCCTCCTAGGAGTTGTGGTGACCTTGAAGGTGCATGAAGTGTATGGAAAAAGGGAGGTTCGGCCAACCCTCTTGGTAAATGGTGAAGTGGTGAAGAGAATATTAGGTCCTAGAAACTAGGCAAAGGCAATGTATGACACTAAATTGACAGCATAACATTACTCTCATTAATCTTGCAAATACAAGTGATAGGCTTCTCCTTTTATAGGCTAAGGAGGCCGTAAATGTTAAGAGAAGATGAAATGTAAGCCAAATGAAATGGAAATGTGAGGCACATGGGCACATGGAGCACATGGCTTCACAAAACCGTCCCTTGATTAGTGGAGGCTTCTAGAAACCTTTAGCTAATCAAGGTTAACTCATCCTTAATTCTAATGTGCAGAAAAATAAACATTTGTCCATATGGCTATGCTATTTACACCCCAATTAAAGCTAAGCTACACTTGATGGGCCTTCACGGAATATGTGCTAGTATGCCTGATGGAAGAGGGCCAAGCACAACCTTTCATGAAAAGCAAGAGCCAAGTCAAGAACGTCCAAGATCAAGCTAGGAGCGTCTAAGACCAAGCTAGGAGCATCTAGGACCAAGCTAGGAGCGTCTAGGACAAGAAGGCCAAGCTAGGAGCGTCTAAGACAAGCTAGGAGCGTCTAGGACAAGAAGACTTGGATCAAAGCTATGAATGGGAGAGTGGCTTACTAGCACAAATTCCGTGAAGGCCTAACAAGTGTAGTTTAACTTTATTTGGGATGTAAATAGCGTAGCCATGTGGACAAATGTTTATTTTTATGCACATTAGAATTAAGGAGGAGTTAACCTTGATTAGCAAAGATTTCTAGAAGCCTTCACTAATCAAGGGACGGTTTTGGTAGCCATGTGAACCCATGTGCACCCATGTGCTCCATGTGCCTCACATTTACATTTCATTTTGCTCACATTTCATGTGGAATTAGCTTAGGATTTACGGCCTCCTTAGCCTATAAAAGGAGGTGCTAGCTCTTGTATTTTCAAGATTAATGAGAGTAATGTTATGCTGCCAACATTGTGCCATACATTGCTTTTCCCTAGTTTCTAGGATCTAATCTTCATCTTCATCACCTACCATAGGGCTGGCCAAACCTCCCTCTTTCCATACACATCATGCACCTTCAAGATCACCATAGCTCCTAGGAGGATCTTGCACATTTCAATCCATAGCTTCCGCACCCTTGATCATGATTCCGAGAAAAGCTCCATGAATTTGCCATCATTTGGTATCATGAGCATAGGTTCTTCAAAGATGAGTAGTTCTTGATAATTTTCATTTTGAGTTCTTCTTTATTTGTTCATCTTGTTTTCATACTTGTCTTGCTGTTTTTAATTTTTTACTTTGTTTTGGTGTGCTATTTGGAAAATCCAATCGGTGCACTTTGTTTAATTGATCTTGAGCAATCCTTGTGCAATTTTTGGTAGGATTGCATACACCTTTGAGTTGCTGTTTTTATTTTAGGTATTTGAGTCTTTATTACAATTTTATTTGGTTCATTTTATGCTCTTTGAGTCTTTTAATTTCTGAATCTATATGTGTTTTGTCTAGTCATGTTTTTCCAAAATGTCATCAAATCATAAGTAGTATTTTGTTTGGCTTATTTGTTTCTTGATTTTGGTCTAAATATTTGTTTTGAATCTGCTGTGTTTTGATCTTTTGGTGCCTTTTATTTTTAGTTTGAGTTCATATTTGTGTTTAGATCTACACAAATTCCGTTTCATCAATTCCATTGTGTGTATCATTTGGTCTCTTGCTGTTTTTTTTCAGTTTTTACAGAATCTCATGTTTTACATAACTCTATGCTGGCTGTTTTGTTTAAGAAAATTATTTCCCTACATAGGAAATTTTTGATTCTCTGGATTATGCAAGATTGAGATGTTACAGAAAAGACAAAAAAAGAATCAGCTCAAAAGAGTCAATAGAAAAAAAATGATAAATATTTTAAAAACAGTGTGCAAATCTGGGCGCTACAGTTGGCGTAACTGAATTTGAAAAATTTATTAAAAAAAAAATGGTTCATGCGTTTGGAGTGAAACCAAAGCTAGAATTTAGTTAAGATCTTGAATATTTTGCATATAAATTTTCAGAAGCAAATCTTAAAGGGGCAGCTCAGCATAAATCGGGGAAAATCACGTTCTCTGGCCCACAACAATGTTTTCAGTGGTGCTGTTTTTTATTTTGAAATCTATTCTAGTGCTATTCTTAGGATTCATTTTGTGTGCCTACCTTTATTTGAGTACCTTTATTTGCTTGTCTAATATTCTTGGAACTCTTTTTAGTTATCACAATCTAACTCCATTTGTGTGGTAATGTTTTTTCCAATTAAATTGTTTCTTGCTTTAATTCTTTGGCCTCTAAATTTGGTGTTGGAATTCATTCTCAATTGGTGCTTATTTGAGTGGAAATTTGACTTGAGTAAGGTCTGGTGTTGGAATTCATTCTCAATTGGTGCTTATTTGAGTGGAAATTTGACTTGAGTAAGGTCTAGTCTTCTTGATAGGTGCTGGAATTGGAGAATTAAGTCCTTAATTCTAAGAGGAACAAAAGCAAAGGCAGAAACAAATACTTCTCAAAACACCACAAACACTTGGAGGGCCCAACAAGAAAACACAACCAAGGAAGTGCCAATAGCAAAAAAAGATCAACAAAGGGAGTTTTCTTAATTTTCTTTGCAACTTAACTTGTGTTAATTACTTCTTTAATTACGTGATTAGACGGTGAGCGTGTCTTCAAGGGCTCCAAGTGTCCAAGAAGCCTCACCTAGGGCCGATTAGTGTAGAGTTTTCTAATTAGTAATTGTTAATTGTTTTTAATTGCATTTCCTTGCTTAATTAGCTACGCTTTTCACTTGTGTTGCCTTGTTTAAGTTTTGCTAATTCGTCTTTCTTGGTTAATTAGTTAGCTTGCATTGTTTTCTTGCATTAAAATTGATTTCTCAACTTAATTGTGTTCTAAGTGGTTTACTAAGAGAAAGCTTTGTGTGAAGACATTGAGGGATAGTTTTTGGCTAAGGCAAATGCTTGGTATTTAAGTAGTCCTTTGTGACTCACCTCCCTTACCTGGAAAACTACCTTCTTTGACTTTCCTAAATTTTCTCAAGGTAAAATACTTGTATACACAAAGCTTTAGCCATGTCTTCTTCTCCTAACTCTCCAAAGTCTATTGAAAGTAAAGTAAAATCTATAAAAATTCTTTTGAAAGAAGTTTCACAAGCTGTGCAAATGATTTCTTTTAGACAATTGGAGAATGAGACTAAAATTAATGAGTTGGCTAAAGCCCAAGAAGAGAAGTCACAAAAATCAAAAAAATCTCATACTCATGCATCTAAAAGTAATGAGTCTCTAGGGGAGGGGAGCCTTAGAATCCATGATTACTACCAACCACCCCCTAGGAGAACTAGAAGAAGAGAGGAAGAGAGCCCAAGGGAAGTAAGGGTAGACCTACCCCATTTCTATGGTAAGGAAGATGTAGAGGTATACCTAGATTGGGAGATGAAAGTAGAGCAACTCTTTGCTAGCCATAGGGTGAGTGAAGAAAGGAAGGTACCCTTAGCAACCCTTAGTTTCCAAAGCAATGCCATGTATTGGTGGACCTCTCTAGAGAGAGACCGACGTCTTCATAGGGAGCCTCCCATAGAATATTGGAATGACCTTAGGGGAGCCCTAAGACGTCGCCACATACCTTCCTACTACCATAGGGAGTTAATGGACAGCTCCAAAGACTCCAACAAAAGAACATGTGATGGAGGAGGGCCCAAGCTCACCACACGATGAAAGCCAAGCCTCCAAGACTAGACGGTCTAGCCTATGATGAGGAGCGTCTAGACTCAAAAAGGAGCGTCTAGCCCATGAAGAGGAGCGTCTAGGCCATGATGAGGAGCGGCTACATAAGGAGCGTCTAGGCCATGATGAGGATTCCTTCTAGACCGTCTAGCTTCACATACATATGGGTCAAAGCTACGGTTTTGGGAAGAGAAGACCTTTGTAATTGTTACATAAAGGCCCATTAGGGGTGCTTAGTAATTAGAGTAGTGTAGAAAGCATATTTGTGTGAACATTCTAGAAAGACCATGGAGGGGGGGGGGGGGGGGGGGGTGAGCATAAAAACTAGACACACCCCTCCCCATGTGCTCATTTGTGCACCCATGTGCTTCACATTTACATTTCATTTGGCTAGCATTAGGGTTGCATTATGGTCCTCCTTAGCCTATAAAAGGAGGAGCCTACACCTTGTATTTTCAAGTTTAATTGAGTAAGGTTATGCTGCCATTTTTGTGCACAAGCTTTACTTCTTCTAGAAATCTAGGCTCTAAACTTCAATCCTTTCACTTTCTCCCTTGAGCTGGCCGAACCACTCAAACACCATACTCATCATGCACCTACAAGGCCAACACAACTCCTAGGAGGGTCTTGATCATCTCACCCATTGCTTCCGCACCTTTTTTCTACTTTGATTCAAGAAGAACACATGAAAATGCCATCATTTGGTATCATGAGCTTTGGTTCTTCAAGATGAGTAGCTCCTTGTCTTTTAAATTTTAGTTCTTCTTTATTCATATTGTCATTTACTTTCCTTACTTGTCTTGCTGTTTTTTACATTTTAATTTGTTCTTGGTGTACTTTGTGGAAGATCCAACCGAAGCACTCTTGTTCATTTGATCTTGAACAAGTTCTTGTGCAATTTGTGATAGGATTCCATACACCTTTGTGTTACTATTTTCTTTTAGGCTTTGAGCCTTTTTTGCTTTCCTTATTTGGTTCATATTATGCTTTGAGTCTTTAATTTTCTGAATCTATACATGTTTTGTCAAGTCATGTTCATCCATATTGTCAACAATTCATAGTAGTCCTTTTATTTGGCTTATTTGTTTCTTGATTTTGGGTCTCTTTATTTGCTTGAATCTGCTGTTCTTTGCTCCTTTGGTGCCTTTTAATTTTTTAGTTTGAGTTCATATTGTGTTTAGATCATACACAATTCTATTTCACAAATTTCCATTGTGTCTAAACTTTGGTATCTTGCTGTTTTTGTTTCCAGTTTTCAGATTCCCCTGTTTACACCTTCTTTGTTTTGGCTGTTTTAACCCAGAAAAATATTTCCACCCATAGGAAAATTCTGATTTTCTGGAAAATGCAAGTTTAAAGTGTTATGGAAAAGACAAAAAAAGAATTAGGTCAAAAGAAGCAACAGAAAAAAAATGATAAATCTTTTAAGATCAGAGTGCAAGTCTGAAGCGCTCCAGTTGGCATAACCGAACACCAATTTTGCAAAATTTATTAAAAAAAAATGGTGCATCCGTTTTGAGTGAATCCAAAGCCAGATTTTAGATAAGATCCTGAATATCTTGCATAACAAATTTCAAAGCCAAATTCCAAAAATACAGATCAGCATAAATCGGGAAACAAACACGTTTTCTGGCCCACAACATTTTCCAGTGGTGCTGTTTTTTTTTATTTGGTCATCTAATCTAGTGCTTTTCTTTAGGAATTCTTTTGTGTGCCAACCTTTAATTGAGTACCTTTATTTGTTTTCTTTACTTAATTGACTCTCTTTCTAGTTGTCACAATCTAAATCCTTTTGGTGGTACTGTTTTATTCAATTAAATTTGTTTCTTGCTTTTGTTCTTTGACCTCTAATTTGGGTGCTGGAATTTAATTCTTCTTTGGTGCTTATGTGAATGGGAACTTGATTTGGTTAAGGTTTAGCCCTTTGCTAGGTGCTGGAAATTGGAGTATTAAAGGCTATCATTCTAAGGAGAAGACAAGGTCAAAGCCGAAACAAGCATTCTTGAGAAAACACTACAAACACTTGAAAGATCAACAAGCAAAGACAACAAGGAAGTGCACTAACCAAAAGAGGATCAACAAAGGGAGTTCTCTTATTTCCTTTGCAACTTGGTTTATTGTTAATTACCTTGTTAATTACGTTTAGACGGTGAGTGTGTCTTCAAGGGCTCAAAGTGTCCAAGAAGCCTCACCTAGGGCCGAATAGTATAGCATTCTTGATTAGTAATTGTTACTTGTTTGTAATTGCCTTTTCTTTTGCTTAGTTAGTGACGCTTTGCATGGTTATTTTGTTAAGTTTGTGTTAAACCGACTAGCTTTGTTGATTAGTAGCTTGCATTGTTTTCTTTCATTGAAAATTTGATTTCTCAACTTAATTGTGTTCTAAGTGGTTTACTAAGAGAAAGTTTTGTGTGAAGACATTGAGGGATAGTTTTTGGCTAAGGCAAAGGCTTGGTATTTAAGTAGTCCTTTGTGACTCACCTCCCTTACCTGGAAAACTACTTTCTTTGACTTTCCTAAGTTTTCTCAAGGTAAAATACTTGTATACACAAAGCTTTAGCCATGTCTTCTTCTTCTCATTCTACAAAGTCTATTGGAAGTGAATTAAAATCGTTAAATACTCTTTTGAAAGAAGTTTCACAAACTGTGCAATCAATTGCATATAGACAATTGGAGAGTGAGACTAAACTTAATGTTTTGACTAAAGCAAAGGATGAGAAGTCTCACATTCTAAAAAAATTACCTTCTCGTGCATATATCTCTAAAGATCATGATCCTTTTGGGGAGGGAAGCATTAGAGTAAATGATTATTATCAAGCACCCCCTAGAAGACATAGAGGAGATAGAAAAGAACAAGAAAACCCAAGAGAGGTTAGGGTAGAACAACCCCATTTCCATGGAAAAGAAAATATAGAAGCTTTCCTAGATTGGGAAATGAGGGTAGAAAAATTGTTTGCTTCCCATAAAGAAAGAAAGGAAAGAAAAATACAAAAGAAGAGAGGGGAAGTCGAAAGGGAAGCTAAAGAAAAAGAAGAAAAAGAAAAGCATGAGAAGACCCTTGAAGAACAAAAGGCGTGGGAGAAGAGTGTTCCTTCCCACAAGGTCATTCAACAAGACCAAAGATTTAAAAATACCTTTGAAAATATGTGTCTTGTTGAACAACCTCAAAGCCTTACCTTTTGTAAAGGAACACTTGCAAGCCTAAGTGAAAAAGAAGAGTCTTTAAAAGAAGCTTGCATAGATAAAAATGAAATAGATTATTTCTCATATGTGCTAGGATATCACCAAGTGAATGTCAAGTTTTTTATAAGCATCTACAAAAACAAATTTTTATGTGAAGTAGGGCCTAAAGAAACTTGTCATGTCTTATTGAGACAACCATTGCAAAGTGTAAAAATCCTTATAAACAATAGTTGTCACAACGAGACTATCCTTACACATAAGAGAAAGAGTCTTCATGAAGGAGAACTCATGGGACAAATTAGAGTTGATAAAACTCTAGAGCTTTTAAAAGGAAAACTTTTGTCCCCCATGAGAAAAGAAGTTCAAAGACATTACCTTAGGTACAATTCTTGTTTTCAAACTACGCCCAAGGCAATGTCTCATAAACTCTATACTCCTTCACCTTTTGCAAATGATCCTTGGGAAGATATAAATTTCATATTAAAACTCCCTAGGACAACAAAAGGTTGTGATTCAATCTTCATGGTTATGGATAAACTCTTCTCTAGAGAAGTGATACATCTTCATGGTTTATCTTCAAGCATAGTGTTGAATAGAGTTTCAAATTTCGCAAACCATGATTTGAGGATTTCCTTTGGAAAACTTGCAACTAAATTGCACACTTTAAATTCTTATCATCCTCAAACGCATGGTCAAAATATATTTGAAAATCTAGCTCTTTCTACTATGCCTAGAATAATCATGAAGTGCACACACAACTCTAGAGGTGAGCAAACATACCATAAAGTAGTTCACAAAACTACTTATATTTCTACTTTTAAAGTTATGTGTGGGTTCAATCATCTTTCTCCTTTTAAATTGTTACCATCTTCTATAGGATTTATGCCTAAAGAGAAAGTAACCACAAATGAACCTTTTAAAATACATAAGATGATTAGAGACCACACACAACCATTAAAAGAGAAACTTTGTCCAAGGTTGCCAAAACCAAAAGAAAAGCAAAAATGGCAACCTAGTAAAATTAATTTGCAAACTAACACCTATGCCTTATTTGATTATTTCTATAGGTGGACGTTTGATCCAGGAGGACAAGCTTTGGCGAAGCAAAAGGTTGCTATCCGAGATCAAGTCTGTAGATCTGAGGATAGATCTTTTCCCGAAGGAGGAGATGATGGAAAATAGAAAAAGATAAAACTTTTGGAAAACAAAAGGCGTGGGAGAAGAGTGTTCCTTCCCACAAGGTCATTCAACAAGTCAAGCACATTGAAAATACCCTTGCAAACATGCTTCTTGTCGAACAACCTAGCCTTACCTATTGTAAAGGAACACTTGCAAGCATGAGCACAAAAGAAGAGTTTTTAAAAGAAGCTTGCATAGATAAAGAATATCTCTCAAATGTGTTAGGATATCCCCAAAAGAATGTCAAGTTATTTATAAGCATCTACAAAAACCAATTTTTGTGTGAAGTAGTGCCTAGAACAACTTGTCATGTCTTATTGAGACAACCATTGCAAAGTGTACAAATTTTCATAAACAATGGTTGTACCAACGAGACTCTCTTTACACATGAGAGAAAACGTCTACATGAAGGAGAACTCATGGGCCAAATTAGAGTTGATAAAACTCTAGAGCTTTTAAGAGAAAACTTTTGTCACCCATGAGAAAAGAGGTTCAAAGACATTACTTTAGGTACAATTCTTGTTTTCAATCTACACCTAAAGCAAAGTCTCAAGAACTCTATACTCCTTCACCTTTTGTAAATGATGCTTGGGAAGACACACATTTCATATTAGAGCTTCTTAGGACAACAAAAGGTTTTGATTCCTTCTTCATGGATGTGGATAAACTCTTCCTAAGAAAAGTGACAAACCTCCGTGATTTATTTTCAAAAATAGTGATGGATAGAGCTCCAAAATTTGAAAACATAGCTTTTCCTTCTATGCTTCACGAAATCATGAGGGACACCCACAATTCTTGGGATAAGAATCCTTTTCCTTTTGAGCATGCATACAATGGAGTAGTCCACAAGATTACTCATATTTCTCCATTTGAAGTTGCATGTGAACATAGTCCTCTTGCCCTTTTAAAGTTGTTACCATCTCCTAAAGGAAAAGTAACTACTATTGGAAATTTTAGAAAACATAAGAGGATTAGAGGACACATACAACCATCAAAAGGGAAACATTGTGAGAAGTTGCCAAAAACAAAAGAAAAACAAAAATGGCAAATTCACACAATTAAATTTTCTCCAAATGCTCACACTAACTCCTTTGCTTTGTTTCAAGATTCCCATAGATTGACATTTGATCCGGGAGGACACACCTTGACGAAGCAAGAGGCTGCTATCCGAGATCAAGTCTGCAAATATGAGGATAGATCTTCTCAAGAAGGAGGAGATGATGAACACCATCCAGCCACAACCATCCCCCTAAGAAGCAAAAGCATTGGTTTTGAGGACAAATCCTTTTCAAGAGGGAAGGGATGATGGAAGAGGGCCAAGCACAACCTTTCATGAAAAGCAAGAGCCAAGTCAAGAACGTCTAAGATCAAGCTAGGAGCGTCTAAGACCAAGCTAGGAGCATCTAGGACCAAGCTAGGAGCGTTTAGGACAAGAAGGCCAAGCTAGGAGCGTCTAAGACAAGCTAGGAGCGTTTAGGACAAGAAGACTTGGATCAAAGCTATGAATGGGAGAGTGGCTTACTAGCACAAATTCCGTGAAGGCCCAACAAGTGTAGTTTAGCTTTATTTGGGGTGTAAATAGCATAGCCATGTGGACAAATGTTTATTTTTCTGCACATTAGAATTAAGGAGGATTTAACCTTGATTAACAAAGGTTTCTAGAAGCCTTCACTAATCAAGGGACGGTTTTGGTAGCCATGTGAACCCATGTGCACCCATGTGCCCATGTGCCTCACATTTACATTTCATTTTGCTCACATTTCATGTGGAATTAGCTTAGGATTTACGACCTCCTTAGCCTATAAAAGGAGATGCCTAGCTCTTGTATTTTCAAGATTAATGAGAGTAATGTTATGCTGCCAACATTGTGCCATACATTGCTTTTCCCTAGTTTCTAGGATCTAATCTTCATCTTCATCACCTACCATAGGGCTGGCCGAACCTCCCTCTTTCCATACACATCATGCACCTTCAAGATCACCATAGCTCCTAGGAGGATCTTGCACATTTCAATCCATAGCTTCCGCACCCTTGATCATGATTCCGAGAAGAGCTCCATGAATTTGCCATCAATGCCACTCTCCCATTCATAGCTTGATCCAAGTCTTCTTTGTCCTAGACGCTCCTAGCTTGGCCTTCTTGTCCTAGGTTCTCCTAGCTTGGTCTTAGACGCTCCTGACTTGGCTCTTGCCTTTCATGGAAGGTTGTGCTTGGCCCTCTTCCATCAAGACGCCTATCTCTTTCTAAAGATTTCCACCAATACATAGCATTTCCTTGAAAACTAAGAGTGGCTAGTGATGGCAAATTCATGAAGTTCTTCTTGAATCATGTAAGAGATGGTGCGGAAGCCATGGATGTGTGTGTGCAAGATCCTCCTAAGAGTGATGTTGATCTTGAAGGTGCATGGTGTGTATGAACATTGGGAGGTTCGGCCAGCCCAAGGAAAGGTGAAGGATGTGAAGTTTAGAGCCTAGAATTCTAGGAAGAAGCAAAGCTTGGCACAAAATGGCAGCATAACTTTACTCACAATAAACTTGCAATACATGAGGTTGGCTCCTCCTTTTATAGGCTAAGGAGGACCAGATTTGATGACCTAAATGCTACACAAATGTAAGCCAAATGAAATGTGAATGTGAAGCACATGGGTGCACATGGCACATGGGTGCACATGGTCCTTTATTAGTAAAGGCTTCTAGAAACCTTTAGCTAATGAAGGTTAATGCTTCCTTAATTCTAATGTGCAGAAAATTAAACAATTGTCCACATGGTTATGCTATTTACACCTTATTTAAAGCTAAACTACACTTGATGGGCCTTCACGAAATATGTGCTATTAGGCCTTTTTCCATTCATAGCTTGATCCAAGTCTTCTTGTTCTAGACGCTCTTGGCTTGGTCTTAGACGCTCCTAGCTTGATCTTAAATGCTCCTAGCTTGGTCTTAGATGCTCCTAGCTTGGTCTTAGACGCTCCTAGCTTGGTATTAGACGCTCCTAGCTTGATCTTTAGACGCTCCTAGCTTGATCTTTAGACGCTCCTAGCTTGGTCTTGGACGCTCCTAGCTAGGTCTTGGATGGTCTAGATGCTCTTGCCTTGGGGTCTAGACGTTCTTGACTTGGCTCTTGCCTTTCATGGAAGGGTGTGCTTGGCCCTCTTCCATCATCTAGGGGTACTTTCCTCTCTTCACTCACTCTATGGCAAACAAAAAGTTGCTCTACCTTCATTTCCCTATACTTCTACATCTTCTTTGCCATGGAAATGAGGTAGGTCTACCCTAACCTCTCTTGGGCTTTCTTGCTCTTTTCTTCTATTCCTCCTAGGGGGTGGTTGATAATAGTCATTTATTGATGGAGGAGGGCCAAGCTCACCACCCTATGGAAGACAAGAGCCAAGTCTAGACCGTTTAGAGCCATGTGGGGAGCGTCTAGCACAAGATGAAGGGCGACTAGAAAGGGAGCGTCTAGGACCTATCACTAGGTCCATGGCCAAGCATCTCCACGCACATTTGGGTCAAGCAACGGATGGAAGGGAAAGGAACTTGTACATGCTACATGAAGGCCCATTAGGGGTGGCTTAGTAGTTAGTGTAGTGTTAGAAAGCATAAACTTGTCTCCTTTTGATTTAACCTAGATTGCTCACGTTTTCTAGAAGGTTCTCCACTAGGAACGACCATGTGCTCCATGTGGCCATGTGCCTCACATTTCCATTTCATTTGGCTAGCATTTCATCTTCTATTAGCTTAACATTTACGGCCTCCTTAGCCTATAAAAGGAGAAGCCCATCACTTGTATTTGCAAGATTGAATTGAGTGATGTTATGCTACCATTTTTGTGCCATACATTGCCCATTGCCTAGCTTCTAGGTTTTAATCTTCCTTTCACCATCTACCAAGGGGCTGGCCGAACCTCCCCTCTTTCCACACTTTTCATGCACCTTCAAGGTCACCACAACTCAGCATAAATCAGGGAAAAAATCACGCTCTCTGGCCCACAACAATTATTTCAGTGGTGTTGTTTTTTATTTTGAAATCAATTCTAGTGCTATTCTTAGGATCCATCTTATGTGCCTACCTTTCTTTGAGTACCTTTTATTTGTTTGTCTAATATTTCTTTGGAACTCTTTCTAGTTGTCACATTTTAATTCCATTTGTGTGGTACTGTTTTTCCAATTAATTTGTTTCTTGCTTTAATTCTTTGGCCTCTAAATTTGGTGGTGGATTAATTATCAATTAGTGCTTATTTGAGTGGAAATTTGACTTGAGTGAGGTCTAGTTTGCTTGATAGGTGCTGGATTGGAGAATTAATTCCCTAATTCTAAGAGGAACAAAGGCAAGTGCAAAAACAAATACCTACCAAAAACACCACAAACATTGGAAGGCCCAACAAAGAAGAGACAAAAGGAAGTGCCAATAGCAAAAAAAGATCAACAAAGGGAGTTTCATTTATTTTCTTTGCAACTTAACTTTTGTTAATTACTTCTTTAATTACGTGATTAGACGGTGAGTGTGTCTTCAAGGGCTCCAAGTGTCTAAGAAGCCTCACCTAGGACCGACTAGTGTAGAACTATCTAGTTTAGCAATTGTTAATTGTTTTAATTGCATCTCTTTGCTTTAGATAGTTACGTTTTTAATTGTCTTGTATTGCTTAAAACTTTGTTAATTTTTGCTTGGTTAATTAGTTAGTTTGCATTGTTTTCTTGCATTAAAATTTTGATTTCTCCAACTTAATTGTGTTTTAAGTGGTTTACCAAGAGAAAACTTTGTGTGAAGGCATTAAGGGATAGTTTTTGGCTAAGGCAAGGCTTGGTATTTAAGTAGTCCACTGTGACTCACCTCCCTTACCTGGAAGACTACCTTCTTTGACTTCCTTAAATTTTCTCAAAGTAAAATACTTCTACACACAAAGCTCTAGTCATGTCTGCTTCTTCTCATTCTGCAAAGTCTATTGAAAGTGAAGTAAAATCTTTAAAAACTCTTTTGAAAGAAGTTTCACAAGCTGTGCAAATGATTTCATTTAGACAATTGGAGAATGAGACTAAAATCAATGAGTTGACTAAAGCCAAGGAAGAGAAGTCTCAAAAATAAAAAAAAAACTCATACTCATACATCCCATTCTAAAAGTAATGAGTCTCTAGGGGAGGGAAAACTTAGAATCAATGACTATTACCAACCACCCCCTAGAAGAAATAGACAAAGGGAGCAAGAGGGCCCAAGGGAGGTTAGGGTAGACCTACCTCATTTCCATGGTAAGGAGAATGTAGAAATCTACCTAGATTGGGAAATGAAAGTAGAGCAACTCTTTGCTTGCCATAGGGTGAGTGAAGAACGCTAGGTACCCTTAGCCACCCTTAGCTTCCAAGGGAACGCCATGTATTAGTGGACCTCTCTTCAAAGAGAAAGACGTCTTCATAGGGAACCTGCCATTACGACATATACCCTCATACTACCATAGGGAGTTAATGGACAAACTCCAAAGACTCCAACAAAAAAATATGAGTGTAGAGGAGTATAGGCAGAAAATGGAGTTCTACATGATGAGAGCATCCATTAAGGAAGAGGAGGACACCACCATAGCTAGATTCCTTAGTGGCCTTTCTCTTGAGATAAGAGATAGGGTAGAACTCTTTCCCTACCAAGACTTGAATGACTTGGTTCAACCTTGCATTAAAGTTGAACAACAAATTTTGCGCAAAACTTCAAGTCAAAGGGTGAGTTCATACTCTAGCTTCTATCCCAAGAAAGAATATAGAAGGGAGGGTAGCACATCTAGAGAAAAACCAAAGGAAGCTATCAAACCCTTAGCAAAAGATACCTCCACCCCACCCATCCGAGCTAGAGATGTTAAGTGCTTTAAATGCTATGAAAGAGGGCATGTGCAAGTACAATGCCCAAACCAAAGGACTTTGTTTTTAAAGGGGGTAGATGAATACACTAGTGGCGAGGATGAGCCTAGTGAGAGAGAGGAAGGGGGAGAGGATGAGAGGGTAGCTCCATTAGAGGGAGAATTGCTAATGATTAGGAGAACCCTCAACAATCACCCTAGCACATCCATGGAAACACAAAGGGAGAACATCTTTCATACAAGATGTAATGTTTTAGAAAATATATGTTCCCTCATTGTGGATAGTGGATCTAGTTGCAATTGTTGTAGTGCTAGAATGGTTGATAAGCTTAAACTACAAGTAGTTCCTCACCCAAAACCTTACAAATTATAATGGATTAATGAAAATGGGGAACTAAGTGTAGATAAGCAAGTGGAAGTCAAGTTTTCCATAGGGAACTACAAAGACAAGGTTTTATGTGATGTAGTACCCATGGAAGCCTGCCACATCTTATTAGGGAGACCATGGCAATTTGACAAAAACCTTACATGATGGTCTCACTAACGAGATTTCCTTCACCCATAAGCATAGGAAGTTTGTACTTAGTCCTTTATCACATTCTCAAGTGGTAAAAGACCAAATACAAATGAAACATAAGAGGGATGAGGAAAAAAAAAAAAGTGCTAGAAAAAGAGAAAATCCTTAAGGATAGGAAGGCGTGGGAGAAGAGTGTTCCTTCCCACAAGGTTGCTCAACAAGACAAGCCTTTTGAAAACGTCTTGGAAAATTTGCTTCTTATTGAACAACCAAGCCTAGTCTTTTGTAAAGGAACACTTGCATGCATTGCCACAAGTGATGAACTCATGAGTCTACCTCCTCAAGTAGAAAAACTTTTAAGTGAATTTGAAGATATATTCTCTAATGAGGGACCTATTGGACACCCTCCCATTAGAGGTATAGAACATCAAATTGACTTCATTCCGGGAGCAAGCCTTCCAAATAGGCCCACTTATAGAACTAACCCCGAGGAAACCAAGGAGATAGAGTCACAAGTTCAAGACTTGTTGGAGAAAGGTTGGGTTCAAAAGAGCCTAAGCCCTAGTGTTGTACCTGATGGCAAATTCATGGAGTTCTTCTTGGAATCATGTGAAAATGGGTGCGGAAGTTATGGCTTGTAATGTGCAAGATCCTCCTAGAAGCTATGGCTTGTAAAAAATATATTAAACATATGAAAACACAATTTTAACACATGAAATTGTTTTTCAAAGATATTCAGTGTTTCAATCAATTAATAAACTAAGATTGTAAAAGAAATATTAATCATATCAAAACACAATTTTAACACATGAAATTGGTTTTCAAAGATATCACAAGTGTTTTCAATCAATTAATAACGAAAAGAACAAGTTGCAAACATTTAGTTAAGTAATACGCTTGTTTTCAATAGTTAAGATACTTTTAAACTATTATTACACAGAACATTCACTTTCTTATAGTTTCCTAGGTTATAAAACCTTAGAATGAAAATGAAAGAAGTATTAAACCTATCAAAACACAATTTTAACACATGAAATTGTTTTTCAAAGATATCATAGGTGTTTCAATCAATTAATAGACCTTAGATTGTAAAAGAAGTATTAAACATATCAAAACACAATTTGAACACATGAAATGATTTTTCAAAGGTATCATAAGTGTTTGAATCAATTAATAGACCTTAGATTGTAAAAAGTATATTAAACATATAAAAACACAATTTTAACACATGAAATTGTTTTTCAAAGATATTCATAAGTGTTTCAATCAATTAATAGACTAAGATAGTACAAGAAATATTAAACATATCAAAACACAATTTTAACACATGAAATTGGTTTTCAAAGATATCACAAGTGTTTTCAATCAATTAATAGCGAAAAGAACAAGTTGCAAACATTTAGTTAAATAATACGCTTGTTTTCAATAGTTAAGATACTTTTAAACTATTATTACAAAGAACATTCACTTTCTTATAGTTTCCTAGGTTATAAAACCTTAGAATGCAAATGAAAGAAGTATTAAACCTATCAAAACACAATTTTAATACATGATATTGTTTTTCAAAGATATCATAGGTGTTTCAATCAATTAATAGACTTTAGATTGTAAAACAAGTATTAAACATCAAAACACAATTTGAACACATGAAATGGTTTTTCAAAGGTATCATAAGTGTTTGAATCAATAAATAGACCTTAGATTGTAAAAAATATATTAAACATATGAAAACACAATTTTAACACATGAAATTGTTTTTCAAATATATTCATAAGTGTTTCAATCAATTAATAGAGTAAGATTGTAAAAGAAATATTAAACATATCAAAACACAATTTTAACACATGAAAATGGTTTTCAAAGATATCACAAGTGTTTTCAATCAAATAATAGCGAAAAGAACAAGTTTCAAACATTTAGTTAAGTAATACGCTTGTTTTCAATAGTTAACATACTTTTAAACTATTATTATACAAAACATTCACTTTCTTACAGTTTCCTAGGTATAAAACCTTAGATTGCAAATGAATGAAGTATTAAACCTATCAAAACACAATTTTAACACATGAAATTGTTTTTCAAAGATATCATAGGTGTTTCAATCAATTAATAGACCTTAGATTGTAAAACAAGTATTAAACATATCAAAACACAATTTGAACACATGAAATGGTTTTTCAAAGGTATAATAAGTGTTTGAATCAATTAATAGACCTTAGATTGTAAAAAATATATTAAACATATGAAAACACAATTTTAACACATGAAATTGTTTTTCAAAGATATCCATAAGTGTTTCAATCAATTAATAGACTAAGATTGTAAAAGAAATATTAAACATATCAAAACACAATTTTAACACATGAAATTGGTTTTCAAAGATATCACAATTGTTTTCAATCAATTAATAGCGAAAAGAACAAGTTACTAACATTTAGTTAAGTAATACGCTTGTTTTCAATAGTTAACATACTTTTAAACTATTAATATACAGAACATTCACTTTCTTATAGTTTCCTAGGTTATAAAACCATAGATTGCAAATGAAAGAAGTATTAAACCTATCAAAACACAATTTTATCACATGAAATTGTTTTTCAAAGATATTATAGGTGTTTCAATCAATTAATAGACCTTAGATTGTAAACAATATATTAAACATATGAAAACACAATTTTAACACATTAAATTGTTTTTCAAAGATATCCATAAGTGTTTAAATCTTTTTATAGACTAAGATTGTAAAAGAAATATTAAACATATCAAAACACAATGATAAAACCACAAATTGGTTTTCAAAGATATCACAAGTATTTTCAATCGATTAATAGCGAAAAGAACAAGTTGCAAACATTTAGTTAAGTAATACGCTTGTTTTCAATAGTTAAGATACTTTTAAACTATTATTACACAGAACATTCACTTTCTTATAGTTTCCTAGGTTATAAAACCTTAGAATGAAAATGAAAGAAGTATTAAACCTATGAAAACACAATTTTAACACATGAAATTGTTTTTCAAAGATATCAAAGGTGTTTTAATCAATTAATAGACCTTAGATTGTAAAACAAGTATTAAACATATCAAAACACAATTTGAACACATGAAATGGTTTTTCAAAGGTATCATAAGTGTTTGAATCAGTTAATAGACCTTAGATTGTAAAAAATATATTAAACATATAAAAACACAATTTTAACACATGAAATTGTTTTTCAAAGATATTCATAAGTGTTTCAATCAATTAATAGACTAAGATTGTAAAAGAAATATTAAACATATCAAAACACAATTTTTAACACATGAAATTCGTTTGCAAAGATATCACAATTGTTTTCAATCAATTAATAGCGAAAAGAACAAGTTGCAAACATTTAGTTAAGTAATACGCTTGTTTTCAATAGTTAAGATACTTTTAAACTATTATTACACAGAACATTCACTTTCTTATAGTTTCCTAGGTTATAAAACCTTAGAATGAAAATGAAAGAAGTATTAAACCTATGAAAACACAATTTTAACACAAGAAATTGTTTTTCAAAGATATCATAGGTGTTTCAATCAATTAATAGACCTTAGATTGTAAAACAAGTATTAAACATATCAAAACACAATTTCAACACATGAAATGGTTTTTCAAAGGTATCACAAGTGTTTGAATCAATTAATAGACCTTAGATTGTAAAAAATATATTAAACATATGAAAACACAATTTTAACACATGAAATTGTTTTTCAAAGATATCCATAAGTGTTTCAATCAATTAATAGACTAAGATTGTAAAAGAAAAATTAAACATATCAAAACACAATTTTAACACATGAAATTGGTTTTCAAAGATATCACAATTGTTTTCAATCAATTAATAGCGAAAAGAACAAGTTGCAAAAATTTAGTCAAGTAATACGCTTGTTTTCAATAGTTAAGATACTTTTAAACTATTATTACACAGAACATTCACTTTCTTATAGTTTCCTAGGTTATAAAACCTTAGATTGCAAATGAAAGAAGTATTAAACCTATCCAAAACACAATTTTAATACATGAAATTGTTTTTCAAAGTTATCATAAGTGTTTGAATCAATTAATAGACCTTAGATTGTAAAAATATATTAAACCTATGAAAACACAATTTTAACATATGAAATTGTTTTTCAAAGATATTCATAAGTGTTTCAATCAATTAATAGACTAAGATTGTAAAAGAAATATTAAACATATCAAAAGACAATTTTAACACATGAAAATGGTTTTCAAAGATATCACATGTGTTTTCAATCAAATAATAGCGAAAAGAACAAGTTTCAAACATTTAGTTAAGTAATACGCTTGTTTTCAATAGTTAACATACTTTTAAACTATTATTATACAGAACATTCACTTTCTTATAGTTTCCTAGGTTATAAAACCTTAGATTGCAAATGAAATAAGTATTAAACCTATCAAAAACACAATTTTAACACATGAAATTGTTATTCAAAGGTATCATAAGTGTTTGAATCAATTAATAGACCTTAGATTGTAAAAAATATATTAAACATATGAAAACACAATTTTAACACATTAAATTGTTTTTCAAAGATATCCATAAGTGTTTCAATCAATTAATAGACTAAGATTGTAAAAGAAATATTAAACATATCAAAACACAATTTTTACACATGAAATTCGTTTTCAAAGATATCACAATTGTTTTCAATCAATTAATAGCGAAAAGAACAAGTTGAAAATATTTAGTTAAGTAATACGTTTGTTTTCAATAGTTAAGATACTTTTAAACTATTATTACACAGAACATTCACATTCTTATAGTTTCCTAGGTTATAAAACCTTAGATTGCAAATGAAAGAAGTATTAAACCTATCAAAAACACAATTTTAATACATGAAATGGTTTTTCAAAGTTATCATAAGTGTTTGAATCAATTAATAGACCTTAGATTGTAAAAATATATTAAACATATGAAAACACAATTTTAACATATGAAATTTTTTTTCAAAGATATTCATAAGTGTTTCAATCAATTAATAGACTAAGATTGTAAAAGAAATATTAAACATATCAAAACACAATTTTAACACATGAAATTGGTTTTCAAAGATATCACAAGTGTTTTACTTCAATTAATAGCGAAAAGAACAAGTTGCAATCATTTAGTTAAGTAATACGCTTGTTTTCAATAGTTAACATACTTTTAAACTATTATTATACAGAACATTCACTTTTTTATAGTTTCCTAGGTCATAAAACCTTAGATTGCAAATGAATGAAGTATTAAACCTATCAAAACACAATTTTAACACAAGAAATTGTTTTCAAAGATATCACAATTGTTTTCAATCAATTAATAGCGAAAAGAACAAGTTGCAAACATTTAGTTAAGTAATACGCTTGTTTTCAATAGTTAAGATACTTTTAAACTATTATTATACAGAACATTCACTTTTTTATAGTTTCCTAGGTCATAAAACCTTAGATTGCAAATGAATGAAGTATTAATCCTATCAAAACACAATTTTAACACATGAAATTGTTTTCCAAGATATCACAATTGTTTTCAAATATATTAAACATATCAAAACACAATTTTAACACATGAAATTCGTTTTCAAAGATATCACAATTGTTTTCAATCAATTAATAGCGAAAAGTACAGGTTGCAAACATTTAGTTAAGTAATACGCTTGTTTTCAATAGTTAAGATACTTTTAAACTATTATTACACAGAACATTCATTTTCTTATAGTTTCCTAGGTTATAAAACCTTGGATTGCAAATGGAAGAATTATTAAACAAATGAAAAAAAAAATTTAACACATGAAATTATTTTTCAAACATATCATAAGTGTTTGAATCAATTAATAGACCTTAGATTGTAAAACAAGTATTAAACATATCAAAATACAATTTGAACACATGAAATGGTTTTTTAAAGGTATCATAAGTGTTTGAATCAATTAATAGACCTTAGATTGTAAAAAATATATTAAACATATGAAAACACAATTTTAACACATGAAATTGTTTTTCAAAGATATCCATAAGTGTTTCAATCAATTAATAGACTAAGATTGTAAAAGAAATATTAAACATTTCAAAACACAATGATAAAACATGAAATTGGTTTTCAAAGATATCACAAGTATTTTCAATCGATTAATAGCGAAAAGAACAAGTTGCAAACATTTAGTTAAGTAATACGCTTGTTTTCAACAATTAAGATACTTTTAAACTATTATTACACAGAACATTCACTTTCTTATAGTTTCCTAGGTTATAAAACCTTAGAATGAAAATGAAAGAAGTATTAAACCTATCAAAACACAATTTTAACACATGAAATTATTTTTCAAAGATATCATAGGTGTTTCAATAAATTAATAGACCTTAGAATGTAAAAGAAGTATTAAACATATCAAAACACAATTTTAACACATCAAATGGTTTTTCAAAGGTATCATAAGCGTTTGAATCAATTAATAGACCTTAGATTGTAAAAAATATATTAAACATATGAAAACACAATTTTAAAACATGAAATTGTTTTTCACAGATATTCATAAGTGTTTCAATCAATTAATAGACTAAGATTGTAAAAGAAGTATTAAACATATAAAAACACAATTTAAACACATGAAATTGTTTTTCAAAGATATTCATAAGTGTTTCAATCAATTAATAGACTAAGATTGTAAAAGAAATATTAAATATATGAAAACACAATTTTAACACATAAAATTGTTTTTCAAAGATATTCATCATAAGTGTTTCAATCAATTAATAGACTAAGATTGTAAAAGAAATATTAAACATATCAACACACAATAGTTAACATACTTTTAAACTATTTTTATACAGAACGTTCACTTTCTTATAGTTTCCTTGGTTATAAAACCTTAGATTGCAAATGAAAGAAGTATTAAACATATCAAAACACAATTTTAACACTTGAAATTGTTTTTCAAAGATATCATAAGTGTTTCAATCAATTTATAGACCTTAGATTGTAAAACAAGTATTAAACATATCAAAACTCAATTTGAACACATGAAATGATTTTTCAAAGGTATCATAAGTGTTTGAATCAAATAATAGACCTTAGATTGTAAAAAATATATTAAACATATGAAAACACAATTTTAAAACATGAAATTGTTTTTCACAGATATTCATAAGTGTTTCAATCAATTAATAAACTAAGATTGTAAAAGAAGTATTAAACATATAAAAACACAATTTAAACACATGAAATTGTTTTTCAAAGATATTCATAAGTGTTTCAATCAATTAATAGACTAAGATTGTAAAAGAAGTATTAAACATATAAAAACACAATTTAAACACATGAAATTGTTTTTCAAAGATATTCATAAGTGTTTCAATCAATTAATAGACTAAGATTGTAAAAGAAATATTAAATATATGAAAACACAATTTTAACACATAAAATTGTTTTTCAAAGATATTCATCATAAGTGTTTCAATCAATTAATAGACTAAGATTGTAAAAGAAATATTAAACATATCAACACACAATAGTTAACATACTTTTAAACTATTTTTATACAGAACGTTCACTTTCTTATAGTTTCCTTGGTTATAAAACCTTAGATTGCAAATGAAAGAAGTATTAAACATATCAAAACACAATTTTAACACTTGAAATTGTTTTTCAAAGATATCATAAGTGTTTCAATCAATTTATAGACCTTAGATTGTAAAACAAGTATTAAACATATCAAAACTCAATTTGAACACATGAAATGATTTTTCAAAGGTATCATAAGTGTTTGAATCAAATAATAGACCTTAGATTGTAAAAAATATATTAAACATATGAAAACACAATTTTAACACATGAAATTGTTTTTCAAAGATATCATAGGTGTTTCAATCAATTAATAGACCTTAGATTGTAAAAGAAGTATTAAACATATCAAAACACAATTTGAACACATGAAATGGTTTTTCAAAGGTATCATAAGTGTTTGAATCAATTAATAGACCTTAGATTGTAAAAAATATATTAAACATATGAAAACACAATTTTAACACATGAAATTGTTTTTCAAAGATATTCATAAGTGCTTCAATCAATTAATAGACTAAGATTGTAAAAGAAATATTAAACATATCAAAACACAATTTTAACACATAAAATTGGTTTTCAAAGATATCACAAGTGTTTTCAATCAATTAATAGCGAAAAGAACAACTTGCAAACATTTAGTTAAGTAACACGCTTGTTTTCAATAGTTAAGATACTTTTAAACTATTATTATACAGAACATTCACTTTCTTATACTTTCCTAGGTTATAAAACCTTAGATTGCAAATGAAAGAAGTATTAAACATATCAAAACACAATTTTAACACATGAAATTGTTTTTCAAAGATATCATAAGTGTTTGAATCAATTAATAGACCTTAGATTGTAAAAGAAGTATTAAACATAACAAAACACAATTTGAACACATGAAATGGTTTTTCAAAGGTATCATAAGTGTTTGAATCAATTAATAGATCTTAGATTGTAAAAAATATATTAAACATAAGAAAACACAATTTTAACACATGAAATTGTTTTTCAAAGATATTCATAAGTGTTTCAATCAATTAATAGACTAAGATTGTAAAAGAAATATTAAACATATCAAAACACAATTTTAACACATGAAATTGGTTTTCAAAGATATCACAAGTTTTTTCAATCAATTAATAGCGAAAAGAACAAGTTGCAAACATTATGTTAAGTAATGCGCATGTTTTCAATAGTTAAGATACTTTTAAACTATTATTATACAGAACATTCACTTTCTTATAGTTTCCTAGGTTATAAAACCTTAGATTGCAAATGAAAGAAGTATTAAACATATCAAAACACAATTTTAATACATGAAATTTTTTTCCGAAGATATCATAAGTGTTTGAATCAATTAATAGACCTTAGATTGTAAAAGAAGTATTAAACATATGAAAACACAATTTAAACACATGAAATTGTTTTTCAAAGATATTCATAAGTGTTTCAATCAATTAATAGACTAAGATTGTAAAAGAAATATTAAACATCTGAAAGCACAATTTTAACACATGAAATTGTTTTACAAAGATATTCATAAGTGTTTCAATCAATTAATAGACTAAGATTGTAAAAGAAATATTAAACATATCAAAACACAATTTTAACACATGAAATTGGTTTTCAAAGATATCACAAGTGTTTTCAATCAATTAATAGCGAAAAGAACAAGTTGCAAACATTAAGTTAAGTAATACGCATGTTTTCAATAGTTAAGATACTTTTAAACTATTATTATAAAGGACATTCTTTTTCTTATAGTTTCCTAGGTTATAAAATCTTAGATTGCAAATTAAAGAAGTATTAAACATATCAAAACACAATTTTAACACATGAAATTTTTTTTCAAAGATATCATAAGTGTTTGAATCAATTAATAGACCTTAGATTGTAAAAAATAAATTAAACATATGATAACACAATTTTAACACATTAAATTGTTTTTCAAAGATATGCATAAGTGTTTCAATCAATAAATAGACTAAGATTGTAAAAGAAATATTAAACATCTGAAAACACAATTTTAACACATGAAATTGTTTTACAAAGATATCACAAGTGTTTTCAATCAATTAATAGCGAAATGAACAAGTTGCAAACATTAAGTTATGTAATACGCTTGTTTTCAATAGTTAAGATACTTTTAAACTATTATTATACAGAACGTTCACTTTCTTATAGTTTCCTTGATTATAAAACCTTAGATTGCAAATAAAAGAAGTATTAAACATATCAAAACACAATTTTAACACTTGAAATTGTTTTTCAAAGATATCATAAGTGTTTCAATCAATTAATAGACTAAGATTGTAAAAGAAATATTAAACATATCAAAACACAATTTTAACACATGAAATGGTTTTTCAAAGGTATCATAAGTGTTTAAATCAAATAATAGACCTTAGATTGTCAAACAAGTATTAAACATATCAAAACACAATTTTAACACATGAAATGGTTTTTCAAAGGTATCATAAGTGTTTCAATCAATTAATAGACCTTAGATTGTAAAAGAAATATTAAACATATCAAAACACAATGATAACATTTGAAATTGGTTTTCAAAGATATCACAAGTGTTTTCAATCGATTAATAGCGAAAAGAACAAGTTGCAAACAATACGCTTGTTTTCAACAATTAAGATACTTTTAAACTATTATTACAGAGAACATTCACTTTCTTACAGTTTCCTAGGTTATAAAACCTTAGAATGAAAATGAAAGAAGTATTAAACATATCAAAACACAATTTTAACACATGAAATTGTTTTTCAAAGATATCATAGGTGTTTCAATCAATTAATAGACCTTAGATTGTAAAAGAAGTATTAAACATATCAAAACACAATTTGAACACATGAAATGGTTTTTCAAAGGTATCATAAGTGTTTGAATCAATTAATAGACCTTAGATTGTAAAAAATATATTAAACATATGAAAACACAATTTTAACACATGAAATTGTTTTTCAAAGATATTCATAAGTGCTTCAATCAATTAATAGACTAAGATTGTAAAAGAAATATTAAACATACCAAAACACAATTTTAACACATGAAATTGGTTTTCAAAGATATCACAAGTGTTTTCAATCAATTAATAGCGAAAAGAACAAGTTGCAAACATTTAGCTAAGTAATACGCTTGTTTTCAATAGTTAAGATACTTTTAAACTATTATTATACAGAACATTCACTTTCTTATAGTTTCCTAGGTTATAAAACCTTAGATTGCAAATGAAAGAAGTATTAAACATATCAAAACACAATTTTAATACATGAAATTTTTTTTCAAAGATATCATAAGTGTTTGAATCAATTAATAGACCTTAGCTTGTAAAAAATATATTAAACATATGAAAACACAATTTTAACACATGAAATTTTTTTTCAAAGATATTCATAAGTGTTTCAATCAATTAATAGACTAAGATTGTAAAAGAAATATTAAACATCTGAAAACACAATTTTAACACATGAAATTGTTTTACAAAGATATCACAAGTGTTTTCAATCAATTAATAGCGAAATGAACAAGTTGCAAACATTAAGTTATGTAATACGCTTGTTTTCAATAGTTGAGATACTTTTAAACTATTATTATACAGGACATTCACTTTCTTATAGTTTCCTAGGTTAGAAAACCTTAGATTGCAAATGAAACAAGTATTAAACATATCAAAACACAATTTTAACACATGAAATTGTTTTTCAAAGATATCATAGGTGTTTCAATCAATTAATAGACCTTAGATTGTAAAACAAGTATTAAACATATCAAAACTCAATTTGAACACATGAAATGGTTTTTCAAAGGTATCATAAGTGTTTGAATCAAATAATAGACCTTAGATTGTAAAACAAGTATTAAACATATCAAAACACAATTTCAACACATGAAATGGTTTTTCAAAGGAATCATAAGTGTTTCAATCAATTAATAGACCTTAGATTGTAAAAGAAATATTAAACATATCAAAACACAATGATAACATATGAAATTGGTTTTCAAAGATATCACAAGTGTTTTCAATCGATTAATAGCGAAAAGAACAAGTTGCAAACATTTAGTTAAGTAATACGCTTGTTTTTAACAATTAAGATACTTTTAAACTATTATTATACAGAACATTCACTTTCTTATAGTTTCCTAGGTTATAAAACCTTAGATTGCAAATGAAACAAGTGTTAAACATATCAAAACACAATTTTAACACATGAAATTGTTTTTCAAAGATATTCATAAGTGCTTCAATCAATTAATAGACTAAGATTGTAAAAGAAATATTAAACATATCAAAACACAATTTTAACACATGAAATTGGTTTTCAAAGATATCACAAGTGTTTTCAATCAATTAATAGCGAAAAGAACAAGTTGCAAACATTTAGTTAAGTAATACGCTTGTTTTCAATAGTTAAGGTACTTTTAAACTATTATTATACAGAACATTCACTTTCTTATAGTTTCCTAGAATATAAAACCTTAGATTGCAAATGAAAGAAGTATTAAACATATCAAAACACAATTTTAATACATGAAATTTTTTTTCAAAGATATCATAAGTGTTTGAATCAATTAATAGACCTTAGATTGTAAAAAATATATTAAACATATGAAAACACAATTTTAACACATGAAATTGTTTTTCAAAGATATTCATAAGAGTTTCAATCAATTAATAGACTTAGATTGTAAAAGAAATATTAAACATATCAAAACACAATTTTAACACTTGAAATTGTTTTTCAAAGATATCATAAGTGTTTGAATCAATTAATAGACCTTAGATTGTAAAACAAGTATTAAACATATCAAAACTCAATTTGAACACATGAAATGGTTTTTCAAAGGTATCATAAGTGTTTGAATCAAATAAAAGACCTTAGATTGTAAAACAAGTATTAAACATATCAAAACACAATTTTAACACATGAAATGGTTTTTCAAAGGTATCATAAGTGTTTCAATCAATTAATAGACCTTAGATTGTAAAAGAATATTAAACATATCAAAACACAATGATAACATATGAAATTGGTTTTCAAAGATATCACAAGTGTTTTCAATCGATTAATAGCGAAAAGAACAAGTTGCAAACATTTAGTTAAGTAATACGCTTGTTTTCAACAATTAAGATACTTTTAAACTATTATTACACAGAACATTCACTTTCTTACAGTTTCCTAGGTTATAAAACCTTAGAATGAAAATGAAAGAAGTATTAAACATATCAAAACACAATTTTAACACATGAAATTGTTTTTCAAAGATATCATAGGTGTTTCAATCAATTAATAAACCCTATATTGTAAAAGAAGTATTAAACATACCAAAACACAATTTGAACACATGAAATGGTTTTTCAAAGGTATCATAAGTGTTTGAATCAATTAATAGACCTTAGATTGTAAAAAATATATTAAACATATGAAAACACAATTTTAACACATGAAATTGTTTTTCAAAGATATTCATAAGTGCTTCAATCAATTAATAGACTAAGATTGTAAAAGAAATATTAAACATATCAAAACACAATTTTAACACATGAAATTGGTTTTCAAAGATATCACAAGTGTTTTCAATCAATTAATAGCGAAATGAACAAGTTGCAAACATTAAGTTATGTAATACGCTTGTTTTCAATAGTTAAGATACTTTTAAACTATTATTATACAGAACGTTCACTTTGTTATAGTTTCCGTGGTTATAAAACCTTAGATTGCAAATAAAAGAAGTATTAAACATATCAAAACACAATTTTAACACTTGAAATTGTTTTTCAAAGATATCATAGGTGTTTCAATCAATTAATAGACCTTAGATTGTAAAACAAGTATTAAACATATCAAAACTCAATTTGAACACATGAAATGGTTTTTCAAAGGTATCATAAGTGTTTGAATCAAATAATAGACCTTAGATTATAAAACAAGTATTAAACATATCAAAACACAATTTTAACACATGAAATGGTTTTTCAAAGGTATCATAAGTGTTTCAATCAATTAATAGACCTTAGATTGTAAAAGAAATATTAAACATATCAAAACACAATGATAACATATGAAATTGGTTTTCAAAGATATCACAAGTGTTTTCAATCGATTAATAGCGAAAAGAACAAGTTGCAAACATTTAGTTAAGTAATACGCTTCTTTTCAACAATTAATATACTTTTAAACTATTATTACACAGAACATTCACTTTCTTACAGTTTCCTAGGTTATAAAACCTTAGAATGAAAATGAAAGAAGTATTAAACATATCAAAACACAATTTTAACACATGAAATTGTTTTTCAAAGATATCATAGGTGTTTCAATCAATTAATAGACCTTAGATTGTAAAAGAAGTATTAAACATATCAAAACACAATTTGAACACATGAAATTGTTTTTCAAAGATATTCATAAGTGCTTCAATCAATTAATAGACTAAGATTGTAAAAGAAATATTAAACATATCAAAACACAATTTTAACACATGAAATTTGTTTTCAAAGATATCACAAGTGCTTTCAATCAATTAATAGCGAAAAGAACAAGTTGCAAACATTTAGTTAAGTAACACGCTTGTTTTCAATAGTTAAGATACTTTTAAACTATTATTATACAAAACATTCACTTTCTTATAGTTTCCTAGGTTATAAAACCTTAGATTGCAAATGAAAGAAGTATTAAACATATCAAAACACAATTTTAACACATGAAATTGTTTTTCAAAGATATCATAAGTGTTTGAATCAATTAATAGACCTTAGATTGTAAAAGAAGTATTAAACATAACAAAACATAATTTGAACACATGAAATGGTTTTTCAAAGGTATCATAAGTGTTTCAATCAATTAATAGACCTTAGATTGTAAAAAATATATTAAACATAAGAAAACACAATTTTAACACATGAAATTGTTTTTCAAAGATATTCATAAGTGTTTCAATCAATAAATAGACTAAGATTGTAATAGAAATATTAAACATATGAAAACACAATTTTAACACATGAAATTGGTTTTCAAAGATATCACAAGTGTTTTCAATCAATTAATAGCGAAAAGAACAAGTTGCAAACATTAAGTTAAGTACTACGCATGTTTTCAATAGTTAAGATACTTTTAAACTATTATTATACAGAACATTCACTTTCTTATAGTTTCCTAGGTTATAAAATCTTAGATTGCAAATGAAAGAAGTATTAAACATATCAAAACACAATTTTAACACATGAATTTTTTTTTCAAAGATATCATATGTGTTTGAATCAATTAATAGACCTTAGATTGTAAAAAATATATTAAACATATGAAAACACAATTTTAACACATGAAATTGTTTTTCAAAGATATTCATAAGTGTTTCAATCAATTAATAGACTAAGATTGTAAAAGAAATATTAAACATATCAAAACACAATTTTAACACATGAAATTGATTTTCAAAGATATCACAAGTGTTTTCAATCAATTAATAGCGAAATGAACAAGTTGCAAACATTAAGTTATGTAATACGCTTGTTTTCAATAGTTGAGATACTTTTAAACTATTATTATACAAAACGTTCACTTTGTTATAGTTTCCGTGGTTATAAAACCTTAGATTGCAAATAAAAGAAGTATTAAACATATCAAAACACAATTTTAACACTTGAAATTGTTTTTCAAAGATATCATAGGTGTTTCAATCAATTAATAGACCTTAGATTGTAAAACAAGTATTAAACATATCAAAACTCAATTTGAACACATGAAATGGTTTTTCAAAGGTATCATAAGTGTTTGAATCAAATAATAGACCTTAGATTGTAAAACAAGTATTAAACATATCAAAACAAAATTTTAACACATGAAATGGTTTTTCAAAGGTATCATAAGTGTTTCAATCAATTAATAGACCTTAGATTGTAAAAGAAATATTAAACATATCAAAACACAATGATAACATATGAAATTGGTTTTCAAAGATATCACAAGTGTTTTCAATCGATTAATAGCGAAATGAACAAGTTGCAAACATTTAGTTAAGTAATACGCTTGTTTTCAACAATTAAGATACTTTTAAACTATTATTACACAGAACATTCACTTTCTTACAGTTTCCTAGGTTATAAAACCTTAGAATGAAAATGAAAGAAGTATTAAACATATGAAAACACAATTTTAACACATGAAATTGTTTTTCAAAGATATCATAGGTGTTTCAATCAATTAATAGACCTTAGATTGTAAAAGAAGTATTAAACATATCAAAACACAATTTGAACACATGAAATGGTTTTTCAAAGGTATCATAAGTGTTTGAATCTATTAATAGACCTTAGATTGTAAAAAATATATTAAACATATGAAAACACAATTTTAACACATGAAATTGTTTTTCAAAGATATTCATAAGTGCTTCAATCAATTAATAGACTAAGATTGTAAAAGAAATATTAAACATATCAAAACACAATTTTAACACATGAAATTGGTTTTCAAAGATATCACAAGTGTTTTCAATCAATTAATAGCGAAAAGAACAACTTGCAAGCATTTAGTTAAGTAATACGCTTGTTTTCAATAGTTAAGATACTTTTAAATTATTATTATACAGAACATTCACTTTCTTATAGTTTCCTAGGTTATAAAACCTTAGATTGCAAATGAAAGAAGTATTAAACATATCAAAACACAATTTTAACACATGAAATTGTTTTTCAAAGATATCATAAGTGTTTGAATCAATTAATAGACCTTAGATTGTAAAAGAAGTATTAAACATATCAAAACACAATTTGAACACATGAAATGGTTTTTCAAAGGTATCATAAGTGTTTGAATCAATTAATAGACCTTAGATTGTAAAAAATATATTAAACATAAGAAAACACAATTTTAACACATGAAATTGTTTTTCAAAGATATTCATAAGTGTTTCAATCAATTAATAGACTAAGATTGTAAAAGAAATATTAAACATATCAAAACACAATTTGAACACAAGAAATTGGTTTTCAAAGATATCACAAGTGTTTTCAATCAATTAAGATCGAAAAGAACAAGTTGCAAACATTTAGTTAAGTAATACGCTTGTTTTCAATAGTTAAGATACTTTTAAACTATTATTACACAGAACATTCACTTTCTTATAGTTTCGTAGGTTATAAAACCTTAGATTGCAAATGAAAGAAGTATTAAATGATGGCAAATTTCATGAAGGTCTTCTTGAATCATGTAAGAAAATGGTGCGGAAGCTATGAAGGTGTGAGTGCAAGATCCTCCTAAGAGTGATGTTGATCTTGAAGGTGCATGATAGGTATGAACATAGGTAGGTTCGGCCAGCCCAAGGAAAGGTGAAGGATGTGAAGTTTAAAGCCTAGAGTTCTAGGGAGAAGCAAAGCTTGGCACAAAATGGCAGCATAACTTTACTCACAATAAACTTGAAAATACAAGGTGTAGGCTCCTCTTTTTATAGGCTAAGGAGGACCATAATGCAACCTTAATGCTAGCCAAATGAAATGTAAATGTGAAGCACATGGGTGCATATGGCACATGGGTGCACAAATGAGCACGTGGGGAGGGGTGTGTCTAGTTTTTATGCTCACCCCCTCCATGGGCTTTCTAGACCGGCATTGGTAAATTTAGAGGTTTTTTTCAGAAACTCTAAGTTTACCTAGGTTGGTGTTTTAGGTGCCAAAATTAATTCTAAGAAAATTACAAATAAAGTTCCTATGCTAATTTTGACAAGAATTTAAAGTCTACTCTACACTAGAGTTTATGGCATTTGAACATGTAAAAGAACATCTTCTTGGATCCTCTTGGCCATAACTCTATGGTTGGTCCAAATCTACCCTTTGGTGGGCTTGCATGTGGGCTTGTGCTTGGGCCTCTTCCATCATCCCCTCCCTCTTGAAAATGATTTGTCCTCAAATCCATTGCTTCTTCTTCTTGATGGCTAGGGGAATGGATGTGGCTGGATGGTGTCCATCATCTCCTTCTCCTTGAGAAGATCTATCCTCAGATCTAGAGATTTGATCTCGGATAGCAGCCTCTTGCTTCTTCAACTATGCTTGCCCTCCCGGATCAAACGTCCACCTAGGGGAATTATCAAATGAGTTAGTTGAAGCAGTTATATACAAATCAATTTTATGAAGTTGCCATTTTTGTTTTTCTTTTGTTTTTGGCAACTTTGGACAATGTTTCTCTTTTGATTGTTGTATGTGTTCTCTAATCATCTTATGCATTTTGAAATGTGCATTTGTGGTTACTTTCTCTTTAGGCATAAATCCTATAGGAGATGGTAACAACTTAAAAGGAGAAAGATGATTTAGCCCACATATAACCTCAAAAGTAGAAATACAAGTAGTTTTGTGAACTACTTTATGGTATGTATGTTCATCTCTAGACTTGTGTTTGTCCTTTATGATTATTCTAGGCATAATAGAAAGAGCTAGATTTTCAATTGTATTTTGACCATGCGTTTGAGGATGATAAGAATTTAAAGTGTGCAACTTAGTTGCAAGTTTTCCAAAGGAAATCCTCAAATCATGGTTTGCAAAATTTGAAGCTCTTTTCAACACTATGCTTGAGGATAAACCATGAAGATGTATCACTTCTCTAAAGAAGAGTTTATCCATAACCATGAAAATTGAATCAAAACCTTTTGTTGTCCTAGGGAGTTTTAATATGAAATTTGTATCTTCCCAAGGATCATTTGCAAAAGGTGAAGGAGTATAGAGTTCATGAGACATTGCCTTGGGTGTAGTTTGAAAACAAGAATTGTACCTAAGGTAATGTCTTTGAACTTCTTTTCTCATGGGGGACAAAAGTTTTCCTTTTAAAAGCTCTATAGTTTTATCAACTCTAATTTGTCCCATGAGTTCTCCTTCATGAAGACTTTTTCTCTTATGTGTAAGGATAGTCTCGTTGTGACAACCATTGTTTCTAAGGATTTGTACACTTTGCAATGGTTGTCTCAATAAGACATGACAAGTTTCTTTAGGCCCTACTTCACATAAAAACTTGTTTTTGTTGATGCTTATAAAAAACTTGACATTCACTTGGTGATATCCTAGCACATATGAGAAATAATCTATTTCATTTTTATCTATGCAAGCTTCTTTTAAAGACTCTTCTTTTTCACTTAGGCTTGCAAGTGTTCCTTTACAAAAGGTAAGGCTTTGAGGTTGTTCAACAAGACACATATTTTCAAAGGTATTTTTAAATCTTTGGTCTTGTTGAATGACCTTGTGGGAAGGAACACTCTTCTCCCACGCCTTTTGTTCTTCAAGGGTCTTCTCATGCTTTTCTTTTTCTTCTTTTTCTTTAGCTTCCCTTTCGACTTCCCCTCTCTTCTTTTGTATTTTTCTTTCCTTTCTTTCTTTATGGGAAGCAAACAATTTTTCTACCCTCATTTCCCAATCTAGGCAAGCTTCTATATTTTCTTTTCCATGGAAATGGGGTTGTTCTACCCTAACCTCTCTTGGGTTTTCTTGTTCTTTTCTATCTCTTCTATGTCTTCTAGGGGGTGCTTGATAATAATCATTTACTCTAATGCTTCCCTCCCCAAAAGAATCATGATCTTTAGAGATATATGCATGAGAAGGTAATTTTTTTAGAATGTGAGACTTCTCATCCTTTGCTTTAGTCAAAACATTAAGTTTAGTCTCACTCTCCAATTGTCTATATGCAATTGATTGCACAGTTTGTGAAACTTCTTTCAAAAGAGTATTTAACGATTTTAATTCACTTCCAATAGACTTTGTAGAATGAGAAGAAGAAGACATGGCTAAAGCTTTGTGTATACAAGTATTTTACCTTGAGAAAACTTAGGAAAGTCAAAGAAGGTAGTTTTCCAGGTAAGGGAGGTGAGTCACAAAGGACTACTTAAATACCAAGCCTTTGCCTTAGCCAAAAACTATCCCCCAATGTCTTCACACAAAGCTTTCTCTTAGTAAACCACTTAGAATACAATTAAGTTGAGAAATGAGATTTTAATGCAAGAAAATAATGCAAGCTAATTAATTAACAAAGCTAGACGGTTTTAACAAAAGCTTAAACAAAGAAAAACCACACATACAAAGCGTCACTAATTAGACAATAGAAAAGCAACTAAAAACAATTAACAATTGCTAATTAAAGAGTTCTACATTAGTCGGCCCTAGGTGAGGCTTCTTGCAAACTTTGAGCCCTTGAAGACACACTCACCATCTAAATCGCAATTAAGAGGTAATTAACACAAATTAAGTTGCAAGGAAATTAAGAAAACTCCCTTTGTTGATCCTCTTTTTGCTAAATGCACTTCCTTGTTGTCTTTGCTTGTTGGCCCTCCAAGTGTTTGTAGTGTTTTTCAAGAAAGCTTGTTTCGGCCTTGACTTTGTTTCCCCTTAGAATGAAGGTTTTAATTCTCCAATTCCAGCACCTATCAAAACACTAGACCTTACCCAAGTCAAGTTTCCATTCAATTAAGCACCAAAGGAGAAATAAATTCCAGCACCAAATTAGAGGTCAAGGAACAAAAGCAAGAAACAATTTAATTGAATAAAACAGTACCACCAAAAGGAAATTGTGTTTTGATAGGTTTAATACTTCTTTCATTTGCATTCTAAGGTTTTATAACCTAGGAAACTATAAGAAAGTGAATGTTCTTTGTAATAATAGTTTAAAAGTATCTTAACTATTGAAAACAAGCGTATTCCTTAACTAAATGTTTGCAACTTGTTCTTTTACCTATTAATTGATTGAAAACACTTGTGATATCTTTGAAAACCAATTTCATGTGTTAAAATTGTGTTTTGATATGTTTAATATTTCTTTTACAATCTAAGGTCTATTAATGATTCAAACACTTATGATACCTTTGAAAAACCATTTCATGTGTTCAAATTGTGTTTTGATATGTTTAATACTTGT